>NC_063357.1:34487842-34517861 GCF_021869965.1 Rhincodon typus | reverse complement strand
TCCTCAGAACTGAGGAAGGGTCACCGGACCCAAAACGTTAACTCTGTTTTCTCCTCCACAGATGCTACCAGACCTGCTGAGCTTTTCCAGCAACACTGTTTTTGTTCCTGATTTACAGCATCTGCAGTTCTTTTGGTTTTTATTTGGTTCATATTTTATGAGATCCACCTGGCTGGCCTCATTACAGTCATTATATACTCCCCCCTCTCTGAATCCAAGAATTTTGTAGCTCGTCCTGGGGCATTTTAGCATTGGGTCAGGTTCCTTCATCTCTGCCTCTGATACGGATAGTGTGCAATGCACAGTGGCTTGCCTCTTGCACTTGGAGCATATTGGAAGAATCGTAGAAACCCTAAAGTATGGAAATAGGCCATTCGGTCCATCAAATCCACATTGACCCGGGAAGACCATCACACCCAGATCCACATCCCTACCCGATCCCTGTAACCCAGCATTTCCTATGGCTAATCAACCTAGCCTGCACATCCCTGGACACTATGGGCAATTTAGCATGACAAATTCACCTATTTCATTCTCTTCAGATGGCAAAGGTATCAAGGCAGTGACATCCACTGTGTCCAGCTAAGATTCCAAGGTATCTTCAGTGCTTGACAGAGAGAGAGAATTCAGAGATTCTAGAGCAGTCGGAGAGGCTATCGAGGAACCAGGCACATTTTGCTTCAGCAACTTTTATGGGTTTGCAGCTTTCATATGGTCCATCTACTTGTTCAGGACCATCACACCTACCCAAACTTTATAGACCTGACCTTGTGCAACCATGCTTCTAACCCACGCAGGCCATTCCAGTGGTGCTGGCATCAAACTTCATCCCCTGAAGTAAACTGTCTCTCTTGCTTAGTGAAGTCATGTGTCTGGAATTGGTGTTCCTGATGCTGTTTCACCTCCCCTCCCCCAGGCCCAAGAAGATCGGATTTAACCTTGTGCAGAGTCTTCTCTCCATTAGCAACTCTGCTAGATTTATTCCTGTGGTTGGGTGTTTGAGAGCAGGAACTGGGAGAGTTTGGTATCTGATGAAGCTGTGGGCTGTTTCTTAAGTTTGGACTGCTGTTTCTGCCAGATCATTGGATGATGGACCTATGGAGCTGCCCTGAGATGGACATAGAATTGTACAGCACAGAAACAGATTCTACAGTCTAACTAGTCCATACTGACCGGATATCCTAAATTAATCTAGTCCCATTTGCCAGCATTTGGCCCATTTCTCTCCAAACTGTTTTTCTTCGTGTACGCATTTAGATGCCTTTTAACTGTTTTAACTGAACCAGTCTCCACCACTTCCTCTGGAAGCTCATTCAACACACGCACCACCCTCTGTGTGAAAAAATTGTCCTTAGGTCATTTTAGATCTTTCCTCTGTCACCTTAAACGTATACCCTCTAGTTTTGGACTCCGTTACCTTGGGAAAAACAAATTGGCTTTTCACCCTATCCATGCCTATCATGATTTTACAAACTGCTATAGGATCACCCCTTAATGTCCAATGCTCCAAGGAACATTTCCCCAGCCTATTCAGCCTCTCCCTGTAGTTGAGACCCTCCAACCCTGGCAACATCCTTGTAAATCTTTTCTGAATGCTCCCAAGTTTCACAACATCTTTCCTATAGCAGGAGTGCAGAACTGAACCAAAAATGGCCTGACCAATGTCCTGTATAGTGTACGATTCTGGTTTGCGATCAGTAATTTGCTGATTTTTAGGTGTTTTGAATCACCCCGAGATCCCTGGTTCTTGACACTGGACTTATTTAGGAATGTGAAATGAAGAAGGCAGTAGACAGATGTTTCAGGCCAAAAAAATCTCTGCATTTTTTAAATACAAAAGGTTAGTATAATACAAGAAATAAAGGCAAATGTAATAAACAGTGAAATTGATACAACTATACAGGGAATAGTAATTAAATATGCTATTAAATCAAATACAGGTTAAATACTATTAGAATTAAACTGGCAGTTTTAATCACAGAAAACTTTAATCAGACTTCCTATCCTTGGGGTTCTTGCACTGTCACCACCATCCGCATTCCCCTCCCTACTAGCTAGGTTGGAAGCTTTGGAGTCCCAAATTTAAGCTCACCACTGGGGAAAAATGCAATTTGAACGTACAGCTGGCTGCTCCCGCTTGCTCTACCTGGTGCCTTGTTGAAGACTTCGGACGGTGTAGGCCTTCAGTCTGAGTCCGCTGATGTGATAGGTTACGTAATGGATTTATTGGGCGACTACTTGATTTTTCTTACTTTCTGGTGGTTTTGTTGGCCGGTTTTCAACACAGGATGTGTCTGAGGCCTTGTAGTATTGGTTGGATCAGTGGTTTTCTAAGGTTATCAGTTCTTAGGCCTACTGGTTGTAGACGGTTGCTGTGGGTTCCCCTTGTACAGAACAGGCCTGTGTCAATAGGTTTTGGAATTGCTGTTGGGATCCCTCTTCTGGAGATAGTTGTGTAGATAGCTCTTGGGGAGATAACTCTTTCAGATCCCTCTTGTGGAGCTAGCTGTGGGGATAGTTCCCTCAGGTGAGATTGGGGCATACAATTAAACTAATTGTGGGTCTTTTATCTTCATGCCAAATCTGCGCTTGCCATTGTTTTACTGGTGTTCCCTTTGAGGTTAATTGGCTTCCTGTCAATTAAGAGACTGTGTGAATGTATTTTGATTGAAGTTGAATGCCTGATATCTCTGTGAATGAATATTGATTGAAGTTGAACGTCCAGTATCTGTATAGGTTCCATAATGTCTGGGCTAGGTAGCCCAAAGATGTAATAGTTAGTTTCAGTCTAGAGTGTGTGAGATATTGTATTATGATTCTCTTTACTAACTCACTCACAAGGGTCTGTTTACTACACTGCGTTTCTGTTCATTCATTCATTCATAAAACCGTGTTTTTGTAGTACATTTTACTCTTACAAGATAAACTAAATTAAACAACGCTTCCAGTCCTTTACTGTTTCTTTACACCTTTCAATTCTTATCGGCTCCAGGATACAAGCAGCGCTTAGACCTGTTTCTGCATTAAAAACTACTCCTGATAAGTGTTAATACTGTAACCTATTCAGAACAATGCCATCCCTGCCATTGTGTCTCCATAACTCACTTGAAACTATGGAAAGATTATAATATTAATTAGCTCATAGTAACCATCTCTCAGAACCTGAAAACCTTGCAGGACATCAAGCAGTTTCCTCCACTAGCATGTCCCTACAATCTGCTGCTGTTTACGTCTTTGAAATTTCCTCATACACACCTATTCCTATACCACCATACCACCTATTTCTAACTTTTATTTAGGACTACCATCTTGTACTAGTATACAGACTTATACTTTTTAAACACACACATTAAATACTGCCACTACCCCTTTTAAGAAACTAACTATCAAAATAGCGCTTCCATGAAACTGTATGAATGGCCGTGTAAGAACTGTTAAAACCAGCAATAGTAAATGAAATCTCATGACCCAGTTGCGGGAGATCAGTTTAATATCCTCTATACTTTTATTTAGTACATGTATAATTTCTCACTTATTTAGATCATATAGGTCTAGCATTTTTACTAACATTACTGACTTTAAAGACAAAAGGACTAACACCTCTTAATTATGCAAATTCAGACCAACAGACATTCTAATCCCATCAGGAATAACGCCCAGCATTTAACAAGTGCTTAAACCATCTCCTGCTTCCCCGGGACAGATGTCATACAAACTTGCGTTCAATAGATACAACTACGTGACACTGTAGTGCTAAAGTTTAAATGTATGTAAAAACTGTGTATAAAAGAAACTACTGTAAAACTGTACTTTAGATTCCATGACCGCCTCAAAGTGCACTACTGCTGAAGCTCAATAAATAGGCTATTTTTGCCACTCACCGATCTTGGTCATTATTGAACACAATCCCACAACTGGGCATAGTCAGCAGGATTGCTGGTGCACAGTTGAAACTAACTGGTCACTTACACTACTCTGAAGGTAAGAGACTTCCTTCTTGAAGTCATGACTTAGTCCCTGAACGTGATCCCGAACCTCTCGTGAGTTGGCCATTGGCGAATTCCCTCGCGTCGAGACCTCGAGGGCTCCAAATCAGGTGAAATAGCCTACAGCAAGAAATTGCCCACAGCACGAGTATTTGGATGACCCCAGTAAGCTGATGATGACCTCCAAAGCGGGGCTGGCCCATAACCAATGAAGAAATGCCGCTGCAGTTACAAAACTACATTGAAGTACAGTTCTCGTTAAGGAAAACTTTAACTAAAATCAGGCAGAAATACAATATTCCCAAAGGACAGTGGATCCTATATAACATGAATCAGGGTCTGGGGGGAAACCACCTGATAGAAAGATAAGGACAGAACTGAACGGTCCCTTGCAATAATGGGACAAATTCGCCAAAGAAATGAAATCATGTCTCGATCAGCCCATGATCGTGAATTAAACCATCTTAAAGAGCAATTAAAAGCAGTGCATGATCAGTTGCAAAAGGAGAGATCAAAGCAAGAAAAAGCTGAACTTAAAAATCAGGGGCTTGAGAAAGAAAACAAGACACTGAAGGACGAGGTAACAGTCCTATCAGTTTCTTCCCTAGTTTCCAATGTATTTGTGTGCCAATTACCTGCGACATCCCGGAAGTGGTTCAGAAAAACCAAGCTATCACCCTTGTGAAACAGGGGGACGAAAGTGATGTGTCCTTTAGCAGTGAAAGCGACGAGGGCTGCATACACCGGCACCATTTTTGCAATCCCTTAAAACCAAGAAGGTAAAAATAGAGAAAGTGGTAAGGCAAAGGTTAGAGAACAGCACTGAGGTGGATGTTCTGATAAACTGGACTGAAAAACACACTGCATGGACCTGCGACCCTTGAAAACATAGACAAGTGGTCTAAAGAAATGCCTCACTCAAAGAATGGGCCAATGAAGACATGGGAAAGCCTAGACTGGTTAAGGGAAATACATATGCTCCATCCCTGGGGCAGGGCACAGATTCTGAATGTCATTGTCACTAAAAGAGAAGGCACCTTTTCCATGAGGCAGTCAAAGATGCCCTTGGAGAGGATGAGCAGGAACTGCAAGCTGGCTGGACAGCAATAAAACATTGGGTACAGGGGTATAGTCCGCCTAAGACCGATTGGATGAAACTCACAGCTTGCTGTCAAAAAGCTACAGAGGAAGTTCCAGAATACAAGGAAAGGTTTAGGACGACCCTGAAAGAGCATGCAGAAGTCCCAAATGTGCAGGACAATAGAGATTTTGAAGTTTGTGATTATGGCCCGCTGAAGTCTGCTTTTGTGGCCAGACTTAAACCTGAACTTACTAAGATGCTAAAGCTCACCAAACCAGACTGGGATCAGAGGGGGACTAATTATTATGTCAGCTGCAGTTGCATTTGTCCATGACCGTATCGGTAAGAGTGACCATTGCACAGTCCTTGTGGAGATGAAGTCCCACCTTCACATTGAGAACAACCTCCACTGTGTTGTGTGGCACTATCACCATGCTAAATGGGATAGACTTTGCACAGATCAAGACTGAGCATCCATAAGGTGCTGTGGGCCATCAACAGCAGCAGCATTGTACTCCAGCACAATCTGTAACTTGGCATATCCCCTACTCACCCATTACTATCAAGCCATTGAACCCTGGTTCAATGAAGAGTGCAGGAGGGCATGTCAGGAGCAGCACCATACATACCTGAAGATGAGGTATCAACCTGGTGAAGCCACCAAACAGGACTACTTGCACGCCAAACAGCGAAAGCAGCAAGTGATAGACAGAGCTAAGCAATCCCACAACCAATGGATCAGATCTAAGCTCTGCAGTTCTGCCACATCCAGTCATTAATGGTGGTGGACAACTAAACAACTCACTGGAGGAGGAGGCTCCACAGATATCCCCATCCTCAATGATAGAAGAGCCCACCACATCAGTGCAAAAGATAAAGCTGAAGTATTCGCAGCAATCTTCAGCCAAAAGTGCCAAGTGGATGATCCATCTCGGCCTTCTCCAGTGGTCCCCAGCATTACACATACCAGTCTTCAGTCAATTCGATTCACTCCACGTGATATCAAGAAACAGTTGGAGACACTGGATACTACAAAGGCTACCGACCTTGACAACATTCCGGCAATAGTACTGAGGACTTGTGCTCCAGAACTTGCCGCTCCCCTAGCCAAGCTGTTCCAGTACAGTTACAACATTGGTATCTACCCGACAATGTGGAAAATTGTCCAAGTATGTCCTGTACACAAAAAGCAGGACAAATTCAACCCGACCAATTACCGCCCCATCAGTCTCCTCTCGATCATCAGTAAAGTGATGGAAGGTGTCATCAACATTGCGATCAAGCATCACCTGCTTAGAAATAACCTGCTCAGCGATGTCCAGTTCGGGTTCCGCCAGGGCCACTCGGCTCCTGATCTCATTACAGCCTCGGTTCAAACATGGACAAAAGAGCTGAATTCCGGAGGTGAGGTGAGAGTGACAGCCCTTGATATTAAGGCTGCATTTGACCGAGTGTGGCATCAAGGAACCCTGGCAAAACTGGAATCAATGAGTATCAGGGGGCAAACGCTCCGGTGGTGCGAGTCATACCTGACACAAAGGAAGATGGTTGTGGGAGGTAAGTCATCTCAGCTCCAGGACATCTCTGCAGGAGTTCCTCAGGGTGGTGTCCTAGGCCCAACCATCTTCAGCTGCTTTATCAATGACCTTCTTCCATCATAAGGTCAGAATTGGGGATGTTCGCCAATGATTGCACAATGTTCAGCACTATTCATGACTGCTCAGATACTGAAGCAGTCCATGTTCACATGCAACAAGATCTGGACAATATCCAGGCTTGGGCTGACAAGTGGCAAGTGACATTTGCACCACACAAATGCCAGGCTATGACCATCACCAATAAGAGACAATCTAACCACCGCCTCTTGACATTCAATGGTGTTACCATCACTGAATCCCCCAATATCAACATCCTGGGGGTTATCATTGACCAGTAACTCAACTGGATTCACCACATTAACAGAGTGGCTACAAGAGCAGGCCAGAAGCTGGGAATACTGGGGCGAGTAACTCACCTCCTGACTCCTCAAAGCCTGTCCACCATCTACGAGGCACAAGTCAGGAGCAGAATGGAATACTCCCCACTTGCCTGGATGAGTGCAGCCCCAACAACACTCAAGAAGCATTGACATCATCCAGGACAAAGCAGCACACTTGATTGGCACTACATCTACAAGCATTCACTCCCTCCACCACCGACGCACAATAGCAGCAGTGTGTACTATCAACAAGATGCACTGCAGAAATTTACCAAAGATCCTCAGGACCTTCCAACCCACAACCACTTCCATCTAGAAGGACAAGGGCAGCAGATTTATGGGAACGCTATCACCTCCAAGTTCCTCTCCAAGTCACTCACCATCCTGACTTGGAAATATATCGCCGTTCCTTCACTGTCGCTGGGTCAAAATCCTGGAATCCCTCCCTAATAGCATTGTGGGTCAACCACAGCAGGAGGACGGCAGTGGTTCAAAAAGGCAGCTCACCACCACCATCTCAAGGCCAACTTGTGATGGGCAAGAAATGCCAGCCAGCCAGCGACACCCACATCCCACAAATGAACAAAAAAAATGTAGGAGAAATTTTGAGTACATGTATGATGTTATTTTACTGTTATTGGGTGAAATGATTTGTGGAAAGGGAACTGGAGGATTAAAAAAAACACCAAGGGACCTGAATCTGGAATATACTGAATTTTTAGAGCAAATTATGAAAATGGATTAACTGGAAAAAAAAATGTAGGCGATATTCTGGTCACCTCTGTCAGGTGGCATGACTTGCTGGTTACATCACAGCCTTGACGGTACATCAGGGATGGGACATATATTTAAGGGTTGGTCCCCAAAAGCCACTGTGATTGTTAATTTGATGATACACCCTATTGTTATTTTATTCGTACTGATGATAGCTATTTTCATTGTAGTTTTAATTTTTTGGTATAGATTACATGTGCGGCCATCGCTGATTTGCATCTGCATTTGAAATTGTATCATGTGCTGTCAAATATCATCAGGGGCGGAATGTATAGGATGGGCTGAAGGGCTAAAAGTTAATGACGATATTCAACAGCTGCATGAGAAAGTAGATTGTATAGGATGGGAAAATAGACTGGGAAAGTTAATGATTATACTCGACAAGCTGCACGACCTTGAATGAGTCCTGTGAACATTCCTTTATAGGCTGAAGACGGTACCTGTGGCTTGTTTTTCTGTATCTGTGTTTTCTGTACTAGCCAGCAGTTGTCTTCTATATCTGCTTTCTTTGTGCTGGATGTTTGTTACATCGTATAAGAGAGTGAGAATTTTGTTCCGAGAGTTGGGCTTCATCTTGGACCGGGATCGCGAATGGTGTCAGGAACAGCTTTAGCCTCCAGACCAGCTTCAATTGAAGGCTCCCCAACACACAGAAGGGCATGAGGCTTATTGTTTTTTCTCCTCTCTCTTTTTTATTCTTTTTATTTACTTAATAAATGTTCCTTTTTTTATCATCTTTTATTATTACTCAATAAACGTTTATATGTAGGCAAGTTGCTCTTGTCGAGCCTTCTCTTGACTACCTTCAACCAAATCTGAAAAGAACTGCTTGGATACACGCTGTGATCCAAAACACGCATGGATTTATACTTTTTAAATACATGTTAAATAGGCGCTACCCCCCCTTAAGAAATTTACTATCAAAACAGCGCTTCCATAAAACTGCATGAACAAATGTGTAAGATCTGTCAAAACCAGCAATAGTTAAATGAAATCTCACGATCCAGTTGCAGAAGATCAGTTTAATATCCTCTATACTTCTGTTTAGTATATGTATAATTTCTCACTTATTTAGATCATATAGGTCTAGCATTTTTACTAACATTACTGACTTTAAAGACAAAAGGACTAACACCTCTTAAGTATGCAAGTTCAGACTGGACAGACATCCTAATCCCATCAGGAGCAACACCCAGCATTTAGCAAGTGCGTAGGTCCTGCTTCCCCAGGACAGATGTCACACAACCTTGCACCCAATAGATACAACTACATGACACCGTAGTGCTAAAATTTTAATGTCTGTAAAAACTGTATAGAAGAGGCTACTGTAAAACTGTACATTCCATGACTGTCTTGAACAGTGCTACTGCGGAAGCTCAATAAAGAGGCTACTTTCACCGCTCACCGATCTCTGTTGTTATTGAACACGATCCCACAAGTGTTAGGTCTGGTTAATTGTTCATTCCAAGCAACTATCTCTGTCTCTGTGTATTTTTCCCAGAGCTCAGCCCAGCTTCCCCCCTCTCTTTTACAAGTTTTTGAAAAATTCCTGGGTTTTTGTCCAGTATTGTAGAATATGGGGCTTTTTGCTCAATCCTACAATAGCTTCAACATGACATCCCAAATCCTGTACTCAGTGAACTGACCAATAAAGGCAAGTGTCCCAAATGCCTTCTCAACTACCCTATCTATCTGCAATTCCACTTTCAAGGGCCTGTGAACCTGCACCCCAAGGTCTCTTTGTTCGGCAACACTCCCCAGGACCTGCCATTAAGTCTATATGTTCTGTCCTGATTTGGCTTACCAAAATGCAACATCTCACATTCGTCTAAATTAAACTCCATCTGGCACTCCTCGGCCCATCAGCCCATCTGATCAAGGTGCCGTTGGTCTGAGATAACCTTCTTCACTGTCCACTACACTACCTATTTTGATGTCCTCTGCAAAGTTAGTAACCATACCTCATATTTGCCTCCAAATCATTTACATTAATGACAATAAGCAGTCGACCAGCATCAATCTTTGCTGCACACTGCTGGTCACAGGCCTCGAGTCTGAAAAGCACCCCTCTACCACTGCCCTCTGTCTCTTACCTTCAAGCCAATTTTGTATCCAAATTGCTAGCTCTCCTTGGATTCCATGTGATCTAACCTTGATAACAAGTCTACCATGCGGGATCTTGTCGAAAGGTTAACAATGTTCACCGGTCGGCTTTCAATAATCTTATTTGCCACTTCTTCAAAAAAACTCAGTCAAGTTAGTGAAACACAAATTCCCACGCACAAAGCCATGTTGACTATTCCTAATCAGTATTTGCCTTTCCAAACGCTGTAAATCCTGTCTCTCAGAATCCCCTCCGACAACTTACTCACAATTGACATCAGGCTCACTGGTCTATAGTTCCCTTTCTTTTCCTTAACACCTTTCTTAAATAATGGCACCAGATTACCCAATCTCCAGTCTTCCAACATCTCATCCATGGCTATCATGATGTAAATATCTCAGCAAGGGGCCTAGCAATCACTTCCCTAGCTTCCCACAAAGTTCTGGGATACATCTGATCAGGTCCCGGGGATTTATCCATCTTTATGCATTTTAAGATGTCCAGCACCTCCTCCGTAATATGGACTTTTCACAATATCATTATTTATTTCTCCAAGTTCTCTGGCTTCCTTATTCTTCTCTATCGTAAATACTCATTTATTATTTCACCCATCTCCCGCAGTTCCACACAGAGATGGCTTTGTTGATCTTTAAGCGCCCCATTCTCTCCCTGGTTAATCTTTTGTCCTCATTGCGTTTGTAGAATCTCCTTAGATTCTCCCTAACCTTATTTGACAAAGCTATCTCATGTCCCCTTTATGCCCTCCTGCTTTCCCTCTTAAGTATTCTTCTACTGCCCTTACACTCTTCTCGGGATACACTCAATGCTATCTGTCTAAACCTGGCATATGCTGCCTTCTTTTTCTTGTCACAGCCTCAATTTCTCTAGTCATTCAGCATTCCCTATACCTACCAGCCTTGCCCTTCACACTAACAGGAACAATACTGTTACTGGACTCTCATTATCTTAATTTTAAAGGTTTCCCACTTTCCAACTGTTCCTTTCCCTGAGAACAACCTCTCCCAATCAACTTTTGAAAGTTTTTACCTAATAGTCCAATTTAGAACTTTAACTTTTAGATCAGGACTATCCTTTTCTATAACTATTTTCAAACTGTTAGAATTACGATTACTGTCCCCAGAGTGCTCCCCCACTGACATTTCAGTCATTTGCCCTACCTTTATTCCCAAGAGAAGGTCAAGTTTTGCTCCTTCTCCGATTGGTATATCCACATACTGAATTGGAAAATGTTCTTGTATACACTTAAATTCCTCTCCATCCAAGCCCTTAATACTATGGCAGTCCCAGTCTTTGTTTGGAAAGACAAAATTCCACCCCCTCCCCTGCCCCCAGAACAACTGTATTAATCTTGCAGATATCTGAGATCACCTTCCATATTTACTTAATTTCCTACTGTTAGGGAGCCTATAGTACAATCCCAATAAGGTGATCATTCCTTTCTTATTTCTTAGTTCTACCCAAATAACTTCCCAGGATGTACTGCCAGGAATATCATCTCTAATATGGCCATAATGCTATCCCTAACCAAAAACACCACTCCCCCTCCTCTCTTACCCCCCTTTCAATTCTTCCTATAGTATTATACCTTGGAACATTAAGCTGCTTATCCCAGTCCCATGTTTCCAACCATTACCTGTGTTCGTCTGCCATACCTGTTAGGCCTTTTACATGGAAATAAATGCAGTTTAATTTATTAGTCTTACCTTGTTCTCTGCCTTGCTCTTGCCTGCCCTGACTATTTGAATTGCTCCTCCTCCCAATGGTACTAGCTACAGACTTATCTCTGTTCTCACTATCTGTTTGGGTCCCTTCCCTATCCTTACTAATTTAAAGCCTCTTAACTAGCATGAGCAATTCTTCTTGCCAGGATATTGGTCCCCTTCCAATTCAGGTGCAATCCATCCATCATGTACAGCTGACTTCTACACCAGAAGAGATTTCAATCATCCAGAAATGTCAATCCCTGGCCCTGCACCAGATCCTCTGCCACGCATTCACTGCTCTATCCTCCAATTCCTACTCTCACTAGCGCAATGTCAAATATAATTCAACTTTAGGAAATACTCAAATTACCCAGCAGTAAGATTCACCCGTTATCTGTTACCAAAATTTTCAGGACTCTGTGCATTGTAATAGATACATACAGTTTTTCTATAGTCATCCCCATTTTTGATGAATGAACTCTATGCACGTCCAGCCACTTTGAGTGGGCATCCACAACACCAGCACATGAATATTCAGCACATGAAAGGAGCTGCATCGTCGACGTGTAACTGAGTCCAAGATTTACCTAGCTATTTCCATAAATGTGTAACCAGCTATTTGCTGTAATTTTCGACCTTGGCACTCTGGGCATTGCTCCTCCAATTCTGCTATGTCTCCATCCAACCCTGGCCGCCAGACATAACTTCTCACCAACATCTTCATTTTGGAAAACCCTGGATGATCTTGGTGGAATCCAAAGGTATCTGGCAGTGACCTTTCCTTGAGACAATCACTCATGCCACCCCCCCCCCACAATAACATGCCATCCTCTACTGTAATCTGGTTTCTCCAAGCCCAAAAAGTTTCAGTTCTGGTTGTAATGGCCCTTTTTTTACCTCCATTACCACCAGCTGTTCCAGTTTTGTCAGGACCATATCTTTCGGCATCCAAAGTCTGATATTGTCAGCTGTGACTAGAAGTGTATCCAGGAAATTTAAAACCATCATGGACTCTTCCATTGGCGGTTCTGAAGGTGATTTGTCTGCCAGTAGGCAGCTCAATGCCTCCTCATTAGCCATTTGACCTCCCAGACAGTGTTCTAATTTGTAATTACATGCACTCAGTATTAGAGCCCCTTGCTGAATTTGGCCTGATGCTATGGGCAGCACTATCTTCTCCTCCAAGTAGACCTAGCAGGGGTTTGTGGCTCATTTTATTACAAGTTTACATCCAAAAAGGTATTAGTGGAACGTCCTGACTCCAAATACGGCCACCAAACCTTCCTTGTCTATCTGGGTGTATTTATGCTCCACATTCCCCAAATTCTTGGATGCATATGCCATTGGACATTCCTCTCCATTGGGCTACCTATGACCTAATACTATCCTAATGCCATTTAGGACACACTGCATGTCAATACCAGATCTTGCTTGAGATCAGAGTGTGCTGACACTTTAGAGGATGACAGCTGTTTCTCCACTTCCCTGAAAGCTATGGCTTGGCTATGCGACCATTTCTAAGACTGACCCTTTTATAAAATGTAAAGGTTCCAGGATGGATGCCAGGTTAAGTATGAACTTCCCGTAATAATTCACCAGCCCAAGGAAAGACCTATGTTCTGGTACAGACATTAGAGCCAGGGCACGCTTGATCGCCCTCACTTTATCTTCGGGGTATTTAATTAGGACTTCACTCTAATTGAAATATGTTGGGCCAATCTAGGTGAATCTTTCTCAACCAATTTTGCCCCATCAAGCTTGGGCCCAAGCCTTTTACTATAATCAGTAGTAACTGAACTAGCTGCTTCTCATAAGAGTTGCATCCGTCATCTGTAAATGTTCCCCGGTATAGTTTCTCAGTCTAGCTAAGGTCTTGTGCCAACTTAAAAGTGCTGGAGTCCAGAGTGAATTTTGTTAAAGGTTGGTTCTGTGATCACTGAAATGGCCATGCTGGTATCGACCTCCATTAGAAATGGGTTACCGTTTAACCAGATGTTTATCTTGATTGTTTCTGATTTTGATGTTGCTAAACAATTTAACTGTTCCAAACCAGATGGAAGTGCTCTCTCCTGGATACCGGCCTATGAGTTCTTTTAGTCAATTTAGGTTGAGTCGGACTCTTCTGCTGCCTCAAGTCCTCATACTGGCAGCAATGGCTACAATGGCTTGCTAGCCCAGATCCTGAATGAAGTTTTAACCATTTGGCTGAGGCTTGGCTGTGTTTTGGGGTTTTGCTATTGGCTGGCCTAGAGTTCCTCAGTTCAGGATATGTCCTGAGTGAGGCTATACATTTGCGCTCCCTCAAGTGGTGTTCCCCAAGCTCAGTTGGACTGGCAAGGGTATCCATTTCCATTGGAATATCCTCATTTGCTCCACTTGCTGCATTTTCCAATGATAAAGCCAGATGTAATGCCTGTTCGAAGTCTTCTTGTGTCTCAGCTAGTAGGAATTTTTGCATGGTTACATCATTAATCCCACACACCAAATGGTTCCTCATCATCTCATTAAGGGTTCAACCAAAGCCACATTCCTCTGACAGTCATCTTAACCAAGTCAAAAATTCCAATATGGATTCCCCTGGTTCTCGAATTGCCGAATAAAACTGATCATGTCTTAGAATTAGAGGAGGGTTGAGGTCATTTTATTCCTTATCTAAATCCATCAGATCTTCAAAGGTTTTAGTGTCTGATGCCTCAGGGAAAGTTAGGCTCCAAATAACCAAAAAAACTGTGGCCACAATCTGTCAAGAGAATTACTCGTTGCTTTTCATCTGCCCAAATGTCATTTGCACAGAAAAAATAACACATTCTTTCCATATCCTGGCCCTTGTCTTCAACAGCATGATCAAACTGATCAAGCTTCCCAAATTACAGCATGATGCCAGAGATGCTTACCTCAACTCAAAGATGACTGTTACAAGCAAATTTGTTCAGGTGTGTGGTTTTCTCTCATCACCACTAAAGTAACTCCACAGAGGCTGGTATCCTGTCACCAAATCACCCTTTATTTACATGTGGAGAGGCCTTGACGCTGATCTAGCTCCCTCAGAGCCAGCTTTCAGAGTGAACAGGATATCTAAGGCTCCTGTTCTTTTCTGTTAGCCAGTGCTCCCTGATTGGGGCTGTTAATCCAGTCCAATCAGGGAACTCATATTCTATGGAGTCTACCTGGCTGACTTCATTTCAATCACTACATCCTTATTTTGACTCCAGACTCACAGCAAAGCAGTTGTCTCTCAGCTGCCCTCTGGACAATTAGGGATAGTCAATGAATGCTGGTCTAGTCAGTGATGCCCATGTCCTGTGAATGAATTTTTCAAAAAATCTATTGTGGTTGGTTGGATGGCAAGAAACTTGGCATTGAAAAGAAAATATTCAATATGCAGCTAACAGAGTGCAAAGGCTCAAGGGCTGATTGGAATGAGTTTAGAAACAACTGATAACGCTTCATAAATCTACTGGAATCCTTCATATTAAGTAAATGGAATTGACAATGGCAGTCCAGTGCATAATCTATTCTTGGATTTTGAGCATTTTTATGAAGCTTCAAATAATAAAGCTTTTGAAAGAGGTTATATGGTGGAGCTAACGACAACAAGTTAACTGAAATAAACACCGGTTGGTAGTAGAATGCAGAAGTAATTGTTAAGAATTGGGTATATTCAAGGTATTTTTCCATTGTCAAATATTAAGACATCAGTTCCACAGATGAACACACACCCCTATGTGCAAAAGCATGAACAATATGTAAAGCAATATTAGATAATGTATAAAGGATAAACAGCAAGTCATTTTGTTGATGAAGAATCAATTGAAAATGTTTCTGTTGTCATCCTGGAACTCTGCCTGCCCTACCATCTCCTTGTGTATCTTGCTTTGTTTTTGTAATACTGTTGTGAAGAGTCTTGGTGTCAATGTCTGGTTAATCACTTTGTTCATATTTGTTAATGTCTTTATTTAAAGTTAAGAGTAACAGACTAATAATTCTTTTAGCACTTTAAACAGGGATGAGCTGTGACACTGGCAGTGGAATGAGAGGGATAAAACTGAGAATGTAAATAAGCTGTGTCTACAATTTAAAAGACAACCCTTTGTTCAATCTCACCAACTGGCCTGGAATCTATTAGAACTTAAGATGTTTTATATTGATGTAAGTTCAAAAAATGTTGTTAGGATTTAAAAAAAAAATTTATTCTGAGACAACAAACTTTCTTTAGAATTATCAAAAGTGTAGCTAAACAGAACTATAATTTGCAAAAGATTACCAAATTATTGCAAAACAAAAGAGAGTCTTTTTTAAACAAAAGAGACCTGTATAAGAAAGACAGATTGCACCTAAATTGGAAAGGGACGAATATACAGCCAGGGAGATTTGCTAGAGCTGCTCGGGAAGATTTAAACTAGTAAGGGGGAGGCGGGGTTGGTGGGACCCAAGGAGATAGTGAGGAAAGTGATCAGTCTGAGACTGGAACAGTTGGCAAGCAGAGTAAGTCAAACAGACAGGGCAGGCAGGAACAAAGTAGAGAACAAGGTAGGACTGATAAATTAAACTGTACTTATTTCAATGTAAAAGGCCTAACGGGTAAGGCAGATGAACTCAGGGCATTGTTAGGAACATGGGACTGGGATATCATAGCAATTATAGAGACTTGGCTCAGGGATGGACAGGACTGGCAACTTAATGTTCCAGGATATAGACGTGATAGGAAGAATCAAAAGGGGGCCAAAAGAGGAGGGGGAGTGGCGATTTTCATTAAGGATAACATTGCGGTTGTATTCAGGGAGGATATTCCTGGGAATACGTCCAGGGAAGTTATTTTGTTGGAACTGAAAAGTAAGAGGGATGATCATCTTATTGGGATTGTACTATAGACCCCACAATAGTCATTGGGAAATTGAGAAACAAAGTCAGGTGATCTCAGTTATCTATAAGAACAATAGGGCGGTTATGTTAGGGGATTTTAACTTTCCAAACATAGACTGGGACTGCCATAGTGTTAAGGGCTTGGATGGAGAGGAATTTGTTACGTGGGTACAAGAAAATTTTCTGATTCGGTATCTGCATGCACCTACTAGAGAAGGTGCAAAACTTGACCTACTGTTGGGGATATAAGGCAGGGCAGGTGATTGAGGTGTCAATGGGAGAGCACTTTGAGGCCAGTGACCATAATTCTATTAGTTTTAAAGTAGTGCTGGAAAAGGATAGACTGGATCTAAAAGTTAAAGTTCTAAATTGGAGGACGGCCAATTTTGACGGCATTAGCCAAGAGGTTTCAAAAGTTGATTGTGAGGGTATCCACAGGTAAAGGCACAGCTGGAAAATGGGAAGCCTTCAAAAATGAAATAATGAGAGTCCAGAAACAGTATTTTCCTGTTAGGGTGAAAAGCAAGGCTGGTAGGTGTAGGAAATGCTAGATGACTAGAGAAATTGAGGTTTTTGTCAGGAATAAGAAGGAAGCATACGTTAGGTATAGACAGCAGAAATCAAGTGATTCCCTAGAAGAATATAAAAGCAATAGGAGTATAATTAAGAGGGAAATCAGAAGAGCAAAAAGGAGACATGAGATAGGTTTGACAAATAGGGTAAAGGAGAATCCAAATGGATTTTACAAACAGATAAAGAACAAAAGGGTAACGAGGGAGCGAATAGGGCCCCTTAAAAATCAGCAAGGCCACCTATTGTGGAACTACGGGAGATAGGGGAGATACTAAATGAGTATTTTGCATCAGTGTTTACTATGGAGAAGGGTATGGAAGATAAAGAATGTGAGGAAATAAATAGCGACATCTTGAAAAATGTCCATATTACAGTGGAGAAGGTCCTGGATGTCTTAAAACACGTAAAGATAGATCAATCCCTGGGACCTGTTCAGGTTTACCCCAGAACTCTGTGGGAAGCAAGGGAAGTGATTGCTGGGACCTTTGCTGAGATATTTGTAACATCAATAGTCACAGGATGACTGGAGGTTGGCTAACGTGGTGCCACTATTTAAGAAAGGTGGTAAGGAAAAGCCAGAGAACTATAACCAGGTGAGCCTGTCATCGGTGGTAGGCAAGTTGTTCGATGTAATTCAGAGGGATAAGCTTCACATGTGTTTGGAAAGACAAGGACTGATTATCAACATGGCTTTGTGTGTGGGAAACCGTGTCTCACAAAATTGATAGAATTTTTTGAAGAAGTAACAAAGAGGATTGATGAGACAAGAGTGGTGGATGTGATTTATATGGACTTCAGTAAGGCATCCGACAAGGTTACTCATGGTAGACTGGCTAGCAAAGTTAGATCACATGGAATACAGGGAGAACTAGCTGTTTGGATACAAAACTGGCTTGAGAGTAGAAAACTGTGGATAGTGGTGGAGGGAGAGATAGTAGGAACTGCAGATGTTGGAGAATCCGAGACAACAAGGTGCAGAGCTGGATGAACACAGCAGGCCAAGCAGCATCATAGGAGCAAAAAGGCTGATGTTTCGGGCCTAGACCCTTCATCAGAAATGGGGGAGGGGAAGGGGGTTCTGAAATAAATAGGGAGAGAGGGGGAGACAGATAGAAGATGGATAGAGGAGAAGATAGGTGGAGACAAAACAGACAGGTCGAAGAGGTGGGGATGGAGCCAGTAAAGGTGAGTGTAGGTGGGGAGTTAGGGAGGGGATAGGTCAGTCCAGGGAGGACGGACAGGTCAAGGGGGCGAGATGAGGTTAGTAGGTAGGAAATGGGGGTGTGGCTTGAGGTGGGAGGAGGGGATAGGTGGGAGGAAGAAGAGGTTAGGGAGGCGGGGACGAGCTGGACTGGTTTTAGGATGCATTAGGGGGAGGGTAGATTTTGAAACTTGTGAAATCCACATTGATACCATTGCGCTGCAGGGTTCCAAAGAGGAATATGAGTTGCTGTTCCTGCAACCTTTGGGTGGCATCGTTGTGGCACTGCAGGAGGCCCAGGATGGACATGTCGGCTGAGGAATGGGAGAGGGATTTGAAATGGTTCGCGACTGGGAGGTGCAGTTGTTTATTGTGAACCGAGCGTAGGTGTTCTGCAAAGCGGTCCCCGAGCCTTTGCTTGGTTTCCCCGATGTAGGGGAGGCCACAACGGGTACAGCGGATGCAGTATACCACATTAGCAGATATGCAGGTGAACATCTGCTTGATGTGGAAAGTCTTCTTGGGGCCTGGGATGGGGGTGAGGGAGGAGGTATGGGGGCAGGTGTAGCACTTCCTGCGGTTGCAGGGAAAAGTGCTGGGTGTGGTGGGGCTGGAGGGGAATGTGGAGCGGACAAGGGAGCCACGGAGAGAGTGGTCCCTCCGGAAAGCAGATAAGGGTGGGGAGGGAAAGATGTCTTTGGTGGTGGGGTCGGATTGCAGATGGCGGAAGTGTCGGAGGATGATGCGTTGGATCCAGATGTTGGTGGGGTGGTACGTGAGGATGAGGGGGATTCTTTTTTGGTTGTTATTGTGGGGACGGGGTGTGAGGGATGAGTTGCGGGAAATGTGGGAGACATGGTTGAGGGCGTTCTCGACCACTGAGGGGTGGAAGTTGCGGTCCTTGAAAAACGAGGACATCTGAGATGTACGGGAGTGGAATGCCTCATCCTGGGAGCAGATGCGGCAGAGGCAAAGGAATTGGGAATAGGGGATGGCATTTTTGCAGGAAGGTGGGTGGGAGGAGGAGTATTCTAGGTAGCTGTGGGAGTCGGTGGTCTTGAAATGGATATCGGTTTCTAGGTGGTTGCCAGAGATGGAGGCAGAGAGGTCCAGGAAGGAGAGAGAGGTATTAGAGATGGTCCAGGTGAACTTAAGGTTGGGGTGGAAGGTGTTGGTGAAGTGGATGAACTGTTCGAGCTCCTTGTGGGAGCACGAGGCGGCGCCGATACAGTCATCAATGTAACGGAGGAAGAGGTGGGGTTTAGGGCCAGTGTAGGTACGGAAGAGGGATTGTTCCACGTAACCTACAAAGAGGCAGGCATAGCTTGGGCCCATGCGGGTACCTATGGCCACCCCCTTTGTTTGTAGGAAGTGGGAGGAATTGAAAGAGAAGTTGTTGAGGGTGAGGACGAGTTCGGCTAAGCGGATGAGGGTGTCAGTGGAGGGGGACTGGTCGGGCCTGCAGGACAGGAAGAAGCGGAGGGCCTTTAGGCCGTCTGTATGGGGAATGCAGGTGTATAGGGACTGGACGTCCATGGTAAAGATGAGGTGTTGGGGACCGGGGAATTGGAAGTTCTGGAGGAGGTGGAGGGTGTGGGTGGCGTCACGGATGTAGGTAGGGATTTCCTGGACCAAGGGGGAGAAAATGGAATCCAGATAGTTGGAAATAAGTTCGGTGGGGCAGGAGCAGGCGGAGACAATGGATCAACTAGGGCATTCAGGTTTGTGGATTTTGGGAAGGAGATAGAAGCGGGCGGTGCAGGGTTGGGAAACGATGAGGTTGGAGGCCGTGTGTGGGAGGTCACCTGAGGTGATGAGGTTGTGGATGGTTTGGGAGATGATGGTTTGGTGCTCGGGAGTGGGGTCATGATCAAGGGGGTGGTAGGAGGAGGTGTCGGAGAGTTGGCGTCTGGCCTCGGCGATGTAGAGGTCAGTGCGCCATACTACAACTGTGCCTCCCTTGTCCGCGGGTTTTATGGTGAGGTTAGGATTGGAGCGGAGGGAGCGGAGGGCTGCACGTTCTGCGGGGGAGAGGTTGGAGTGGGTGAGAGGGGTGGAGAGGTTGAGGCGATTGATGTCTCGACGGCAGTTGGAGATGAAGAGGTCAAGGGAGGGTAGGAGGCCTTGGGGTGGTGTCCAGGAGGAGGCAGTGTGTTGGAGGTGGGAGAAGGAGTCAGTAGAGGGAGGATTAGGTTCACAGTTGAAGAAGTAAGCGTGGAGGTGGAGGCGGCGGAAAAACTTTTCTATGTCCAAAAGTGACCGGTATTCGTTGGTGTGTGGGTGGAGGGGAACAAAAGTAAGCCCTTTACTGAGGACTGACCATTCCTCCTCATGTTGGAGGGTTGCTTTTCAGACTGGAGGCCTGTGATCAGTGGTGTGCCACAAGGATTAGTGCTGGGTCCACTGTTTTTTGTCATTTATGTAAATGATTTGGATGTAAATATAGGAGGTATGGTTAGTAAGTTTGCAGATGACACCAAAATTGGAGGTGTAGTGGACAGTGAAGGAGGTTATCTCAGAGTACAATGAGATCTTGATCAGGAGGGCTCTTGGGTCGAGGAGTGGCAGATGGAGTTTCATTTAGATAAATGTGAGGTGCTACATTTTGGAAAGGCAAATCAGGGCAGGACTGATACCCTTAATGGTAAGGTCCTGGGGAGTATTGCTGAACACAGAAACCTTGGGGTGCAGGTTCATAGATCCTTGAAAATGGAGTCACAGGTAGATAGGATAGTGAAGAAAGCATTTGGTATGCTTGCCTTCATTGGTCAGGGCATTGAGTATAGGAGTTGGGAGGTCATGTTGCGGCTGTACAAGACATTGGTTAGGACACTTTTGGAATACTGCATGCATTTCTGGTCTCCCTGCTATAGGAAGGATGTTGTGAAACTTGAAAGTGTTCAGGAAAGATTAACAAGGATGTTGCCAGGCTTGGAGTATTCGAGCTGTAGGGAGAGGCTGAATAGGCTGGGGCTATTTTCCCTGGAGTGTTGGAGGCTGAGGGATGACCTTATAAAGGTTTATGAAATCATGAGTGGCATGGATAGGGTGAATAGCCAAGGTCTTTTTCCCCAATGTGTACGAGTTCAAAACTATGGGGCATCAGGTTAAGGTGAGAGGGGTAAGATTTAAAGAGGAGCTAAGGGGTAACTTTTTCACGCAGAGGGTGGAGCGTGTTTGGAAATAGCTGTCAGAGGAAGTGGTGGAAGCTGGTACAATTACAACAGGTAAAAGTCATCTGGATGGGTAAATGAATAGCAAGGGTTTATAGGGATATGGGGAAAATGCTGGCAAACAGGACTAGATTAATTTAGGATATCTAGTGGGCATGGATGGCTTGGACCGAAGGGTCTGTTTCTGAGCTGTATATTTCTATAACTCTTTGACTGTATTTAAACAATTTTCAAACTTGATTAAACACTTGAACTTGTTTTTACCAGAGAGTCCATTTTCCATTTCTGTAGGAATACAGGAACTGGTGTAGGTCATTTATTCCTTTGAGCATGCTCTGCTGTTCAATAAGCCAATAGCTGACCCGGCTGTGGTTTCAACTCCACTATTCCACAGCCCTGACTCCCTGGGCTATCAAATCTATCTAACCCAGCCCTATATAAATGAAATTATCCAGCTCCATTGCTTTCGTGGGATGAGAATTCCACATATTAATGGCCCTCAGAAAATAATATTCTCTTAATTTCCATCCTAAAAGAGTGACCCCTTATTCTTAAACTGTGTCCCTAGTTCTAGTCTCCTGAAAAGAAACATCCTCCTTATATCCAGCCTATCAAGTTCACTTAGGATCTTAGAAGTTTCAAATGATCACCTCTCGTCCTTCTAAATACCATTGCATACAAGTCAGACTTCTTTAACTTGACTTCTTAAAACAAACAATTCATTCCGGCAATTAGATGAGGGTGCCAATTCTGAATTGCCTCTCATACTATTATGTCCTTTTACAAATAAGGATATCAAACTGTGCAAGGTACTTCAGATGTGATCACATGAAGGCCACGTACAGCTGCAGTAAAACCTTATATCCCATTCCCCTTGTAATAAACTATATTCTCATTTGCTCTCCTAAGTACTTACTGTACTTTTGATTCATTTTAGGACACCAGATCTCTCTGTACCACCCAGCTTTGCAATCATTCTCTATTTAAGTAGTAAGTTGCCTTTTTATTCTTCCTGCAAAAGAGGACATATTCACAAATTTCCACATTATACTCCAGGTATCAAATCTCTTTTTGCCACCTCTCTGGCATCATCCACAAATTTTGCTGCCGCACACTTGGTTGCTTTACCCAGATCATTGATATAGACAGTAAGTAATTGAGACACTGACACTGATTGTTGTGCACTACACTGGTTACAGCTTATCAACCGAAAAAATCCACTTATCCCTACTCTATTCCCTTTTCACTAATCAATCCCTTATCAATGGTAATATACTACTGCTTACAGCATTTATGCTTGTATGTAACCTTTGATATGGCACCATGTTAAATTCCTTTTGGAAATTCAAGCCCAGCACATTTTCAGGTTAGCCTTCATGCACCTTGATTTTTACTACAGCAAAATACATGAATAAATTAAAGATTACTTCTTCCCTTACGATGTTGATTAGTTGCAATTTCATCCTCCTGTTAAACTCTTCATTTTCAATTGTTTTTGGGAAGTTTTCTAAGATATCTACAGTGGATGCAAAGTTGACTTGATGGTAGGAGATAGGCTGGGACTTTTTTTCCTCGGTGCATAGCAGGCTGAGGGATGACCTTTTTAGAGGTTTATAAAATCATCAGAGGCATAGATAAAGTGAATAGCCAAGGTCTTTTCCCCAGATTAGGGAGTTCAAACCTACAGGGCAACAGTTTAAGGTGAGAGGGGAAAGATTTAAAAGGGACCTGAGGGGCAACTTTTCCACCCAGATGGCAGTGCATATGTGGAACAAACTGCCAGAGGAAGTGGTAGAGATGAGTACAATTAAAACATTTAAAACACTTTTGGACAGGTATATGCATGGAAATGGTTTAGAGGGATATGGGCCAAATGCAGATAAGTGGGATTAATTCAGTTCAGGAAACCTGGTCAACATGGAAGAAGTATGGTTAGTAAGTTTGCAGATGACACCAAAATTGGAGGTGTAGTACAGCGAAGAAGGTTACCTCAGAGTACAACAGGACCTTGATCAGATGAACCAATGGGCTGAGGAGTGGCAAATGGAGTTTCACTTAGATAAATGGTAGGTGCTGCATTTGGAAAGGTAAATCAGGGCAGGACTTATACACTTAATGGTAAGGTCCTAGGGTGTGTCGCTGAACAAAGAGACCTTGGAAGGCAGGCTTATAGTTCTTTGAAAGTGGAGTCACAGGTAGATAGGATAGTGAAGAAGGCATTTGGTATGCTTGCCTTTATTGGTCCGGGCATTGAGTATAGGAGTTAGGAGGTCATTTTGCACCTGTACAGGACATTGGTTAGGCCATTTTTGGAAATCTGCGTGCAATTCTGGTCTCCTTGTGATAGGAAGGATGCTGTGAAACTTGAAAGGATTCAGAAAAGATTTACAAGGATGTTGGCAGGGTTGGAGGGTTTGAGCTATAGGGAGAGGCTGAATAGGCTGGGGCAATTTCCCCTGGAGCTTCAGAGGCTGAGGGATGACCTTATAGATGTTTATGAAATCATGACAGGTATGGGTAAGGTGAATAGCCAAGATCTTTTTCCTTGGGTGTAGGAGTTCAAACCTAGAGGGCAGAGGTTTCAGGTAAGAAGGGAAAGATTTCAGAGGAACCTAAGGGGTAACTTTTTCATGCAGAAGGTGGTACATATATGGAATAAGCTGCCAGAGGAAGTGGTGGAAGCTGATACAATTACAACATTTAAAAGTCATCTGGGTGTATATATGAATAGGAAGGGTTTAGAATGGTTTGGGGAAAATCCTGGCAAATGGGACTAGATTAATTTAGGATATCTGGTCAGCATGGATGAGTTGGACTGTTTCCATGCTGTATGTCTCGATGACTCTATGACTTGGACCAAAGGGTCTGTTTCCGTGTTGTATGATTCTATGACTCTATGAAGACAGACATGTTTATGTCTTTTTCTTTTTACAAAGCTACGTTGACTCTGATCACATTTATCATTTTCTAAGTATGTTGTTTATACCTCCTTAATAATGGATTCTTACAATTTCCCTATGGCAGATATTTGGCTTATTGGCTAATAATTTTCTGTTTTTGTCTCCTTCTTTTCTTGAATAAATTTATCATATTAGCATTTTCCAAGCCATGGGTGCCCTTCTAAAAACTAAGTAATTTTGGACAATCATAACCAGGGTCAAAGATCCTGGGTTGTATCTTGTCCTTAGGACCTGTCAGCCTTTCAGTCTAATAGTTTTCCCAAAATTGTTTGTCTTATGATGCTGATTGCTTCAAATTCCTCCTTCTTGCTCACGTCTTGATTTTCAATTGTATTAGAAAACTTCCCTAAGTCTTTTCAGGTGAAGACAGATGCAAGATATCTATTCAAACCCTTTACCATTTCTCATTATAGATTCCCCAGTCTCCTTCTGCAGAGGATCTGCATTAGCCTGCCTTACTCTTTTCTTATTTAAATACTTGTAAAAACATTTACTTTTTGTTTTATATTCCTAGCAAGTTTCCTCTCGCAGATTACTTTCTATAATTTTTTGTAGCCATTCTTTGCTGATTCTTAAAATCTGACCAATCTTCTGACCAATCACTAATCTGTCAGATTTGAGTAGTGTTACTTTCAATTTGACACTATTCTTAACTTCCTTATTTGCCACATGTGGTGCATCCTTCTCAGTTTTCCTTTATTACTTGAATAAATCTAGTTATCTCCTTTAGTCATCCATTGTATCTCTACAATCCTTTTTTATACCTAGTTTGCCAGTTCACTTTAGCTACTTCTACTGTTACACCTTTATAATTACCTTAATTCATGTATAAAATGTTAATCTTAGATCCACACATGCCCCTTCAAACTGAACATGGAATATTATCACATTATGATCATTGTTACCTAGAGGCCCTTTTCACGTAACATTGTTGATTAATTTTATCTTATTGTTTATTAGCAGGCCTAGAATTGTCTCCTCCCTGGTTGGATCAAGAAACTCTAAGAAATTGCTATGATTATATTCTGCAAAGGATTCCTTAAAAATGAATTTACCATCTGATTCACCCAATCTATATGTTGATTAAAGCACCCCTTTTTTTTAAAAGAAGTCATTCATGGGGCTAGGGTGTCACTGGTTAGGCAGCATTTATTGCCCAGAGGGCAGTTAAGCGTCAACCACATTGCAGTGGGTCTGGAGTCACATGTAGGCAAGAGGTTTCCTTCCCTAAAGGACATTAGTGAGCCAGATGGGATTTTCCCCCAACAATTGACAATGGATTTACAGTCATCATTAGACTCTTAATTCCAGATATTTATTGAATTCAAATTCTACCATCTGCTGTGGCAGGATTCAAACCTGAGTCCCCAGAATGTTATGTGGATCTCTGGATTGACAGTCCAGCAATAATACTATTAGGTCATTGCCTCCCCGGCACCTTCCTAAAAAGTCTCATGTATTTCTTCCTGTTTCCTATCTCCCCCTGCATATGTATCCGACAGAGTTATATGAGTCAGGAGCCCAATAAATTAGTCCCACAAGCAACCGCTTACTTTTCCTACTTCTTATCTTTACCCAAACTGATTCTATGTCTTGTTTTTTCAAGCTAAGGTCATTAAAGTCTAGTAAATATCTGGAACCTTTTCCTCATTTTCTAATCCCCTTATTACCAGAACAGAAGTATGAATTGGAAAAGGATGTCAGCATCAATTTGTATACTACCATCATTCATCTTGTCTTGTGGTCTTATGGACTTGAACAACTTGACCCAAATGTAAGAACTGTGGGAGGTGAGTTGTTGTGTTTTCTCAGCTAAGAATGGAAAATCATAGCAACTCTGTTGAAACCATACTGAGCTGGGGTAATTTCAAAAACAGACAAGAAGTTTTTAAAAAAAGCTAACCACAGAGTTGGTTGCTAAATGACCGGTTGAAACCCATTTGGTAGTTAAAGAATACGGGTCCATCTCTTCAAAGCAGTTGAAAGGTGGAGACATTGAGAGGATACACTCCTAGGGACAGAGACAATTTTCAATAAAAAACCCAGGAGTAACACTTGTGAAGGTGCCCGTTGTCTGGGATCAAGTGACTCTGAGGAAGAGACTCGTCACCTCACATCTTTTTACAATGAGATGGGATGGCACAGTGGCTCAGTGGGGTGGCACGGTGGCTCAGTGGTTAGCACTGCTGCCTCACAGCACCAGGGACCCATATTCCATTTTAGCCTTGGGCGACTGTCTGTGTGGAGTTTGCACATTTTCCCTGTGTCTGCATGGGTTTCCTCTGGGTGCTCTGGTTTCCTCCCACAATCCAAATATGTGCGGGCTAGGTGAATTAGCCGTGGGAAATGCAAAGTTACTGGGATAGGGTAGGGGAAGTGTGCCTGGGTGGGATGCTCTTTGGAGGGGTGATGTTTACTTGATGGGCCAATTGGCCTGCTTCCGCACAAGAGGGATTCTATGATGATCTTAATGGGAGCATTCTGCACAATTTGTAAGTGCTTATATAATCCATTTGCTTGAATAAATTATGAGGTAGTTTTGTATCTGTCTGTGTGCAAGTATAATTTGACAAGGTACATATCTGGTGACCACGATGGGAAGTAATTGTAAAATCTGATTTGAAGAATGACACTGGGTTTGAACCAAAATTAATAGGCAAACTGGTGAAAGACTAGTGGATAAGTGAAATGTCAGCAGCTTTGCCAGAATGAGAGTTAGAATTACATAAACAGTTAACAAGAAATGGCCAAAAGTGGATCGAAAAAATTGATAATTGATACACAGACCAGTTTCTGGGGGTGAATTATATGGAAAGCATGTGCATGAAGAAGAGGGGAGATGGTCTTGGAAGTTAACAAAGCTTATTGCATTAATATCATGTTTCAGGGAATTGTATGATAAAGAAGTGTAAAATAAGAGACAAACAATGGTTAGAGGCATTGTAACAAGAGAAAAATGAATGGTGAGATAGGGTGATGAAAGCAAAAGTAAATAATTGGATGTAGGTTGGCCATTTTGGTCAATTCTAAACCCAGGCTGAAACAGTTACATTATGGCTGAGAGGGAAATAAAAAGAGTCAAGGAACAAGTGACACATAGAACAAAAATGTGTGGATTTGCAGGCTGCCTCGATAATCCTGCGACAATGTCCTAGGAGCAAGGCCATTAGAGAAAAATCACAACAAGTGCCAGAAAGAAACTAAATAAATTACAGTCCCAACTCTCAGTCCACAGGGTATAATATGCACAATTAGAGACATGTAAGACTGTGACGGTACAGATTGGGGTGATTTAGCGGCTGAGGTAAGCCAGTGTGGAGATGGGTATGTGCTGATTATGACCTAGAAGGACTCCCAAATCAGGAATCCCCACCTCTTTACCTAATATCTGAACTGATGTCTTTGCCCAGTACAGGACAAAATGGAACAAGTATGAACAGAAGCAATTGGTTGGCCTGGTCCAGAGACCATAGAGTTCCTTCCGTGGACTGTATATCATCTAGTGATGAACAGGAGCGGGTGATAGCACTCTTATCTATTCTGCTTTCTTGAGCATATCCCAATTAGCTGATCTCAGGGAGGAAATACCTAAATTTGATGGAACATGGGGCCCTTTTTCTACTTTTGTGGCAATAGACCACATAAGGATTCTTCATGGTCTAGATGATTCAGATTTAGTTAAATTATTGGGTATGTGTTTCAACTGGACACTACTCTCAGCCATCCCATAAGCTCAACAAAGGGGCATCATTAATTGGCAGAAATGAAACAAGCAATACTAGCCACATCAGGATTCAACCAAGGTGACTCCACAGCAGGTTGAATGAGTGTAGACAAAGGTCTGATTAGCATCTGGTATCAAATGCCAATAGATTATGGTACAGCAATGATACAGGGTTGGACTGAAGCACCCTGTAAAGTACTGAATAAACAAAGCCAGAGCAATTGTGACACATATGACCCTGATGATTTTTTAGAATCCCTGCAGTGTGGAAACAGGCCCTCCAACCCAACAAGTCCACACTGACCCTCTGAGCATCCCACTCAGACCCATCCCCATATAACCCACCTAATCTACACATCGATGAACACTATGGGCAATTTAGCATGACCAATCCACCTAGCCTGCACATCTTTGGACTGTGGGAGAAAACCAAAGCACCCAAAGGAAACCCATGCAGACATGAGGAGAATGTGCAAACTCCACACAGACGTTCACCCGAGGATGGAATTGAACCCAGGCCCCTGGCGCTGTGAGGCAGCAATGCTATCCACTGAGCCACCGTGTAAATTTTGAGGTGGATGAGTCTGACCTGGGGACTAAATATAGCCCAATGGGAAAAGAGAGGAAAAACAAAAAGGGAGTGAGGGGGTGCATGCAGCATATGAGATCAGCAACACTGAAAATTTTTGTTGTCAGGCCCTCCACACTGAAGGATAGGATGAGATCAACAGGGTGTGGAATACATGTCAAAGAACAGTAGAGGACATTGCCTCTACCATGATTGCACAAGTGGCAGAATAAGCAACAGTTGCTTGTGCTAATGCAACCAGATAAGTTTCAATCACTAGTGGACATATGGTCTGACAGTATATATGCCTGCAACAGCTTGACTGAATTTTTATCTTTATGCAAAGTGAGAGGATTTGTTTCAGCAGACTGAAAACTCTTGCCATCTGCGAATGGTAAGCACAATGAGAGAAGAAGCAGATTGATATGAAATAATTATGATAAAGTTCACAGTATATCAGACTGTTACAGTGAGGGCTGTAGGGTTTTTCAGTGTGTCACAGTGAGGGGTGTGTGGTACACCAGAGTGTTACAGTGAGGGGTGTGGTGTATATCAGAGTGTTACAGTGAGTGGTGTGGGTATGTCAGAGCATTACAGTGAGAGGTGTCAGGTAAAGGATCGTAGTAAAGAAACTGCCAGAGAAAATAAGACAGCCAAAGAAATAGGGCTCAAGAATGGAAGGTTTTGGGAACCAAATGCATTTTTAATTATGGCATATGAAGAGAAACAAAGTACTTTGAAGGTAAATAAGATTAAGGTGGAAGACCTACCAGAAACATAGAGCCAAGACCCGTGTTAAAATGGGTGAAGGCAGGTCAATGGCATGAGGAGTATTCCCAAAATACAAATGGACAAAGGACTGATAATTAAGAGAGGAAAATACACAGTACCAAAGCAGTATTGGAGTCAGATTATCTATCAATACAATAATGTCCAAGGACATCAGAGGTGGAAGCTATGGGCAACAAGCTATAAGAATTAGTTAGTGACATAGAATGGGAAACATTATGTGAAAAATTGCTTGATGTGTGCTCAGAATAATCTGAATCATTAGACACAAATTGGCGCACTAAAACACAGAAGCCAAGTGAATGGATTTTTGACCAATCAACAAATTGATTGTGTAGGACCATTGCCCCATGCAAGGGAGATTTATATACATCCTGGTGATTGTCAATATCTTCACCAAGTGGTTGGAAGCTTTCCCTATTGCAACCAATATGACACAAATCATTAATAACAAGGTGTAGAGCTGGATGAACACAGCAGGCCAAGCAGCATCAGAGGAGCAGGAAAACTGATGTTTTGGG
>NC_063357.1:34329981-34487442 GCF_021869965.1 Rhincodon typus | reverse complement strand
GAAGGGTCTAGACCCAAAATGTCAGCTTTCCTGCTCCTCTGATGCTGCTTGGCCTGCTGTGTTCATCCAGCTCTACACCTTGTTATCTCAGATTCTCCAGCATCTGCAGTTCCTACTATCTCTGGCACAAATCATTAACGATAGTTTGGTACAACATATATTTACCTGATAGAGATTGCTATGGTGTACTGAATCAGACCAAGGGTCCCACTTTATTCAGTGCGATGCAGAATGTGATGAAAATACGAGGGATCAAATAAAAATTCCACATTGCTTATCACCCCAACACAAGTGAGATTGAGGAGATGAAGAATATAATCCTGAAAGGAATGCTGAGAAAAACAATGCAGCAAAATTATTCCACTTGGAACATGGTCTTGCCATATGTCCTGATGATCATGAGAAAAATGGTATCCAGCGTTGCTGGATTTATTTTCTATGCCCTTATGACAGGACAGCAGGTGAGAGGAATCAAGGTTTTGATGGGACTGGATCTTTCTGAACCAGAATTACTGGCCTTAAACCATAAGAAACTTGTCACATGATTGCTGGTAAACCTGCATGCTACCCAGAAGGTAGTAGCAGTATACACGGGGAGAAAAAACAGAAACAAAGTAAGGCATACTTTGATGGCAAGAAAAAACTGGTGGAATTAAATGTTGGACAAGAAGTTATGATCAGTGTCCAGTAAATTGGCACCTTCTTGTTCCCAAGGGGAGAAAAAAATCCTACCAGCATTATGTGATACGAGATGCATTAGAGAAACGTGCCCAGAGCCACCAGGTAATGCTCCTGAATGAGTGGTCTGACAGATCAAAGGACTGTACTAGGTTTTTGGGAGACTCAAGCCTTGATTCAGGTAATAAAAGGCTTTGGAGAGGACCTTGAGAGTTTATTTCTACAAGTGTCAGGGAAAGGTTCTTCCTCTGAGACTGTAATAAGGGAGTCAGAAAAACCACCTGAATCTTGAACCCTGGATGCCAATTTCACTTCAAAGGGATGAAAATGGGTGAGGATGCTACAGAGGCTCACCTCAGTAAATGGAAAAGCATAGGGTCAGTTAGTCTGCATGGACAGTGATGGATGCAAGTCTCTCTGGGCAAAGTAAAATGCTTAGACAGTGAGAGAAGTAAATTGCTGTCTTGATCTTTTTAGCAGACAATCAGGAAGCATAGGGGAGGAAGACTTGTTTTCGTTAATGATCCTGGCTAGAATGCAACGGAAAAGGCAACCATGAACATTAACTGAGTGAACCACATCCGTTGTATGGATAACACTTTCTGCAGATGCCTCACCGGAAATAACTACGCAAAAAATATTGGCCCTAACATAAATGTGGAAAAGGCAACAGAGGGAGATGAGATGTGTACGCCATGTCCAATAGAGACAAGCAGGCTATCAACAAATGGAGAATCATGTTTTATACTAAGTAAACTGTTCAGCCAAACAAGATTTTACTTAGGTTACTGTGTTACAGTAAACACAATTGAAGACTTAGAATCAGATGAGCAATATTCAGTTAATTATAATATGTAGAGTACATACAAAATAACAGTAGAGCTAATTGTAAAAGCAAAGCCAACCTGACCCACCACTATGTGGTCTGGGGTTACGTGATCCGTCATAAAAATCCGATGTCCAGAAATGAGACCTGGTCTGGAAAATGGACTGGTGTTGCTTAGTATCTGAATACTCATGAATGTGCTGAACATGGTAAAATCATTGGCAAGCATCTCCATTTCTGACCTTATGATGGAGGAAAAATCATTAATGAAGCAGCTGAAGATGGTTGGGCCTAGGACATTACGCTGAGGACCTCCTGCAGATATGTCCTGGAGCTGAGATGACCAATTTCTAACATCCACAACCATCTTCCTTTCTGTCAGGTATGACTCCAGACAATGGAGAGCTTGCCTCATAGAGTCATTGTATCATACAGCATGTAAACAGATCCTCCAGTCCAATTAATCCACACTGACCATGTTCCCAAACTAAACTAGTCGTACTTGCCTGTATTTGTCCCATATACCTGCTCCAAACCAGCTTTGCTAGGGCTCCGTGATGCCACACTCAGTCAAATGCAGCCTTGATGTCAAGGGCTGTCACTCTCAACTAACCTCCAGAATTCTGCGCTTTTGTCATTGTTTGAACCAAGGCTATAATGAGGTCAGGAGCTGAGTGACTCTAGCAGAACTCAAACTGGGTGTCGGTGAACAGGTTATTGCAAAGCAGTGCTGCTTGATAGCACTGTTGCCTGGTTCAGGTGTCTCTAAGACCCTGCAGCCTCCTCAACCAGCGTACACAATATGAATTTACGCAGGCACCTTAGCGTGTATCAAGAAAGGACTACACGGCTCAAGTCTGCAGTCAGTGAACCAGGTTGTAACTTTATTTGAAGACAACAAATGTTAAAATTTAACTATTTCTAACTATCCTTAGAAACTTAAAATTATTTCCCAGATACTTGTAACCTATGCTGGATCTGTCGAATTGTTCAGCCTGTTCCTTGCTTCATTGGTTAATTCTCTCTCTGGTCAGAGAACAAGCTGCTCTAGTCACTGATAATAGGAACTGCCGATGCTGGAGAATCTGAGATAACAAGGTGTAGAGCTGGATGAACACAGCAGGCCAAGCAGCATCAGAGGAGCAGGAAAGCTGACGTTTCGGGTCTGGACCCTTCTTAATTTTTCCAGGTAGATAGTGAGGAAAGAGATCAGTCTGACACTGATATTTTGGGGAAAGCAACAAAACAAACAGTCAGGGCAGGCTGGAAAAAAGCAGAGAATGAGGTAAACTGCATTTATTTCAATTCAAGATGCCTAAGAGGTAAGGTAGATGAACTCAAGGCATGGTTAGGAACATGGGCTGGGATATCATAGCAATTACAGAGATGTGGCTCAGGGATGCACAGGTTTGGCAGCTTAATGTTCCAGTGTGTTGATGCTATAAGAAGGATAGAAAGGGAGACAAGAGAGTAGGGGGAGTTGCATTTTTAATTAGGGATAACATTATGGCTGTACTTAGGGAGAATATTCCTGGGAATACATTCAGGGAAATTATTTGGGTGGAACTGAGACATAAGAAAGAGGTTATCACTTTATTGGCATTGAACTATAGAATGGGAAATTGAGAAACAAAAATGTCAGGAGATCTCAGTTATCTGTAAGAATAATAGGGTGGTTATGACAGGGGATTTTAACTTTCCAAACATAGATTGGGACTGTCATAGTGTTAAGGGCTTGGACTGAGAGGAATTTGTGAAGTGTGTACAAGAAAATTTTCTGATTCAGTATGTGGATGTACATACTAGAGAAGGTGTAAAACTTGACTTACACTTAGGAAATAAGGCAGGGCAGGTGATTGAGTTGTCAGTGGGGAGCACTTTGGGGCCAGTGACCATAACTGTATTAGTTTTAAAACAGTGATGGAAAAGGATAGCAGTGGATGTGATCTATATGGACTTCAGTAAGGTGTTCGTCAAGGTTCCTCATAGTAGATTGGTTAGCAAGGTTAGATCACATGGAATACAGGGAGAACTAGCTATTTAGAGACAGAACTGCCTTGAGGGTAGAAGACAGCGGGTGGTGGTGGGGGGTTGCTTTTCAGACTGGAGGCCTGTGATCAGTGGTGTGTCTGAGGGTTGGTACCGGGTCCACTGCTTTTTGTCATTTATATAAATGATTTGGATGTGAATATGGGACGTATGGTTAGTAAGTTTGTAGATGACACCAAAATTGGATGTATAGTAGACTGCAAAGAAGGTTATCTCAGAGTACAACTGGATCTTGATCAAATGGGCCAATGGGCCGAGGAGTGGCAGATGGAGTTTCATTTAGATAATGGTGAGGTGCTAAATTTTGGAAAGGCAAATCAGGGCAGAGCTTATAGTTTAATGGTAAGGTCCTGGGAAGTATTGCTGAACAAAGAGACTTTAGAGTGCAGGTTCATAGTTCCTTGAAAGTGGAATTGCAGGTAAATAGGACAATGAAAAAGTCATTTGGTCTACTTGCCTTTATTGGATAGTGCATTGAGTATAGGAGTCGGGAGGTCATGTTGAGGCTGTACAGGACATTGGGTAGGCCACGTTTGGAATAATGTGTGCAATTCTGGTCGACCTGCTATAGGAGGATACTGTGAAAGTTGAAAGGGTTCAGAAAGGATTTACATGGATATTGGCAGGGTTGGAGGGTTTCAGCTATAGGTTGAGGCTGAATAGGCTGGGGCTATTTTCCATGGAGTGTCGAAAGCTGAGGGGTGACCTTATAGAGGTTTATAAAATCATGAGGGGCATGGATAGGGTAAATAGACAAGGTCTTTTTCCTGGAGATGGGGGAGCCCAAAATTAGGGGGCATAGGTTTAAGGGGAAAGAGAGGGGAAAGATTTAAAAGGGACCTAAGGGACAACTTTTTCATGTAGCGTGTGGTGCGTGTACGGTATAAGCTGCCAGAAGAAGTGGTGGAGTGACTGGTACAATTAACAACATTTAAAAGGCGTCTGGATGGGCATATGAATAGGAAGGGTTAAGAGGGATATGGACCAAATGCTGGCAAATGGGACTAGATTTATTTAGGATATCTAGTTGGCATGGATGAGTTGGACCGAAGGGCCTGTTTCCATGCTGTATGTCTCTACGACTCCAGTTTTACACCAGAAGCTTACTGGAAGCTTGAAGATGAACTATATGCTTTAGATTAGTTCAGGCCTCACGGAAGTATCAATGAGCAAATGTATATCACATTGTGCCTGTCAATGGATGAATGACTCCCTGAAATTAAAATCTTAGATACTCTGTGCACTTTTCCTTCTTTGTAGTGTAATTTCAAAGCCTATATCCTTGTGAAACACACCCTGACTGAAACTGGATACTAGAAACAGAACTGAAAGGCAACAAAAGAAAGGAGAGATAGGAAACATTTCCTTTCAATTTCTAAGGATAGAAAAGCTAACCCTGAGAGTTGGAAAATAAAATTTTTGTGCAGATTGAAACTGATTGAGGCTATATAAATGGATGCAAAATAATCCAAATTCAAGTGTTGCATTTGATGATCTGGTGGTGCAGTATAGGCAAGCTGAAGTTGACAGGGTTCAAATCCAGAAGCTGAGAACGAATTGCTGCAGCTGTTTCTGAGACCAGAGGGTATTCTGCAGACGTGTACTAAATATTGCAAAAACAATGCCTGTGGAATTTGAGTTAGTTGTGCTTTACTCTCGTCTAGGAATCAGGCTGTATTCAGGAAGGAGAGAAGCTGAATTTTTCTGTAAGGAAGGCAGAGTTTAGAATTATTTTATGACTGAGTTTAATTATCCATATGCTGTGTGGACTGCTGAGCCAATCCATATGATCTATCTTAGTTGTATCTGACATATGATGCAATGTTTATAATTCATCATGACTGAAATTTGCCTGTCAATTCATGGTTAATTTACATTGATAATGGATGTTAGAATAAAGGATGAGGTTATCAATGAAAGCATTTAGTGTTCGTTTAGTTTGGTTTTTGTACAGTAAACATTCTTCTGTTTTAAATCATGGAATATTGTGGTTTCATTATTTTCGTAAATAGCCTGGATTTTGGATTCTCTTTTATAAAAATACAGTTCATGATCTCTACCAAGTTTGTAACAACACATACATAAAAAATCCGAATGTCCCTACGTACTGAAAATTTAATCTTATACATTAAAATAAAATGGTGGGTGAGATGGAATGCCCACTCCTGATATGTGTTTGAAGGCAGGGTCATTCAATTAGCATGGAGGTGCCAAGTGGGGACCCTGCTATCTTCATAACTCAGTTCAATTAAACCCAGGGCAGGTAGGCTGGTGAGTAGCCTTTTCTCTGACCTTAAACCAATTTATGACCACACCCACCTTTCCAAAGCTGCTAGTTTTTAATTAGCAATTTACAGGGCAGTCACTATGCTGGAAGCCCAAAATTGAACCTGTCGATTTTTGCTTTTGGGCTTCCATGGTGGGGAAGTGCGTAGCCTCTCATTCAATGACACTCTGCACTTGATCAATGAACCTGTCATCCGGAAATGGGGATCCGCTGATTACTGCTGCCTGCCCTTTCTGCTCCTACAGTCAACATTGCCCTTCCTACAACCCTCATCTAGTCCTCACGTATCCGTGGATGGGTCCCTCGTTGATCCTGCACCTTTGGTAAAGCATTACCAGTAGCTGTTACTGATCCCCTGGGAGTACTGACCACAATGAGGAGCTGTTGACCTTTAATTGGTTTGGAAGTCTCAGCTGGCTTTCAACCCAGTGGACTCCTTAAATCTCAGGGAACATCTGCCACTAACCACTTAATTGCCTGCAGTGGCACTAAATACAATGGGTCTTGCCCAAAAGCCTTTTGCAAGACCCTCATTCCCTGCACTAAATTACACTAAATTTCACTAACTTCCGTTTTTCAGTTCTTACATGATTACATTGGTTTTGTTGCCATTTGCTGTTCTGTTTTACTGCCTAATTTGATTCACTGGTATCCTGATCATTGCTTATTCCCCTCAGCTCACTTTGCTCCCTTTATATCGACACCTGCTGTTTTGCCAACACTGCAGTTACCACTGTCACCATCTCTGTGTCCTGTGTTTATCTGCCCATTTCTTTATCAATATCTCTCACTTGATCAAGTTGACACTAGAAGTTCATCTCTCTTAAACCTGCTCTAAGTTTGTTGGTTGCATAAAACATGCTACTTTACTGGGTGTTTTCTAATTTTTTGGGTGTGCTAAGTATAAAGACTTGTAGTTGAAAGTCTGAATTTTGCATAAGTATGCACATAAGAAGGACAAACTGGCCAATTAAATGAAAGGATTTCATGAGCCAGATTTAACCAATGAATGTCTTGACATCAAGGGATGTCAGGCATTTATTAATGTGGATAAATTCAAGTGTTACATTTTTCCATTTCATGTCTCATTTTCTACAAATAATTTTTTTTAAATACAGGATTATTAAAGCAAATTTTGACTAAAACACTGAGCTGAAAGGTAGTTAACCTACTAATGGAGTAGTTTTCTCCTAAGACCTTAAATAACTAAACAATTTGTTCGTGTGTGTTGGGAATTTATACTGTCATTGTGTTAAGAAATCAGGCCCAAGTATGGCTAAGCAGAAATACTTACAAATGAAATAATTCATGAAAGCAAACATATCAGCAATATATCATAAAGCTAATCAATAATATACACAAAGTAGCATTACATTGAGTGTTCACTGCTGTCTCTTATTCATTCACCTCATTTTGTTTAATCTTTGAAAAGAGACAGGCCCCAAAATTAAAAATCCTGCAATCTATGCTGGTGGTGCTTGTATTGGTGTGTGGGTTGCTTCCTCGGATGCTAATCTGGTTCAGTGGGCAATGTCATGAGTCTTGTTAGCAATTGGCCTATTGCACTTCAGAGACTCAGAAAATTCATGGATAGTTGGAAGGGGTGGTGGCAGGTTGGAGTTGAGGGGAATTATTTTGAGGATTCGCCAGCAGATTTAAAATTTATTCTAAAGCTGAGCACAGACTGGAAGTTGCAATACCAGTTCCCATACGATGAAATAAAGAGGGGGCAGTAAAGCTTCCTGTTATTATTACAAATATTCTTCTTACTGATATTAGATGTGGGAGGGATATAATTGTGGGAGCAAGAGGCAAAAGACCTGCTGATAAAATAGCCAGAACAATGTAGAAGGAAGCCATACAAACAGTGAGTGACAGCTCACTAACCTCAGAATGCTTTTTCAATTCAGGAAGTTTAATCACTTCACTGGTACGCAGAGGCAAGTGTGATGGCACCATGATGCCATTTAAGCTTTAGACTATATACTGTTGGCAATCTTAAAATTGTAGGAATTCTCATGAGTTATGAGTTATTGGTCTCTACAGGGATCGTAAGATTTGACATCTATTCTTTGAGGAAACACTCACAAGAAAATAAATAGTTATTGGGTGGAAACGTTGCATTTTCAGTCTCTTTTTCATTATATTAACTGCAAGAAAGAATTGTGAATCAAACAGGGAAATAAAAGTCAAGCCACAAACGTCAAAAGCAGGTACTATTAGTAGAAATACACCTACACCAGCCTAGATAGTATTACTTCAGTGAAATAAATTGTTCAGACAAGTGGACATTAAGCAATCCACAAAGTACAAGAAAGCCAAAAGAAGACTTTGGAATAAGGTGTTCCTGAGTGGAGACTATAGTCATCAGATTCATAAGAGCATACATATTAACATATGATGTAGGAGCAGGAGCAAGCCATTTGGTCCCCTGAGATTGCTGTGCCATGCAGTAAGATCTGACTGTAACTTCAAAATCCACATTCACACCCAGTAACCAACACCACTACCAATAACCTTTCACCTTCTTACTTACTGACAATCTATCCATCTCTACCTTAAAAATATAGAAAGCTATTGCTTCCACAGCATTTGAGGAAGTGTTCCAAAGACTCATGACCCTCTTAAGATAAAAAAAATTACCCAGCTGTTATAAATGTGTTTAAATGGCAGCATCTAGTTTCTAGATCCTCCCACAAAAGGAAACATTCTTTCCACACCCTGTGAAGAGCTCTCAAAATCTTTTATGTCTCAATCAAATTGTCTCTTGCTCTTCTAAACTCCATTGGGTAGAAATCTTGCTGCCCAACCTTTCTTAAATAAGGAGACCAATATTGCACATTTTACTAAAGATATGGTCTCACCAGTATCCTGCATAACTGAAGCATAACCTTTCTCCTTTCGTATTCAATTTCCCTCACAATAAATGTTAGCATTCTACTAACTTTCCTAATTACTTAAAGTAACTCCATTTCAGCCTTTTGTGATTCGTACACGACACCATCCTGATCCCTCTGCATTAAAAAGTTCTGCAATGTCTCACTATTTAGATAACATGTATCTATTTTATTTGTCCTGCCAAAATGGACAATTTCACATTTTTCCATGTAAACTCCATTTACCATATCTTTGCCCACTCATGTAATGTACCTATCTATATTTTTTGTAGCGTTCTTACATCCTCTTTGCAATTTACTTTCCAAATTAACTGAATGTCATCAACAAATTTAGCAAGCATAGGCCCCAGCACAAATATATTTGTCAGACCACTTGCTACATCTTACCAAACAGAAAAAGAAGTTATGCCTACTCTGTCCACTGTTAGCTGATAAATCATCTACCCATGCTAATACGTTACCACTTACTGTATATGATGAGCCTTTATTTTCAGAAACATATTTTGATGTGGCATCTTCCCAAATATCTTCTGGAAATCTATGTACAGTACATCCCCTTTACCTACAGCACAATTCATGAAGGATTTTCAAAGGTTCTCTGAAATTGTGAATTGGGTTGTAGACATTGAGCAGAATCCCGTGTCTTCCTTTTTAAAATCATGAGAAATGTAGTTATTGACATATTAATAATTTGAAAAGAATTGTTCTCCACCAGTAATTAGTGATAAATATGTTGATCAAATGGAAAATCATGAAAATACGTTTAAAGATTCTTCTTTCCTTCTCACAAAAGGAAGAAAGTCACCATGTTAATGTTATAGTTATCCAAACTAGGGAGGCTGGGTCCATCACAAAACTCCAAACCTGAGAGGAGAGCTACCTCTTTCACAAAAGACAGATAGAGTAAAGATCATAAAACTTTATTTTCTGTATTTTTGATTGTGGAAATGGAAATGAGGTAAAGACTGTTTTGAAACCAAAGATTGCAGAAAGAATTACAGTACTTCTAAAAATAAATTACTAAAATTAATTGTGCATTGTTTTTACACTGCTACTTCATTCAAGAAGTGGAGGAAGATTTTTTTTAGATGTTTCAGACAAGGGAGTGTATGCATTGTGAGATGTAGCTGGCAACAATTCAGACCCACTTCCCCTATTCCATCCCTCTAACCCTGCATTTCCATGGCTAATCGATCTAGCCTGCACATTCCTGGACACTATGGGCAATGTAGTATGGCCAATCCACCTAACCTGTACATCTTTGGACTTTAGACTTGCTCTTTGGAAGGGTCAGTGTGGACTCAATGGGCCAAATGGTCTGCTTCTGCACTTCAGGGATTGTACGAACCGGTGAGCTGATTGATCTGTGCAATTGTGATTAGCCATGGAGACCAAAGCCTTATCAACCTGAAGACAATTCTGGGTTCCTGGCTAACTGAACAGCTTGTGAATGTGAATGATACAGTGCGAAGTCTTTGGACCTCTAGAGGGCAAGTTGTGCCTCCCTCTCTGCAGTAAGAATACCTGAAGTTTCACCTGCTATCAGTTGCTGTAAGCTGTTGCCTTTATCCAATAACTAAGATATTTTGCAGTTAGTGTACCAAGTGTCCTATGCCTCCTTTTTTTTTAAAGAAAGTGAAGAGAAAGGAGATTGAAGAACAAAAAAGTCCTGGCAAGCAAAAGGGTCATCTTGGCAAACCCTGCAGAATGGTGCTATTGAATTGTGGCTCCCAGATTTTCTTCCTGCCATCCGCAAAACTAATGTTTTTTTTTGCTTATCTGAGTCTGCATATATAAGCGTTTTAGAAAGGAGTTAGAGTTTTAAGTAGGAGACCCACTTGTTATTAGTTCATAACTATTTACTTATGAATAGAATTTACTTGTTTGAGTACAGGAACCTGGTTAGTGTTTTGTGTTTTGTGTTTTGATTCTGACAGGTAAGTTAGGAACCTTGCGTTCTTTGATTAAATCACCAATTTTTGTAGTGAGACTTGAAAAGCAGCATACTTTTCCAAGTGGATCATAACAAAAGAGTGGGGTCCTGAGGTCCGATTATTTCAAAAGTAGGAGGATTTGGGTGTGGTTTTAGTAAATGACAAGGATAAAAAAAAACACCAGGTTCTGGACTTTAAATAGGAAATGGCATTGAATTGCAATCAATTGACTTTAGGTGTTTAAGATTCCTTGCAAATCTTAAGTGAACTTCCAAAAACTAGTTGGCTTAAATTGGCACATAAATTGAGGATGACTTTCCTTGCTGAAGCTAAGAAGGCAATTAGAATTAAAGTACTAGGACAGCATGTGAGTTTACTAGAAAGTGACACCAGATACTCCAGGTAGTGAAATATCAAAATCAAACCATATTCAGTTACAATTGAAGGAGCTTGAGAATGAGGGAAAAAAATAAAGAAAACTGAAATTAAGAAGAGCTCAAGATGGAATTCAACAGGGAAGAATGAGACAAAAAATTGAATTAAAAGGCAGAAAAGGGAAATGAGCATGCTAGAATTAGAACTGTGGAAGGTAAAGGAAGAGAGAGATTGTGAATTTAATCTTAAAATGCTAAAGTTGACAAAATAGACATCAGATGCTCATGCAGGCTCTAATGAGGAGAATCTGAGTCAAAAAGTCCAGTAAGGAAATGCTTAAGTTTGTACAGGCTCTGCCAAAATTTATGGAAAAGAATGTGGAAGCATTCTTCATGTCTTTTGAGAAAATAGTGAGATAATGAATTGGCTAAAGCAAAATCGATTACTGCCAATGCAGAGTTACTTGACAGGTAATGCACAGGAAGTTTGCACTTCACTATAAGAGGAGGTTTCTAGGAATTATGACATTGTAAAAATAGGTAATATTGGCTGAAATATGAGTTAGTGCCTGAGATATATAGGCAAAGATTTCAGAATTTAAGGAAACAGCCTGGGCATAAATGTATTGAAATTGAAAGAGTTAAGTAAAGTAATTTTAACAGGTGGATATGAGCATTCAGAGCTGAAACCACGTATGAAATCCTTAGATCATCCTTGAAGGAGTTTGAAAACACACTACTTTCCATAATGGGAATACATGTTAAATACCAAAGGTTTTACAAGTGCTAGACAGGTAGCAGTACTGGCTGAGGATTATAAACTATGCCAAAAAACTACGTCTTTTTTTTCCCAACACCCTCAAATTCAAAAGGGGGATAGAAAGTGGGAGGGTGAAAGGATGGCATGTAGATTGGGAATAAATGGAAAGCTGGAGATGCCCAAAGATCTCTGCCTCAAACCGTAACAGAAAGAAATGACAGTAGAGGTAAAATTAGAAGGTCAAAATATTTCCATTGTAACAAAGTGAGACATTTCTTTCAGTATGTTGGAAGATGAGGGAAGCCTTATTGGAGTAGATAAGAAAAAGTTTATAACGGGAACCTCAAAATGAAAATGCCACAGATCAAGTTGTACTGCAGCTACAAATAAGCAATTGAAGTTAAACACTGCTGTGAGTGCAGAAGAGGTGCATAAGGTAATAGAGAGGTATAAGGATATTTCTCCAAAAGGGAAGATAACCCATTTTTCTTTAAATGAGGCAGCCAAGCCATAATTACAACTAAGGGACACAAGGGCTACTCAAGCAGTTTGATGAGGAAGAATTTGGTTTTCCCTCCCGGTTGTTCAATGAAAGCCAAATAATAGGTAAATGGGATAGTTGGAGAATATATTGTAAAAAGTCCAATTGGAGTAAGACTGTTGTCTGGACTAATGGTAATTGGAGTAGTTAAGAAATTGGCCATGGACGGATTAGATATACACGGGGGGAGTGATTTGGCCAGATTGAGAGATACAGCTTTGCCTATAATCTATATGGAAGGTCTGAAATGAGGCTGGAGAGACCAGACAGTTGCAAGAACAGGTTCCATGTATTTTTCTATCATATGTAGTGACCATTTGTTTTAGTTTGGCTAAAACAACGTAATTTCCCAGAATTCACAGTAATATCACAAGCAGATAGCCAAAATTCTATTTAAGAATGAAAATAATTCAAAAATATACATGTCTTCATTAATTGAGAGTCAAGAAGCAGAACCATAGTTAAGTAGGTTAGCACAGACAGCTCGCAATGAGGCTGAGGCAGAAGGAATTTCAGAGTGTTGTTATATTAACAATTGAGTTCTGATGAGGAAGTGGAAACATCCCCATTATATCTGCGGATGAATATTGGACATTGTTCACCAACTAATGATAACGTCCAGATATCATAGGAGATATTGTGAGTAGCACTTGAAATTCCTATTGGAGGACACATAGAATTATGGAAATGCAAGCATCAATAGACAGGTATGTTACCTGGCTAGGACTTCATAAAGATGTAGTAGATTTCCGTGAAATGTGCCCTATATGTCAGGGAGGGAAATATAACTACAGAGCTTAGTGAGGCTTTGGGTATCTGAAGTACTTTGCAGTAGTTTTGATCTGACAATAAAGGATGCAATTGAACTAGATGCAGTCACAGTGCTGTTAGAGAAGAAGTTTCAGATTTTGACTCGGGTGACAAAGAGCTAATGATGTCATTCTAGGGCAGGATGATGTGTGACTTGGTTGGAAATTGCAGTTGATGGTGTTCCTTGCATCTGCTGATCGTGTCCTTCTAGGTGGTAGAGGTCACAGATTTGGAAGGTGCTATCCAAAGGAGCATTTGTGAGTTGCCAAAATACATCTTGTATATGGTACACACTGCTGGCACTAGGTTTTAGTTGTGGAGGGAGGTTTAAGGTTGTGGATGAAGTACCAATCAAGATGATTGCTTGAGTGTGTTTCTTGGGTGTTATTGAAGCTACATTCATCCATTTAACTCCATCACAATCCTGACTTGTGCCTTGTAGATGTTGGACAGGCACTGGGAATTCAGGAAGTGAGTTGTTGCCCACAGAATTCCCAATCTCTAACCTGTTCTTCTAGCCACAGTATCTACATAACTGCTCCAGTTCAGTTTATAGTTAATGGTAACCCTATGGGATATTGATATTTACTGATTCAGCGATGATATCAAGGGGAGATTGTTTGATTCTCCCTAGTTGGGGATGGACATTAAACTTTTGTAGCATGGCGTTTCTTGCTGTATATGGATATGGAATTCTTCAGTACCTGAGGAGTCATGGATGATATTGAACATTGCACAATCAATTAAAATCTGAGTTTCTGACCTTATGATGAAGAGAATCATGAAGCATTGAAGATGGTTGGGCACTTCTCAAGGGCAAATAGGGATGTGCAAACCAGCAACATAAGCTTGAGAGGAGAATAGCCTACTTTTCCTAACCCTTGAGTTCATACATAACTTGGCATTTAGGCCCTTAGGTGACACTCAGGAAAGGTGACACCATAACACAAAGAAAAACTGGAAATGGTACAGTGGTAAAACTAAGTGCCTGTTTCTTGTTAAAAAGTTTTAGAAAAAGTCTGAGACAAATACCTCCTGTTTGAAATAGATCGGTATTCACTTTTTTTTAATTGAAAGGAAAGTACTGAAATAGATTTATGACACTTATTGGAATCTGTTTTCAAGATACTTGTATGTCGATAATTCTAATTTTGGCAAATTGAAAAATAAGACCTAAGAACAGAAATAGGGCTTTCAACTTGTCAATCCTGCACAGCCATTCAATATTGTCATGGCTGATCAAACACTCAATGTCCTTTTCTTGCCTCAACTCCGTAACATTGTATGCCACTAGTATTCAGAAATCTATCTACCTTAAACACACTCAAAAGACAAAGCTTCCGGTGTCCCCATGGTAGAATATTCCAAAAATTCACAACCGTCTAAGTAAAATAATTTCTCTTCATCTTGGACTTAAGTTGCGTCCCTTTTATTTTTAAATTGTGCCCCACCCCAGTTTATAAACTCCTCGACCAGGCAAAACATTTTACCTACATCTACCCTGTCTATGCCTTTAACTATTTTGTAGGTTTCAATGAGATCACTTCTCATTCTTTGAAATTGTGGGGAATACAGGGGCAGTTTGCCTAATCTTTCTTCACAGGAAAATCCTGCCACGTGGGGACAAGTTTGGTGAACTTTCTTTGCGCTCCCCTATGACAATAATAACTTTTGAGAAAAGGAGACCAAAACTGCACACGTACTCCAGGTGTAGTCTAACCAAGCTCCTATACGATTGAAGCAAGACTTCACGACTCATGTACTTGAATCCTTTTGCAATAAAGGCTAATGTTCCACGAGCTTTCCTAATAGCTTGCTGCTTCTGCAAGTTAACCTTCAGTGATTTATTGACAAGGACACTAAGGTTCCTTTATATATCTATACTTTCCATCTCCCACCATTTAAGCAATTCTCTGCACATTAGTTTCTCCTACCAATGTAGATAAGCTCACATTTTTCATGGTGTATACCATGTGCTGTGTACAGCTGTGATTGGTCATGATGAAAATGACAGAAATGACAATACTGGATTTCTAAGTTGTGGCAGTCTCACACAGATTGCCACACCATCCTTTCTTTTTACAAAAATAGGGAGCTGTACATTTTTGATAGGAGATTTCAATCAGGTCTCCTTTAGAAGTGTGGAGCTGTACTTCCATTCTAACAGTTCTCCTGTAGTGCAGAACAGTCAGGGGAAGGCAACCTTGCCTCATTTTCAAAGCAATCAGCTGCCAGATTCTGAAATTTAATTACTCAGGATCTCAGACAGTCACTTTAACAGCAGTACGTAAGCACAGTACGTAAGGTAGGTATGAGGTAGTATGCCAGATGGCTGGGGAAATAGGATGCCAAGAGGGTAGGGTGGCAGGTGGGTTTGATGGCAAGTGGATAGAGGGCAGGGTGCCAAGGTTAGGGTGACTGGTTGACAGGATGACAAGTTGGTAGTATGCCAAGTAGGCACAGGGTAGGATGACAGGTGAGTAGGATGCCTAAAAGTCAGGGTATCAGGTATGAAGGATGTTAGGGTGCAAGGGGGCTTGGTAAGAGGTGCAGTGTTTGGGGTAGATTGGTGTGGTGGGAGAAAGTAGGGTATGGGTGAGAGTAGGTGTCAGATTCCAAGGGTGGATTGAATTGGGTCAATTATAGAGTCAGAGAGGTATACAACACAGAAACGGACTCTTCGGCCCAACTTGCCCTTGCTAACCAGGATTCCTAAATTGAACTAGTCCCATTTGCCAGCATTAGGCCCATATCGCTCTAAACTTTCCCTATCCATATCGGGGAAGTTGGGGAAGGAGGAAACTGGATTCCGAGGGGGTGGAGGCAGATCAAGTTGGAAACTGAAGAAGGGGAACGGTGGCTGGTCCAGAATGAGTGGGTAGGGTGTATGGAGCAGATCCTAAGCAGAGGAAAGGAGTGTTGAGGCTGGTGCATCACAAGGTTCTAGGGTTTGGGAAGAGAGAGAGAGGATGTATAAGTGATGAGAAGTGTAGTTATAGGTGACAGATAAGAATGTAGTCTGTAGAATAATTATTCAAGAATTTATTTAGTAGTCTAACATTTCCTGAGAAACTATTTATAGGGGGTCCCCAATTTATGAACACCTGACTTATGAATGCTTGTACTTATTAATTAATGCAAACACATGCAGGAGTGTACTTTTAAAGACTTAATGTACGAACATTTACTGCACTTACCAACAACTGATTTACACTGTTTGGCATTGTGATTCAACTTGTGAACAAATCAACTTGCATATAGACTCCAGGACAGAGCCCATTTGCAACCTGGGGACTGCCTGTTCTTAATACATTTGAACACTTTTGGAGTTAGGTTTTTCAGCTCACATTCCCTCTTAATGACTACGATCCAATGAAATATATTTGGAGATTGATATGGAGGTCTTCATGAGGACAAAAATCTGATAAGGTATAAGAAAAGTTGATGATGGTCATTTTACACTGTTGTGGAAGATGAATTTCCATCCACAAGCCTGGACTCTGGAGGTAGATAAATCACCTGCACAATATGGACTAGATAAATGTGAGTTGCTGCATTTTGGTAAGGCAAATCAAGGCAGGACTTACACACTTAATAGTAAGGTCATGGAGAGTGTTGCCGAACAAAGTGACCTTGAGGTACAGGTTCATAGTTCTTTGAAAGTGGAGTTACAGGTAGACATGGAAGTGAAGAAGGTTTGGTATGCTTACCTTTATTGGCTATTGAGTTTAGTAGTTAGGAGGTCATGTTACAGCTGTACTGGACATTGGTTAGGCCACTTTTGGAATATAGCATTCAGTTCTGGTCTTCCTGTTATAGGAAAGATGTTGTGAAACTTGAAAGGGTTCAGAAAAGATTTACAAGAATGTTGCGAGGGTTGGAGGGTTTGATCTATAGGAGAGGCTGAATAGGCTGGGGCTATTTTCCCTGGAGCATCAGAGGCTGAGGGATGACCTTTTAGAGGTTTATAAAATCATGAGGGGCATGGATAAGGTGAGTAGCCAAGGTCTTTTCCTAGGGTAAGGAAGTCCAAAACTAAGGGGTTTGGTTTAAAGTGAGAGGGGAGAGATTTAAAAGGAACCTAAGGGGCAACATTTTCATGCAGAGGGTAGATCATGTATGGAATGAGCTGCCAGAGGAAGTAGAGGAGCCTGGTACAATTATAGCATTTTAGAAGCATCCAGATAGGTACGTGAATAGAAAAGGTTTAGAAGACTATGGGGCAAATGCTGGCAAACGGGACTAGATTAATTTAAAATATCTGGTTGGCTTGGACATGTTCGACCGAAGGGTCTGTTTCCGTGCTGTACATCTTTATGATTCTGTGACTATACTTCAGAGTTCTGAAGAAAATAGCTGAGGAGATTATGGAAGCATTGATAGTGATTAATGAGTCCGGGAGGGTCTGAGAGGACTGGAAAATGGCTAATGTAAAACCCTTGTTTAAGAAGGGAAGGAGGCAAAAGATAGGAAACTGTAGATCGGTTAGCCCAATATTGGTTGTGGATAAGATTTTAGTGTTCATTATTAAGGATAAGATTGCGGAGCATTTGGAAGTGCATGGCGAAATAGAACTGCTTCAGCATGGCTTCATCAAGGGGACGTCAAATTTGTTAGAATTCTTTGAGGAGGTAATGAGCACATCAGACAAAGGAGAGCGAGTGGACATAATCTATTTGGATTTCCAGAAGGCCTTTGACAATGTGCCACACTGAAGGCTGCTAAATAAGATAAGAACCCATGATGATCGGGGCAATTTACTGGCAATGATAGAGGATTGGCTGACTGGCAGAAGGCAGAGAGTATGGAAAAAGGGCTCTTTCTCAAGATGGTAGCCTGTGACTTTCCGAGTTCCACATTGGTCCACGTTGGGACCACGACAATTCACATTATATATGAATGATCTGGACAAAGGAACTGAGGGTATTGTTGCTAAGTTTGCAGATGATCACAAAGATAGATGGAGGGGCAATTAGTATTGAGGAGGTGTGGAGGTTGCTGAAGGACTTGGACAGGCTAGGACAGTGGGCAAAGTAGTAGCAGATGGAATTCAATATATGGTTTATGCACTTCACTAGGAAGAATGAAGGTGTAGACTATTTTCTACATGGGGAAATGCTTTGGAAATGTGAAGCACAAAGGGACTTGGGAGTCCTAGTTCAGGATTCTCTTTAGGTTGACATGCAAATTCAGTTGGCAAATGCAATGTTGGCATTCATTTCAAGAGGGCTAGAATGCAAGAGCAGAGATGATCTACTGAGGATGCATAAGGCTTTGGTCAGGCCACATTTGGAATATTGTGTGCACTTTTGGGCCCCGTATCTAAGGAAGGGTATATTGCCCTGGAGGGGGTCCAGAAGAGGTTTACAGAAATGATCCAGGGCTTGTTGTAAGAAGAGTGGTTGGGGATTCAGGGTCTGTACTTGATGGAGTTTAGAAGGATAAGGGGAACCTCATTGCAACTTACAGAATACAGAGAGGCCTGGATAGAATGGACATGTTTCCACTAGTACGAGTGACTAGGACCCGAGGGCACAGCCTCTAAGTGAAGGGATGACGCTTTAGAACTGAGAATTTTTTCAACCAGAGGGTGGTTAATCTGTGGAACTCATTGCTGCAGAGGGCTATGGAGACCAAAAGTCATTGTATATATCTAAGACAGACATATGGGTTTGATTGATAAGGGGATCAACGGTTACAGGGAGAAGGCGTGAGGATGGGATTGAGAAATATATTAGCTTTGATCAAATGTTGGAGCAATCTCAATGGGCTGAATGGCATCACTCCAGACCTATATCTTATGGTGTAATGGTCTTTGGATTGTCAGCACCTTTACAAATGTTGGCATTGTACAAAAGAACACACAAGGATAAAACTGTACCTTGGGCAGTTGCACAAACAATTGGTAATGGATAGGCCATCAATTGACAGTCAATGAAATTAAACATCAGGCACTATGTATAACACATGGCTGATGTGACATCATCTATTTTGTACCATCAGCAGTGGCAAAAGAGGGCATCGCCTCAAAATAAAGGGAAGCAGATGTAGGACTGAGGTCAGGAGGAACTTCTTCACCCAAAGGGTTGTGAATCTGTGGAATTCCCTGCCCAGTGAAGCGGTTGAAGCTACCTCGCTAAATGTTTTTAAGGCAAGGCTAGATAAATTTTTGAACAGTAAAGGAATTAAAGGTTATGGTGAGTGGGCGGGTAAGTGGAGCTGAGTCTCAAAAAGATCAGCCATGATCTTATTAAATGGCGGGGCAGGCTCGAGGGGCCAGATGGCCTACTCCTGCTCCTAGTTCTTATGTTCTAAAACCTCTAGCCTAATAAGAATTACATCTTAAGTGGCGCAGTAATGAAATTTATTTGCAACTGAGGTTTGCAATTGATACACAGGGCTAGCTGTTTTTGCATACCTGTACTGGGTGTTTTCACAAACAAGATTTTTTTTTAATCTTGGCCACATTTAATTTTCAGCAGCTAAATTTACCATCATGGAATGAGTTGTAGCACAGAGGTAAGTCATTTGGTTCATTGTTTCTATACTGGCTATCTCCAGCATAATTCACTCATGCCATTCCTCCATCCTTGACCATCCGACTGCAAATTTTTCCTCTTCATATAATAATTCACTTTTAAAAGCCTTAATTGAATCTGCTTCCACCACATTTTCAGGTGGGCATTCAAGGATGTAATCAATTGATTCACATCAGATTAGTGTCCTCTGGTTCCTAATTGTTCCAAAGGGAGGAATTTTTTCTTATCTACATTGTACAGAGGCTTCATGGTTTTAAAAATCTAGCAAATCTCCTCTCAACCTTTTTCGTGTGTAAACTTTAATAACTTCTCTCTCTAAAACTGAAAGAAATTTCAATAGATGTCACTGGATAATGGCAAGTCATAGTCTACAATGCCCTTACAAATGTATTTCTTTAAATTTAACCTTTTCTCAAAGAACAGACCCAATCTCCTCATCCCTGAAATCATTTACGCAAATCCTTCTTTGCTCCTTCTCTAATCACTTCACATCCTTCCTAAAATGTAGTGCTCAGAATTGGACAAAATACTTCTGTTGAGCTAGAACCTATGTTTTGTACAGATTTATCATAACTTCCTGAATTTTGTAATTTATACCCCTATTTATAAAACCCAGGATCTTGTATGAGTTATTTTCTCAATCTTCCCTGGATCATTCAATGATTTGTTTAGTGCTATGACCCAGACCAAGTTATCAATTTGTGATGATGCCAGACGCGATCACTAAATTATGATACAATCTAGTTAGGGATGAGTAATCTTTATTTTTTAAGAAGACAAAATGTGAGATTCAGAAGACATAGTAGTAGAGTAAAGCCAGAAGATTCCACAATTTTGTACAAATAACAATACTTTACAAGGTATTAGAGTAATACAATTTACAATACCTATACAACTTATTTCAAAAACACCCATAATTAACACTTGGCGAATGTGGGTAATAGATTGTGATTGAACATCCACAGCACACATCAAATAACAAATGCGATCGAGACAAATCCCATTCCTCCTAAACATTAATGACACGATGAGTCATCAAATCTCATTAAACGTCACAAAGGATTGTAATTCTTCACTTTCATCAAACCAGTCTTGGAGCATCCTCTCAAGACACAGTCCGTCATGGACTGCATCAACAACTACTCTCTCCTGTCCTAGGTCCACAATCCCCTGGAATCAGAAATCTGAAGACCAATATTTATTCACAAGCTCAGGCCAGTTAGCCGCACCAATTTAATTCTTTCCTTGTATGTTTCCCTGAGTTCCAATCTTAGACAGCTGAGACAAGAAGACACTGCTTGTGGATTTTCAATCCCCACTCTCAGCTGTACTGACAGTTTAGTGAGACCCAGCTTCTTGTGAGTCACTGCGACCTCCAGGACTTCTAAGCACTGACTGCAATCTCAAGGGAGAATTTGGTTTGAGTTCTAACAGCAATAAGATATTCAACTGCTCTTGGGTCTTAACTCACTGTCCTCTGGTGTTATGACATGGGGATAGCAGGCCAGACCAAATCAGCCTCCCTATCCATCTTTTCATAAGACAGTACATTAAAACATGTAATGGCCTCAATCGCCTCGATGGTTTCTAGCTAAACTTTATGAATAATCGATACCTGATGCCAAGTTGAGAACGTAAACAGAAAAGTTAACCACGTATTATCAATACAATAGCTTTAGCAAAACAAAGTTAAACAACAAGGTAATTAATTAATGTCTATCATTTAAACCCAATCCTCTTTGTGATCCGTCACTCTCACATAGACCAACAGATACAATTAAGAAACAATAACTTAAATGAAAAAGTTAAAAAAGATGTAACTGTTCAGTTCACTTAAGCAATTTCAGCGATGTGTAGATTCACAGGAACATTGGATTTCTGAAGACACTGGACAATGCAAATAGCCTTCCATAAGCTCTGAGGAGTGTTCATTTAATTCTTATAACTGGGATTCTATTGTCTGAATTTCCAATAAGTTGACAATGGGAGGATAACCGGAAAGCAACCAAAGCTTTGTCCTGTAGCTTTCCCAGCCACATGGCTTCTAACTAGAACATAGTTCAAACCAGTTCAAACTTTGGTTTCTCTTTCTGTTTTTCCAACACACTCTTTATTAGGCAGATTGGCACTGGCATCCCTGTGATGACCCCCTTTAAGATCCAAACATCTATCAGCCTTGAGTATAAAGCATCTCCAAAACCAAAACATTTAGTCTTTTTTGACTGACAATCAATGTGCAATTAACTTCCAGGTTAGGTCCCTAAACAAATATCGGTTAGTTTTATGACGATGCCACAGTTTTAAGAGACATGTTTCGTCCTGGTTTATTCACGAAGAAAGGTTGAGACAGAGGTGATGAACAATCTGCTAAAAGCCAACAGAGCAAACAATTTGTGAGGCCTTGCATTTTTTTTAAAAGTTGGAATAATAGAAACAGCCTGAATGGGTGGGGTCAAGCTTCCACAGAACCAAGAATTTTAGTTTAACTTTCTGCAATTGCTGGGGTCTTGAAGCTGGATGTGGAAACTCTTATTCCTCTCTCTGTAACAGCTAAAAGCTGGTGTTCTCTTCCTGCTGTTGGAATTGCATGTGAGACAACCTGTTTTACTGAATTTCCCTCTGCCAAAGGTGTGTTTATGGGATGTTTCTATATTGGAACAGCTAATTAGTAGAAGTTGATATATCTATTATTTTGTTAAGCGTTTTGATAGCGTCATTGTTAAGCCAATTTTTTTCTTTTCATTTTGTCTGTATTTATGTCTGTAAAAATAAAGTGTACTTTGCTTTTCATTGAGTAGTTTGACAAATTAAATTACATCTTACACTTACCTTTAAAATAAGGCTACCTTCTTGATATATATTGAGGGGCCTGGTCTAATCCATAAGTTTGTTCTTTCCTTTCTTAAAAAAAAGGTGCTTTCCGGTTATCCTTCCATTGTCAACTTAGGTCCAAAAGTCCAATCGAAAAGTCACCATCAACTCCAGTTCACACTTCCAAACAAAAATTAGAAAAATAAAAAATACCATGAGGGTTCTAAAACCTGAACAGAACACATACGATTAATTCACGCTCTCTGCAATTCAGCTAAAAATCAGAACTTATAACATTTCTACATTGTCTCCTTCATCACTTAGTAACTTTAATTGTAGTAGTACAGAAATTCTCTTGGGACATAAATCATTGTCCCCTTCAAAGATCCCCTGTTTTTCAGTTGCCTTCCTTGCAGGACAGCTAAACACCAACACTCCTAATATGGAAACTGTCTATTTCTCTAACTATCTGCAACCCTGTGTGATGATGCTGTCATGTTAAAAGCTTATTTTGTCCTGTTTCTTTCAAAGCGAGGTTGTAAGGCAGAGGTGTTGAACTGGCTACTGAAGAAGGCTTAAGTAAACAACGTTTTGAGGCCTTTAAGTTTTTTTAAAAGCAGTTAGAAAAATGGGAGTGGCTAGCTCTCAGAGATCAGGCTTTCTAGATTTTTTTAGCTGTAGCATCACAAGTTGTTGGGGTCCCAGAAGAGGTAGAAGATTCAGTGAATCATTCCTAGCTGATACTTCCGCTGAAATCTCTCTTGATTTTGTTTCCTCCTGGATTGGAGAACTGCATGTGAGAATCTGTGTCTGAATTAATCTTTTTGCCAAAGGGTGTGTTTATGGGATGTTACTATATTGGAACAGTTAATTAGTTATAGGTACTGTATCTATTATTTAGTTAAGTTTTCCAATAGTTAAGTTATTCTAAATTCCCCTTTCTTTTGTTTGTATTTTAACCATAGTGTTTAAATAAATTGTGTTTTGCTTAATGGTGAGTAGTTTGACCAGTTGGATTCCAGCTGGAACATGCACATCACATTTACCTTTAAAATAAGAAAAAGTTAGAATCTTGGCTAACTCCTTAAAATATTTTGAAGGTGTCTGGTCTGGTCCATAACAAACTGGGGGCTCTTATTAGGATCAAAACCTATAATTCCAAATTGGGTTTAGGATTGTTGGACTCAAAGTCGGCGAGTCGTAGGTGTTAGTGCCTTTAGTTTCAGGTGTTGAATTTGGTTGGTTTAAACTGGGTGTGCCTTGTGTAGTAATGTCTCTTTTGGTCACTGAGTTTTCTGAGGGTGGAAAAAATGGCTTTGGAAGTTTTACAATAAGTGAGCAAGGCAAAGCTGTTGGAATTAACAGACAAGCTGGAGTAGTGGTTATCTGGGTCTGCGAGAAGTGTTGAAGGATGTTGAAACTAAGGACTCTGGGTGTGACTACTTCTTCCATTGTAGACCAACAAATTGTCCATAAGGTGTGATTGTTTTTTAAAGTCCTGTTTGAGAAAAACAATCTTTGGGATCATATGCTGGTTCGTCTCTGAGGTAGTACTCTGTGGCTGCATGCACTCTGTGTTGACTTTGTGCTTCTTGAATAACTTTGAGTCCTTGAGATGTCAGTGGAGATTGTTTGGTCAAAGAAATGTAGAATTCCATATTTTTGACAAATTTGATGTTCTGTGGTTCAAGCATGTGGAATGTGGTCTCCTGTGGTTGGTTATCTACTTTGAACAGACCACATAGTGCCATCAAAGCACATGAGTCATATGTGAAGTCTGTATTTGGGATGGCACCTTTACTGATTCCTCTGTAACTGCAATGTGAGAATTGGTTTTTAGTCTGTCTGGATAGTAAATGTGATTTCTAGAATGTTATCCTGAAATGTCATACAAACTCACATGGCAGTTATAGTTTCATTTTTTATGGCTGCATATCATTACCTTGGAATCAGTACTTCGGAAGCATAGTGTAAGGATCTATAGAATCATTTCTCTCAGTATTGTACAGCATGGCTCTTAGATTAATACATGAAGCATCTGATGCAACAATAGTAGAAAAATCAGTCTTCTTCAAATAAGCATCTGTGTTTTATTCAAATGCTTTCTTTTCATGTTCATCCTGAAATCAGGCATGGTCCTGCTTAAGTGATTGCTGGAGTGGTTTTTCCCATGTGGCAAATTAGGGAGGAACATTCCTAATTGATTAACCATGTTCATAAAATGCTGAAGCTCTGTAATTTGTAAGTCCTTAATAGCCTTCACTTCTGTAAGTTAGTCTTATACCTGGATGATACATCCCAAAAAGTTGATTGTAGATTTTGAGAATTAATATTTATAGTTAAATGTGAGCCCTGCATATTCAAGTGCTGCAACACTGTATGCACTTGACCGTAGTATTCTTGCACAGTGGATCTGAGGATATGGATGTCTTCCATGCAGCAGGTGATTCCTTTAGATATTCCAAAATGGCACTGATAGTTTGTTAAAAAAATCTCTGGTGTAGAGGCAATTCCAAAGAACAGCTGATTTGAAACAATATCTCAGAAAAGTCTTTAAGATGTCAATAGCTTAGATTCCTCATTCAAAGGCAGCTGCCAGAAACAAAAGTTAGCATCCACCTTGATGAAAACCAAGATTCTTGCTTTGCCAGACTTTCAGCCAGAAATGCCATAGGGTGGATCTCCCATTCCATAGCCTTGTTCAACTGCATGAGGTCTGCAACTGCAGATGTAGAGTAATTTATTTACTTTAGTGATAGAAACGAGCCCTGAATAATTGGTGGGTTCTTTAACTGGTGATTCATTATTCAGCATTGTGTCAATTTCTTGTTTGATATTTTCCAAAAATGAGATGGAACCTTTATCGAGGTGTAAACAGATGCTGCCTTAGCTTCTGGACTTACAGCAGTAAAGTGTGCTCAGTTTCCTCACTCCTGGGAATGGTTTTGGGAATTTTGACTTGTATTGTTCTGCTTTGTCATGGTTTCCCAATTCTAAATGAATTGGTGACCTATTAAGCTGCAGTGCTTGCTCAATGAGTAATCTTGATTATGAATGACATGGAGTGTATTTGTGACTTCCCTCCATCTGTACTGGAGTGTAATGGTCAGCTGTCCCTTTACTTTTAGTTGGATGCCTTCTGGACTGCAATGTCAATTGATTGAATTTCTCCAGCTATCAGTCTTCAGCCACTGTACTGTCTTAGAATCAAAAAATCCCTCTATATCGCCCATTTTGAAATTTGTATGTGGTTGTTGACTATAATATCAGTGTTAAAAAGGTTTGTCTTGGTATCTTCTACTTCTTGGATAATCCAGCTCATTAGAATCCTTTCAAGTTTGGAGCTGGGAGCTATTTACTGTAGCATGCTGTTTTGAAATAGTCCCTCCTCCAACAGTGATGGCAATTTTTGGGGGACAACTCTTGCGCTGTAGGGTTTATCCTACTACAATAGTAGCATGGGACAACAGTGACAATCACACCCTCTGCCCTCTGTTGGTATATTGGTATTTTTATGAGTGATGATTCATACTATGTACGTTGTAGGATTCCATGAAGTCTCTCCTTCCCCATTAATTAAAACTCAATTCTGTTTTCATTGAAATCCATCATGCCGACAGTGTTTTTGTGTGGGCTGGTCCAAGCACTTTATGTGGTGAAATTGCTTTGCTAATAGAAGCGTATCTTCCATAATAAGATTAACTAAACGAGACTAAGTTGCAGCGTATTGTGTCAGCGGTCAAATTGAACTTCCCTTTGCCAGTTTCAAACATTGATGTTATTTCTGCTATTATTGTTTTCACTGGTCTCTGTCCACTCCAGTGACATCTGCTGCTGCAGTATATCTGGTCTGAGAGCTGAAGGTTTGAATTAATGCTGGAGGCTTCCTGTTCTAAATATTGCTTACTGCTGGGGTCTGTCCACTCCACATTTGCTGGCTTTCTCTGTGTTCTGTTAGTACAGTTAACTGCCTGACACTTCTGATCTCTGCTGGTTATCTCTTCTGTCTCACTGCTGCATTTTCTCCCATCTTTCTTCAGAGTCACAACAAGGCTGCTAGTGCTACCTGTCTTTTTGCTGGGCACAGTTAGGCATTGTTCAAAGGAAAGATTTTCCATTTTAACGGTGCCTCCATATTGGAAGAGTACTCAGGCTAACATATAGCAGGCCTGTTAAAGGACCTCCAAGCCTATTTATGAAGAATATACTCAAAATAAACAATAAAATGTTTTTACAGAGACTGTTTATTACTTGCAAGAGAGCTTACATATCCACTCTAAGCAATCCCCCTTGAGGTTTAGCTGGCTTTTCTTAATATATACAAAGTAATCATTTCATTAGCTACGTTTGAATGAATCAAACAAAATTGAAATAAGACAGCCTCAAAAGGGGAACTGTAACTTAATCCAAAATTTCAAAAGAAACTACAGAATTTTAAAATGTCATTGGAAGGGGAATTAGAATTAGAATTAGAATTAGAATCCCTACAGTGTGGAAACAGGCCCTTCGGCCCAACAAGTCCACACTGAACCTCAGAGCATCCCACCCAGATCCATCCCCCTATGACCCACCTAATACACACCCTCTACCTCCCTGAACACCACGGGCAATTTAGCATGGCCAATCCGCCTAACCTGCACATCTTTGGACTGTGGGAGGAAACTGGAGCACCCGGAGGAAACCCACGCAGACATGGGGAGAATGTGCAAACTCCACACAGACAGTCGCCTGAGGCTGGAATCGAACCCAGGTCCCTGGCGCTGTAATGCACCGCAACCCTCATGGTGCCCTCTGGATTCAAAAAACTTCAAGTGTGCTGATGGACACCATACACTTCCTCTCCTGGCCACCCAGACATGGATGTAACCAAAAAATATGGAGCAGGCAATCAAGAATTATGACCCCCCCCATAGCTTACTGCCTGGACATGCAAACAGCCACTTTTGGGTGGGCCTAGGAGCAGACCCCACAAGAAGGTTCTCTGTCTTGCCTAACCCCCACCTGTACGGAGAGAACAAAGATCAGGAGTGTCAGGCTGAGGTACGATCAAAAGTCAAATAATAAGTCCTTCAAAAGTAAATTATGTACATGTGACCCAGGGACTTCACAGCACTGCAGAAGAAAACAGTTGGCATGAGAGACTTGAACCATGTTAGATTAAGCCTTTTTGGACTGCTGCATGCAGATGGAAAGGGGAGGACACCCACATAGAGATATCTCCCTGCAGACCTCCACCATCAGCCACTAGAAAGAAATGGCAAGGCATGTTTCTGTGATGGATACAGGTAAAGAATTGAAGGGCCACAGCAACAGCCCATTGAAGAAGCCCCTCTGAATTGTCTGGGAAGACCAGGAGAGAATTTCCACAAGATAACAAATTGTGTTGTCTGGTTTCCAGGGGATGCTTCAGGAATCTGGGGCGGGTGTGAAATTCCAACCAAGCAGGATTACACTCAGAGAGGAGTTGACCCTGACATCTGAGCTACCTCAAGAATGTGTCATGGGCCAAGCACCTCAATTTTAAGGTCGAGATAGCATTGGCTGTGAGCTGAGCATGCACAGTGCGTCAGGTCTTGCGGTATCATTCAGCCCATTCCCATGCCACCCTCCAACTCCCTGACTTGAGTCACTTCAGCAGCTACAACCCTCTTCTCTGCCAGCTGCCTGTAATAATGATAGTAAAGGCACAGATTCACAAGCAGTAGCTCCCTGATGACAATTGTTACTTCTGACAGGGGTAAATGGTGACTGAAGTCAGCCTTGTTCCAAATATTGATCAGGTCTTGGTAGAAATGGACTTGAAGGAATTCATAAGATCTTACTAGGTTATAAATAAGAACTTCACGTCGGGATTCAGGCCATGTACCTTACTGAAAGAGAACACATTGCCCAGGCACACCACCTAACAGGAGGGTCAATATAAGGGTCTGGACGTCCAACTGCAGAAAGTCACCATCTGGTGCAAAAGTAAGTCAGTGCCGGATAACCCTCCTTAGTTGGAAGACTCAGGACTTCAGCATCAATGCAGTGTATTCTTTTATCCTAAGAGAGATTTACAAGCATCTTCTGGATTTTTTGTGACAAACCCTGGGGGAAGGTGTCAAAGTGATCATCCAGTAACCACATGGCAAGAACCAGTTTGATATAGGAAAACAATGGAGCAGTCCTGTCCACCAACCCAGGTGAGTGGCAACTTCAGTCACCACCTCTTACCAGTTCACTGGCCAAGATTCCTCAGCTGGGCTATGATGGATTTTCAGGTAGAGGAATACGGGCAGTGCTCCAGGCAAATGGTATGAGCTCTCCAGGTAGGGAATCCATTCATTGTTGACTGACCAGGAGCCCAGAATATTTTGCTCAGTTGATCCTGGCAGAGAATACAGAAGTGCTGACATGCTTCATCACTGCAGCTAGTGTCACAGGAAACATAAGGAAGAGACCTTAAGAACTTGCTTCTGCCAGTAGATACCTTGGCAGACCTGAAGCATCCAAATGTCGCTGCAGTTATGGCATCCTGTAGGATGGGATAGAACACATTTCATGTCCTTCATCAGCAGAATTCAATATATTTTGACTCCCTGCTAAGAGCATTCCAATGTTTCCATCTACTTCTTCATTAGATGTCATCCTTATGATTTCAAGTGTCGCTTCCGAAGACAGAATAACCAGCTGAAGACTGCTCCACAGCCTTGCCCATCGTTGTACATCCTCCTCCTGCAAATAGATAAAAGGACAATGCTGGCCCTTATCAGTTCCAGTAAATAATTTAAATACAATGTTGCATCTATTAGTGCTTTCAGCTCTTCAGCAGTGAGCCATACAAATGGATCAGTAATTTTATTGACATGAACTTCTCAGCATGTTCAGAGGCACCATGCAGTTTCAGGGTGCTAAGCTGCTCTGTCTGCTGACAGTTTCAGACTGGAGATTGGTCAGCTTGATGTTGTGCTCGCATTACCAGTATGAAGCTGGTAATTGAATGTCTAATGCCACACACCCAGATCCACAATGTGGCTATTTATATGCTCTGCCACCATCAGCCAGGGTTACTTTGTGTTGATAGTTGGCCCTTTCCTTCCACCCTCAGGAACAAGACTATTAACTTCTTGCATTACCTCTTGTATGACCTCAAGGCAGTGTCACAGAACCTTGGAAATGTCCTGTTACTGGTGCCTGGCCTCTGGCTCTTCTTCTCACTTCTTGTCTTCATTAAAGGGCAGCTGCTATCATCTATGTAAATCAGGTTGGCACTTTTAGCCTCCTTCCTGTCTCTGAAACCATCAATTAACTGCTGATGGGGAAAATCATAACAAATGAATCCACCTTCCTCAGAATTGGGTTCGGATCTGGAAATGGTCAGGGCTGTAACCTTAAACAGAAAATCTTCCCTTCGAACTAGCTAGGCCCTAGTAACAGTCTGGCAACTGTTTCTACATTTGTAAAAGCAGATGTAAATGCAGTTCAACACCAGGGAAATATCCGTAGAAAGAAATAATTCTGCTGTATGACATAGAGGGTATCAGTGACGTAGTAGTTGAAGGCAATTTGCGCTGGGAATATTTCCCTAAGAAACACTTGCATTAGTGACTGGTCTCCAACAACCAGTTATTGATTTCATGATTAGAATAATGCATATTAGACACCATGAAGAGTACAATGTAATTATGATTATTAGTTTACAATGTAGAAAATGCGACAGAGTTTTTAAAACAATTACATTATTATTATTTTTGATACAACTAAAACAGTATACTTTTCAGATTCATAGTATCTAGTACATAAAAACAGATCTATCATGTAAGGTAACAAGATGTAGAGCTGGATGAACACAGCAGGCCAAGCAGCATCAGAGGAGCAGGAAAGCTGACATTTTGGACCGAGACCCTTCTTCAGAAATGGGGGAAGGGAAGGGGATTCTGAGAGAGGGGGAGGTGGATAGAAGATGGATAAAGGAGAAGATAGGTGGAGAGGAGACAGACAGGTCAAAGAGGCGGGGTTGGAGCCAGTAAAGGTGAACGTAGGTGGGGAGTTAGGGAGGGGATAGGTCGGTCCAGGGAGGACGGACAGGTCAAGGAGGCGGAATGAGGCTAGTGGGTAGGAGTTGGGGGTGGAGCTTGAGGTGGGAGGAATGGTTAGGGAGGCAGGGATGAGCTGGGCTGGTTTTGGGATGCGGTGGGGGGAGGGGAGATTTTGAAGCTTGTGAAGTCCACATTGATACCCTTGGGCTGCAGGGTTCCCAAGCGAAATATGAGATGCTGTTCCTGCAGCCTTTGGGTGGCATCATTGTGGCAATGCAGGAGGCCCAGGATGGACATGTCGTCCAAGGAGTGGGAGGGGGAGTTGAAATGTTTTGCGACTGGGAGGTGCAGTTGTTTCTTGCGAACCGAGTGTAGATGCTCCACAAAGTGGTCCCCAGGCCTCCGCTTGGTTTCCCCGATGTATAGGAAGCCACAACGGGAACAGCGGATACAGTATACCACATTAGCAAATGTGCAGGTGAACATCTGTTTGATGTGGAAGGTCTTCTTAGGGCCTGGGATGGGGGTGAAGGGGGAGGTGTAGGGGCAGGTGTAGCACTTCCTGCGGTTTCAGGGAAAAGTGCCGGGGGTGCTGGGGCTGGTGGGGAGTGTGGAGTGGACAAGGGAGAGAGTGGTCCCTCCGGAAAGCAGGTAAGGGTGGGGAGGGAAAAATGTCTTTGGTGGTGGGGTCAGATTGCAGATGGTGGAAGTGTCGGAGGATGATGCGTTGGATCCGGAGGTTGGTGGGGTGGTACGTGTGGACGAGGGGGATTCTGTTTTGGTTATTATTGCGGAGAGGGGGTGTGAGGGATGAGTTGCGGGAAATGCGAGAGACACGGTCGAGGGTGTTTTCGACCACTGTGGAGGGGAAGTTGCGGTCCTTGAAAAATGTTGGCCTGCGGGACAGGAAGAAGTGGAGGGCCTTTAGGCCATCTACATGGGGAATGCAAGTGTGTAGGGACTGGACGTCCATGGTAAAGGTGAGGTGTTGGGGACCAGGGAATCGGAAGTTTTGGAGGAGGTGGAGGGTGTGGGTGGTGTCACGGATGTAGGTGGGGAGTTCTTGGACCAAGAGGGAGAAAATGAAGTCGAGATAAGTGGAGATGAGTTCAGTGGGGCAGGAGCAGGTGGAGACAATGGGTCGACTGTCCCGCAGGCACGACCAGTCCCCCTCCACTGACACCCTCATCCGCTTAGCTGAACTCGTCCTCACCCTTAACAACTTCTCCTTCAATTCCTCACACTTCCTACAGACAAAGGGGGTGGCTATGGGTACCCGCATGGGCCCAAGCTATGCCTGCCTCTTTGTAGGATACGTGGAACAATCCCTCTTCCAAAGCTACACTGGCCCTATCCCCCACCTCTTCCTCCGTTACATCGATGACTGTATCGGCACCACCTCGTGCTCCCACGAGGAGCTCGAACAATTCATCCACTACACTAACACCTTCCACACCAACCTTAAGTTCACCTGGACCATCTCTGATACATCTCTCTCCTTCCTGGACCTCTCTTTCTCCATCTCTGGCATCCACCTGGAAACTGATATCCATTTCAAGCCTACCGACTCCCACAGATACTTAGAATACACCTCCTGTCACCCACCTTCCTGCAAAAAGGCTGTCTCCTATTCCCAATTCCTTCGCCTCCGCTGCGTCTGCTCTGAAGATGAGGCATTCCACTCCCAGACATCCCAGATGTCCTCGTTTTTCATGGACCGCAACTTCCCCTCCACAGTGGTCGAAAACGCCCTTGACCGTGTCTCTCGCATTTCCTGCAAATCATCCCTCACACCCCCTCCCCGCAATAATAACCAAAACAGAATCCCCCTCGTCCTCACGTACCACCCCACCAACCTCCGGATCCAACGCATCATCCTCCGACACTTCCGCCATCTGCAATCTGACCCCACTACCAAAGACATTTTTCCCTCCCCACCCTTATCTGCTTTCTGGAGGGACCACTCTCTCCGTGAATCCCTTGTCTGCTCCATACTCCCCACCAGCCCCACCACCCCGGGCACTTTTCCCTGAAATCACAGGAAGTGCTACACCTTCCCCTTCACATCCCCCCTCACCCCCATCCCAGGCCCTAAGAAGACCTTCCACATCAAACAGATGTTCACCTGCACATCTGCTAATGTGGTATACTGTATCCGCTGTTCCCGTTGTGGCCTCCTCTACATCGGGGAAACTAAGCGGAGGCTTGGGGACCGCTTTGTGGAACACCTACACTCGGTTCGTAACAAACAACTGCACCTCCCAGTCGCGAACCATTTCAACTCCCCCTCCCACTCCTTGGATGACATGTCCAACCTGGGCCTCCTGCATTGCCACAATGATGCCACCTGAAGGCTGCAGGAACAGCGTCTCGTATTTCCCTTGGGAACCCTGCAACCCAAGGGTATCAATGTGGACTTCACAAGCTTCAAAATCTCCCCTCCCCCCACCGCATCCCAAAACCAGCCCAGCTCATCCCCGCCTCCCTAACCATTCCTCCCACCTCAAGCTCCACCCCCATCTCCTACCCACTAGCCTCATCCCGCCTCCTTGACCCGTCCGTCCTCCCTGGACCGACCTATCCCCTCCCTAACTCCCCACCTACATTCACCTTTACTGGCTCTAATCCCGCCTCTTTGACCTGTCTGTCTCCTCTCCACCTATCTTCTCCTTTATCCATCTTCTATACACCTCCCCTTCTCTCCCTATTTATTTCAGAACCCCCTTCCCCTCCCCCATTTCTGAAGAAGGGTCTCGATCCAAAATGTCAGCTTTCCTGCTCCTCTGATGCTGCTTGGCCTGCTGTGTTCATCCAGCTGTACACCTTGTTATCTCAGATTCTCCAGCATCGGCAGTTCCTACTATCTCTATCATGTAAGGAGTATATTGATGGATTATATTCCCAATTAACTTAAATATCATCTAAATTAGTTTAAAGTATCAATCACAAATCACCATCTCTTAATCAAATCATATTGATTTGTTTGTCTATTAAATTTTGTGATATAGAAGAACATACCATCGTCAAGTCTTTACCAGAGTGACCTAAAACTAATCACACTACACTGTCATCTTCATTAGCCTATGACTTCCTTGACTTGAATTATTTATCAAATTGTACTTTTAAAAAAGGTGATATGGTCATTGTTGCAGAACTCTGATGTAAGGCTGCAGTAATCCTCTGTGTAAATATATTTCTCCTCATCTCACTCCAATAATGCAAATTTAAATTATCATCTCTGATCTCTAACAATCTGAACAGATGAACCAACCTTCCTTTAGTCAATCAATAGGTGGAAACTTACATTTTGCACTCAAAGAATCGCATCTAAAGAAAAGGTATGCCGGCAGCCGTCATTTTGCTTGCGTTGAGTAGTGTTCTGTTGTGCTATTTGGCTTATTTATATGGACAAGTTGTTGCAAGGGTTGAGTGGCAAATGGCAGATAGCTAGGAAGTTTTCACCCTAGGCAAACTCTTCTGGGGTTGAAGGTTTAGGTGTCATATCAAAACACCATCTAGTCAGCCCTTACACATTGCAAGCCTTCAGCAGAATTAGAGCCCATGTTAGTTGCACCACCCCTGCTCCTACAGTACCTCCTCAGCTAGAAGATTGCCTGAAGAATAGCAGTGTTTATTTGTGACAATGTGTTGTCACTTTCAGGAGATCTGTGAAACACAGTAAATTGATGCACACAGTCACCATTCTCTTTGGAGTTTGCTGTGCAAGCCTGCACCATGCTGCCTTTGGCAATGTTCTTCATCCAGCAATGTTCTCTACCTGATTCCACTTGCCTCCTCCCCCCAACTAGCATGTGCATCATAGAAAGCTTCATCCTATGTGGCTTCAAAGGGCAGCTCCTTGAAATCAAACTTTAAGTATAGAACTATATTTAATCTTGCCTTGATATGATACAGCTACCAACAGTTTAAGCTTTAACATGCTCTTCAGTCCCCAAATGTTTCTCTCCCTTTAGCCATTTTGGCTTTAACATGGCCCACAGGTACAGTCAGCCTCCTTCCCTTTTGAAGTTTGGAGAGCTTACACTGTAACTTAATACCAACATCATTCAAAGCCATATCATAATAATGACAAAGCAGCAAGTGATCACACTGATGTTCAGGAAGAGATGAAGGTGCCATGCTCATGCCTGTTATATGCCATTGGGTATCTGAATGGACTGTTTTATCAATTGGGTAGAAGTTAATTGGAATGGATAACTTAATTTCAGTGAGTTGTGCTTTTAATGAGATGTCAATAAACCTAGGGAGGGTTGATTTGTCTTTTGAGATCGGAGAACTTAATCACAAAACTTTGCACCATCTGCAAGAGTCTGATTCTTTGACTCCTGCCCGACTAGGTTCACTTGTCCATCATTCTTCTGCTCTACTCTGGATGTCGAAGATTCTGTCCCGTACATGGAATGTGAATAAGGGAATCGGGCTTTTTAGAATTCTTCAACTTTTATGACTCTAAGTAGCTTGTTTATGCACACCAGTGTCATACCCAAGTCATGCAAAACCAAGTGAGGGGCCCACCTGCTTTAGTAATTGTAACATTGGGATATAGCCTCTTCAAAGTGCATAAAGTCTGGAAATGGTGGATGAGGCAGAAATGAGCTTGTAGGAGAATGGCTCAGAGGTGAAGATGAGCAAGACGTGTGATTCTAAGTATCATGAAATGCTTCAGATGTAAGGTGAATGACCATTCACCTGTGCAGAGCTTGAGACCTCACATGGTACAAGCCCCATAGTTTGTCATAAAAAGTCACAGACGAAGAATCAGAGATACAGAGGATATTGGGTTCCTTGCAGCAATTCTGTTGGAAATATTTACAATGAAGGAAAAGTCCTTGCCCAATGAAGTAACCAACAAATTCATGAAGAAGTTGATTTAAACTCACAAGAGAGCTCAGCTCTTGAGACTGTTAGGTTCAGCAGAAGAATTGGAACATAAAATACAAGGAACTTACACTGGGTGAAAAAGCTTGATTTTTGCATGTATTGACCAGCTAAGACTTGAAGAAGTAATGGGTTAGAATCTCATCAGAAAGATGAGAATAATTTATTGTTTTGCTCCTTGGAATTGAAAAGCATAGGAATGTAGTAGGAATCCTTGTAAACAAAACAAAGATCTAACAGTAGGAATCCTAGTAACTGAATGATAGAAGAGATCTATTTAATCAGTTACCAATCTCAGAGAGAGTACTCACAATTAAGGTCAAAGGAAAACCTTAAATCTGGTTGTCATACAAGTTTATGTCCTGATCCAAAATCATAGTGAGCAGGAAATGAAAACATTCTTTGGTAGCATTCAAAAGTGTTACGATCAAGTCAAATCAACTGATGTGATTATTGTAAAGGATGACTTAAATGATACATTTGGAAAGAACATTAGGAACTCATTTCGGTCAAAATGGTCTTGGAACAAGAAATGAACGAGGAGAGAGAGTGATAAAATCTGTCAAAAAATGACTTGATGGTGGAAAGTGCCTCAAATAGGTGACCAAAAATATTGTAGACTTGGAGAAGTACAGGTGATGGGTATAGATATCAAAGAGATGTGATGATGAAACATTTCAAAACTGTATGAAGAATATTAATACGAATCCCTGCACAGACATAAATTCATATCATTGACTACTTGTTTGGAAAAAAAGTCAAGCTGCAAATCCCAAAAAAAACAGATGCAACTTTTTAGACCTTGACATGCAGAAGGATGAGCGCGTTCAATCTTAAAATTTAAAAAAAAAGTATGAATATCTCAGAATTGAGGAAAAGTAACAAACAGAGATCTCAAACAACGAACAGAAAGAAATGGAACAACATTAAATAGCGTACACAACATTCTGCCAAGGAAATATTACCAAAGCAAAAAAAATAGACAAGGAGTGGATACAACAAGCATGCCAAAGGGTATCCTGGAGATGTAAAAAAATCAGGATACTGGCAACAGTTGGATCTGATCATCACCAGCTGAGAATCTCTCAATGACATTCTCAACACACACAGTTACCACAGCACTGAATGTGGTGGAGATCGCTGCCTGTTGTGTATCAGGGTGAGAGTGCAACCTTTGAAGCTTTTACATTCAAAGCAGAAATGCTATCCTTGGATCAATGTCAGCCATACCCAGATGTCAACCAATAGTTTTGTGGTTCAATTAAATAGGCCGTCTCCAGCACTCCCACAAAGAGCAGATATAAAATTAAACATATATCAAAACAGAAGCTACAGTACCACAGTTTTAATATCAAGGAAGTAAAGCTAGAAGGATGCTGACTGGTTCAAGGCTAATATTCACTGTGATAGAAGCTGTCATGGAAGCCAAGTCATCCACTCTGATTAATTACAAAAGTGATCAAAGCAAGAAAACTCAGAATGCATTGGAAGTCATTACTGACTGCAGTAAATGATTGGAAAGACGGCTTGAACTGCACCTTGATTTATACTCCAGCGAGAGTGCCATCACCAAGATATCTCTCGACACTGTGGAAATCCTGCCTATCGTGGTAAAGCTGATATCAAACCCACACTGGAGAAGCTTAGCAAGGTTATTGATTTGCATTGGCAAATCTCCATATGTATTCGAAATGTACTCACCACATCAAGCATGAGAAACTGGCACTCCTGCAGTATCTACACAAGCGTATGTGCCTTTGCTGGAGGGAGGAGGCAATCCCCACTGTATAAGTGACATTGCAGGTTGTTGTTGGATTTACATAATTAGGCTCCACAATCTTCATAAATCTGTCATTTGTATTCTTATGTACTTGAAGCTAAAGTCAACACATAAGCTGAATGAGACAGTGTGAAACAAGAGCAAGTTGAGAATACTAAACTACAAGTCAACCAAACTCTCATTCTCAGTACATTCAACAATGGTGAGACCTGGTCAACATATGCTAAGCATAAGAAAAAGCTGATTAGTTTCTACCTTTACTTAGGGCTCTTGCAGCATGTTAATTCTATCAACATACACTCATTCTTAAATCCAATGAGATAAGTCCTGGGTTTGCCACATATGCAAAGAACTTCTCAAAGTGAAATGGCCGCTGGATTATGACCTCTTGTACATTTATTCCTTCACTAAAAGTACACCTGCAAGCAAGATATGAAGGTAGCAGATATTGACATTGTCAACTGGGAGACAGTCACTGACAGCCAGTGCACCTTCTTCATACATTGTTTATCTGCAGAAAATTCAGCAGAAACAAACATCAGTTTGAGGCTGTTGAGCCGCATCAGGCAATGTTTAACAAAAAAAACCATGATCTCATGAGATGGAAAGCTGCCAAGAGAGATTATCTCTCAGAACCTGTGTTAATAATTTGCCAAGCACTAAGATTAGACCGACTGGCCTGCAGTTACTTGGTCTATCTCTTTCTTTTTAAGTATTAAGAGTTCTCCAGTCTTATGGAACCATGCCTATTGCCAGAGACAGTTGAAAAATGATGGTCAGGACTTTGCTTTATCCTCCCTTGTTTTTTTTATTTAGCAGACTGAGGTATATTCCATCTAGACCTGGCGATATATTCACTTTTAAAGATGCCATATTTCTTCTTCCACTGTATTCATCTCGCTCATTATATCACGCTCTTCCTCTTTAGTGTCTATAGTGCCCCCTCTTATGTGAAGAGATGCAAAGAATTAATTGAGTGCATGTCCACACTTCCTAGACAAGTTATCTTTTTGACCTCACATTGACCCTATTCTTTCTTAGTCTTTCTTTTGCATTAATAACAAATTTTTGGGATTTCCTAAATTTTATTGCCAATTGTTTTTCATGTTCTCTCTTTGCCTTCTTAACATTCCAATTAATTTCATCCCTACCTACACTTTTTATACCTATATAGGCTTTCAATATCTGAAACAAGTCTTCTGTTTTTGCCTTATCCTCATCTATATACTTCTTGACAGTCAGAAGATCTAGACTTGAAAGTCTCGACTTCTTCTGTGAGAATTTATTTTATGTGAACCCTCTGTACGTCTCATTCTTGAATGCTTCCTAATGTTCTGACGTTGATTTAACTTTAAGTAGGTATTCCTAATCCACTTTTGCCAAATACCATTTCTATCTAGAAACATTGGCCTTTTCCCAAGCTAAACCTTTTACTCAATCTATCTTTGTCTTTCTTCATAACCATGCTAAATCTAACTGAATTAGAATAGTTACTGCCCAGAATGAGGCCATTGTGTCCGTGCAAATCTTCTGAATAAGCAATTCACTTAATGCCATTCTCCTGCCTTCTCCCAGAAACAAATTCTTCCTTTTCAGATAATGATCTGATTCACTTTTAAAAGCCTCAGTTGGATCTGGCCCTACTACACTCAGAGGCAGTGCACTCAAGATCCCAAGAAGTCTCCAAAGAGAAACAATCTTCCCCATATCACCATTGCTTTTTATGGCAAATTATCCTGAGTGCAATTTAAGACCTCTGTTCCCTCTATACTTTTACACTGATTTTCTCTTAGTTCAGATTAGGGTGGTTATAATTCTGTTACTGCACTTCTCAGAAATCTCCTTAAATATTTATTCTTCTATCTCCCTCTTATTCTTTGTAGTTTTATTGTATGGTCCAATTGTTATAATAGTAAGCTTTGGGTAGTTTCACTGTCACCAGTCCTCCTTCTTAAAATTAATCAAAGCTACTGATGCCATCTGGGAAGGATGTCCACACAGTCCTTGGAAGAAGATAGGCTCAATTTTGATGAAAACTAAATAGGTTTATTCTAAATTCTTACTACATCGATACATTATATCTATCTTACATGATGGTCTTTTAAGAGTAGGTTCACATTACCACTACTGAAGCATTTCCTCACACAGTATCAACAAAGACTGGGTTAGCTCCTCTTGAGAAATGTCCTTCATATACTGATGGGCAGACCTTATCTCATAATGTCAGCTAACCTTTCTCAGGTACTGTCTTTTATAAAACTGATCAGTGTATTTGCCCATTTTCTCTTCCTTACTTCAACCTAAATGGCCTCATTTGATGATAATTCTAACATTTTATCCATTGTCAAAGTTGTAATTCTTTCTTTACAAACCATCGTGAGCCCCTCTCTTTTTAATCTCCTCATGATCTTATCTGGAGGTTCTGTAACCGGAAATGTTGAGCTGTCATTCCCGTCCTTCTTACACTATATTTCAGAAATAACAACGAAATTATACTTTCAAGTATCTATCTATTTCCTCTGACCATGTATGTTATTTACTTGACTCCTTGCATAAACAAATATACTACCATTCACTAAACTTATTTGGTATTTATTTTTCAACCTTTGATTTTTCCAAATTACACTTTCACTAATTTTCTACTTCCATTTCAAGTTTGTTTCACTCCTTTTATATAAATGTTCAGGTTCTTATGCTTCTGTATAGCTGGTTTTATTGTATATTTTATATATCTTAGGAGAATGCAAAGAATACACAGGCAAATAAGTATGCAACTGGTTTATTCATAAGAGTTTTAAATTATTTCTGCAATCAGAACATATCTATCTATCCCTATCTCAGTTCAAGCATCTAGCTGCTTCTGTTCGGTCCGTTTGTTTTGCTCTGAGTTCATGCCCAAGTTTAAAAATCAAATGCATTGAGACTAGATCAGTTACCAGACATACAAATGAACACAGAAAATTCAACTGTTGAATACAACATATTTCACTCCTTATAGCACAAAAGACCTTGTTTTATATGAAACCATCCTAAACAAACTATATATATATATGTGTGTCTAGTAATTTCTTAGAGTTCAGCTTGTAGTTTGTCTCTAAGTATTCAAAGAAATAATTTTTAAGGTGCAACTCTGATGACTACACTTGAATTGATTACCTTGAGGTGTAATTAACTCTGCTGCATGAACCTGCAAGATATGCCACGTCAAAGTTTTACAAATGAAGATGATCTGTCAATCTGCAGTTGCAAAGAAGTCAATGACTTGATGCTAACATAGCTAACAATGTACTCAGAACTAGGTGATCAATGCACAGAGTGAACTCGCTACCATAGAGATAAATGTACCAATGTTCACAAGTATAGATACAGGCTAGTGCTTCACACTCCCTCTGTTTTCAGCAGTGGTGCAATGTTTAAGCAACATCTGTTTCCTTAAATGTACTGTATGAGAGAGCAACTCCAATCGCATTTCCTGACAAATCAATTGTATCTGAAGAGATAGCAAAAACTACAGATGCTGGAGTCAGAGATAACACGGTATGGAGCTGGAGGAACACAGCAGGCCAGGCAGCATCAGAGGAGCTGGAAAGTTGATGTTTTGGGTCAGGACCTTTCTTCAGAAATGATCTGAATGTGGGTTGAGATACTATCTTCGTTTTCAGCGTATCAAAGCTGTAGAATTGTCCCATTCCCATCATGCACCTTTATGTAGCAGCTTTCAAAATGGCTCTGCAACTTTTGCTTATTGAGGAACAAATTTGTGATTAAAGTTAATAGTGCTGAGGAAAAATGCCAACTTTTGCACATTTTACAGAATCAGAAGCACACGACTGGCTTTAACATTGCCATGTGCCAAATTTATTCCATATTCTGTCATTCCATTCCCTAGAAATTCAATCTCAGGTGCCAAAAATGTACATATGATCTTGTTGAATGTCAAATTATGGTATGCTAATCAAATAATTACTGCAGATAATCTTTGACCATGTTCTATCTTGTTCCTTCCATGGATAGTGATGTAATCAAATAGTTTAAATGTATCTTCAATATCTGATAAGACTAAAGAAAAAAACTATTCTGAAATGCGTAGGAATCAAACTTAATCCATAGAATATTCTGCAGTGCTGAAACACATTCATGCATGACAAAATCTATAAGATATCAGCTATATTCTGATTATAGTATCTGAAGACAGTTCCATTGCATATCAAGCTTTGTGATGACTGTGCAGTCATGAAACAGTACTGATTGTTCTTGAATTGTAGAAGGTGAATTGTAGTGGAAGTGGATAACCCTGACCCTATATAAAATGATAGCTTTGTTAACCTCCTTAATGTTGACATATGTTAAGTTCATCATTTTTGCATCATGCAGGTTTGGTATGCACAATGAAGAATCGATTTGGTCAATGCTATGGTCTGCTTCTTTCATTTCAATTCTTGTAACATTTCAGCATGGGTTGCAAATGGTAAGGTAACTAACTCAATTTTTTTTTCTTTATTCAGTGCCAATGATTGTGAAAGGATATAGCAGGATAAAGATAGATTGGCGACTTGGGCACAGAAATGGCAGATGGAGTTTAATCCAGACAAATGTGAGTTTGTGCATTATCGAGGATCAAATTTAGTTGTGAATTATCCTGTGAGTGGTAGAACCCTTAGGAACATTATCATGTAGACGAATTTGGACGTGCAGGTGCACACTTCCTGAAAAGTGGCAACACTGGTTGCCAAGGTGATTAAGAAGGCATATGGCATGTTTACCTTCATTGGCTAGGGCATGGAGTACAAGAATTGGCAAAACATGTTGCAGCTATATAAAACCCTTGTTAGGCTGTATTTGGAGTATTGTGTGCAGTTTTGGTTACCACACTACCAGAAAGACGTGGAAGCTTTGGAGAGAGTGCAGAGAAGGGTCACCAGGATGTTGCCTGGTCTCGAAGACATTGGCTATGAGGAAAGGTTAAAAAGACTACAATTGTTTTAACTGGAAAGACGGCAGCTGAGAGGAGACCTGATTGAGGCCTACAAAATAATGAGAGGCATAGATAGTCAAAGGCTTCTTCCCAGGGTCAAAGATTCAATTACAAGGGGACACAGATTCAAGGTGAGGGGGAAATGTTTAAGGGAGATGTGCGAGGGAAGTTTTTCACGTAGAGTGGTAGGAGCCTGGAACACACTACCATAAGAAGTGATGGAAGCAGGCACATTGGTGACATTTAATAGGCATCTGGATGGTTACATGAATAGGGAGGGAATAAAGGGAAATGGAGGGAATAAAGGGAAATGGACTGAATAAGGACATAAGATTTGTTTTTTTAGTTTAGTTAGGGCATGATGATTGGCATATGCTTGGAGGGCCAAAGGGCCTGTTCCTGTGCTAAACTCCTCTTTTGTTCTTTTCCTCTTTCTGTTCTCAGGAAGAGAGTCCTTCACGTATAGCTGTGGGTGAGGTGCCTGATGACTGGAGGGTGGCTAATGTTGTACTTTTGTTTGAGGAATATTGCAAGGAGAAACCAGGGAACTATAGACCTGTGAGTTTGACTTCGGTTGTGGGTAAGTTATCAGAGGTGATTATAAAAGATTGGATTTACAGACATTTAGAGAGGCAAAATTTGATTAAGGATAGTCAGCATAGTTTTGTGTGAAGAAAATCGTGTCTCACAAACTTGATTGAGTTTCTTGGGAAGTTACCAAAAAAGATTGTTAATGGCAGAGCAGTAGACGGTGTTTACTTGGACTTTAGCAAAGCCTTCGATGGGGTTCCACATGGTAGACTAATTAGTAAAGTTAGATCACTTGGGATTCAGGGTGAGCTTGCCAATTGGGTACATAATTAGCTTAATGGCAGGAGACAGAGAGTGGCAGGGGAGCATTGCATTTCGACTGGAGGCCTGTCACCAGCAGTGTTCCACAGGGATCAGTTCTGGGACCTTTTTTGTTTGTCATTTATATAAATGATATGGGTGAGAATATAGAAGGCATGATTAGTCAGTTTGTGGACGACATCAAAATTGGTGGCATGGCAGACGGTGAAGAAGGTTTTCTAAGATTACAAAGGGATCTTGATCAAATAGGTTAGTGAGCTGAAAAATAGCAGGTGGAGTTCAATCTGGATAAATGCAAGGTATTGCATTTTGGTACAACAAACAACGGTAGGGCCTTGGGTACTGTTATAGAACAGAAGGACCTAGGAGTTCAGGTACAAAATTCTTTGAAGTTTACATTACATATAGACAGAATGGTTAAAAAGGCATTTGGCATGCTAGCTTTCATTGCTCAGTCCTTTGAGTATAGGAGTTGGGAAGTCATATTGAGGTTGTACAGGGCATTGGTGAGGCCTCTTCTAGAATACTGTGTCCAGTTCTGGTCGCCCAGTTATAGGAAGGATATTAACAAGCTGGAGAGGTTTCAGAAGAGATTTTCCAGGATGTCACCGGGTATGGAAGGCTTGAGTTATAAAGAAAGGCTGGATAGGCTGGTACCTTTTTCATTGGAGTGTAGGAGGTTGAGAGGCGACCTTAAAGAAATTTATAAAATAATGAAAGTATAGTTAGAGTTAATGGTAGTTGTCTTTTCCCTGGAATGGGGGATTTCAGGACTAGGAGGCACTTTTTAAGGTGAGAGGAAGGTGAGGGGAAAACTTTTTACACAGTGGGTGGTTTGCATGTAGAATGAACTTTCTGAGGAAGTGGTGAATGTGGGAATCACACCTTTAAAAAGACATTTTGATAAGTACATGAATAGGAAAAGTTTGGGGGGGATATGGGCCAGGAGGAGGCAGATGGGACTAATTTAGTTTTGGATTATGTTTGGCATGGATTGGTTGGATCAAAGTGTCTGTTTCCGTGCTGTATGACTCCATGACTATGACTCTGTGTTGAAATGACGATGTTCTCTTCTTTGACCCACAACACATTTGTAAAACATTTCCACTTCAAGCATGAGTTGCACTTTTTTATGCTTGAGCTGAATGTGGTGTCATGAATTATGTAGGAGTTTTGCAATTTAGGTGCAGTTTGAAGATATCTGACCATAATGGAGTACAAGTTGATGCAACCACTCAGATCTCCTTTCTCTGTAACCTTTGTACTTGAGTTGATTGGGCAAGTTGTGTTTGCAACCTGGAGCCTGAGAGTGCCTTTCTGTATAACGTCTTTAATTCAAACATGGTGGATTTGATTTGGACTACTAAACCTATGGCTTTTTCCAAGATGAAATTATCTTCCTCTTTGAGGAGACATTCTCTAAATTGTAGAATCAACATGTTTTCAGTTAATTAATCACAAATTACTTCATTGGTTAGTGCACAAAAATTACATGTAGAAGCCAATTGTTGCAATACTGTCATGTGTTGTTTTACTGGTTCACCAATTTCTTGGCACTCTGGTAGAAAGTATGTTTTTCAATCATTACAGTTTTCTCAGGCCCAAAGGATTTCTTGAGAGAACCTACAAATGTAATCATATCTTCTTTGAGAAGCTTGAATACCTTCTGGCCATCAGCTCCAAGACAATGTAGAGTTAAGTCATCCATTTTGTTGTAGACTTGTCTTTGGTTGTACTCCCACAAAGATTATTGCCCTTAAATGTGTTCAGAATTGAATATTAGTTAAAGAGATGGACTCAGCTGGACTTCCTTGCCAGTCTGGCAGTCATTCTTTCTCTTCCTGCCAATACTCCCTGAAGCCAAAGTATTACCACCCCCTGAAATGTGTGATTCACACAGCTTTAATTGTTGTGGATGCTCAACAGTAATTGGATTGCAGTAACATGGAGTTGAGCCATCCTCAACTGACAATAGTTCCTGCACCTGTAATTGTGCTGGGTGTTCTAGAGATCCCACATAGTGCTTGATGTGCATCCAATGTCTTGTCATATCTCTTATTTCTCTCCATCATTCAACCCCATCACTCTGTTTCACCCCCACACTCCCATATTCTCCTCCTTAATGGGTAGAAGTAAGAAAGAAGGCAAAATAAACTCACAGTTTCAGGGTTTGCCCAGGGAATAAAGGGTGATGTGAAGGTATTATAGTTTATTTAACAGGGGTAGTAGGGAAGAAGTAGAGGCAGATGATGTAAATTTTCTGATACAATATTATCTCTGCTAAGTGCCAATAACTATAAATTATGCCACAATTAGCACCATACATTTTAAAGTGTGACAGCTGCTTAAAGAAAGTATGGCACAGAAAAGGTTTTCTGATCACACAGCATTGAAAGGTACATTTACTCGCAATTGTCATACACAGTCATCACCTCTTGCAGATCAGGATATATGGAAACAAAGTTTTCAAAGCAAGGCAACATATGCTGAAATCATTGAGGCATACAAAATGAATCAGATATGATGATGTCCTGTTAACTTAACAAGTCAAGAGTGGTGTTTCCACTTCTATACTCTGAATTACAAATCCAAAGGTCTATGTAGCAGGGCAAAAATGACAGGTGTGTAGTCCAATTCAGCATTCGAATTTATATGATTTTCCTTCTCTTCAATACTTAATGGCATATGAGGCAATTCAGTTCTTCCACAACTTTACATGGAGAAGATTGTGCTTTCTTTATGTGTACTTAAGGTATACTGATTCTTTAGGGGCTTACATGGTTCTATGTGTGTGTGTGTGTGTGTGTGTATGTGTGTGTGTGTGTGTGTTTGGGTGAGTAAGGTGTGGTTTATTGCATCTCTGCAACTACCTACAGTTTTGAATGATGGGCTCTACATTTTGACAATGATTGTTGAGAGAAGTTATCCTATATCTATATCTAACAAGATCCTATTTTAAAACCCCATCAAGTTCTCAGGACATCATCACTGTGGGTGGTATTTTTTGTACTCAATCGAGCATTAAATCTTTCAGACCCTTCCAAACACATATAGAACAACATCATCCCCCACCCAAAGCTTTTGATGGTAACTATTAGTGAAATACATATGTTCATATAGTTGCATTTACCATCAGGGTTTGTTAGCTCAGTTGGCTGGATGGCTGGTTTACAATGCAGAGTGATTTCAAAAGTGCAGGTTCAATTCCTGTACAAACTGAGCTTACCATGAAGGTCTTGCCTTCTCAAACTCACCTTCACCTGAAGTATGGTAACCCTCAGGTTAAACTCATCACCATTCACCTCTCTTTAATGAGAGACAGTAGAACTGTAGTGAGTTTACTTTTACATCTACCACTATTCCGTCCCTCCACCTCAACCTCCCCAAGTTTCTGACTCACAAATTAAGACATTCAGGAAGTTTCAGTATTGTCGATGACTGTCTACTCTTCAGACTTGGAAAAATGTTCAGTTGTTGGGTAGAAAGTAGTTGTCTTGGACTACTTTCCTGATGGTGTGAATTTTGAGATTTTCCTCTATTGTCAGGTTCACTATTTGATTCATGTCAATCAATAATCGGACATATCTCAACCACAATGGGATAAGGCTCCTGTAATTTCTTGGTATGATCCCTTCAACAATACAAATGAGGCACAGTCTCCATTTCTTTGCATTCATGGATCATTGCACCTTATCTGTTTAAATTCTTCATCCACACCTGTTGCCCCATTCCTAGTTCTGACAAATTCTTCGCACAGCTATCATGTTGTGTCTCATAATATGTTATTATGCCTACAAGAGCTTTACTCAAGATATCATCACTGTATCATAGCATGTAAACTGAGGTATAAAGGTCTCAAACTCCATCTGATTGCAGAGTCTCTTGAAGCATGACATGCTACTAGAAACATGCTGCTCTGTTGTGAATAGTAACTTAATGTAAGCCCATACAATTAGTTGTCTGTGAAATGGCATGTTTGCATATTTTAGTTAGTTGTAATTAACCTCTGTTGGAAGTCTAGTTCATTATGTTATGAGTGATAACATAAGCTGTGCCATGTCAGGTGAAATATTCTGCCAGAGTAAAAATCATTTCGTAGTTAGCAGTGGTGAACATCTACAAAAATTATCAGCGTTAGTTTCTGTGAGTACATACAGCTATGCAGATCTGAAGGTGGGCTATTGACCAGCAAGATGACAGAGTTAATTTCTTTTTGATTATAACATAAGATCTTTTAATGTGTAAGAGATTTGTAAGATTGCCTGGATTAATTTAGGATATGTGGTCGGCATGGACGAGTTGGACCAAAATGTTGGTTTTTGTGTTGTAAATCCCTGTGACTCTATGAATTAACAATAATAAGGCTGAAATTGCAAATACAGCCAAAACTAAAGGCTACAGATGTGCACTGAAGCACAGTGACTGCTCTACCTCTCTCTTAAGAAAAAACTGATCTAATTTTAAAAAGGCAGTTAAGTAGTCTTGAAAGCACAACTCCAAAATTCCCCAACAAGTCAAACAGCTTAAAAACACCAAAAAATTGGTTTGCTACAATAAGATTTCTTACCTGGATCCAGGCTTTAGTCAGTTCCACCATTTTATTTCTCAAAATTAACACAAAATAATAAATAAATGTCCATGTGACATAATCACTCTTTATTTAGCGCGTGTACAATCTTACAGGCAGAAACCTGCAACCATAAGACGTTATTCTTATAGGAACACTTTCAAAGAATCAAGACCAGTAAAGGAGCAGCAACCGGGAAAAATATGTGGAAACAGAAGCAAAAGAGGAAAAAACAGGTCATTGGCAAGGAGAACCTTATGGAAATTAATATACTCAGCCTTTCTACGGATGATCAGAAAAATCCAAAAAAGATCAGCAAAGTTCTCAAAGACCAGGTCAAGTTTGAGAATTAACTTCGGGATTAACAAACTCCAACTCATGTCATAGAGACAGCAGTCCGAGGAGTTTATTGACCAGATTGTCAGAAGGAGCTGCAGCAAAAAGCATGAGTACGACTTTTCCGACAAGGAGTTGTCAGAAGGACTTGTTGGTTAGTGATAATTTCTGCACCAATTAAAATTTTTAGGAAGGATCTTTTGGACAAGGCAAAGAAGACATTAATACACTTCTCGAGGATGAATACCAGTATGAAGCCATAATGGCAGGCTATCAAAAATTACATGCTTTAGGTGCACCAAAACTATTCCTATGGTTTGCAAAGCACGCTACACCAACAAAATCTGCAACAGATATGTTTTGTTGCATCTACCAGAAGCTGCCCATAGTTTCTTCATATGTATATAGCATGTGGCACCAAGGGACATTGAGTTTTTGTGTGCAAGAAATCTGGTTCCATAAAACTACCACACCCAGGGCAAAACACAAATGACCAAAAAATGGTACAAGCCACGATGCTGGCAGCAAGGCAAGTGTTAAGAAAATGCATAAATGTAAACACATCAATGAGGTCAGAGCCAGCCAAGGAAAAGTCAAAATTCAGAAGATGACCGAGTTTTCCATATTGTTGACTTTATACACCATAGCTCTTGCTGCCAATGCTGCTGACGTTACTTACGCCAATGATGACACTGTTGATGCTAACGACATCACTAACTCCAGCCCCACGCCCAGCTCCAACTCTACTACCAGCTCTATACCTATCCCCAGCCCTAAGCCCTGGGCGACATGTCCATCCTGGTCCTCCCCCAGTGTCACAATGGCACCACCCACAAACTGAAGGAGCAACACCTCATATTCTGCCTCGGGAGGCTACAGTCCAATGGCCTAAACATGGAATTCACCAGTTTTAAAATCTCCCCATTCCCAGCGTCATCCCATTTCCAAGCCTCCCTCTCATCCCCACCTCCTTGACCGGACACAACCTGTCTATCTTCTCTCCCACCTATCCACTCCTCCCATCCCACTGACCAATCCCCACTACTCCCTACCTACACTCACCTATCACCATCCCACCAATCTTCCCCAGTCCAATGCCTCCTGTCTCTATTTATTTCCCAGCTCCCTTCACCCTCCCCATTTCTGAAGGAAGGTTCCTGACTTGAAATATCAATTTTCCTGCTCCTTTGATGTTGCCTGGCCTGCTGTGTTCCTCCAGCTCCACACTGTGTTATCACCAATAGTTATATATGTTCTGAAAGGCAGGACAACACGCCATAAAAGCTCCACACTCCCCACTAGTCCTATCACACCTGGCTCCTTTCCCTGAAACAGCAGGAAGTGCTACACCTCCCCCCATCACCTCCATCGAAGGACCCAAACAAACCTTCCACATTAGACAGAGATTCACCTGCACATCCGTCAATATGGTCCATTGCATCCATTGCTTCCAATGTGGCCTCCTCTACATCGGTGAGACCAAGCAGAGCTCAGAGACCGCTTTGTAGAGCAGCTGTGCTCTGTTCACAACAAACGACAACACCTTCCCGTCGAGAACTACTTCAACTCTCCCTCCCACTCCCTGGATGACATGTCCATCCTGGGCCTCCTCCAGAGTCACAACGATGCCACTCGGAAACTGGAGGTGCAGCACGTCATATTCCGCCTTGGGAGCCTACAACCCACTGGTCTTAATGTGGACTTTACTAGTTTCAAAATCTCCCTACCCCCGGCCTCATCCCAAGACGAACCCTCCCTCTCATCCCTGCCTCCTTGACCTGTCCGTTTTCTCTCCCACCTATCCGCTCCTCCTACCTCACTGATCAATTCCCACCACTGCCTACCTGCACTGAACTATCACCATCCCACCTACCTTCCCCAGCCCCACCCCTCCTCTCTTTATTTATTTCAGAGCTCCCTTCCCCCTCCCCCATTTCTGAAGAAGGGTCCCGACCCGAAATGTCAGCTTTCCTGCTCCTCTGATGCTGCCTCGCCTGCTGTGTTCCTCCAGCTCCACACTGTGTTATCTCTGACTCCAGCATCAGCAGCTCCTACTATCTCTGAAATTGATACTTTTTCCATGTTTACCAGGGAATGAACAAGACAGCCAGCATGTGTATCGATGTGCTAACCAAGGGTGAATCAAGACATTCAATGAGCTCTGAATAAATGTCAAACATGTCAAATATAGAGGGACCTTCTACATCACACAATTTTCCATCACTCCTGGGATGAAAGTAGTAACAAACCTATTCATAGCGCGTGGCGAAATTATACCATTGTGATGGATTACTTCTCCAACTTTCCTATTGTTTAAAAACTTAGCAACACAATGATTATGACTATTGATGACTCAATGAGCGCTATTTTCGAAGTATCTTGGATCAGATAGTGTCTAACAATGGACTGCAATATATCAGTAAACTATTTCAAGATGTGTACTAAGTGGGGAGTGACCCATGTCACATTTTTATCCCACCATCCACACCAAATGATGCATACTATCAAATCTATGATCAATATATGTTGAGCAACATAACAAGTGTCTGCATTGCATTGCTGCATTTTGTGCAACACCAGTGGAGAAGGGATTACCATCCCCAGCACAATTTATGCCTGCAAAGCAAGTGTGAATGAAATTGCCCAGCAAACAATTGTCTACCCATTCTTTGACACAGCATATTCTTTTTCAAAGACATACATTGAATGACCAGGTAGAAAAATACCAGCATTACACACTGAGTGAAGAGTGTGAGTTAAAAATATAAGTGCAAACACTGGATGCCAGCAAAGTTTCTAAAATATGCAACCAGTCCAGATCATGCATGCCATTTCTGATCATGATGCTCCACTGTGAAGGATCAGAAGGCTGCTCAAACTAATGTCATACCAATCATGCACAAATAGAGTGAGGAAGACTACTCTGACAATGGTGGCTGTGCTGTGCTGTTGAGTGCAACTAAGTGCAACAGAGAATAATGCATACCTCTCCAGACGCACATGCGACCACCAGATGAGGGCACGTTGTCAATCTTCTAAAGCATTACATTGAAATTTATAATGTTAGTCTTGTAAACTGTTTTAATTGTTTGTACGTTTGTTAATTTGGCAACATGCCTACATGTGCCCATGTATATCTGGGATAAGTTTTTTTTCTTTTGAAGAAGAATGATGTTGTGTTATATCTCATGGTCAGTATGTCAGCAAATCTTTAAGTGACAAACTCGTAATATTATCACATGTGACCAGAGAGTACAAATAATTATAACAAGGTCAGCCAGCTGGACTTTATAGAAAGTGAATTCCCTGATTGGTGCTGTTAATCTGGCCCAGTCAGGGAGCCCTGGCTGACATATAAAAATGGGAGTGTCAGAGATGCTGACACTCTGGTGCGTGACTCTGAATGAGACCATATTGAAGTCATGGACTGTTCATGTGTAAATAAAGGGTGATGGATACTGGCCTCCGTGGAGTTATTTCTGTGTCATAGTCTATCTTACCCTGGGACCACTTAAAACATGACACAGTATTGGAAGGAAGTTGCTAAATGCTGCTGTGCTGTAATCTGTTAACTTAATATTAGCACACACATTTAAATGTCTGAGAAACATCTTATTTGTATAGAAGGGTTAACTGTAATAAATAGCCATTGAATTCTTCAAGGTATCCATGCCTAAATTGTATTGCTACATCAGGCAAACATCACACCAAGCATTTATTATATTGTATAGCCCATTCAGTGTGATAGGTTTTCCTTACATCTTTTGCTGCTTGGTATTCATGAAGGTCTAAATGGGAACCAATTTCTTAGCATGACAGGAAATTCAGTCTTCAGCTTTCTGTCCTTCAGTAACTTAGGGTCAAGCTGCAATAGAATAGGATAGAAAAGACCTATAATGCCCCAACGCTGTGTATAAATCAGAAAACTTCTTCAAGAATGAATTGTCTCAGATTTATTAAGAGTCATCTCATCCAACATTCAGCCTATCATTTGATTGCAGATATCGCAACCTGCTTGTGACCTGCTAAAATCTAGAATTGACTCAAAATGGTTGAAGCACTTATTCATAAGCAGCCAACTGTCTGACAATCACATCAGGGGCACTGTCCATTACAATTATTTCAAAATTTTTCCAACTGGTTCACCATACTCAAAAATCTTTGAAGATCCTGGACTGAATTTGGAGTTGGGAACTCCATAAAGACTTGAATTTTCTGAGGATCAGCCATTATGCCCTACTGTGAACAATGTGTCCCAAAACAAATGTAATATTTGGACAATTCACACTTGTCAGTAAAAAGCAACCCTTTTCTGGTACAGTCTTCAATGTTACATTGAAGATCTGATAATATTCTTCAACCATTACCCCAAATACCAGGCATACAACTCCAAAAGACCTTGCAAAATGTTTGAAATAGTATGTTGGAAAATCCCTGGTGTGGATGCAATTTTAAATGATAATCTGTTAAAACAATATCTTCCAAAAGGAGTTATAAATGTGGTAAACAATCTTGATTATTCATTCAACGGCTCTTACCGGAATCTGTTACTTGTATCAAAATTTGTGAAAACTGTATTTTTGAAAAGTTAAGGCTTTCATCAATTGTTAAGATATGTCATGTTAACACAAATCAGCAGTACTGTTAGGCTTGTGACTAGAGAAGTAAACCCATTCTTGTAATTTCTGCTAGTTAGTTCACAGTTTGTTTTATTAAGGGATTCACTAACTTTGTGGGTGTATAAAGACATAACGGATTTGTATTTGTCTTCAGTGTACTGCTATATTTGTTTTGTAACCTTCAAAAATCTTTGAAAAATTGGAATATTATTTTTGAATGGTTTTGAGTTCAAAACATGCCTTTCCACTTAGGGTTGAGAATTTCTGGTGGAGAAGTAAATACAGGTTTTCGCAGATTTGGTGTCCCTTGTGTTGGATTGTTGCTTATAGCATAACTTTATGTTTAGAGCAATATCACCTGGAGCATGTAGTTGAACTTATGTCAGCTGTGAGCAATGGTTGTCAATGAAGGATCACTATCTGTGTAAGAGCCTTGGTAAAGCTAGAGTCAATGGAAATTAGATGGAAAACTCTCTGTTAGCTGGACTAAGCCCTAACACAAAGGAAGATGGATTGTAGTTGTTGCAGGGCTGCCATCTTAACTCCAGGACACCTCCGCAGGAGTTTTTCGAGGTAGTTTTCTAGGTTCTGTTAACTGCTCCTCTCCTCCAGATGCTGCCTGGCTTGCTGTGTTCTTACACCCCCCTGTTTGTCTACCTGGATTCCAGCATCTGCAGTTTTTTTGCCTCAAACCAAGTTTTCTAGGTCTAACCATTTTCAACCATCAACGACCTCCCCTCCATAGTACGTTCAAAACAGGGGATGTTGACTGATGATTGCACAATGCTCAGCACCATTTGCAACTCCTCAGGTTCTGAAGCAGTTCATGATCAAATGCAGCAAGACCTAGACAATGTCCAAGCTTTGGTTGCCAAGTGGTAAGTAACATTCACGCAAAATAGGTGCCAGGTAATGACTTTCTCCAGCAAGAGAGAATTCAGTAATCAATCCTTTACGTTCAATGGCATTTCCATCACTGAATCCCCTATTACCAATGTCCTGCAGATTACTATTGACCAGAAACTGGAATGGACTAGCCATATAAATACCATGGCTGCACACGCAAGTCAAAGGCTTGTAATCCAACAGCAAGTGACTCATCCCCTGACTCCCTAAAGCCCATTTGCTACCTACAAGGCCCGAGTCAGGAATGTGGTGGAAAACTCCCCACTTGCCTAGATGAGTGCAGCTCGAACAAGGCTGATGAAACCTGATACCGTTCAGGTAAAAACAGATCACTTGATTGGCACCAGATCTACAAACATTCAACACTATACAGTAGCAACAACATGTATCATTTATAAGATGCACTGCAGAACTTCACCAAGGCTCTGTAGACAGTACCTTTCAAACCCATGCCCACTGCCAACTAGTAGAATAAAGACAACAAATACATGAGAACACCACCAACTGCAATTTCCCCTCCAAGCCACTCACAATCTTGACTTGGAAATATGTTGCTATTCCTTCACTGTCTCTGGATCGAATCCTGGAAGTCCATCCCTAACAGTATTATAGGTGAACTAAATAGAATAAAGTCCTGTGGTACAAGAAGGTGGCTCACAATAGCTTTTCAAAGGCAACTAGGGATGAGCAATAACTGCTGGCCAAGAAGAGAGACACACACCCCCAAATGAATTTTAAAAAGAAATTGTGACACTTGCTTTCGTACCTAATTTGAAATTCAAGAGATGCCCATTGACAAAAGTCAAAATGTGCCGAAGTGTTAGGTCTGGGACATTGATTTCCCCTGGGAAAACTTTACGTTTATCTTCTGCTGGAGACGGTTCTATTTCAATTACATTGACGTTTACATCTCATCTCATTTGACTGGGTACTTATTTGGTCTTCAGCCGTTCTATGGCTACGTTCTGCTTTGGCACATTTTCTGAAGTTGCCTATTGTTTTACAATAAACGCATTTGCCTTCAGTTGCCATGTATTATTTGAACGTGTGATGGTTCGTTGCTCCCAGCATTGCCAAGGACTTTGGGAGTGTTCAGTGTCAATTGTATCCACTGTGTTAGCATATCATACACCTCTTTTGTAGTTCTTAAGAATTTAATTGATTCCAAAGATTCCATGCAAAGTTTCATCTTCTCTTCTGAAGAGGGATCCATGTTGTTTTTAGAACTACATTTTACTCAACATCTGAATAGCTTTGTACAGTGTTAGGTCTTCATTGAGCTGTAATAAATCTGACAAAACTCATCAGTAATGTTTACAATAATCCAGCCTCTCAGCTCTTTCTTTAAGCATCATAGTTGCATCCCTCCAGTTGCAGAAGTTATTAATTAAGTTGTCTATGGATTCTCATGGATACTATATTATTGCTAAATTTTTCAATTTTAAGAATTTGTTTTCTTAAATTGATATATTGTCAAAGGCTTTCAGTACCTCTACAAATGTGTCTGTAGTTTCTTGGCAAGCAAAAGCAACACAAGTTATACTCCCAGTTCCTAACTAAACAAGTGTTTAGTTGCTCAGTTACTGACTTAGTATCAAGTTTAGAAGCTATCCTATACCTTGAGAATTGTTTAATCCAGCATGTCAAATTTTGTGTTCTATTTGGCTCATCTCTGAAAATTAACTTTTCATGCAATACCACTTCTGTTACCTTTGCTTTCTAATGCAATTGGATATTTTATTGTTTTAAAATGTTTTTATTTTGTAAATTCTCTCATGCTTTGTTGCTATTCTTGGAGGGATTTATCTCTCTTTGCAGCTTTATTAGAGGATTGTTGTATCTTTATGGCTGTAATGGAGGAATCCTGCATTTCACTGCTGCAATGGATGTTTTCCTGCCTTTCATGGCTATACTGGTCTTCTGATCCAGCATGTCTCTTATCAGGTCTGAAATGCTTCCTGTCATTCTTCAAAGTATTTTTCAGTGTTGTCACAAACTTTTTTGGGGTTTGTCGTGCACTGTTATCCTTGAGGGCTTCTAGGTTCCAGCATACTTGGCTCATTGGAGCGGATGTTACTGAATTAAATCCTGAGATCCCATGCCACTCACTGTGTTGTGTGCATTACCATATGTATCTTCTAAGTGTATGGCTTCTTTAGGGGCTTATATGGTCAAGTATGTATGAGAATAACTACCTTTGTGGTTTAATGAGAAGAGTTTTATATCATAAACAAGATGTAGTTTATTGCATCCTTGCAGTATTTACAGATTATACAAATAGGCTCTACATTACTACAAAGTCTGTTGAGAGGACCTAGACTTATGTCTGTCTCCCACAAGATCCTACTTTACTCTCCTACAAAGTCCTTATGACTGTGCTTATTGCTTCCAATTAAAGACTCTTTCAGATTCTTCCAAACCCACACTGAACACACTTCGGTAGTGTCCATAATAAAACCCTTGATTGCATGAATGGACCATCAGTCTGACTCACAGTTCTCTACTAAAAGAAAAAGTTAGATGTGACATGGAGTCACTATCGAGTGTGAATAGTTTCTTAGAAGTCAGCCCTGTATTGAGAGGCTAGAACTCTTCCCTACACTTGTCGACACTGTTTTTTGTGGAGCTCAAACTCTTGAGATTTCCATCAGAGACAGAAATGTTACCACTGAGCTAAGACTGCCTGACCTGAATAATTATATCAACTTATTGAAAATCAGACAGATTTATCTAGATTTGATCTGAAAAATTCATTCAAATCAAATATTTTATTACTTTTGCTCTACTGTGGCTTTTGTGTGTTGACAGAATAGTAACAGATCATAAAGGGTTAATCAAAATTCTTAAAAAAGCTAAATTGAGACAGTAATGTTTTTCTGAAGAATGACAAAATTTATGACATACTGCAATTATCTACTGTTCAGCATGTTAGTGTTGGTTTAATGCTTTTAATTTCATATCAACCAATCAGTAATATGTGCTGAGACAGATTTAGCAATATGATCATCAGTGGTTGTTTCCAGACTATTGGGCTCCAAACCCATAAGACAGTTATGTGTTGGTAAATGCCAAGTTGCTAAAATTGCTGGTTCTGGCAAAAAGCAAAGAAACCCAATTAAAAATTATTTAAAATTATTCAGATTTATCATCTTCATAAGCAAAAATTAAGCACTCAATCTGAATAGAACACAGTATGCTAGTTATGATAGAAGCACAGTAGGTAGCAAAGCTAAAATACAAAGATGACAAAAGCTGGCTGCCCTGAATCTCTTGGTCAAAATCATAGGGAAAATGTAAGAATTTGGAATGGGACTTGGTTAACACTTGGTAATTTTTTTTCAATGCCTTAATTTTGTGTGGTCAGCCTTAAACATTTTACACTTGCTCATTGGTGGACCTATTTTGTCAACATGTAAAATGGGGCAGTATACCAAGCGACATATTTCTTATCATTTGTCATCTGAAAGTATTGGGGGAAAAGGGGTATATGTGCATCACAGCCATCCAAAGGCATTGAAATGTTTTAACAATTGAACAACTTTTTTTGCTAATGCAATCAAACTTACTGGAATCAGTTGTGAAACAGTACATGGCAAATAGAAAAGTATACAATTCAAGATAACAAGGTGTAGAGCTGGATGAACACAGCAGGCCAAGCAGCATCAGAGCAGCAGGAAGGCTGACGTTTCGGGCCTAGGCCCTTCTTCAGAAATGGGGAAGGGGAAGGGGGTTCTGAGATAAATAGGGAGAGCGGGGGAGGCGGATAGAAGATGGATAGAGGAGAAGATAGGTGGAGAGGAGACAGGCAGGTCAAAGAGGCAGGGATGGAGCCAGTAAAGGAGAGTGTAGGTGGGGAGGTAGGGAGCAGATAGGTCAGTCCAGGGAGGACGGACAGGTCAAGGGGGCAGGATGAGGTTAGTAGGTAAGAGATGGGGGTGGGGCTTGAGGTAGGAGGAGGGGATAGGTGGGAGGAAGGACAGGTTAGGGAGGCGGGGACGAGCTGGGCTGGCTTTGGGATGTGGTAGGAGAGGGGAGATTTTGAAGCTTGTGAAGTCCACATTGATACCATTGGGCTGCAGGGTTCCCAAGCGGAATATGAGTTGCTGTTCCTGCAACCTTCGGGTGGCATCATTGTGGCACTGCAGGAGGCCCAGGATGGACATGTTGTCTGAGGAATGGGAGGGGGAGTTGAAATGGTTCGCGACTGGGAGGTGCAGTTGTTTATTGCGAACCGAGCGTAGGTGTTCCACAAAGCGGTCCCCAAGCCTCAGTTTGGTTTCCCCGATGTAGAGGAGGCCACAACGGGAACAGCGGATACAGTATACCACATTAGCAGATGTGCAGGTGAACATCTGTTTGATGTGGAAGGTCTTCTTAGGGCCTGGGATGGCGTTGAGGGGGGAGGTGTAGGGGCAGGTGTAGCACTTCCTGCGGTTTCAGGGAAAAGTGCTGGGGGTGGTGGGGCTGGTGGGGAGTGTGGAGCAGACAAGGGAGTCACAGAAAGAGTGGTCCCTCCGGAAAGCAGATAAGGGAAAAGCAGAGGGAAAAATGTCTTTGGAAGTGGGGTCAGATTGCAAATGGCAGAAGTGCCAGAGGCTGATGCGTTGGATCCAGAGGTTGGTGGGGTGGTACGTGAGGATGTGGCGGATTCTGTTTTGGTTATTATTGTGGGGAAGGGGTGTGAGGGATGAGTTGTGGGAAATGCGAGAGACACAGTCGAGGGCATTTTCAGCCACTGTGGAGGGGAAGTAGCGGTCCTTGAAAAACGAGGACATCTGGGATGTCCGGAAGTGGAATGCCTCATCTCGGGACCAAATGTGGCGGATGCGAAGAAATTGGGAATAGGGGATGGCCTTTTTGCAGGAAGGTGGGTGAGAGGAGGTGTACTCTAGGTAGCTGTGGGAGTCGGTAGGCTTGAAATGGATATCAGTTTCCACTGTATCCGCTGTTCCCGTTGTGGCCTCCTCTACATCGGGGAAACCAAACGGCGGCTTGGTGACCGCTTTGTGGAACACCTATGTTCGGTTCGCAAGAAACAACTGCACCTCCCAGTCGCGAACCATTTCAACTCCCCCTCCCACTCCTTGGATGACATGTCCATCCTGGGCCTCCTGCATTGCCACAATGATGCCACCCGAAGGCTGCAGGAACAGCATCTCATATTCCGCTTGGGAACCCTGCAGCCCAATGGTATCAATGTGGACTTCACAAGCTTCAAAATCTCCCCTTCCCCGACCGCATCCCAAAACCAGCCCAACTCGTCCCCGCCTCCCTAACCTGTTCTTCCTCCCACCTATCCCCTCCTCCTACCTCAAGCCCCACACCCATCTCCCATCTACCAGCCTCATCCTGCCTCCTTGACCTGTCCGTCCTCCCTGGACCGACCTATTCTCCCCTCTAACTCCCCACCTACAGTCACCTTTACTGGCTCCAACCCTGCCTCCTTGACCTGTCTGTCTCCTCTCCACCTATCTTCTCCTTTATCCATCTTCTATCTGGCTCCCCCTTTCTCCCTATTTATTTCAGAATTGCCTTCCCCTCCCCCATTTCTGAAGAAGGGTCTACACCGAAATGTCTGCTTTCCTGCTCCTCTGATGCTGCTTGGCCTGCTGTGTTCATCCAGCTCTACACCTTGTTGTCTTAATACAGAAATTAGGTCTGTTTTCTTTCGAGATTGGAAGGGTCATTTGTTCGAAGTCTTCAAGACATTAACAGGAAAAGACAATGTAGATAAACTACGGCCCCAGTAGTTGAGAATTCTCGATCTAAGGGCCACAGTTTGAAAAGTAGGGCCAGACCATTTAGGAGAGATGTTAGAAAGCATTTCTACGCACAAAGGATAGTAGAAGTTTGAACTTGCTTCCACAAATGGCAGTGGATGCTGGATCAGTTGTTAATTTTAAATCTGAGAAAGATAAATTTTTATTGAGCAAAGCTATTAAGGGATGTTGGCTAAAGGCAGGACTATGGAGTTACGCTGCAGATCAGCAATGATCTCATTGAGTGGTGGATCAAACTTGAGCGGCTGAATTGCATACCCCTATTCCTATGTTTCTATATTCCTATTTGAACTCATGTCTCTGGTGCATTCGTTCAGGTCTCTGGATTACTTTTCCAGTAATATTATGAATAATCTACTCAAGGACTCCTATCTCTGTGCTAGGAGATATAGTTTAAATAACATTTCTGAACAGGTTGATTATAAAATATCTACCACTAACCTACCGTTCCCTAATCTTGTTCAATGGCTGCAGTAGCCATATGCTTTCATTCTGAAGCTGTCAGTTGTATTGCCATATTATAAACCATCATGACAAATTTGAGTTTAGCTAGTCAGTGACAAAGCCTAAATGTGTATACCTATTTCATAATTTCACTACCCAACTACATTGACATATACATGGAGAGTCATGTTGCTACCAAGAAATTCATGAGCATATCTGAAAGAACATTTACCTGGGCTGTTTCATGGAGCCTTTCATTACATACTGGAATTTAACTCCAAATTTGTGCTGATATGCTTTGTCCTCCATAACTTCAAACTCATGAGGGTGCAATCCTTGTTATCAACCTTTTGGTGGGCACTTTGGAAGGAAGCATGGAGGGAAGAGGAAGAAGAAGACAGGGAGAAAGAAGAAATGGAACAGAGGAATAATGTTGGATATGTCCAGGACCTCTTTCATATGACAGGCTGTTGTTTCCCTGGCCAAAATCCTAAAATAAAAGCCGCCACAAAAAAAAGGCATAACGACACTATGCAGCAACGCATTATAATGAATACAAAACTGAACTGCCCACTATTGTGCCTTTCTTTTGTGCTTGCTGTGTCAATGCGTTTGCCTGGCCCAGTGATCCCATGCAATGCTACTTCATTGCTGCAGAATGATAAGTAAAAATATTGTTGACATTGGAGTACACTGTAAATGATACTGCAGGAGATTCCCAAGCACCTGATGAGCCATCCAGGAAGACTTGGCATACACAGAAGTCAATTCAAAATAAAAATGTTCAGGCAATGATCATTTCCAATAAGAGAGTCCAACCATCTACCCTGATATTCAATAACATTATAATTGCTTAATTGAGTGCTATCAACATTCTGGTGCTGATCATTGACTATAAACTGAAATGGGGCAGCCCTACAAATACTATGGCTATAAAAGCAGCTTAGAGGCTGGGGATTCTGCAACAAGTAATTCATCTCTTGTTTCCTACATGTCTCTCCACCACTTACAAGATACAAGTCAGGACTGTGATAGAATATTTACCACTGCCAACAATACTCATGCAGCTTGACACAATTCAGGACGAAGCAACCCACTCAACTGGCATCTAATTCATCATTTAAAATATTGACACACTGTATCATAAGTGCATAGTGGCAGTAGAGTTTACCATTTATAAGATGCACAGCAACAATTAGGCAAGGCTGTTTTGACAACACATTCCAAACCTGTGACCTCAACCATCTAGAATGACATGACAGCAGATATACCTGCAAGTTCCCTTCCAAGACACACAACATTCTAACATGGAACCATATCACTATTTCTTCATTATCCCTGGGTCAATATCCTGGAACATGCTTTCTAACAACATTGTCGGTATATCTGTCCACCTGGACTGCAGCATTTCTGGAAGGTGACTCACCACTTACCTTCTCCAGTGCAGTTAATGTTGGGCAAAAATACTGGCCAAGTGCGTGACATGCATATTCCTTGATTAAAGTAAAAAAATATTTAGGAGGCCAAAGGTCCAAGAGAAACAGCTTGAGGACAGCAAGGCTTCCTTCCCTGAATGCAATCTTCTCTTTGGACCACAAAACTTCCATTAATATGCCAGATTCTTCATGTGTACTCTGTAAAATGGCTTTTAATAGGACCAATAAATATGTAATTGTCAGTTCACTTTCCTGGAGTGGGCAACCAAAATCCCTAATAGTTCTATGCTGGGACACTTCTCTGTCAGCAGACCTGTCATGTGGGCCTTTATATTATACTAGGTCCCTCTGCCTCGTTCCCACCACCTGAAGGCAAGTAGAAACCTGTTCTTCAGTTTTATCCCTGACAGTACTTTCACCTGCTGCTGCCGACTTTCAGAGGTGCAGGCCGATTATTTACCATGGCAGTAATTGTTGTGTATGTCAGTATGTTAATTTACCTATAAGAGACATGCTCATGGCATCATTGCTGCAGCATAGCATATTACCTGAAGGTATAAAGATCTCAGACTCCATTTTTAATTTGGTCCACTTGAAGCTTGGCATCCTATTAAAAGTATATGGCTCAATTGTAAACTATTAACTTACTTTAGCCCAGTTGATTAGATATCTGAGAAATGTAGTGTTTGTATATAGTAGTGATCTGTACTAAGTATGTATTGAATTTTTCAATATGACATCTTAAAGTTCAGTTGTTTTATTTTATTGGAAGAAACATAAGCATTGCTACGTCAGGTAAAATATCCTACTGCAAGAAAAATCACATTAGTCATGTGCCCTCTTGGGTTTGTTGCTGCTTTTGAAGCTATCAGCAGCTTGTCTACACTGAAAAATCATTAAGATGGACACACAACGAGAATTTATCATGTTACATGCCTTATCTCAACAGGGAAAGGAGATGTGTCCAGTAATAGGCCTAACTGAATTTTTAGTCCATCATGTCTGGCATTGCAACTGATTTACTCTGGGACTGAAATGTCAGCCTCCATTACACACTAAAAATCTATAAATGGCCCATACTACAGTTCTATTGTGATGCATTGTATATTTGATCTGCAAGTTCCTGCCCAAGCCACTCTCCATTTTGGAAACTGTATCGCCGTTCCTTAATTGTGCTGGGTCAAAATTCTAGAATTTCTTCCCTCAGGCATTGTGAGTCTACCTACAGAATGTGAACTGCAGCGGCTAAAGGAGGCAGTTCACCACCACCTTCTCAAGGGCAACTGGGGCAGGCAATAAATGCTGGCTAGCTAGCGACGCCCTAGTGAATAAAATAAATCCAATCAAGACTTGTGCTATGGGGTTCCAGTTCAGTCACTTCATAATGACAGTGCTAAATTTAAAATATTTTGATGCTTTCAAAAAGCAATTCACAACATATTACTACAGTGAAAGTTCATAATCAGGTTATTAGGAACCAAAAGCTCGTAGAAGGCTTCTAATGTTCATGAATAATGTGCCAGTTTTGGACAGCACAATCTTTTTCCACTGTGGAGAGTGCACATCTCTAACCTATCAAAGATCTCTTCATTTCTGGTATAGAGGCAACATTTCCTTGGCAGGAACTAAAATGTGCAATTGCAACTATTTAAAGAGACATATGTGCTTATTTTCTGATTATCTTTTAGTGTTGTACATTTTGGGGAGATGAGCCAACAGCCTGCTGGTGCCTAAGAAGAGGAAAGACAATTATTCTTTCAGAGAGATCTTAAGGCCCAATTGAGGGAGATATAACAAGGGAGACTGCAATTTTTAGGCAGATGAATGCAACATCTACGATTAAGAGATTTTTCTGATAGATTAGGAAGGAATTTTGCCTATTCAAGAAATTTGCTTAGTAAGTCATACCTGATCACTTTACAGTGTCTGGAATTACATGGACATAGCACGAAGGCAAGTATTCTTCTCAGCAAATGACATTCACATGAGATATTTTCTCGTTATTTCAAACCCCTTTGCTATCTGTAATATATCATATTGAGGTGATAGTCAGATATAACAGTCAATTTCCTACAAGATCTTGCACCATTTTCATTAATGGTAATAGAATCATGAAGGACTTCTTCAATACTCTTGTGAATACTTCATTGTTCTTGCATTCTTAAGATGGGAAACACAGTGGAAGGTCTGAGGAAACAGCCAGCACTTTATCGATCCATAGAATCCATACAGCGTGGAAACACCCAGACTCACCACTGTCCCCCCCATCCCTGTAACCCTGCATTTCCCATGACTAATCCATCTAACCTACATATTCCTGGACACTATGGGGTAATTTAGCATGGCCAATGCACCTAACCTGCGCATCTTTGGTCTGTGGGAGAAAACTGGAGCACCTGGAGGAAACCCATGCAGACATGGGGAGAATATGCAAACTCCACACAGACAGTTGCCTGAGGGTGGAATTGAACCTGGGCCCCTCGCGCTGTGAGGCAACAGAGCTAACCACTGAGCCACCATGCCATTCCAAATCTCTTTATAATCACTGGAATTTAGAGTGAGTCATTAAAAGAAATGAGCAAGGCATAAAAGTTATTATTGAAGATTTATTTGGTCACAAACTGTGGGCATAACTAGCTAGGTCAGCACTAATTGCCTATTCCTAATTTACCTTGAGAATATGATGGTAAGATGTCTTCTTGAGGCATTGCGGTTCTTGGGTGTAGGTGCACCTATTGTGCAGTTAGAAAAGGTGTTACAGAATTTTGTCCCAGTGGTAGTGAAGGTACTGCTTACTGATCTACTTCTCCACTTTCATCCCTTTGGATGGGAGTTGTTTCTGATTGAAGACAATTCAGCTCAATAACCGAGCAAGGTTAGCAGATTTCCCTCCTAAAGGGCATTAATGTAGTGATTGGAAGCAGGTCAGCCAAGTGGACCTCAGAGAATATGAATTCCCTGATTGGAGCTGTAAACCTGGTCCAATCAGGGACCCCTGGTTGACAGATATAAATAGGAGTGTCAGAGGTTCTGTTCACTCATTAAGCCAGCTGGATCAGTGTCTCACACAATGTACATGTAAATAAAGGGTGACTTGGTGACAGGATACTGGCCTTCGTGGAGTTATTTCAGAGTTGATGAGAGAAAACATGCTCCTGAATAGATTCAAATGCAACAGTTGTCTTTTGAGTTGTGGTCAGCATTTCCGGCATCATGCTGCTATTTGGGAGGCTTGACTCATTAAAACCTGCCTTCGAAGACTGGGCTCAGTACGTGGAAAGAATGCGATAATTTTTCTGGGCAAATTACATTTGGACAGACAAAAGCAATAAGTTATTCTCCTGACAGCTCATGGACCCACAATTTTTTTGGTTATGAGAAACCTAACTTTCCCTGAGGCACCGGGTACTAAAATCTTTCAGGCGTTGATGGATTTAGCTAGGAATTTTATGACCCCAAGCCTCTTCTAATTCTGAGACACTATCGATTTGACTCTACAGTTCAAGAACCAGGGGAATCCGTATTGGGATTTTGACGAGGTTAAGGTGACTGGCAAAGACATGTGATTTTGGTTTAACCATAAGTGAGTTTGAGACTGTTTGGTATAGGGGATTAATATTGTGACCATGCAAAAACACCCACTAGCTAAAGACTTCAAACAGGCACCAATACTGGCTTTGTTATTAGAAAATGTGGTAAGTGGAGCTTATCTGTTACAGAGTGTTCCGATGGAAGTGGACACCCTCAACAGGCTGACTGAGCTTGGGGAACACCACTTGAGTACAGGCAATTGCATAGCCTCACTAAAGACGTATCCTGAACAGAAGAGCTCTAGGTCAGCACACAGCAAAACCCCAAAACCCAGCCAAGTCTCGGCCAAACGGTTAAAATGTTCTCAAGGATCCAGGATGGCAGGCCATTGTAGTTGCTACTGGTATGCAGACGCAAGGCAGCAAAAGAGTCCTACATGGCCTGAAATAAGTAAGAGAACTCATAGGCCAGGAGAGTGCACACCCTGGAAAGTCCATCTACAGCTGGTTTGGAACAGTTAAATTACTTGCAACATCCAAATCAAAACCAATCAAAATAAAGATCTGGTTAAATGGTCACTCAGTTCTAATGGAGGTTGATACCAGCATGCCTGTGTCAGTGATCGCGGAACCAGTCTTTACCAGTATTCGGTCTGGACTCCGACACTTACGTTTGTGTAAGACCTCAGCCAGGCTGAGAATCTATACTAGGGAACCTTTACAGATGAAGTGAACACTTCAGTTTTGGTCTCTTATGAGAAGCAGCTGGTTCAGTTACCACTGATTGCAGTAAAAGGCTTGGTTCCAAGCTTGATGGGGTGAAATTGGTTGAGAAAGATTCACCTGGATTGGCTCAACATTTTTCGATTAGAAAATGGCTGCCTGTTGAGGGTGTCCACTTCCATCGGAACACTCTGTAACTGATAAGCTCCACTTACCACATTTTCTAATAACAAAGCCAGTATTGGTGCCTGTTTGAAGTCTTTAGCTAGTGGGCGTTTTTGCATGGTCACAATATTAATTAAATACTTGGAAGTTTTTCCGGAAGTTCTAAGGATTATCAAAGGAGCCAAGGCCACCTTACATGAAGACCAAGAAGCAATTTTACTATTCTACAAGGCCTGTCCAGTGATATTTGCCTTGTGTGCAAAAGTACAGGCAGAAATCAGAAGGCTGGAAAGTGAAGGAATCATCAAACCAACCCAGTTTACGGAATGAGCAGCGCCAGTCGTACTGATCGTAAAGCCTGACTGGTCGCTTCACTTTTGGGGATTTCAAACAAACGGTAAACCACTTTTCGCAGCTGGATAAATACCCAATCTCTCACATCGAGAACTTACACTGAAAACTGGCAGGGGTCTGTCCTTCACAAAGCTGGACATGAGCCACATGTACCTGCAATTGCGATTAGATGAGGATTCCCAGAATTGAGCTACAATTAATACCCATAAGGGTCTGTACAAATATACAAGACTGCTTTTGGGGTAACATCAGCCTGTGTCATTTTCCAGCAGATACTGGAGAACATTTTACAAGGTCTACCCCAGATCGCCATTTATCTGGATGACACGCTAATAAACCGGAAGACCAATAAGGAGCATTTATTGAACTTGGACACAGTGCTTAAACATATCTCCAAGGTGGGTGTATGCCTTAGGAAGGAAAAATGTGTTCTCCAGCACCCCAAGTAACCTACTTGGGCTACAGAGACGACAAGACTGGGTTAAACCCATTGGAGATAATGTGAGGGTTATCAAAGGTGCCCTGCTCCTGTGTCGGGACCAGAGCTTAAGTTTTTCCTTGGCTTGGTGAACTATTACAAAAACTTCAAAGGTAACCTGGTATCCACGCTGGCACCTTTACATCTGCTATTGAAAAGGATTAGCCTTGGAAATGGTCTCATAGTCAAGATGTAGCCTTTAGGGAAGTGAAGAAGCACTTATTGTTGTCTCAGGTGTTGGCACACCACGATCTAAAGCAAGAGGTGGTGCTGATATGCAATGCCTCCCCATACACTATCGGGGTAGTGTTGGACCACCATTGGCCCAACAGAGAGGAACGCCCGATAGAGTATGCTTCCCAGACTTTGGGCTGATGCCAAACAAAGATATGCCCAGATAGAGAAGGAAGGTTTGGTGGTCATCTTTGGTGTGATAAAGTTCCATCAATACTTTTACAGATGTAAATTTGTAATAGGAATGGACCACAAACCTCTGCTAGGACTACTTAAAGAGGACAGGGCCACGCTGCCCCTAGCTTGTGGTCAAATTTAGCAGTGGGCTCCTATTCTGAGTATGTACAAATATAAGTTGGGACACAGTCCACGAGACCAAGTGGCAAATGCGGACGTCTTGAGCCACCTCCCACTGGCAGATACACCACTAGTGCCACCACTGGAAGAGTTCATTCTGGTTCTAAACTTTCTGGACTCCCATCTGGACAACACTGACAATGTCAGACTGTGGACACAAAAAGATCCCTTCCTGGCAAAACTAAAACAGCTGATGGAGGAAACAAAAGTGCCGTCACAACCAGAATTGAAACTTTTCTGGACCCGAGAAGACCAGATCACGATAGACCACAGCATATTATTTTCGGGAGCAAGAATGATTGTCCCAAGCAAAGGTTGCCACCAGATACTAGCTGAACTCCACTGAGGTCATCTGGAGGCCTCCAAATGAAGATATTGGCAAGAAGTTATGTCTGGTGGCCAGGATTGGATGCTAACATATTTGCATTGGAGGGGCAGCGCCCAGAGTGCTAACATGGACAAAAATTACGGCCAACAGATCCCCTACATTGCATGGGAATGGCTGAGTAAACCCTGGACTCAATTACACATCGACTATACTGGTCCTTTCATGGACTCCATGTTTTTAGTCATTGTAGATACCCACTTAAAGTAGTTGGACATGCACAGAGTTCATTCTTCAAACACGAAGATGACGATTGAAGCGTTGCAAGCATCTTTTGCAATGCACAGACTCCTGGAAATGTTGGTCACAGACAATGAGCCATCATTTATCAACAGGGGATTCAAGCATTTTCTAAAGTCAAATGGCATTCGGCATGTATGGACGGCTCCATACCATCCATCATCCGATGGTCTGGTGGAAACAGCTGTCCAACTTTGAAGGCAGGCTTAAAGAAACAGTGTATAGCTCTACTTGATACCAAACTGTCCTGGTTCTTGTTTGGTTATAGGACCACCCCTCACAGCTCTACTGGGACAGTTCAAGCAGAGTTGCCAACAGGGAGAAGACCTGCACCAGGCTAAACCTGATCTTCCCATAACCGGGTTGGGGGAGCGAGAAATGGTATCAGGAATGCCAATGCCGGATATGAGACTCCTCTAAGTGAGAGAGACTGTTTACTTCAGGGGAGGAAGTCTGATGTTGAAACCCATGGGAATGGGCCTACATGGGCAAGGGGCATGGCTGACGTGAGGTCAGGTCATGTGATATACAAAGTTCAGGACCAAGAGGCAGTCCTGAATGAGCATGTGGACCACATGAAAGCTGCAACCTTGCAAACAGGTCAGGAACAAAACATATGTGACCCTACAGAATGTCCAGCAAGGCTGTTAGAAACAATGGGTTCTCCCCCTCCACCTAGTGTCAAAGAAACCTAGTGTCGAAGGGGACGAGACGGACACAGCAGATGACTCAGCCTTGATGCTGTTATTGCCTGAAGAAGATGAATCTCTTCTGAGACTCTCTGAGCACAAGAGGTAGGGTAGGGCCCAGTATACACCGTCAGTGTTAGAGGAACTGGGCATGGTGTGAAAACGCCCCAGGAGAGGCTGCAAGATAATGAATAAGCCTATGTCCTTGGACTTTGATGAGGAGGGATATAATGATTGGAACGAGGTCAGGCAGGTTTATCTCATAGAATATGAATGCCCTGCCTAGAGCCTTGGCTGATAGAAACAGGAGTATCAGAGATTCTGATCACTCTAGGGGCCGAAACTGAGCTAGCTGGGTCAGTGCCTTGTCCTATGCACGTGTAAATAAAGTGTGACTTCGTGACAGGATACCGGCCATCATGGAATTATTTCAATTAACAAACTCAATTAGTTCTTACCACAATTGACAGTGGTTTTTGTAGATAAAAATAGATTATTGATTGAAGTTAAATTCAATCAACCTCTATTTTGAAATGTGAACCCATACTCCTGGACATTTGTCTTGGGTCTCTGAATTATTAGTTTTGTGACTTTACTACTGTACCATTATCTCACCTAAGAAGTATTAACTGTTAATGTACAATGTACTTTGTCAACTTGTGTTGTAATTTTGGGGTAACAGATGAGATGATGATGAACACTTCTAAATCATAAACTACTCAATAACTCACTAGACATTATCTGATAATACTCAATGTTAACTGACTTAATAGTCTTCATAGAGTTACATGCTTTTGCTCATGATTAAGTACTCTCTTTGATCAAAGGTTTTCTGTTCTACCATTGCATATGGTGTTCTACTAACGTGCATCAGAAATCCAATGATGTTATGAAATCTCAGTTGTTATTAAAACCAGTTTTCCAATTCTACCTCGTCTTTCCAATCACATCATAGTCTTAAACATCTTTGTCAATCACGCCACGATCTCCTCAACTGTGAAGTAACACACCAGTGTTTCGTTTTGTTTTATATTTGTATTTTCCCACACTGGGCAGAATCCTTGTGAATATTTGTTTCCATAATGTTTATTTCAGAAACCAAAAGTGTACACAATACTCATGCATACATTCACCATTGTATTCTGACTGTACATTTATACCTTTGGTGTAAAAATCCATCTTCCCATTAGCTATTTTGGTGCTGTATCTAAAGAAATGTTATTAATGTTTTATGAATCCGATCTTTAGTCAATTAAAGCACTCAGGTTTTCCCCATTTAAACATAATGTTTTTTTTTCCCTTTATTCATTCACAGGATGAGGGGCATCACTGGCTAAGCAGCATTCATTGCCCATCCAGCAGTTAAGAGTCAACCACATTGCTGTGGGCTTGGAGTCACATGTAGGGCAGATCAGGTAAGGATGGCAGTTTCCTTCCCTAAAGGGCATTAGTGAACCAAATGGGTTTTTCCCCCCATGACAATCAATTCATGATCATCATTAGATTCTTAATTCCAGATATTTATTGAATTCAAATTCCACCATCTGCCATGCATTGCATAGAAAATGGTGGTGGTGGTTGTTGGAAGTGAATCATCTTAGTCTCTCTATATCACTGCAGGAGGCCTTCAGTGTACTGACCTAAGTTCAACTTCGTCAGTTACTTCAACGTTAGATCAAAAGTAGGAATGTTCATTGATCCCCAAGATCTGCAATGCTTCAAGAAAGCAGCTCACAACCACCTTCTCAACAGCGATTAGTGATGGACAATAAATGTAGTCCTAGCTAGTGATGCCCACATCCCATGAACAAATTTTTAAAAATGGTCTGAAATAAAGGGATGAAATTTTCCAACTCTCTTTTAATGCCAACAGTGCACACAGGAATTTTAGTTTCTCTATGTTTACAATTATCAGCAATTATTGATCCATTTACAATTTATAATATTTCAGAATTAGTTGTGTATTTTTGAAGAATTTAGGACAGTTTTCTATGAAACAGAATAAATTGTCTTTTCCTTAATTATTCCAGGTTGGAGTTATAAATGTGCATTTTTCCAACTAGTTACACTCTTCTTGAGATGGCACACACATAAGACCTTTCAGAATGATTATTTAATTTTTCAAAACCTTCAATTTACTATTCACATTGCTAACGGTATAAGTAAGAAGCCTGGAATAAAGGTAATTTCAGTGGTCCTCTTTACTTCACGCAAGATAACATCATAACATTTTTTTCAGCTCCACATTGTTCATTTAGAATACATTAACCTCCAAAAGAATGAGTAAAGATAATAAAACTGAAGTTCTTGAAATAAGGAAAGGAGTGCAATCCTGTCACTCAGCTGCTATTTCATCATGATCCAAACTGTGCTGAAATACTGAGGTGCTGAACTTCAACATATCAGTTAAGTAGCTGCATAACCTACGAGTCATTGAATATACTTCAATTTGCCCAAAATCAGCAGAGCTTTTAAAATAGTAAATAGAGTAGATTAAGTGATTGAGGTAATTGCACTTTGATGAAATGCAAAGAGCTTTCTGAATTATTTGAAATGCCTGACGAATTAATACATTATAAATCATGCCTTTATAATTAATTTATAAAATATAATATTAGAAGCTTATAACAGAGAAAGGCCATTCAACCCATTTTGCTGTTTCAATGAACTCTTTAAATTAGTTGCACAGCCACCCCTTACCTGTGACACTGCAAATTAGCCATCTTCAAATACATGTCCGCTGTATTTTGAATGTCCTTATGAAGTCTGATTCTACCACCCTTTCAGATAGTGTATCCAGACTGTAACAATCCTTGGTGTAAATAAGTTTCTCCTCATTTCCCCTCTCGTTCATATACCAATTATTTCAGATCAATATGCTTTGGCTAATGACAAATTTGCTAGAGCAAGTGGTTTCTTTATGTTTGCTTTATCAAAGCCCATATTATTTTGAATTCTTCTACTTGGTTTCTAATTACCTTCTCTTCTTTAAGGAGAACAATAAAATCTCTTCCAATCTCTCTTCATAATTGATGCCCTTCAATCCTAATAAGCCCCCACCGTTTCTTCTCTGAGGCCTTAAGATCCTTCCTAAAGTATGGTATCCAGAATTGTACAAATTAGTCAGCTAAGCCCTGACCAAAGAGGTGTAAGAGTATAGTATTACTTTGTTGTTGCTGTATTGGGAGCCTCAGAAATTAAGTTAGAGAAGTCAAGCTAAAGCTGTATCAAAACTTGGTTAGACAACAATGTACTGTGCACAGTTATAATTGCTATATAAAAAAAACAGAACTTAGGGGCAATGGAGAGTGCACAGAGAAGATTTTCAAGTGTGATACCAGAAATATGGGGCTCTCAGGAAAGGATTGACAGGCTGGGTCTATTCCCTTGTGAAAAAGGGAAAGGCTATGGATTAATAAAGATTTATTAAAATTATGATATTTTTTCGTCAAGTGGACATAATTGTGCTGTTACTTTTAGCTATAAAGCAGGGTTCAATTTCCATTTACCTATTTATAGTCCTAAAGGAAAAAAAAATGGACTTTACATTATGCAAATTAAGAAAATCAATGGAACCTATTTTGTATCTCTCTCCAGTCAATAAAACAGCAATTCACTGATATACTCTTGCCTCTATCCACTAGGTAATTAGTTATTCCAGTTACCAATTTCCATTTAATATCATGTGCTTCTTATTTTGCCAATGTCTTTAAATGTAAAATGTTATCAAGTCTATATCTACTTTGATTTCTACTATATAGACTTCTTTGAAAGTCTATATCTACAACATCTGCTGCATATCCTTCATCAGTCCTTTCTGTTACTTTATCAAATAAATCAATGTTGGTCAGTCACTAATTGTCTTTTCAAATATAAGCTGAAATTTCTTTATTAAATTAAACTTATCTAAATGAGAATGAATTTTTCCTGGAAAATAATATTTCATTGTTTTCTTGCCATTGCTTTTAGAATAACTTTAATAATAGAGTAATAATTATCGTGTTTATCCCTCTTTTCATATTTACACTGGGCATAACAACTCTGCTCAGTAATTCCCAAATATAAGGATTTAAAGATTATTGTCAGAGTCTCTGTTGTCTCTATATTCTAATAGAAAATTAGTATACATTGAACCTCCACCAGATGACCTGTTAATGTTGAGCATCTCTTTCTTATCTATTTTAATTCTATCCAATATTCCACTGCCCCCTCACTCTAGTGTGCTATCAACAATAAATATTTCTTTTGTAAAGGCAGATACACTGCAGTACCCATTTAGTACCTTAGATATGCCCTCTGCCTCAACAAGATTTCCATTCTTTCCCTTAATGGCACCCCCTCCCCACCCGACAACCATTCCTTTAAATTTATGTGTTTTAGTTATTCATAAAATATTTTTGCGTTCCCGTTTGTGTTACCCGTTCATTTAATTCTCATGCTGTCTTTTCTTCTTTATATCCTTTTCCAATTTATCTCTACGTTCCTTGGTTTTTCAATTATATTTGGTTTCTGACATTTGTCAAAACCTTTTTATTAATGTTTTAAATTGATCTCAATTTCCTTTTTTAATTTTGGGAGCTCAAGGATTGCTACCACCTTCTTTCTCCATATGCTAATATAATTTGTTTGCACTCAATGTATTCCCATCTTGAATGATTTTATTGTTTATTTACTGTTTCTTTAACCAATAGTTTTTATAAATCCTTCCACAAATCAATGGGTAGAATTTTATAGATGTCTGTTTATTCTACTCAGTCACTAAAAAATTGCTATATATGTGGGTGCCTCGTAGCAACTTAATTCTCTTAAGAGGAAGTCCTGTCTCCAATCTGACAGGCTGGCAGCTTTCTGCTTACAAGAGTGTCAATGAAATGATCATGGCCAGGACTGCAATCAATCCCTAAAGAAGAAGAGTTAAAAGCAAGATGACAGACAAGGTGGAGTTCAGGGCCAAGATAGTATACCAGGATACTAGGTACTAAAATTGTAACTTATTTCTCAATACTTAAAGCTTGATGCTAATTAGCAAGTGATGAGTAAATTTGCATTCAGGTTTTCGCAGACAAACCACTTGAGAAATAATTCCATCAGCAGGATAATTTGATAAGTTTTGTCACTGGCTTAGTGCATAAATTTTGTGGATAGTTATAACATTTTAAAATTCAGCTGCATTAAAGTCACTATCATCCAACTGGACCATAGCGATGCTCTTTTGTTAGCGAGGGAGATGACTGATGCCACTTTAACCTGAGAGTCCCTGCACCTCAACTGAGGGGAGATGTTTGAGGAGGAGAGTCCTTCATGTTAACCTCAGTCAGTGCAGAAACATAACCCACACTGTTAACATCATTCTGCATTGCAAACCAACCATTTCCAGCCATATGAGCTAACTGACCCCCACACCTGCATTTGTTCGATTGATACAACTTGAAACTTAATTTTGGAGGATTAGCAATTTTGGAAATCATGTGTACTGGCATGGTGTATTCTCATGATGTTCAGTCTTCAGGCACTGGATTCCATTAATGTCTTGAGTAAAGAAGCATTTTCTCTTCAGCTTTGAAAGAAAATTAAGATTCAAGGAATTAATGACAAATTGGCTTTGAATTCCTTACAAAAAATCATCAAGCTTACTTCTGTTAATCCCAAAAATATTTCCTAGTGCATTCATATTTGCTCCATAAGGTCTTTGAGAAATGCATTAAAACAGTAAAAGAGTTTGAGTGACTTGGTGCCCAGGAATTTGCTGGAATACTGACGCAGTAGATAGTGAGCTTGCTGTGAAATAACCTAGCTCGAATGTCCTACAGCCTGTTACTTAAAGTCTTTTGAGGAAGGACAAGTGCACTTTAAAGGCCAGTGTGGTTTAAATCTGAATTACTGCCAAACAAATTTGCAGTCTATCAAAATTAACTTTTGCCTGCATTAAGTCTGATTTGTTTCATATTTGTTAATTGTTTGAGATTTTAATAAAAGTAAATGATTTAATTTTAACTTATTTTGCCTCCTTTAATATGCCCTTAATCCTTTTTCTTATGTTCCATTACTGTATGAGACTTTCTGTACCACAATTTGGCAATGAATTAATATTCTAGTTTTATTTTCTGGTCGGTATTTGCACCGTTTAGTAATCATTCTTGAAGTTAATTGGTTAAGGAGATACATAGTTGTTTGGCCTGTTCTCACAGGACCCAAATCACCTGGGTCTATGTCAATTGGCATTCTATTCATTGGACATTACAGGGCAAAACCCTACAGAAAGACTGTGGCTGAAAGTAAAAGTAAATGGGTAGAATCTTGCAGTAACAGCAATCTTAATTGCCAGTTTGAGAGCTGGTGAGAACACTGTTTTGTATCTTTCCAAAAAGGCCTGCTGATAATTGGTAGGTCAGTAGTAACCTCCTGATCCGTGGGGCAGAAGTCTCATCAATGTCAATTCACCATATCTTTGAATGAGGAACCACCTCTGTGCCATATTCCCTTCCAACCTGTCAGAAATCCGTTGTATTACAGCTTACAGTTAGTATGTCAGTATACCTTTAAAAAAAATGTTCATTATATCATTTCTCTTTCATAGCATTTGAGCTGAGGGCATGTAGGTCTCATTCTCCATCTGAAGTAGGATGACTTGAAGTATGACATTTTACTTGAAGCTGTTGCACAATGCTGTTCCGCTCGAAATCTAAAGTTGATTTAGCCCAGACAGTTATGTGCCTGTAAATGTGAGGCTTGAATAGAGCAGCAGGTGTATTATATTATTAAGGGTCATAATCTCTGGATTGCTGCCCGAGCCACGTGCAAATTGGCATAGGGAGGCGAAAATCAGGGAAGTAAACACGTGGCTAAAAGAGTGGTGTGGGAAAGAGGGTTTCCTTTTCATGGGGCACTGGCATTAGTTCTGGGACAGGAGGGATCTATACCACTGGGATGGACTACACCTGAACAGGGCCGGGCCCAGTGTTCTGGCAAAAAGGTTAAATAGGGTGGTTAATAGGACTTTAAACTAGTAAGTAGGAGGGAAGGGAGAAGTGAGCGTAGAGGGAGAATAACAATTAATGTAAGGCAAAGTAGCAGGTCAGCAGGTGATGAGGAAGCTTCAACTCCATTGAAAATTAGGAAAAAAGTTAAAGGGAAGGAGAACTCAAGAGCCGTTAGTAATGGAGGTAATAGGACCCAAAAAAAAGGTGCAAAAACTGGCATAAGGGCACTTTATCTGAATGCTCGGAGCATTCGAAACAAGGTGGATGAGTTGATGGTGCAAATCATGGCAAATGGGTATGATTTAGTGGCCATTACAGAGACATGGTTACAGGACGGTCATGACTGGGAGTTAAATATCCAGGGGCATCAAACTGTTCGGAAGGACAGACAGGAAGGTAAGGGAGGTGGTGTTGCTCTGAGTTTTAAGGATGATATCAGGGCGATAGTGAGAGATGATATAGGTTCTACTGAACAAAATATTGAATCCATTTGGGTGGAAATTAAGAATAGCAGGGAGAAGAAGTCACTGATAGGTGTGGTCTATAGGCCACCAAATAATGACATCGTGGTGGGGCGAGCAATAAACATAGAAATAGCTAATGCATGTAAAAATGGTACAGCAATTATCATGGGGGATTTTAATCTACATATCGATTGGTCAAACCAGATCGGTCATGGCAGCCTTGAAGAGGGGTTCAAAGAATGTATCCACGATAATTTCCTTGAACAATATGTAATGGAACCTACGAGGGAGCAAGCTATCCTAGATCTAGTCCTGTGTAACGATACAGGAATAATTAATGATCTCACAGTTAGGGATCCTCTTGGAAGGAGAAATCACAGTATGGTTGAATTTAAAATACAGATGGAGTGTGAGAATGTTAAATCCAGTACCTATGTCCTGTGCTTAAACAAAGGAGACTATGAAGGAATGAGGGAGGAGTTAGCTAAGGTAGAATGGGAGCAAAAACTTTATGGTGGGTCAATTAAGGAACAGTGGAGGACTTTCAAAACGATTTTTCACAGTGCTCAGCAGAAGTATATTCCAGTGATAAGGAAGAACTGTAGGAAAAGAGAGAGCCAGCCATGGATGCCTAAGGAAATAAAGGAAAGTATCAGACTGAAATAAAACACATACAAAAAAGCAAAGAGTTGTGGGAAACTAGTAGACTGGGAAATCTTTAAAGGTCAACAGAAAGCCACAAAAAAAGTTATAAAGGAAAGTAGATAGATTATGAGAGTAAACTAGCTCAGAATATAAAAACAGGCAGCAAAAGTTTCTATAAATATATAAATCGTAAAAGAGTGGTGAAGGTAAACATTGGTCCTTTAGAGGGTGAGAAGGCCAATTTAATAACTGGGAATGAAATAGCCGAGACATTAAACAGTTATTTCATGTCAGTCTTCACTGTGGAAGACACAAATAATATGCCGAAAACCAATGGCAAGAAGGTTATAGCAGGTGAGGGCGTAGAAACTATCATTATCACTAAGGAGGCAGTGCTGGGCAAACTAATGGGGATGAAAGGTAGACAAGTCTCCTGGTCCAGATGAAATGCATCCCAGGGTACTAAAAGAGGTGATGGGGGAAATAGCAAATGCACTAGTAATTATTTACCAAAATTCACTGGAGTCTGGGGTGATTCCCACAGATTGGAAAACAGCCAATGTGATGCCATTGTTTAAAAAAGGAAGTAGACAAAAAGCAGGTAACTATAGGCCAGTTAGCTTAACTTCGGTAGTGGGGAAAATGCTTGAATCTATCATTAAGGAAGAAATAGCAAGACATCTGGATATAAATTGTCCCATTGGAAACACCCAGCATGGGTTCATGAAGGGTAGGTCATGTTTAACTAATTTGGTGGAATTCTTTGAGGACATTACTTGCATGGTGGACAATGGGGATGTGGTGTAAATGGATTTCCAGAAGGCATTTGACAAGGTGCCACACTAAAGGCTGCTACATAAGATAAAGTTGCACGGTATTACAGGTAATGTATTGGCATGGATAGAGGATTGGTTGACCAGTAGAAAGCAAAGAATAGGGGTAAATGGGTGTTTTTCTGGTTGGAGGTCAGTGGCTAGTGGTGTGTCTCAGGGGTCAGTGTTGGGGCCTCAATTGTTTACAATTTACATAGATGATTTGGAGTTGGGGACTAAGTGTGGTGTGTCAAAATTTGCAGATGACACTAAGGTGAGTAGTAGAGCAAAGTGTGCAGATGACACTGAAAGTCTGCAGAAGGATATAAATAGTCTAAGAGAGTGGGCAAAGGTCTGGCAGATGGAGTACAATGTTGATAAGTGTGAGGTCATCCATTTTGGTAGGAATAACAGCAAAATGGACTATGTTTTAAATGGTAAAAAATTGCAGCACGCAGCTGTGCACAGGGACTTGGGTGTCCTTGTGCATGAATCGCTAAAAGTGGGATTGCAGGTGCAGCAGGTAATTAAAAAGGCAAATGGAATTTTATCTGCCATTGCTAGAGGGATGGAGTTTAAAAACAGGGAGGCTATGCTGCAGCTGTATAGGGTCCTGGTGAGGCCACACCTGGAGTACTGTGTGCAGTTTTGGTCTCCTTACTTGAGAAGAGATATACTAACAGTGGAGGGGGTGCAGAGGAGATTCACTCGGTTGATTCCAGAGTTGAGAGGGTTGGCTTATGAGGAGAGACTGAGTAGACTAGGATTATACTCATTGGAATTCAGAAGAATGAGGGGAGATCTTATAGAAACATATAAGATTATGAAGGGAATAGATAAGGTGGAGGCAGGGAGGTTGTTTCTGCTAGCAGGTGAAACTAGGACTAGAGGGCATTGCCTCAAAATAAAGGGAAGCAGATGTAGGATTGAGGTCAGGAGGAACTTCTTCACCCAAAGGGTTGTGAATCTGTGGAATTCCCTGTCCAGTGAAGCGGTTGAAGCTACCTCACTGAATGTTTTTAAGGCAAGTCTAGATATATTTTTGAACAGTAAAGGAATTAAAGGTTATGGTGAGTGGGCGGGTAAGTGGAGCTGAGTCTCAAAAAGATCAGCCATGATCTTATTGAATGGCAGGGCAGGCTCGAGGGGCCAGATGGCCTCCTCCTGCTCCTAGTTCTTATGTTCTTATGTATTCATATCTAGTTTTCCTTGTTACATGGTAAACCATATGATGGACTGTCTCACAGCATACATAAGATCACGAATTTATGCATTGGTAAAATCACATTGCAGTGTCAATATGTAAGCTCATCCTGGCTTCCTGAAATCCTCTACTTTGAGGTATCGACAGTCCAGTAGTGTCAGGATTACTGGTATGCATAGATCTCGATTGCCACTCAACTCCGAGGTGCAGAATTGAGATACAGAAACTTCCAACAAGTGGATTGGAGCTGTGCCATGAGGGTGAGCTGAAATCACCAAACAACCACTCTGACTTTCATGCCTAGAATTCTCAGTGTCATGTGCTTTTGCTGGATGATAAAATAGAAAGCTGTATATTAACAAGATAAGATCTGCAGTTAATAAAGTCAATAACAAGCAATAACCCTCCTGAATAGACAACTCACTGCTGCCTAGCCAGAATTTAGCTAAACAATGCAGCAGGTTCTTCCTAAAATTCCATTGTTCTACCATTCAAGATTGCGATGAAGTAGCAACACGACACATGAGCTCTTCTCTGGGGTTCATCTGCTCCTCATGCGTTCTTTCTTTTTTGTCCCCTTTTACTTCTGTTCTTTTCCTTTCATTTCTTCTTTAGTTTTTCTTTTCGTTGGAGCCTTCTGCGGCAGGTTAATTGGCAAAATTGGCGTGGCAGCTAGAGTGGGCCATGTGCGGAATGGCAGTCCCTCTCGGTGGTCAGAGGCAGTGGTGAAAGTGGTTCCTTATGGTGACTGGAGGTGGTGGCAGTAGCGTTTGGGCCAGCAGCAATGGCAATGCTTCTCCAGTGATCAGAGGCATTGGCGGCAGTGGACTTTTCAAGCTGGTGGTGCTAGCAGGGCGACATCTTGGAGGAGGGTGGCTGGAGCGGGACTCTTGAAGAGAAGGCAGTGGCAGCCTGGTCTGTAGCAGAACCAGGGACTCCTGGTTGCAGCAGGCCTAGAGCAGGGACACCTGCATTGGCAAGGTGGCAGCTGCAGCAGTGGCAAAGTGGTATGCCTGGAGCTGGAACTGCTGGTATCATCGAGGTGGCAGCGGACCCACAGACCCCTGGTTGCGGGGTGAGTACAGTTTCAGCACGGGACCCGGCATTGGCAGTGGCGTTGATGAGGTGAGCCCAGCGGTGAAGAGATGGTGTCTAAAGAGTGGCGACTCCTCTGTTGGTGGGTCTGGCGCAGCCGACGGTGAGGCGGTGGGAGGGGGTGGCAGCACAAGTGTTGGTGAGCTGACTCAGGGCTCAGGTCTTTCTTTCAGTTATATACTTCATCCTTTTTATTCTTAAACTATTCTCTTTCAGTTGTTTCTTTTAGCCTTTTTATTCTTCGACTAGTCAAAATGGCACTGAATTGTAGCAACTGTCAAAGCATTTCACTGTATTTTACTGGATTATTCACTGAAAAATGCAAGTGACAATAAATAAATCATTCATAAATAAATCATTCAATTATTGAGGTAGACTTTGCTGGACTTCTTAAGTGATTCTGCTCCATTTCTCACTATAGCCCCACATAGGTTTCTGGCTATGTACGAATTCATATTTTATTATATTAAAACAAGTGGTATTGCCAACGGTTTTCTTGTGGCAGTATCCCAAACAGTTATTAAGCAAACTCATAATAGGTTTAAATAAATTATATAATTCGTTTGCTTCTCATAAGATTGACTCCAAGTATTGTGACCTCATAACATTTACCATTTCCCTCAGTGATGTGCATTTCTTTATAAATGATTGAATATGTTGATAAAATCAATGACTGAAGCATGATACTTAATAAATAACAAAAGTTAATGACAGAAAAAATAGCACGGCTCTGTCAGGTTTTATCTTGCTGGTGAACCATAAATGACATTTTCTTTTAAACGAGTGCACCTTTTTGAAGGATGTGACATATGACCTCTCAATTCAGGTCTCGAAGAAGATTTCCAACAATGTGTCAAAAAAGCTTGCTATCATAACTGCCGAATCAGAATCCTAAGCATTGGTTAAGATGCCTCGTCAATCAATCAACATCATCTAATAAGAGTGAATCAGAATACGGGTCTCTCTGGAAAAAAGAGAACAATGAAATTTCCACACGCGAGATTGTGGCATTGGGCACTAAGAACCGACTCTGATCAGTGAGAACAAGTCTAATAAGCAAATGGGTCTTAGTGTAGAATACACAGTATACAAAGTGCGGGGCATTGGTTGCGTGTGTGGAAAAGCTGGAGGGAAGAAACAAGGGCAGAAAAGCTGCGGCAATTGATCAGTCTTGTTCTTTTTTCACCAATATAATTTTTATGTTGTTTTTAAAGCAGCATTTGGAAATGGGAAAATACTTATGCAGGAATGATATAACCATTGCACAAAAGGCTAAAATTTGGAGACATTTCTACATTCTTTGGAGTTAGTATATCAACACACTATATGTGAGTTGAAGAATATAAGTGAGGACAGTTTTGTTTTACAATTGCTATGCAGCTGAATTGTATTAAATTAAATAATTAATGTACTCATTGTGTATATCTATCATACTTTTGTATTCCTAAAAAGGGATTCAGGAACACATCAGTAGTAAGCACTATGGAATAACACACTCTTAATAAAATGTATGAATAAGAAATGAATATAGATCGATATTACGGTTTTAAAACAGTTGCCAGAGAATGGCAAAATCTCCAAATTGTAATGGGTAGATAGCAGCAATCAGTTATTTGATTGCTATTATAAAGAAAGGAGCAAGTTCTAAGAAAGATACAATATATTGGAAAAGGACACTTTGAACCTGAAAGAACTCCACAGATGCCAGCATCCCATCGCCAAGTCACCCTTTATTTATGTGTGTAGACTCCTTGACACCTCTCCAGCTGCCTCAGAGCCAGCTCTCAGAATGAAAAGGATATCTAACACTTCTGTTCTTATCTGTCAGTCAGAGCCCCCTGATTGGACCAGATTAACAGCCCCAATCAGTCAACTCATATTCTATGAGGTCCACCTGGCTGACCTCATTACAATCACTACTTCCTTCCCCTCTGAGTCTGAGGACATGGCCAGTTCTTTTTTTGTAGCTCCTCCTGGGGTTTTTTAGCACCGGGTCAGGTTTCTTCAATTCAGTGTCAGATACAGGAGGCATGTAATGCACCAGAGCTCACCTCTTGCGCCAGGAAAGCATTGGTAGAATTTCACCCTCTTCGTCCAGTCGCAAAGGTGTTGACATCCGCCTTGTCCATCTCAGATTCTGAGGTATCTTCGACGCAATGGAGCGGGAGAACATGTGGGTTCCAGAACAGTTAGAAAGACTGTTGAGGAGTGAGCACATTTTGCTCGCCCACCATTTGTGAGGTTGCAGCTTTCATATGCTTGTTCAGGACCGTCGCACCTACCCGAACTGGACTTGACCTCACATTGACTATATCTCTTACCCATGCAGGGCCATTCTCATGGAGCCTACACCAAATTTCATCCCCTGAAGTAAACTGTCCCTCTCACTTAGCGGATTCTTATGTCCGGCATTGACATTCCTGATGTCATTTTACCTTCCACCCACACAGGTCTGGGAAGAGCAGATTTAACCTGCTGTGGAATCTTTTCCCCATTAGCAACTCTGCTGGAGCTATCCCTGTAGTTGCATGAGGGGTGGTCCCATAATCAATAAGAACTGGGGCATTATGGCATCTAGTGAAGCTGTAGGCTTCATAGTTCAGACTGCTCTTTCTGCCAGACCATTGGATGATGGATGGTATGAAGCTGTTTCAGTTTTGCCAGAATGGCATCTTTCTGCGTCCAACGTCTGGTATTGTCAACTCTGATTGGAAGTGTGTCCAGAAAATATAAAACCATTATGGACTCTTCCAGTGGCGGTACTACTAGTGGTGTATCTGTCAGTGGGAGGGAGCTCATTGTATCCACATTTACTACTTGGCCTCCCAGATTGCGTTCCAACTTGTAATTATATGCAGAAAGTATTAGAGCACACTGCTGAATTTGGCCTGAAGCAATGGATGGCACTGCCTTGTCCTCTTTAAGTAAACCTAGAGGGGCTTGTGGTCTGTTATTATGACAAATCTATGTCCATAAAGGTATTGGTGGAACTTCTTGACTCCAAATACGAATGTGAAACCTTCCTTCTCTATCTGAGTATATGCTCTGCATTAGCCGTACGCTATTGGGCATTCCTCTCCATTGGACCACCTGTGAGCTAATGCAACTCGATGCCATACCGAAAGGCCTTGCATGCCAATACCAGATCTTGCTTGGGATCGCAGTGTGCCAACTGCTGAAAAATTTCACAGGCTGACAATTCTTCAAATGGCAGTCTTTGTTCATTGGTACAAACCGTTGTGAGTACTAGTTATAGCATACTTCTGGGATTCCTCATCTAACCGCAATTATAGTTACACATGGCTCATGTCCAGCTTCATGAAGGACACCCCTCTGCCAGCTATGTGTATAAATCCCCTATGTGATGGTCTGGGTATTTATCCAGCTGCAAAAAGCAGTTTCTGTTTGTCTAAATCCCCATAAAGATAAACTGGCCCATCAGGCTTCAGAATTGGTACAAACGGTGCTGCCCATTCTGCAAACTGGACTGGTTTGACGATTCCTTCATTTTCCAGCCTTCTGATTTCTGCCTCTACTTTTGCCCATGAGGCAAATGGCACTGGGTGGGCCATGCATTATCATGGAAGTGCTTCCTGGTCAACATGCAAGGTGGCCTTGGCTCCTTTCATAGTCCCTCGACTTTACTGCATAAATTCCAGGTGCTAAATTAGGACTTCACTCAGGCAGCCATTTTGTAATCGAAAAGTGTTGAGCCAATCTAGGTGAATCTTTCTCAACCAACTTTGCGCCATCAAGCTTGGGCCCAAGCCGTTTACTACAACCAGTGGTAACCGAACCAGTTGCTTCTCATAAGAGACCAGAACTGAAGTTGTACCCTTAATCTGTAAAGGTTCCCTGGTGGAGGTTCTCAGTCTAGCCAAGGTCTTGCATCAACTGAAGGGTTGGAGTCCAGACTGAATTTTGTTAAAGAGTCATTCTGCAATCACTGGAATAGCTGTGCAGGTATCAACTTCCATTAGAACTGGGTGACAATTTAACAACATTTTATTTTGATTGATTCTGACTTCTATGTTGCTGAGCAATTTAGCTGCTCCAATCAGATGTAAGTGGTTCCAGGGTGTGCACTCTCCTAGATACTGGCCTATGAGTTCTATTGCTCAATTTAGGTCTGGTGGGATTTATTTGCTGTCTTGAGTCCGCGCGCTGGCAACAATTACAATGGCGTGCTGTCTTGAATCCTGAAGAAAATTTTAACTGTTTGGCTGAGGCTTGGCTTTGCTTTGGGGGTTTACCTTGAGTCCCTCTGTTCAAGATATGTCCTGAGTGAGGCAATGCAATTGCCTTCACTCAAGTGGTGTTTCCCAAGCTTGTCGGCCTGGTGAGGGTGTCCACTTCCATCAGAATACCATACAACTCATATACTCCACTTCCTGCATTTTCCCATGATAAAGCCTGTTTAAGTGCCTGCATTTGGGCTTCAGCTAGTAGGTGTTTTGCATGATTAGATCATTAATCCCACACACCAAATGATCTCTCAGCATCTCTTTAAGGATTTAACTGAAGTCACATGTCTCTGCCAGTTATCTTAAACTAGTTAAAAATCCTGATACAAATTCTCCTGCTTTTCAAATTGCCAAATAAAACCATTTCAGAGTTGGAGGAGGCTTGGGGTCGTAATATTCCTTAACTAAATCCATCAACACTTGAAAGGTTTTGAGTACCTGTTGCCTCAGTGAAACTTAGACTCCTAATTACCGAAGAAGCTGCAGGTCCACAAGCTGTCAGGAGAATTATTCATTGCTTTACATCTTCCTCAGTGTCATTTGCCCAGAAGAAAAATAGCACATTCTTTCCACATAATGGGCCCAATCTTTGATGGCAGGATCAAACGAGTCAAGCTTCCCAAATAACACATGATGTCAGAAATGCTTACCTCAACTCAATCCTCCAGGGCTCTCTGATTGGACCAGATTAACAGCCCCACTCAGGGAACTCATTCTATGAAGTCCCCCTGGCTAACCTCAATGCAATCAATATACAACCTTAATAAGTAAAGGGAGGAAAAGCTAATATTAAGTACAAGTAGTTAAAGGCAAATGTAATACCATTTAACGTCATCTGAAGGAACGCTGAATGGGATGAGGAAACAGGTGATAGATACATTGATTGATTGTGAATTGCATGTATGCATACAGGGATATAGCAATCAATAGTGTCTGAATTTTATGGATTATGGTTTGCTGAAAGAATGCTGTCACAGAAAGTGTGGACTTGGACTCAGTTTAAGTGCAGTTACCTTCTTCTAGTATATAACACCGTGCTGGGTACCTTTTTGAAGGAGGACAAAAAATAGACTGTGCGAGAAACCCAGGCAGTGTTTGCTTATTGTTGTCCCTACACAACAAGCTTCCATGCCTAATGCTGGAGTAGGCAATGGTTATTAAGTGGGCATTAATTGTTCACTTAAATGTTTCAATTAATGGTGGAAGGGGAAGGCAACTCACATGTCTTCTCACCGTAGATTTAATATGGTGAAAGACAGTACACGGTGTTTATCCACCACTCATCAACTTGATTAAATGATCCCCCACCATCAAATGTGCAGTAATGGAGGATATTAAATTCTATCCTTCATTTAGTATAGAATAAGAGAGCAGAGATTTGGATAAGCTGAAGTAAATAAATGTTGTTCGATGAAAGTTGAATATCATGAGAATGAACTGAATTTCTAATATACAACCACAACGAATTAGCTCATAAACAGCCTTAACGTGTTCTTCAGAACTAAGCTGGAGGCAAGCTTGCATGACTTTAAACTTCAGATGCAATTAAAACTGATTATGGAAAGAAGGCAGTGACAGATGAATATGCATATGGAGGAGCTGATGGTTAAATTGGGATTGCTGCTGCTGAGACAGTTAGCAAGCTTTACACATACTCCAAAGCTGAGTTAATACTCTTTTGGTATTCTATTCGTGAAGTAGCTGATTAACTATTTGTGAAACATTAAATTATTTTTGTTAAACCAGTTGGCTGCTTTAAAAATAGCACAGACAAGATTGCATTAAAAAAAGTGCAAATTTTAAAACCACACATTCTAGTAGCTAGCAATTACAGAAAGGATCACTGTTTTTCTGTTCACAAATTAAGGAAAATATGGCCTTTAAAGGACAAGTCACAACAGGAGGAGTTCATAATACATGCTTAATTCTATATTGCATCATGTCATGGCGAGCACTGTGCAATAATTGAAAATGACGACACCAAGTGCTAAATTGCTCTGATCCAGACTTTCTGTTAAATATTGAAGTGTTCATTATGCCACTGTAGATAGCATCAACACTAACCAGTAAGACTGTAGACATTCTGACAACTATTAAAGATCCTAACAGATAAACATAACAAAATTAAAGCAGTTTTCTGCTTCCTCTTATGCAGTCCCTCAACATTGAGGATGACATTTTACTTTTTCTTATCAGTCTTTTGGTCCTCCCACTGTATTCTGCAAACCTCCCAATCCTCAGAATTACTGCATTCTGGCAACTTTATAAACCTTTTCCTTTCTTTTAGTCATATACAATCCTGAAATTCCTTTGTCAGTCCTGAATAACTGACCTTTTTGGAGTTTTGGCAACTTAAAGGGTGTATAGTTGATGTCATAGTTATTTAAAGATTATTCATTGCCTATGTACAATCAAGGCTTTTAATGTATGTTTTCAATCCTGCTAAGCTAATTTGTCCCTCATGCCTTTATAATTTCCTTTATTAAATATGAACACTTTTGTATGAGAATGAACTAGCTCACTTTTGAAAATAATGCAAAATTCTATCATATTTTGGCCACTCATCCCTAAAAGTTATTTTGCACAATTTTTAAATTGCCCTTTCTCATTACGTAATACTAGATCTAACATAGCATGTTCTTTTGTTGTCTCCTCAACACACTGCTCTAGAAAATCATCCACAACACAATCTAAAACTGTGGAAGATGAATTTCTGGTGTTCGATTGATTTACTCAGTTTATTTGTCAATTAAAGTTGCCTGTGATAACTGTTACTCGTGCTAGGTGGTACTCTCATCTCCTGATTAATACCATGCCCCACACTACTACTACTATTTGATGGCCTATAAATAATTCCAATCTCTGCCTGCTATTCCTTGCTGTTTCTTAGTTCTACCCAAACAGAATCCACGCATTGGATCCCTAGCCAGATTCCCCTCTGGCTATTGATGGGAGACCCTTACAAATTTATTGATCCCCTCCCTTATTATCAGTCAAACTCAACCTTCTTCTCCTTCATGTCTGTCCTTCTTAAACATCAAATATCCTTGAATATTCAGTTCTCAATTCTGGTCACCATGCTATCATATTTCTATAATGGTTCTTAGCTCCTGGATTATTTACTATTTTTGGTTTATTATTAGTGTTCTCCACAGTGAAGACTGATGCAAAGTATTTATTCAACTCTCAGTTCCCCATTACTTTTACCCAAACTCATTCTTTAAGTATTCACTCTCACTTCTCTCTTCCTCTTCTTCCTTCTCCTGTACTTCAGCAAACCCTTGCAGTCCATTTTAACATCATTTGCTATTTTGTCCTCATTGTTCATTCTCTCCGTCTTTATTGTTTTGGGTCGTCATTTTATTTGGTTATAAAACTTTCCCAATCCTCTGGTTTACTTAAACTTTCTTACATTTTCTGTTTCCTTTTTTTCAATTTGATACATTCCTTAACTCCTTTGATTAATCATGGTCAGTTTATCCCCTTCCTGGAATCCTACTTCTTCAATGGGATATAACTTTGCTGTGAGTTATAAATATCTGCCATTATTCCTCAACCATCCTTTTTGCTGAAGCTCTTTCCCAGTCCACTTCATATAACTCTGCCTTCAGCCGTTCCTAATTACACTTATTCATGGTTTCCTTGGGGATGTTTCATTCTAAGACTTTTCACTCAATATGCCTCATTACACATTACTAGATTCAAAATAGCCTGATCCCTGATTGGTTCCATACCATATCGTTCTAGGAAATTGTCCTGAATACAGTCTATGAATCCTTCTTCATCGCTACCTTTGTCAACTTATTTTTCCCAATCTACATGAAGATTAAAGTCACCCATGATTACCAAACTACCTGTTTTACATGACCTCATTATCACCTGATTTATTCTGTGCCCAATAGAACAACTACCGTTGGGGATCCATAGACCACTCTCACTGGTATGATCATTGTTATTATTTCTTAACTTGATGCATATGGATTCTACATAATCTGATCCAAGATCAGTTCTTACTAGCACACTTATTCAATCTCTGACTAACAAATTTGCCTCACTATAGTTAATTTCCTGGCAGTCCCTTTGAAAAATAAATTGAAATTGATGTTGGCATGACCACAATGGCTTTGTGCTAACATCCCTTATCTAGCTAAATAATAACGGTATTATTCTTTTTTCTTGCTCAGAAGATCTTTCCTGAAAACTTTGACCAGTGAAGAGGCGTAACTAATTCAATTAACCTCTCTGTCAGTTCTTCTTCAGAGAAATCACACTCATGCCCTTCAGTGCAACATCTGGTGGCAAGCATGTCAATTGACTCGTGGGATTTCTATCAGTATGAAAAGTTGCAGTCTGTTAATCCAGAAGTTGACTTGCACCTTAAGGTGGTCATCTCCAGACTTTTCTGGATCTTTTTATGATGTCCGTGGAAAGCCAACCACTGAAATATAATTGTTAAAGGCTTTCAGAGTTGTGCATTAATATTCTAAATAATGTAATGCTACTACTCATCTCTTGGATCCATCAAAATAGCATTTGCTATCAATATTATATAAATAAATATATAATTTAAAAATGCATAAATAAAAATGTTGTTGAGAGCCTGGTGACTGTAAAGAGGAAATATATCTTGTGAGTATGGGAGGATAATTTCATGAGGAAACTAGTAGAGAATCTACTGGAATTTTCAGGATTGAAATCAATAGATATTTGTTTGGCATTGGGTATCAAGGGATACAGTGGGTAAAAAGAGAAAAGGTGCAGATCAACCATAATACAATTGAATGCTGGAGCAAGTTTGCAGATGAATTAACTTACTCCCATTCCTATGTTCCTACCCCTTTTCAGTACAATACAGATGAGTACAGTTTATAAATAGCTAAGTGGCATTACATCAGTTGTGCCAGGATAGTTGGCATATGGAGTACATAATTCTCAAACGTGACCAGTGAAATCCAGGAAACTATAGACACATTAGTTATACATCAATATCAGATAAAAGGTTGCATTAATCATCAGTAACAAACTTGAAGTTAAGTGTACAAAAGTAAATACCAGACAATATGACTTCAGACACCAGCAACATCAATTTTTTATTTAGAAGGTTTTTATCAGAACATCCAGGAAGTATGTGCACAACATTTCACTTGCAAGTCAGCTTATAAGAACAAATCAGTGATAATTCAAGGTGAGATAAGACTGGTTGAAAGGAAGAATATTACAAGAGTTTGTCAGTGGAATATAAAAATGATAAGGGGTTGATTAAATGGAGTACCTCTGGGATCCTAACTGTTTTCTAATTTACATCAATTATTTAACCTTGTACATTTAGTGCAATGTGGAAAGGTTAAAAGATGACACCAACTTAAGTTGAAAAATTAAGTAAGGTGCAACACTAAATTGAAGGAGTGGGTGGTGTTAGGGGTCTGAGAACTAACTGGTAGTAATGCTCATGGAGGAAACAGCGAGGGAATTTTGAAAGAAAAATAAATCATTTTGAAGGAAACAGATGGGAGGGAAAGGTAGAAGGGAATTTCTTTGCACGTGAGCAAATGCAAGTGAGGTTATTACAGAAGATAAAGAATTAAATAAATGTCAGCCAACTGAGGGGGAAGGAAAAAATCCAAAGTTGCATTTCAGGGTTGATGGAAAGAAAATAAAAAGAAAATGAAATCACAGTCAGAGTGAAGCTAAGAGGCTAATAGTTGTTGGAAGGTTTAAAAGTATGGATGTAATAGACAGAAAAGCATAAGGTGACGGAAATGATATAAATGTTGTTTTTGGCTTGAGAAAGGGGATGGAAAGGTATCAGAATTTTGAAGTTTGACTACAATTTTTAAGTACAGAGAGGGAACCAATTTTAAAGAATGTTCAGGTAGTTTATATATGAATGATTAGTTAATTAGATGAAGAAGAGTATATAATCCCTGACAATTAAGAATGGTTCATTGATACCAAAAGATAAACAGTTAGCTTGGCGTATATTGAACACATTAAAGTTATTAACACGATTTCCTGCTCTCGGCTAAATTGTGAGAGAACTCTTCTTTGAGTCATCGGTCAATCTCTTCTGGCTCTTCGTCCATCTAAAGAATATAGCTCCCTGATAAGGCCTGCCTGATGAGGACACTGGCATTGATATATAATATTTCTAGGGGATGGCAGTTTACAATTTCAATCACCTATTTGAATAATTTTAAACAATGAATACAGGAAATTATCCACGAGGTCAGAATGACCATTATCCCCATGCCCATCTTCACCTGAAAGTTGATTGTTATTCCTTCTAAGAATAAAACTTCTTCTTTTCTCAAGTACTGCATTCAAAATAGGGTACTTATGGTTCCACTTAAACCTTTGATATCAGTTCAATCGAACTTCAGTTCTTCAGTGATCCTGGTAATTCTTGTGAATTATTGTTTTCCTTTGGAACAGAGAAGGCTGAAGGCACCAAAGTGAGATGTACCAAACTGAGAACCATAGATTGTGACAGGAAGAAACTTTCCCCTTTCGTTGACGGGCCATTAACCGAGGGGCAGGGATTTAGTGAGAATTTGAGGAAACCTTTTTTCATGCAAAGGGTGATGTGTATCTGAAACCCACAGTCTGAAAAGATGGTAGAGTTGGAAACTTTCATGTTTTAGATATATTTAGGTGATCACTTGAAATGCCATATACAAGGCCATAGGCCAAGTGCTGAAAAATGGGATCAGAACAGATTTTGATGACCAGTTCAGATACGATGGGCTGAAATACCTCTTTCTGTGCTGTAAAACTCCAAGTCTCTATGACCCTAATTACACTATTCTAACAAAGTCTGAAATCCCCAGATAAACAACTCTCACATTTACTGTCCCAACATGTATCGAGGTTGATTCTACTACTATAGAAATTGCACCTATAACTATTCCTTTGTTGACCAATGTGTGTCTGGATTTGACAATTTTGGTTATGCAATGAGTGCGGTCTACTTCAGGGAAGGCAACATTTTATTTCCAAATGAACACCTTTACAGCCTCAGGTTCTCCCCTTAGTCTGGCACACTGTGCTCATAATTCAGTGTTTTGTGCCAATGTTTGATTTATCTGTGTCTTTTTATAATGTGTCTTATTACGCACTTCTTTCTCTCCTCTTACTAGACTGCGCAAGCTGTCACTTTCCCTTCATAACTTTGCAACTTGTTCCCCTGACTCCATGTATTTTTTATTCAGCTGTAAGAAACACATGTGTGCCATTGGCCAGATATTTTAACCTTATTTTACCCTTTTGGATCTGCTTAACAAGTTTATCAAAAATAAACTAAGAAGGAGCTATCTTTTAGGAGTCTGAATGATGTGGGCTCTGACAAACTTTGTGGCAAAATCCGACAAGAAGCCCGGTGAGGCCTACCTCTATATTTCGTTCCAATTTTTATGTTTTTGACAAACTATAAGGTAAATTTCTAGCTAGGCAGCAATGAATTGTCAATTTTCTTTTGGGGCAAGTGGGCATGGTGGGTGGTGATAGCTTATTAAATCCTTTATTAATGGTCCAACTCGAATCATTAATATTCAGCTTCCTATCTTAGCAAACTTGCTGAGCAAGCCAGATGTCAAGGAACTTCAACATGCCTCATTCACAGATTATAGTATCAAGCATTTGCCAATCCCGTAATCTCCATCAGGACATTTTTCCAATCTATTTTCAGTCTACTCAGAAAGCAAAGATCTGCATTGCAGAGTACACCAATACTTAGCTTTGAATGGTTGCTGCAAGGGCATTTTTCACCAAGGGACAGGCACCAAGCTCACAGACTGGTCCAAGCTTCATCTCAGGGATGTTCACTTTGCTGTTTTAGCATTCGGTCAATTAGCACCTATTGTATGCACACAGCACCTCTGCCTACCTTGCCATGCCAATTAGTGCAGTGACGCCACCTGGCAGCTTGACTAGTCCAGGCTTGTTATTGCCCTTTCAACTAAGGGAAACAGCTGCTTTCTACCGACCCTGTCCAGGCCCCTTGTAATCTTATACACCTCAATCAGGTACCTTCTAGGCCTTCTCTGTTCTAAAGAAAGACTTTGGCCTTTTTAGGAAGTGGTACAGTTACAACTTTTAAAAGGCACTTGGATAGGTACATGAATAGGAAAGGTTTAGAGAGATATGAGCCAAATGAAGGTAAGTGGGACTAGTTTATTTTGTGAAACTTGGTTAGCATGGATGAGTTGGACCAAAGGGCCTGTTTCCATGCTGTATGACTCTATGAGTGGTATTAAGAATGATGGTGTGGTAATTAGCCATAAAAATCGAAAGAACTGCAGACGTTGTAAATCAGGGATAAAAACATAAGTTGCTGGAAAAGCTCAGCAGGTCTGGCATCATCTGTGAAGAAAAAATCAGAGTTAATATTTCGGGTCCGGTGAACCTTCTACAGAATGTGGTAATTAGCCGTGTTGGATTTGTTCTGCCTTTTGTAGACAGGACATACCTGGGCAATTTTCCACGTTGCCAGAATTATAGCTGTACTGGAACAGTTTGAACAAAGCAAAGAACAAAGAAAATTACAGCACAGGAACAGGCCCTTCGGCCCTCCAACCTTGTGCCGATCCAGATCCTCTATCTAAACCTGTCACCTATTTTCCAAGGATCTGTATCCCTCTGCTCCCTGCCCATTCATGTATCTGTCTAGATACATCTTAAATGACGCTATCGTGCCAACCTCTACCACCTCCGCTGGCAACGTGTTCCAGGCACCCAAAACCCTCTGCGTAAAGAACTTTCCACACATATCTCCCTTAAACTTTTCCCCTCTCACCTTGAAATCGTGGCCCCTAGTAATTGAGTCCCCCACTCTGGGAAAAAGCTTCTTGCTATCCACCCTGTCTGGGGTTTCACTAATTATAGAGTACAGGCCTTCAGTACTTTTGCCAAAACATTGCCAGGGCCTTTGCAGTATCCAGGCCTCTCAGCAACTCTTTAATATCAAGTGGAGTGAATTGAATTGGTTGAAGACTGGCACTGTGATACTTGGGACCTGAGGAAGAGGCTGAGATGGATCATCCCGTCAGCGATGTCTGGCTGTAGGATCTTGCAGTCACTGCAGCCTTTTTTTCACTCTTAGGTGCTGGAATCCCCCATAATTGAGAATGGAAGCATTTGGGGAAGCTCCTCCTCTTACTTGTTTAATTGTCTGCTACTGTTCAGGGCAATGTTCGGTAGACTGCAGAGCTTAAGTCTGATCCCTTGGTTGTGGGATTGCTTATCTCCTACTGATATTGATAGATAGATACACCTGAAATAGGTGATTAGTTACAGTGAGGTCAAGTAAATTTCTCCCTCTTTTTGGCTACCTCACCACTGTCACAGACCCAGACTAGCAGTTACATCCTATAGGATTCAGCCTGCTCAGTCAGTAATCCTACAACTGAACCATTTATTTTAAAACCAGGACCTGGGGACTTGTCAGCTTTTTGTTCTAATAACTTCCCCAATATTTTTTCTCATGTGATGACAATTCGTTTAATTTTCTTACTCCCCTTCACCATGAGAATGTTTTGGAGAAACTCCACATGTCTGGCAGCATCTGCGGAGTAAAATAGTCAAAATTTTGTTTCAAAATTACTCATAGAGTCAAAGAGTTGTACAGCATGGAAACAGACCCTTTGGTCCAACTCGTCCATGCTGACCAAATATCCCAAATTAATCCAATCCCATTTGCCAGCATTTGGCCCATATCCTCTAAACCCTTCCTATTCATATACCCATCCAGATGCCTTTTGAATGTTGTAATTGTACAAGCCTCCACCACTTGGTAGCACGGTGACTCAATGGTTAGCACTGCTGCTTCACAGCACCATGGATCCGGTTTCGATTCCACCCTCGGGTGACTGCCTGTGTGGAGTTTGCACATTCTCCCTGTGTCTACATGGGTTTCCTCCTGATGCTCTGGTTTCCTCCCACAGTTCAAAGATGTGCAGGTTAAGTGAATCGGCCTTGCTAAATTGCCCTGTAGTGTCCAGGGACGTGCAGGCTAGGTAGGTTAGCCATGGGAAATGCGGGGTTGCAGGGATAGGGTAGGTGGATGCGTCTGAGCGTGGTGATCTTCAGAGGGTCAGTTTGGACTCAATGGCCTGCTTCCCCACTGTAAGAAATCTGTTCTATGAGTGCCTCTGACAGCTCATTCCATACAGACACTGCCTCTGCATGAAAAAGTTGCCCCTTAGGTCCCCTTTAAATCTTTCCCCTCTCACATTAAACCTATGCCCTCTAGATTTGGATTCCCCTACACTGGGAAAAAGACCCTATCCATGCCCCTCATGATTTTATAAATTTTTATAAGATCACCTCTCAGCCTCCGATGCTCCAGGGAAAGTAGCCCCAGTCTATTCAGCCTCTCTCTGTAGGTCAAACACTCCAACCCTGGCAACATCCTTGTAAATCTCTTTGCACACTTTCAAGTTTAACGATATCTTTCCTATAGCAGGGAGACTAGAAATGAAATGCAATATTCCAAAAGTGGCCAAACTAATGCCCTGTATAGCCACAACATTACTTCCGAACTACTATACTCAATGGACTGACCAGTAAAGGCAAGCATACAAAATACTTTCTTCACTACCCTGTCTACTCCAAATTCAAGGAACAATGAACCTGTACCCCAAGGTCTCTTTGAATTGAAGAGAGGTGAAAATTGATGGGTAGTGCTGTAGAAAAAGGTGGCGAGGAGGAAATGGAACAGGAGGGAATATCAGGGAAAGATTAGAGGGTGAGGAGACTGGAAGCCAAAGATAACACAGACCAAAAGGAAATGTGGATGGTAATAGATGTAATGAAAAAACACAAATCCTGTATGGATGTTAGTAGTAGAATATAGGACATCTCTGTCGAGAGAAAAACCATGAAAACCAGTCCCAGACAAAGGGAAGAATCAAAATGAAGCATAGATTTCATGGCCTGAAGCTGTTCAACTCAATGTGTGCACAATGCTGTAAACACCTCAATAAAAAATGAGGTATTGTTCCTCCAGCTTGTGTTGTTCTTTACTGGAACAATGAAGAACACTTCAGATTCTAGTTCCAATGGAACCACAGAAATAATAGGGTAAAGGGCAGGATGGGATTGTGAGGTTATGAATGGATTTGAAGACAAGGCTGTGAAGATTTTAAAATCAAGATGTTTTTTGATTGGGTAGGTCAACGAGCACAGGCGTGGAAGTGAATTGGACTTGTGAGTGTTTGGACATGGGCAGCAGAGTTTGCATTGTCCCAAAACATAGAGGGTAATGTGTGGAAGACCAATCAGGAACTTATTGGAAAAATCAAGTCCAGAAATTACAAAAAGCATCAATTTTAACACCAAGATTGCGAGCAGACTGATTTAGTGTCAGGTTGTTGCAGAAAGAGATGAATATTCCACTTAAAACTATTCAGAAGCAAGAGGTAGAAAATCGGTCAGTTTGCATTTGCACAGAAACATTCTCAGAAAAATAACAGGACACTCAAATCGATCTCAAGGTGCTTCTAAGAGCAATTACTTTCAAACTAAATTCATTACCTAGCTATTTACTGAATTAATTTTTCTGCCTGAAAAGAATAAATCAGATTATGTACCTCACAATCCATATTCTGAACAGTACATTGAGAATTACATCCTCCCGTCCATGAGTGTTAGTGCACCCTCCATCTTATTGCCAATAATATTATAAGAAATTTGTTGGATGTCACATCTATTTGTGTTACTACTTGTTTCTTTGTCACTGGAACTGCTGAAGAAGTGTTAGGAACAGTATTCTGCTTTAATTATGTGCAATTAGACTGCTGCCTCTCAGGATGATGTTATATTCAGTCTATCAGTATTCTTGTGCTATGTCACGAATAGAATTTAAGTGTTCGCTGACTGTCCCTTATCAGTATGTTTCGTATGAATGAGGTATGCATCTTCTTGTCCTTTTGAGTATGTGTTCCAAATAAGTAACTTCAGCAGGAAGCTTCTGTGAGCTTAAAAAAGTTCTAACAAAATTACCCTTGATTAAATGAAACATTTCATGCAAACCTCACCGATGCCAAATGTCTGAATGGGATGATTCACAAGCAATTGAGGGAAAATGTTGCATGCAACAATAAGAGTGGCTGAACATGAGCCTTGGAGAGAGGTAGGTTCTGTATCACAGAGAATGGATGTGATGTAGCAGCGATAAGTGTGACACTTAACCTGGTGCATCAGAGAAGGACATCAACCGTTTTACAACACTGCTGACCATTACTTCAAACCAGGTGACTGCAATGACCCAGATGGTGACCTCAAAACAAGCTGCCTCCAGACCTCCTCTACTGGTCATAGGGGAAGAGGACAGCCCTCCTCTTGACTCGGACCTTCAGATCCCTGTTGGAGAATCATTCTATCTTCTCCTTCTCTGACATCTTCCAATTCCATACTTGACCGAAAAAGGCAGCTTTGGAATGCCAGTACTTCTCTGGGTGCACATTTGGTAAGGTATGGTCAAATAACTTGACCTTGGAGTGAGAATCACTCACACAGCCAAAAGAAAATCAGCTTTTATCCTCACGTTATACTTATTAGTACCATTTGGATCGGATTATTTTCTGTGCATTATTGGTCTCTATCTCACTTACCTTAGGATCCCCTTATGCTGTAAATATCAGATACACTAATCCCATTTTGATCCTGCATCTTGCTGAGATATGACCAAATTATTCAAGTGGCACTTCTCCCATTTGTAATGGAGTCTTGCCAACTCATGTTTCAGTTCAATGGCTCTGAGACAGAAATGTGAGATGGAGACAGCTCCTGCAGATGTGTTCACTAGGACAAGCTTCCTCATTCTGCAGTCAGACACCACTTGTACTACCATATATTAGCTGGGATTATTTATTCTTTATTACAATGGGTACATGAAACAGAGGCAAGGGTGGATTCACTATTCAAGTGCTTATTAGTAAAGTATGTTATAAGCCTAGTTAACGTTTCGGGTCTGGTGACCCTTCCTCAGAACCTTACCTGGAGTGTTCTGAGGAAGGATCACTGGACCCGAAACATTAACTCTGATATTTTCTTCACAGGTGCTGCCAGACCTGTTGAGCTTTTCCAGCAACTTCTGTTTTTGTTCCTGATTTACAGCATCTGCAGTTATTTTGATTTTTATATTATAATCCTGTTGAGAAAACATGAGTCAAAGTAACTAAATTTACCAAATGACCCCTAAATGAGTGTAATCTAGTAACAAACATTTAGGCAAATTACAAAAGCTTCTTTAGGTATACAAAAGAAAGGATTAGCTCAGACATTTTTAACAAAATTTGTTGAAGTTTATTGAGGACATTCCTTATAACATTGCTAAAGGAGAGCCAGTAGATGAAGTGTATTTGGGAATTCATAAGGCTTTTGATTTATCTTACATAGAGGTTTATCAAACACAATTAAAACTCATGGTATTAGGGAAATATCCTAATATGGATTGAGAATTAGTTCACAGACAGAAACAGACAGTAGGGACAAATGTAAAATTCTCAGGATTTCAGGCTGTTACAGACTGGTTGGAAGGATCAGTGTCTTGTTTACAGCTGTCAGATTTTACTATCTGTATAAATGACCTGAATCTGGAGTCCAGTTGTGACATTTTCAAATTTCCTGATGACTCTAAATTGGATGAGAACATAAATTGTAAGATGGATGCAAGGAAGCTTTTAGATAACATGAACAGACTAAATGAATGGGCTAGAACATGGCAGATGCAATATGATGTAAATCAATGCAAGGTTATTTATATAGGTAGAAAAGAGACAATATTTTTTAAATGATGAAGCATTAGGAAGTGTAGATGTGCAAAAAGACCTCCCTGTTCCTGTTCATATGTTACTAAAAGTTAGCATGAAAGTGCAGCAAGTGATTAGGAAGGCAAACGATATTTTGACCTTGAGTGCATGGGATTTGAGTATGGAAATATATATGTCCTACCCTAGATAGAATGGCCCTAATAATATAGAACCTTGGTGAAACCTTACCTGGAGTGTTATGTTTTTCTGCATTATTGAAGGAGGCTCACTAGGTTAATTATGAAGATGGCACGATTGTCTTATGAGGAGAGCCTGAAGAAACTATGTCTGTATTACTTAGAGTTTCAAAGAATGAGGGATGACTTCACAGAAGCATACAAAATTTTTTCAAGGGATGATAGAGTGAATGTTGATGGGATTTTTCCTCTGGTTGGTGTGTCTCAAACCAGGGGAAATAATCACAGATTAAGATGTTGGCTGTTTAAGAATAAAGTTAGGAAGCATTTATTCACTCAGTGCGTGGTGAATCTTTGGAATTCTCTACCACAGAAGGTTGTGAAAGGTTAATTATGGAACATATTTTTACAATCCCAGCTGATGGCAGTCCTGGACACGTCTAATACAAGAAGGAAACCTATATATATATAGATCACATGTTTCTTTTTATAGTTGCTTACTATAGAAATTAGTCATTGAACATATTCACAGAAGATTACGAAAGTAACAAGTTTGTCACAAAGGAAGAGAAAAATAAGAAATTTAAATAGGAAAACAAAATTTCAACCTGCTTCCCAAAACAATCCTTTTACAGATTTTTGATTCAAGAAAAATATCACACCTATTTCAATTCTTTCTTTCTTAGCTGACTCTTGCCAGTTCATTTCATTTTGTTGGACTGCTGAGATAGTTCTGGGTTTTCTGGCAAAAACGTTTTTTTTTAATTCTGTTGGCCTAAATCTCTTTTGAGTTCATATATCTTGAAAACTTCTTCATACTTCCATAACATGGATATTTCATGGATTTACTTGGGTGACTGATTTCCCAGAACTGAAATCTTGAACCTTCTGTACTAAAGCCAAAACTAAACTACTGGCTTTGATTTGTTTTCCCTATCTGTCATAAACTCAGCAGTATTGGCATTTTATCCATTAACATCACATAGGTGTCTACCTAGGAAAAGCTAAAGTTGCATTTCACCTTGGAAGCAATGATTTTAATTCGTTATTCAAAATAACCTTCTAATCACTTAAACAAAAAAATTACCTTTACAGAACTAAAACCAAAAGACCTGTCTCAATTTTAAGGTCCAAATCCCAAATGATAATGCATATATTAATCATCTCTATTCTCAATGTTCATGACAAAAGTTGATAGATTTCTGTGGATTGATGACGACCGGGGATATGGTAATAGAATGTGAAAGTGGCGTTAAGTTAGATTTTTAGCCAAGATCTAATTGAAAGGAGCAGGCTCAAACAACTCAATGACCTACTCCTGTTCCTATGTTTCCACTTTCCTAAATAAACAAATCACTGGCAAGATTTCACTTTTAGTAACTTCTATCTTAACACAAATTATAACCAACATAAACTAAACATAAACTAATGAACCAATGATATTTCAAATAAAAGTAAGTAAATTTCACTTTAAGTAGTCAAGGAAACAAATATATGTCTTGTACAACAACCAGGAGAGCATCATTTGCTGTGCACATATGGCATCACATGCATTTTGTTTCAAAATTCTCTGATTCGGTCTGTGATGTAGTAGGAAGACAGGAGATTCTATGTACCAGTACAGCCCTTGAGACACATTCGATGGTATTAACCTTCCATTCAAGGTCCCTGAACACCAACGAGGCATGTACGAATGAACTCGTTTACACTTGGGACATACCAGTTCTGACACGGATTTTCAGAGTTCCTTTTCAACTGGTGAACTAGCAAATTTGTGATTTGGTTCTCTGATATGTTATCTGCCTGAGTTATTCACAGTACTTTTAGGATTTGGTCCCGTTTTAATTCATACATAGAGCTTCTAGAATTCTTACTGTCAAACAGAACACTGATCTTTTATAGAGATATTTACTGGCTTCTCCACTGTCAAATTTTGCGTTCCTTTTTCTTCCTTTGTCTGCCATGTACATACTGATCAGTTTCTGCCTCATATTCTGCTTTCTTTCACCTTGCCTTGTGTCTAGCCACATGGCTTTCGTCTTGTAACTTCCTTCTTGTTGGTCTTGCTTTGAGGTCAAGTATTACTAGATCACTTGGACAAATACATTCATTATTCAAGAATATTATGAGATAATTCTTTTATAATTGGTTAAACTTTTAAAAGACCCACTCAAACATTTAAAAACAGTCACAGATTCTCCAACTATTTTAAAGTAATTGCAAAGTTTTCTTACAGTTGCATCACATGTGCCACATCAGAAACTCAGTACAAATGTATGCATTCAGAGGTCAGGTAGCAGAATGCATTGAAAGGTTGCTATGAAACAGAAATCAGAGAATAGTGGTCAAGAAATATTTTTCAGACTGACACAAAATAGGAAATTGTGACCCACAAGTTTCCACACTGGAACTACTATTGTTCGCCTAATGCATGAATGATTTGGACTCTAAATATGCAAATGAGACTTTCATGTTAATGATAGTGGTCTAATATTCAGTCACTCATCAGAGATCAATTAACTCTGTCCCTGCTTATTTAAACAGTCCAACACAAGTTCAAAAATAAACTTTACAACAGAGCAACTGGTTTCAGCATGCACTGCCTACAAATTTCCAGTTAGATTAACTGGTATACAGGGTTGCTCCCTTGTATTTATACAGCACCATCGAGTTTTAAACAAAAAATCTCTTATAGGCAAAGGTAGGCAACAACGCCAGCAAAGGGGATATTTAACTAGTGATTTTGTAGAACAAAATAAAAGTGCAGGGAGTAAAAAAACAGATCTGCAGAGGGTTTGGATAAATAGTTGAAATGTGAGGTGTTCATGTCGGTAGCAGATATGTAGAGGTCACCTAGTTCTTCAAAGGTAGGAAACAGTGTGGAATATATGATAAGAGATCAGAGATTACAGCTGAATAAATCATCAAAAATAGCAGCACATATTGATAAGGCCACAAAGGTCTGTAGGTTATTTGTGGAGGAAAAAAACGCTAGATAAAGGAAGTAATATTATTTTTACATTGTGCTATTTATACCACATTGTGTGCTCGTACATCTCCACACTGCAAAGAAATTAAACACTAGAGAGAGTGCAGAAAGATTTATAAGGATGTTACCAGAGTTGAAATGATATAATTCATTGATAGCCACGGCTGAGGTGCCAGAAGAGGGGAGGTTGGCTACTATGGTGTCATTATTTAAGAAAGGCTGTCAGCAAAAGCCAGGGAACTATAGACTGGTGAGCCTAATGTCAGTGGTGGGTAAGTTGTTGGAGGAGACTTTGAGGGACAGGATTTACATGTATTTGGAAAGGCAAAGACTATTTAGAGAGTGTCAACATGACTTTGTGCATGGGAAATTGTACCTCACTAACTTGATTGCGATTTTGAAGAAGTGACAGAGAAGATTGGTGAAGGCAGAGCAGGAGACGTTGTCTATATGGACTTCAGCAAAGTGTTTGACAAGGTTCCGCACGGTAGACTGGTTAGTAAGGTTATATCACATGGGATCCGGAGTCGGGGGGTGGGGGGTGGGGGGAGTTAGCCAATTGGTTACTAAATTGGCTTGATAGCAGAAGACAGAGGGTGGTGGTAGAGGATTGCTTTTCAGACTGGAGGCCTCTGACCAGTGGTGTGTCGCAAGGATCAGTGCTGGGTCTACTGCTTTTTGCCATTTATATAAATGATTTGCATGTGAATACAGGAGATTTGGTTAGTAAGTTTGCAGATGACATCAAAATGGGTGGTATAGTGGACAGTGAAGAAGATTATCTCAGAGTACAATGAGACCTTGATCAGATGGGCAAGTAGGCCAAGGAGTGGCAGATAGAGTTTAGTTTAGATAAACGTGAGGTGTTGGATTTTTATCAGGCAAACCAGGACAGGATTTATAGAGTTAATGGTAGGGCCCTGGGGAGTGTTACTGAACAAAGAGACCTTGGGTGCCAGTGCATAGTTCCTTGACAGTACAGTCGTAGGTAGGCAGGGTGGTGTAGAAGGTGTTTGGCACACTTGTCTTCATTGGCCAGAACATTAAGGATAGGAGTTGGAATGTCATGCCGTGGACATTGGTGAGCCCACTTTTAGAATACTGCATACAATTCTGGTTGCCCTTCTTGAGGAAAGGTGTTGCTAAACTTGAGAAAGTGCAGAAAAGATTTACAAGGATAATGCCAGGACTGGAAGGTTTCAGTTAAAGGGAGAGGCTGAATAGGCTGGGGCTGTTTTCCCTGGAGTGTCAGAGGTTGAGGGGAGACTTTATAGAGGTTTATAAAATCATGAGTGGCATGGTGAATAGCCAAGCCTTTTTCTGAGGATGGGTGAGTCTAAAACTAAAGGTCATAGGTTTAAGATGAGAGGGGGAAGATTTAAAAAGGACCTGAGGGGTAACTCTTTAATGCAGAGTTTGGTGCATGTATGGAATGAGCTGCCAGAGAAACTGGTGGAGGTGAGTACAATTACAGTATTCAAAAGGCATCTGGATGGGTATATGTTTCAGAAGAGTTTAGAGGGAAATGGACCAAATGCTGATAAATGGAACTAGATCAGGTTGGGATGTCTGGTCAGCAGGGATGAGTTGGACCAAAGAGTTTGTTTCCATGCTGTATGGCTCTATGCCTCAACGACTCTATAACTGACTAAGAAAGCACCTAATAGAGGTATTTATAATTCTGAATGGGTTCTATTGTATCCACTTGTAGAAACTGAGTACAGAACAAGAGGTAAATGTAAAAGATGACTACTAACAATGAAATAAAGAATTTCAGAGGGATTTCTTTGCACAAGAGATTGATGATAATCTTGAACTGACTGCGACATGAAAGAAATAAAGTGGACACATTGATTAATTAATTGATTAATAGGAAACTTAATGCAAACAAGAGGGAGAAGACAATAAAAGGGCCTGAGGGCAGACTGAGAGATGTCTTTAGACTAACACTGGGCTTGTCTGGAATATAAACACTTCCACAAACTGCTTGGGCCAAATGGCTGGATTCTGTGATGTAGTTTTTATGTAATGTGGTTACAGGTCAGTTGTACATATAGAATAATCTATTCTGTTCTATTCATGTAGAAAATTGCATTATGGCTGGGGCATTGGAAAGCAATGTGGATACCATCAATCATGATAAAAAGTCATCAGTTTGGTGAAATACTGCAAATCTGTTTTGGCTGTTGGTAAGATTGAGAGGTTGGTTCTCCTGAACAGAGTATCAATTACCTGTTTAAGGTACCTAACGTTGATACAATTCATATCCTCTGTATTGGTCTAGAAAAAGCAAGAGGCACAAGCATTAAGAATGTGCTTTCTTCAATATATACTGATAGTGTTGCTCCACTATGGTCCATGCTTTGGACACTTTGATCAATTTCTATGTAAACTGGTTTTACTTATGTCCTAGTGAGATGAACAAAAGGGTCAGTGTGGACTAGAAATTTAAAGCAATTTTATTCACAAAATATACTAACACACAAAAGGGGCCAAATATTATATAAAACTCTGCTCTTTCATGATAAACTCCAGATTTTTACATTAATTACTCTACCAATTGTAACATTAAATCTTTGTCACAATATATCTAAATGATTACTGGCTACCTGATTAACACCAGGTACTACTTGTGCAGTTGAACTTGGGCCAGGCCATGTATTCAGTTCTCATGAACTTGGTGAAGATTGGACTTGCATGTGATTATCTCTGTGTCATACCAGGTGGTCTGAGATCTGCTACAGAGCCAGGTCGAGTCTTTGCTGTGGGAAAGGCCACCAAGTGTCCCTTCTTATTCTTCCTTGCTCCATCCTTCCAGAATGTTCTCTGGCCCTCAACCCATCAATCTTCCAGGTCAAGGACACGGCAGCCAATGAGATCCCTGATATCAAATATGGAAGATGTTCGGGCTACCCTTAACATCCATCCTCTGATGTATCAAGGGCATGTCCCCCTCGCCACACATGGTCATGACAGGAACATGGGGCACCAGTAAGTCTGCTCACCATACTCCAATAACACCAACCAGTCTCATTTTCCAGGGCAAATCCGGGTATGTCCTTGCCTGCCTTTTTCTTATATTGATGCTTTGTGCTTGACTTGTCCTGAAAGTCCCATTGGACCTGACTGCTCAAAGGTTGCCCATTCTGGTTTAGGCTGTAGCTGTTCAGGGCCTGGGCTAACTGGCGACATTACATACTCTGCGGGTCTTTCTGAAACAAATGCAAAAATATTTAATTATATCCATGCGGTTTCTGGAAGCACAATCATGTTGATGAATTTCTTTCATTCAACCACTCCTTTATCATAGATTGGAAGATGAGAGGCAGGTTATACCACTTTTCACTCTTCCTTTAACAGATTACGAGGTGAAGTGAGCTTCTGTGGGTGTTTCAGTTTTAGTTATCAGAGGGGAGGTCGACCTCTCCTTCGTAACAGATTAAGGGCTCAAGTACGGGATATGGCCAGTTCGTGTATGGGATCTGAACGGATCTGAATGATTTGGGCAGATTTAAACAGACCTGTGGATTAGAGTCTGAGGTCTTTAAAATAAAATTTAGGTAAGAAGTGAAAAAATCTGTTTAACTTTGGTTACTTGTGGTTGGTTAAATCAAAAGTGGGGGAAATGGCTCTTAACATTGCTAAGAGAAGCTGGGGTTTGAGGATGCCTCCCAAATTTGCCAAGAAAGTTTAGAAGGACAGAAGAAGGATATGCTTTTAGATTTAGCAAATAGGCTAGATTTGCGTTTAACTAGGGATAAGGGGAAAGCTGAAATTTAAACGAGTTAGTCAAGCATTTAGGTATATCAGAGAAACAGGCAAGTGAAATGGAGGTGGAAAATTTAATAGAAAATTAGACAATTGGAGTTAGAAAGGAAAAAAAAAGAAGAAAGGGAACTGAAACAGTATGAATTATGGTTACAAGCAGAGAAAAGACAAAGAGAAAAAGAGAGAGAAGAAAGGGAAAAGGAGAGAGAAGAAAGGGAGAAAGAGAGAAAGACAGAGAGTTTGAAATTTGGAAGTTGCAGATTAAACAGGAAAGTCAATTTAAAAGGATGGAAATGAAGGTAGAAGATACGCTTAGTGAGGAGGAGAGTGATGATGAGCAAACCCATCGTAGCCAAAGACCTGGTGGGGACATATACAAGTATGTCAAAACATTACCAAAATTCAATGAAAAAGATGTAGAAGCCTTTTTCCTTTGAGAAATTGGCTAACCAGATGAATTGGTCAGAGGATATATGGGTAATGTTAATACAGACAAAGTTGATAGGTAGGACTCGTGAGGTGTTTGCAGCGCTGTCAGAGGAGGTGTCAAGAGAATATGGAGAAGTAAAACAGTCTATATTGAGTGCCTATGAATTGGCACCAGAAGCCTCTTGATAACGGTTCAGAAATGTAGGAAAGGAATCAGGTCAGTAAGGTAAAGCTGGAAAGTCCAATCAAGACTGGAGAAGTGACATTGAGCGTGATTGAAAGAGTGTCTCTTCCAGGAATGCAGTTTGTTCTTGGAAACGACCTGGCTAGATCAAAGGTCAGAGTGATGCCCATTGTAATGGAGAATCTGAAGGAAAACTAGGGAACTAAAGAGTTAAAAGAAAAATACCCTGGAATTTTTCTGAACTATGTGGTGACAAGATCCCACAGTCATAAGTTAAAGCAAGAAAGGAAAACCAAGGAGAAAGACAAAGGAGTTGAGGTCCAGTTGGCTGACACCCCATTTGATGAAAAGGATAAAGGAAAACCTGAGCAGGTAAAGGATCAGGCAGAGGCGTGTAGTTCTGAAAGGCTAATGGAGTTACAACAAAAAGATGAGACAATAAATGATTTATATCATAAAGCCTACTCAGAAAAGGAATCAGAATATATTCCAGAATGTTATTACATTAAGGATAAAATCCCAAGGTGGAAATGGAGACTATGGCAGGTGAGTGCAGAGGAGAATTTCACCAAATTGTGTTGCTGGTAGCAAACAGACAGGAAGTATTGTGGGTAGCACACAAAATATGTCATCTAGGAGTAAGGAAGATTCAGGCTAAGATACAAAAGCATTTCTATTGGCCTGGATTACATAAAGATGTGGTTGAAATTTGCCATTCCTGTCATACGTGTGACATATTAGAAAGCCACAGGTAGTAATAAAACCAGTGCCTTTGACGCCAATTCCCACATTTGAAGAACGTTTCAGATGGGTTATGATTGACTGTATAGGTCCCCTCCCAAAACCAAAAGAGGGAACCAGTGTTTGCTAACCATAATGGATGCATCTACCAGGTTTCCAGAGGAGATTCCATTATGGAATGTCAAGGCAAAAAATATTGTGGAGGAGTTGCTTGCTTTCTTTACCCATTATGGATTATCCAGCGAGATTCAATCAGACCAAGGGTCCAATTTTATGGCCAAATTATGTAAGGAGATCATGGATTGTTTAGGCACCTAACACTTTAAATCAAGTGCATAACATTCTGAATCTCAGGGAACATTGGAAAGGCATTAGACCCTAAAGTCAATGGTGAGGGCTTATTGCCAGGATTACCCAAATGATTGAGACAATGGTATCCCATTTCTATTGTTTGCCATTAGAGATACTCCAAATGAATCAACTCTGTTTACCCCATTTAAATTGATAGTCAGACACAAAGTAAGAGGGCCTTTAAAATTAATTAAGGAAAAGTTGATAGGTCTGAAGTCAGAGATTTCACTGTTAGATTATGTATCTGAAGTGAGAGAAAGATTAAACAGAGTAGTGAATTAGCTAGACAGCACTTGAAGTGGAACAGCATCAAAATCAAGATAGAAGCAGATAAGAAATCAAAAATTCATACATTTGGTCATGGGGATAAAGTATTGATATTGTTACCAGTGGTAGGACATCCCTTCAAAGCAAGGTTTTGGGGTCCCTATCAGATTGAGAAGAAGTTGAGTCAGATGAATTATCTGGTAAAGATGCCAGATTAAAAAAAAATGCCAGGTATATCATGTGAACATGCTGAAACCTTACTCTGACAGGGAAAGGGAACTGGAGAAACAGGTATTAGTTACTGCCACTCGGAGTGAGGAATCAAATGCAGATGATGTGGATTTCAATGTGACTCAGAATAAATTGAATCATGACGAAGTCCTTAAAGAATGAGATGGGGTAGTAAGCTATCCATCTCAGGAATGGAGAACTGAATTGAAAGACTTGTTGCAGCACTATCAGGACATTTGTAGAAATAGAATGGGGAGGACTCATACTATAGTACATGAGGTTGACAACGGAATGCTGTTCCAATGAAACAATACCCCTATAGGCTTAATCCTCTCAAAGCAGTACAGGTACAGAAGAAAGTGGAAGCAATGCTTCAAGAAAACATCGCCAAGTCGAGGCAAAGCAAGTGGAGTTCGCCGATTGTGTTGGTTCCCAAACCTGATGGTACTCAACGATTCTGCATAGGTTATCAAAAGGTTAACACTATGACTAAATCAGACTCATACCCAATTCCAAGGCTGGAGGGCTGTGGAAAAAGTTGGACAAACTACTTACATCATAAAGTTGGACTTACTTTGCGGTTACTGGCAAGTACCTTTGTCAGAGTGAGCGAAAGAATTTTCTGCATTTGTAACCCCCTAATGGGCTGTATCAATTTAAAGTAATGCCCCTTGGAATGAAGAATGCACCAGCCACATTACAAAGACTTATGAACAGAGTTGTGGCAGAATTCAATACTTGTGGCATCTACAGAGATGACTTAGTGATCTTGAGCCACTCATGGAAGAATCACATGGTGCATTTGGCAGACCTTTTTCAGAGACTACAGAAGGTGAAGGTGGTCATAAATTTAACAAAAACAGAATTCGAGAAGGGGGAAGAGACATTCTTAGAGCACAACATCAGACATGAAACGATGACACCGAGGAATGTGAAGACAAAAACCATCGAGGAATTTCCAACATCATTCTCGAAGAAAGAGGTGCTATGATTTTTGGGACTGAACTGACCTACTGGAAGTATATATCAAACTTTAGTAGCCTGATAGATTTGTTGAAGGAGAATAGAAAATTTTAGTGGACAGAACAATGCCAGGAGATATTTGAGAATTTAAAAACAGTGTTAACCACTGCACCAGTTTTAGCCATGCCAAATTTCTTGAAACCCTTTGAAGTCGCCATTGAAACATGTGATGTAGGGGCTGGAGCTGTGTTGTTACAGGACAATCATTGTGGAATTGAAAGCCAATCAATTACTTTTCAAAGAAACTCAATATCCACCAGAGAAAATATTCAACTGTTGAAAAGGAGTGAATGAGTTTGGTACTGGCCTTATAACATTTTAATGTTTATGTGGCAAACAATATATCACAGATGGTTGTGTATGCTGATCATAACCCGTTGACATTTTTGGAAAGATTTCAAGTCAAGAACACCAGACTATTTCATTGGAATCTGATGTTACAAGCATTAAATTTATAGACTGTACATTTGCAGATTGTGACAATGTTATTGTGGATATGTTATTACGGGTTAAAAATAAAAATGTGTATATCAAATAGAAACCGTTGTGTTCAATGTTATATATGCATATAGAATTAGTATGAAATGACCTATGGATCTAGTAATAATGGTGTTAAGGTTTTGAGAAAAAAAACACCATCTTTTCATCCTGATGGCTCTTTTCTTCTCAAGGGGGGTGGTATTGTGAAGTTGGGTAGAGTATTTGATGTTTGTAAACTGATAGGGGGAAGCATGTCTGGTCCCTTTAAAAGATGATTTTTTTTTAGGCTAGGAGATTTAAAAATGTCTGCAGGCAGCAGCAGATGCACAGAGAGTTCTTGAAATTTAAACATTGTACCAAGAGGCTATATTGTTAGCAGGCAAAGCAGCATTTTTACCAAGAAAACAGGTTTCTGAATTTAGCTAATTAATTTAAACCAGGCCTTGGATACCAAAACACAATTACATTTAAATCTAATGATTTTGACAACCTAAGAGCAATCCCATTGTAGGAAATTAATAGGTCATCAAGGGTATAAAAGAAGAGGGCATTTGAAAATTGATGTGAGAGCCAACTGTCATCTGTCAAGAGACAATTGTCAGCTATAAAAGAAAGAATCACTGGCTCTCACAGAATTCTCTAAGCACTCAGGAAGGTACAGCGGTAGTCTTAGCTAATATTCCTGACATGAGAATTCAATGGAGAAAGGTGTTCCTAACCGAGGATCAGCAGAGATGGCACAAAGCATCGTAGAAGACTTATCATGACTGTAATTTTGAGACACTAAGTTTTAATTTATTTTTCTTATTACTTTAATTTATATAAGTGGGGCTTGTATTTATTTACTTGGAATTTTGTTTACTTGGGAATAGTTAGTAGTTAATGGGAAATTGTTCAGTTTGTTAGCAGTTCTGTTAATTTGTTCACTGTTAGAGTTAGATAAATAAATTGTTACTTGTTGATTATAAAGTGAGTATCGGGGATTTCTTTCATTCAACCACTCCTTTATTACAGATTGGGAGGTGAGAGGCATGTTATACCACTTTTCACACTTCCTTTAATAGATTATGAGGTGAGGCGAACTTCTATAGGCGTTTTCGTTTTAGTTATCGGGGTGGGGGTCAACCTCTCCTTCATAACAGTTGGTAGTCAAGCAACTTGAAAATATAATGCATGATAATTGGAATCAGGTAGGTTACACTGCCCACAACCGTCTAATCAGCAGTTGTCCAAGAAATAAAAAGCACTACAAGTTCGTGGACATGCCAAATAATGTATAATATCCTCAATGCTTAGACAGTAATTTTTGGACCAAGTCATGGTCAGTCAGGAACTAAATTATATAACAGGGTCTACACATGCTGCTCAGAATTTCATATTTGCTGCTGTCATAAATATTTTTGACAACAGCAATGTCCAGGCTATTTGTAGTCACCAGCAACTGTAACCAGCTTATAACATAGGATTTGAAATTCACACAATTTGAAATTTGAATGAATCAGTCTGGTATGTGCAATATGTGCCAATAAACATTAAAAGTAGTATGAAAGTTCTTTCTAAATGCCACTCTAGAAAAAAAAATTCAAACTTATCCATAAGTTTTTTTTTGCATTTATGAAATGATTAAAGCACATTCAGAAATAATATTGCCTAGACCAAAGGAATTATTTTGAAAGATCAAAACATGTGCTTGGTGAGTGCTGAATCACTAATATAAAAGCAAAAGAAAGAGATCGTTCAGCTCCTCAAGCAAGCCCTGTCATTCTATGTGCTCATGGCTGATGTGCCCAAATCCTCTTTTGTGCCAGATCCTTATTACCACCGCCTCCTTGATATTTCAAAAATCCAGATGTCTGCTGTTCGTGTACTTTGAGTGATCTAGACACCAGAACTCATTTTTTTTCCCTTTATTCTTTCACAGGATGAGGGCTCCACTGGCAAGGCAGCATAAGAGTCAACCACATTGCTGTGGGTCTAGACTCACATGTAGACCAGACTGGGTAAGGATGGCAGTTTCCTTCCCTAAAGGACATTAGTGAACATGACAGGCTTTTCCAACAATCAAAAATGGATTTACGGTCATCATTAGATTCTTAATTCTAGATATTTATTGAATTCAAATTCCACCATCTGCTGTGGTGGGTTTCAAATGCGGGTCCCCAGATCATTATCTGAGTCTCTGAATTAACAATCCAGCGATAGTACTACTAGGCTATTGCCTTCCCTCTGGTGTAGAAAACTCTGGACATTCATGATTCTCTGAGAAGAAATTACTTTAGTGTCTCATTTTTGAATGAGTAGTGTCCCCTTACTCTATGTGCGCTAATTCAAGATTCCTGCATAAGTGGAAATATCATCTCAATATCCACCTTGTCAAGACTCCTCAGAATCTTGTATATTTCAACAGATTTCATACACTATAAACTTGTGCTTAATTTTTTAAGCTAGTATGTCAGTATACCTTTCAGAGACATCCTCATGGTATCATTTCTGTATCAAAGCATGAGGCCTAAGGGTATAATGTCTCAGATTCCATCTTAACTTGAGCCAATTGAAGCACAATAAGCTGATGTAAGCATGCCCCGCTCTGTAAGCAAATAGCTCAGGTAGTAAAGTGCTTGTAATGGGGAGATAACATAAGAACTACTGCAACAAGTAAAGATATCCTGCCAGAGGTAAAAGATTCATCATCATGATCATCAGCAGTGGCCATCTAAAAAGAAATGACTCTAAGATTTCAGTAGTAGATACCTAAAACTAAATTTAAAGATCAACTACAAAAGCCCTGGGCATCGCAGAATTTGGATGATCAACAGTATCTGTTTCTGTGAGCAAGAAGTGTAGATAGGCATTGTTCTGCAAAAACTACTTCATTTCTGATTAGAAAGTATTTTCAAGATAGAAGACATGTCTCTTTTTAAAAATAAGCCTGGGTTCCTGCAGTTCTTAAAAAAGACAGTAAATGACTTGTCATAGCATGAGTACAAAGCTCTCCAGAAAGAGAATAGAGCTAAAAATTACTTAAAATCTATACCTGTAAGCCTGCTAAAAATTTTTTTTTTACCAATTTGGCACCAGACCTCACTGACCTGTGTGGCAACCTAGGATGAGGCTGGCAGAGTCTGATGCTGTGGCTTCCTCTGCCAGCCCTGGAGGAATAGAAAGGCTCTTCACTGTAGCACTCTGTCCACCAAGACCTCCAGGCTAAGTGAGGAGCCAATTTCCCCTGCTCTGTCATGTCCGGAGAAAGTTAATCAAATTGCATAGAACTGCTTCAGCCTATCAGCTCTTGACCAGATGCACAATGGTCTTTTAAAGATGGGATGGTGCTGCTACTAGGGATCCCTTGATGTACAGCAGCAAATACAAAATAATAGATGAAGCACTGTAGGGCCATGGTGCATATGTACTAAGGCAAGTTTCAGATAATAGCCAAGAAAACTTGCCTAGCCTCATAGAAAGAAACTGTGATGATACTATCGCCTTAAGAGGTGTATTTTGTCATGGGTATTTTTTTAATGAAGAAAGGTTCAGAGAGATGCTGAGCGGCCTACTCAGAGCTATTAGTGTAAACAGTTTGTGAGGACTTGAAATTTTAAGTAGGAACAATGGTGCCAAAACCAGATGGTAGCCAACAATTATTTGTGGACTATTGCAAAGTCAATGTAATTACAAAATCTAAATCATATCCTATTCACATTTGGAAGACTGTATTGAGAAGGTGGAACAAGCACCTAAGTCCTGGACTGCCCCACAAAGGAAGCATACTTTCCACATCCACCTTGTCAAGACCATTAAAGATCATATACGCTTTAATCATGTTATCCCTCATTCTCCTAGAGCTGTCACTCTAGTGGACACCTGTCCAACCTGTCTTCATGAGACAATCAACTCATTCTAGCTATTAATCCATTAAACTTACTCTGAATCACTTCCAGTGCACTTTCATACTTTTACAAGGAGACCAAAACTGCATAGAGTGCAATTGGTTAAACAGAATCTCCCTGCTGACTCTTCCAGTTAACTTGAGTATTTCTAAGTGTGCAACTACAACCTCTTTAACGATCAATTGCAATACCTTCCTATTCCAGGCCACAAGCTAATTGGCTTATAGTTCCTGTTTTCTGCCTTCTTCCATCATGAAAAGATGAGTTACATTTGCTACTTCCCAGTTTGATGGAATATTCCATGAATCCAGGAAATTTTGGAAAATTAAATACAACATCTCATTCGTAACCTTTTTTAAAATTCTAGGATGAAGTCCATCTGGATCTGGAGACTTGTCAACTCACAGTTCCATCAGCTTGCTTCGTACTGCTTCCCTAGTAAATGTAATTGAGTAGGAAGAGAACTAACAAAACTGTACACTGATCAGAGAGTGTGAGTCAGAAATCCAAATCCAAATACTTGCATACCAGCAGTGTCCAGAAAATGGACCCAGCCCAGAACACACAAAGTAATTCCTGATCATCGGGTTATATTGGGAAGGAACAGAAGCCAGTTCAGACCAATGTATGATGAAGCAATCATGTATGTAAAACAGTGAGAAATAAAATGCCAAAGATGATTTTACAATGATGTTGAAAGACAGCAATTGGTAGTAAGACAAACAAGTTGCCAAACAAGTGCAAAAAACAACAACTCTCACCTCTCCACTTGGATATATGATCACGAGATCAGGAAAAGTTGACAAACTTCAAGTTTTACATTGAAGTGTTACTCTTATAACACAGTTTTTACCTGTTTGTACAATTAATAATTTTACAATACATACCTATGTATAAGCATGAATGTATTCCATACTAGTGCACCTTTCATAGACATGCCTCGCACCTCAGACACCTTTCACAGATCTTCAACTATGTGTGGCATCCCATACAAATGCATGTATGCTCATACTCACACCCACACATATACACTTGAAAATACACCCATTAACAATCAATAGTCTTTTTCTACTTAGAGTATTCTGCAACTTTGGCTTCTTATATGGCCGTAACTATTCTTGATCTCTACTCCCTAAATATGTAAGTATAATTGAGGTTGCAGGCCCCACTGCCTTCGTAATAACTTAAAAGGAGTGCCAAATTCTTAAAGAATGAAAAAGTCCTACAGCTGGACCCTATATCACTTCTATTGCATGACTAATGTCTTTCATAAAATAACAAAGTGTTGTGATGGAAATTTAGGCAGTCATAATAGTGACCTGAGGCACTCTGGTTGAAAGGGGTTTACAGATTGTCTCAGCTGCACAAATATCTGTTCTCCAGTAGATAATTTGGCTTCCAGACTGAAGTAATGGTGTAGAAATCATGGAAAAGGAAGCTAGCTTCTCTTTGCATGGCAACAATGAAGTTCTCTCCTTAGGCAACAGCAAGGGAAATGGATTGAATGTCAATCAACCAGGTTGCCCAGGCAACTAAATCCATACAAAGATAGTGGTGTCTGAGGCAGGACTGTATGGCTCACAGCCAGTAAAGGATGTCCCTGGAGGATATTTGGACTGTCTGTTTCTGAACCTCAGCAGCCATCTAACTTGCATGCTGCTACCACGAAGGTTGAAATTTGTAAAACTCTAGAATGGAAAAAACCTTAGAGGATGGCTGCTAAGGATTAGCATGTGGTGACTCGATCATTAGTTTTAAGCATTCTTGGTTGCATCATGTTTCCATTGTTTGTTTTAGCTTAGATAAAAAGTGAATTTGGGACTAGATAGTACTGGAACTGTTAGTCATTCTTATTGTTGTTGTTCATGAGGAAAGAAATGGGATTGAGTGTGAATATGTGAACTTATTGATGTGGGAAATAAGGAATCTGAAGAAATCCTGGACCAGAGTCTGATGATAGAGGATGCCACGTGTTTACTCCCAAACATGTGAGACATCTATTTGGAACCTGACAGGTGGTCCCCTAGTTCACTCATTTTGATGTTCCTTCTCTTGATAATTTTGCTTAATTGCTGCCATGATTACTAGAACTGCAAAGTTCAGCAACTTAGCAAAGGGAACTCTCCCATTTTTTCCTCCAGATTTTGATGCCATTCTGGCAAGCTTCATTTCTGCCTTCTATAACTCCTCCTAAACAAGGTGATGCTTAGCAATATTCCCATGAGCAAGCACTCACTTTGTCCTGGTGATTTCTAAATGATCTCTGATACGGTACATTTAGCAAATGTTGATTTTCTTCAGGTGAAGTCCTCAGAAAATTTGCAACACAAAGGTTCATATCGTGTTTGTGAAATTATGTAAAATATAATTAGGAGCAGGATTTGAACATTTAACTTCTCTATCCTCATAGCTGATCTGATTCTGGCTACAACCTCACATTCTGAACTACTTCGATAACCTTTGATTCCGTTGTTAGTCAAGAATATATTTATTTCTGCCTTAAATGTATTCAATGACCGCTGCTGTCTTGGGAAGAGAGTTCCAAAGACATATTACTCTCTGAGAAAGAAAATCTCCTAATGTCCATCTTAATTGGGAGACCCTTTATTTTAAGCTCTATCTTCCCCAATGCTAGCACCTCCCATGAGAAAACATCCTTTCAACATCGACCATGTCAAGACTCCTCAGGGGTCTGGTCAGTTATTGCTAGGGACTGCTTATTGAAGTACAATCCTGGGGAAGTATCAGTTGATTGTTAAAGAAGTTCTGTGAGGGAAAGTAGGAACACTGCCAAAGGAAGTGGGGGTGTAAAGGAGGGGACAAAAGCAGAAGCATTTGTGGAGGAGGGAACAATCAGCACCCTCTTGTTGTGCTGTATAAATGACATCTGTCTTTTTTCAGGTTTTTTCTTGCATCCTAATTTTGATTAGCACAAGACAAAAAAAATCAACTTCTTTTCTCCTTTTAGCAATGTTTAGGTTCTGTACTACTTATTTAGTGGTTAGGATGTGAAGTAGATAGGCTGAGAACCTGATGGAAACAGGTTCAATTATGACTTTTTAAAAGTAAACTGATAAGCACATGACAAAAGAAGGAAAAAAGCATATGGCTGTAGGAAAAGACTGGGACTAGGTCCTGCTAATTTGCTTTTGAAGATGGCTGCACAGGCTCAAAGGGCACATTTCCTTCATTTTGTGCTGTAAGCTTCATACACCCAATAGATTTGAAAGATGATTTAACTGTTTAATAACAGTCTAATTCAATGAGGATCCATTAGTATTATTCAAAAGAATCTGAGCAAGAGGATGAGAGAGGGAAATAGCAACATGGGTTTGTGTACCAAATAGAAGCCAAAAGAAAAACTGGGAAAGACTATTTTCCTAGCTACCATCGGTTCTGAGGAAGGGTCACTGGGCCTGAAATGTTAACTCTGATTTTTCTTCACAGATGCTGCCAGACCTACTAAGCTTTTCCAGCAATTTCTGTTTTTGTTCATGGGTTTGTGTACATTCATTACATCATCCCTATTGATCTGCTTAAAATAAAAAAATTTTTTTTCATATCCTTTAAATTTCCTACTCTTATTTTTGTTGAAATGGGCAACATCACAATACTGCTGTCGACACAGAATAAAAAGTGATAATAGGAAATTAAATGTTTCTCAATCTACTATATTGTTATTAGACATTGAATAAATTTATTACCGTATTTTTACAAATGCTCCTTTTCCAGGTCTATAATTGTGAAACTAATGTACATGCACCTAAAAAGATAGCTATTTTAATTTACTGCCTTTCTGTTTTCTCTAATAAAAATATACATAACAGGAGCAGAAGTAGACTATTTGGTCCTTTGAACCTGCTCTGCCAAATTATCCCTGGTAACTATTGATTCTCCTGCCCACCAAAAATCTATCCACCTCTAACTTTACAAATATTTGTGATTCTGACGCAGACTCCATCATCTTCTGAGGCAGAAAATTCCAAAGTCCTACAATCCATTGAGAGAAAAAAGAAATCCTCATCTCTATCTTGAAAGAACAACCCCTAATTTTAGAACAATGCCTCCTAGTTCTGGACAGACCCATGAGAGGAAGCAAAAGGATTCAGGATATTATGTACTGCAATTCAGTCTCTCTTCAATAATCTAAACTCCAGTGGAAACTAGCCTAGCATGTCTAACCTATCCTTGTTTGAATAGACAACCCACTCATTCCAGGTATCAATCTAGCAAACCTTCTCTGAATTACCTGCAATGTATTTATATTCTTCTTTAAGTAAGGAGACCAAGGGTCCTCTTGCAGCTCAGTGGTAGTGTTCCTACCCATGGACAGGGAGGCCCAGGTTCAAGTCACAGCTGCTCTAGAGGTGTGTAATAACATCCCTAAGTAGGTTGATTGGTAAAATTAGAGTGAAAATTAAATAAAAAGACCAAGGCCCTTCATGGTACAGTGGTAGTGCCCCTATCCCTGGACTGGGAGGCTGGGGTTCAAGTCCCACTTTTCAAAAGGTGTGTAATAACATCTCTGAACAGGTTGATCAGAAAAATAGTTTTAAAAAAAGACCAAAACTGCACACTGTATCTAAGATGTGGCCTCACAATGTCCTATAAAATTGAAGTGTAATATCCTTACTTTTCTGTTCAATTCCTCTTGTAATACAAGATACTATCTTATTAGCCTTTCTGATAATGTGCTGTCCCTACATATTAATATTTTGTGACTCATGCATCGAAACCTCAGAATTCTTAAATCATTTTTTGTTGAAATAACTTTATTTTTAAATTTTTTAAATTTTTCTTTATTTTGTACACCTTCATATTTTTGCACATTGTCTCCATCTGTCAGACTTCTGCCTAATCACTCAACCTATCTATACCCATTTGCAACTTCCTTACATCTTGTTTACAACATACTTTAGCAATGACCATCTCTGACAAGGGAGAAATTTTCTCTCCTTGACTTTTGATGGTATCTGCATAACTGAATCTATTGCTATCAGCATCCTGGGGGGGGGGGGGGGGGGGGGGGGGGGGGGGGGGTTGGGTGGTGTAGTGGTGGAGGGGTATCCTTGACCTGAAACTAAATTAGATAAGCCATATAAATACTGTGGTAACAAGAGCAGGTCAGAAGCCAAGACTCCTGCAATGAATAATTCATCATCTGACTCCGCAAAATTTACAAGGCATAAGTCAGGAATTTGATGGAATACACCCAATTTTCCTGGTTACATACAGCTCCAGGAGCATCAAGAGGCTCGAATCCACCGAGGACAATATTGCCCACCTAATCAGCGTCACATCCACAAACGTTCATTCCCTCCACAGCCAAAGCTCAGTCGCAGCAGTGTGTATCATCTACAAGTTGCACTGCAGAAATTCACCAAGGCTCCTTAGGCAGCATGTTTCAAACCCACAACCAGTACCAACTAGAAAGACAAGGGCAACATGGAAAGATATGTGGAAACACCACCATCTGCAAGGTTCTCTCCCAGCACTCACCATTCTGTCTTGGAAATACATCACCATTCCGTCGGGGAGGCTGAATCAAAATTCTGGAATTCTCTCCCTTCAGGCTTTATGGGTCCACACTGTACCAATGACTGCAGTGCTTCAAGAAGGCAGCTCACCACCACTTTCTCATGGGCAACTAGAGACCCACCACTAAATTCTGGCCCAGCCTGCTATCTATCTTTGGTGTCATCTGTGAATTTACCTATCTTCCCTTTGGCCTCCTCGGCCAACTCATTGATGCAATAATAAAATGTTGAGACAGTCCACGGCAGGATTCCAGTTATCATATCTTGACAATCAGAGAAGAAGGGGCTAGGCTCGAAACGTCAGCCTTTTTGCTCCTCTGATGCTGCTTGGCCTGCTGTGTTCGTCCAGCTCTACACCTTGTTATCATTGTACATATTCTCTGTTTTCTGCCAGCCAGCTAAAGTTTTATCCAAGCTCATACATTTCCTCTATGCAATGATTCATTTTACTTTCCTCAATAACCTTTGATGTGGCACCTTACCAAATGCTTTCTGGAGATTCAAGTACATACGTCAACATGTTCCCTGTTTTCCACAGTGCATGTTATTTCTTCAAAAAGCTCCAATAAATTGGTTAACGTGAAATCTTTTTGCAAAAACCATGCTGATGGTTCCCAATTATCTTTTTTCTTAGTTTTTCAAAGGGTGAGAATTCAACGGTTTAACTGTTCAACTGTGCTGTGTTGTATTTTAGGCATTGCAAGTACTTTATCATGCAGAAATAATTTTCAAGGATGTTAAAATATGTTTGCCTTTTATATTTGAAAAATGATGAATATTGTGTTGCCACCCAATAAACATGGATTTCATGGTTTTTTTAATTAAGTTGTAGTGTGTCCAAGTATAATAATTTCTATTAAGAATTTCTGATGAAGTGAATGAAGATGATCTAAAACAAGCTTTTATGTTATGCCTAATTAAAAATCTATCATTTTTTAAGATATATAAAGGATTGTTCAGCATTCATTTTCAAGAAGCAAGCGTTATTGACAAATTGAGACACAAATGCAGACAGATTTTCCTTTAGGGCGGAAATATCCGTTAGCTGTGTTGTTTCTAATTTTCCACTATGTTCACTACAAAGGATTCAATTGAGTTTATAGCAAATGTTAGCATTAGCTTATCACCAGAGAATTGGAGAGCACTGTCTTGCATGGCATCTGGGGCAAATGTGCCATCCAGATTATTTAGGGTCCATAATTGAAAACAACTGGAGTGATAAATGATGCCTGGCATGAGGAAATAAAATTGTCTACAAAATGCAATCCACTTTTAAAACTTGAGATTTATTTCATCAGAACAGAAAAGACTTATGGACCATCTCAAGGGCAGAGAACAAGAAAAACATTTTTTACAGAGAGATTTGTGGGGCTGTTATTTAAGCGGAGTCCATGTTAATTTTTAAAGAAAGGCTGGTTGGAGGAAAAGGAGATACATGATGTGATACAACTTGAGCATTGCTGCAAAAACTAATTTAGTTAATGCTTTTCAACTTGTACTCATCAGGACAATTGAGAAGAAGGCCAATTCTAGAGGAAAACTTTGTGGCTGATTGGTTGGGAAGTGGACGCTGATTGGGATAGGCATTGACATTAATAGTAACTGACAGTTAACTGCCAAGTTTATTTAAAATTTAAACCAGACAGTTTGACTCTGATTTGTCAGGGTGTTCCCCTAAGAAATGAACAGGTGCATAGTTACGAACTATTTTGTTGATGAAATAGGCTCATCATCTACATGCTCATTCTATCTGTAAAGAACAGGATCCTTCAGCACATGTAAGTGTGCCACATGTAAGTCTGATTGACAATCTGAAATTGGTTGTCAGTGTAAATCTTTGTACACTCAGGATTATCCAGTAAATACTGTCTAATTGAAAGGTTACATTTAATTTTGGATACTGTTTTGCAAGCGCGTATTGTTTGTTTATGATTAATAGCTTGCCTTTTTTGAACAGTCGAAATTGTATGATGTTTAATATGATCCACCAATCTTTTGAACTTATGGTCTACTTACTTGGCATCAAACCAACATTCAAATTCACATACTACGTGATTCATTTATGTGATAGGCAAAACCTCTTCTTGGATTGACACCAGTGTTAGTAATGAGCACCACTTGTGTTACTACTGCATATTGGCACCATGAAACAGCTAATTTCATCTATTACAGTCATATAGTCATAGAATCCTCTGGTCCAACTCATCCATGCTGACCAGATATCCAAATTAATCTAGTCCCATTTGCCTGCATTTGGCCCATATCCCGCCAAATCCTTCCTATTCATATACCCATCCGGATGCCTTTTAAATGTTGTAACTGTGCCTGCATCTACCACATCCCTTGACAGTTCATTCCACACACTAACCACTTATAAAAACATGCCTCACATTCTTTCTAAATCTTTCTCCTCTCACCTTAAAAATATACCCCCTAGATTTGATTTCCTCCAACTTAGGGTAAAGACATTTGCTATTCACCTTAGATATGCCTCTCATGATTTTATAAATCTCTATAAAGTCACCCCTGAGCCTCCTGTGCTTCAGTGAAAAAATATGTTTATATTCAACCTTCCATCCCAGCAACATTCTGGTAAATATTTTCTGAACCCTCTCCAGTTTAATAATATCTTCTTGTAACAGGGCAACCAGAATTGCATGCGTTACTCCAGAAGAGGTCTCACCAACATGCTGTACAACCTCAACATGGCATCCCAACACATATTGTCAAGGATCTGAGCAATGAAGGCAAGTGTACTAAATGCTTTCTTAACCACCCTGTCTACCTGTGAGGCAAATTTCAAGAATGTTTACCTGAACCTATAGGTCTGACTGTTCTACAATACTACCCAGGGCCCTACCATTAATTGTATAAGTCTTGCCCTGTTTTATTGACCAACATGCAATATCTTGCTTTTATCTAAATTAAACTTCATCTGCCACTCCTCAGCTGACTGAGCCAAGTGATCAACATCACTTTGTAATCTAGGATAACCTTCTTCACTGTCCACTCTGCCATCAATTTTGGCAACATCTGCAAACTTACTAGCCATGCCTCCATAATTCTCATCCAAATCATTTATATAAATGAAGAACAATAGCGGACCCAGTACCGATACCTGTAAAACACCACTGATCACAGGCCTCTAATCTGAAAAACAACATTCCACCACCACCCTCTGTCTCCTACCATAAAACCAATTTTGTATCCAATTAGCAAGCTCACCCCGAATCCCATGTGATCTAACTTTACTAATTAGTCTACCATGTGGAACTTCATCAAAGGCTTTACTGAAGTCCTCGTAAACAACACCTACCGTGCTGCCCTCATCAATCTTTTTGGTTACTTCCTCAAAAAAATTAAACATCATATTTTCATACATCAATATTTAACATGCAATGCATTAGATTCCAAAATATTTCAACATTTTTAACATGTATATTTTGTATCATGGCATATAAACTGACAGGTTGTATAAGATAACCTGATTTTTCGGTGCCAAAATGTATGCTTAAGTTTATTCCTGAAATATAAGTCAACCTCTCATTTTAATGAATAAATGTATGTTTAGGGTTATGCTCACATTTGAATTTGTCTTAAATTTTCAGCTCAGAATTACACATTTAATGTTATACGTTTCTTAGCAATTGACAAATGGGATCAAGCAGCAATAAGGCTATGTTGTCAAAAGAAAGTGTGGGAGTTTTAACATGACCCCACAGACCAGACCACACATGACAACAACCAACAAAAATGGACCCTCAGCAAGTAGAATGAAGTGTTAAATTGTCTTCAAGTTTAAAGTCATAATATGAGCTGTTTTGAAAAACTTGTGTGAGAATAGAAGAAAAAGGATTCTAAAAGGAAGAAGGCATCTACAACTAATGCTCCCTGAGAACAGGGACTAGCCACTGTCCTGTTATTGAGAAGCTTGTACCAGAATGGATCTTCCAAAATAATAAGACAAATCCAATGTGTATTGTAACAGCCAGATCATAGATAAGCCCTCAATGTGTTATGTCCAGACCCTGGGTTGACATTTTCCAAGTTATTGTGGTTCCACACAAGATACATTAACATTTTAAACTCCCAGGTGTGAAGGGACTATTTTGCTCCCTTCTTTATTTATCCACCTCCTTCAGTTAATCAGAGTCAGGCTAATTTAGAAAGGATTCCCTCTGTTTTGGATACCTTCTTCCCAAACTGAATTAATTTATGTTTGAAAAGCTGTTTATTATCTCTTATTCAACCAGGCTTTCTTGAGTTAACAAAAGAATGTGTTTGTTATGACTAAATGAGAGAAAAGGCAATAACACAACACGTATACAGGAACCGGAGGTAAATATAAAAAAAAGGATAAACTGTGAATAAACCATAGAAAAAATATGGTCAGTCTCTGAGTCACTCATGAAGTGTGGATAATAGAATTGTTTAGCCATTACAGTGGATGCTACTGGTAGTATTGACGTCAGTACTGAACAGTTGATTTTAAGATAACAAGGTGTAGAGCTGGATGAACACAGCAGGCCAAGCAGCATCATAGGAGCAGGAAAGCTGACGTTTTGGGCCTAGACCCTTCTTCAGAAATGGGGCCGGGGAAGGGGGTTCTGAAATAAATAGGGAGAGAGGGGGTGGCGGATAGAAGATGAATAGAGGAGAAGATAGGTGGAGAGAAGACAGACAGGTCAAAGAGGTGGGGATGGAGCCAGTAAAGGTGAGTGTAGGTGGGGAGTTAGGGAGGAAATAGGTCAGTCCAGGGAGGACAGACAGGTCAAGGGGGCGGGATGAGGTTAGTAGGTAGGAGATGGGGGTGGGGCTTGAGGTGGGAGGAGGGGATAGGTGGGAGGAAGGACAGGTTAGGGAGGCAGGGACGAGCTGGGCTGGTTTTGGGATGCGGTAGGGGGAGGGGAGATTTTGAAGCTTGTGAAGTCCACATTGATACCGTTGGGCTGCAGGGTTCCCAAGTGGAATATGAGTTGCTGTTCCCGCAACCTTCGGGTGGCATCATTGTGGCACTGCAGGAGGCAGTGATTTTGAGATTCTTGTTTTTTTTTAACAGAGACCATGCTTTTTTTGAGGGGATTACAAACTGAAATGGAAGTTGGACTGCAATATGTTTGAACTACTTGGAGAGTTTTACAACTTGGTGCCAGCACAGCAGAGAAAACATCAAGGCTCTGCAAATCGAAAGCATCCATCTCTCCCTCTCTATCCTTCCCCCATGGTGTGGGGAAAAGGCAGAAAAAAACAATCAAACTTAAAAGAAAGAATTATAACAAGAGAAGACCTAAGTCTGTCTGATAATTGTTGAAGTGAAGAACAATCAACACATTACAGACAAAATGTGTCATCATAATTCATAGAATCCCTGCAGTACATAAACAGACCTTTTGGTCCATTGAATCTGCACTGACCTTACACATCCCAAGATACTATGGGGCAGTTTACATTGGCCAATCCATCTAATCTGTACATTTTTGGAATGTGGGAGGAAACCAGAGCACCTGGCAGAAATCTATGCAGACATAGGGCAAACATGCAAACTCCACATATATAGCCAACCAACACTGGAATCAAACCTGGGTACCTAGCACGGTGAGGCAGCAGTGCTAACCACTGAGCCACCATGCCTTCAGAAAGGACTGTGTGAGAATGTTTAACTCAGCTTTAAATCTGGACTTCTGATGTTGAATTTTGATCACCCTGTTGACCTCCTTTTTCCACCCATAGGATATGTCAAATTGTCATACTCAGCTGTGAAATGGGTGTGTATCTGAAGTGTTATAGATAAGTTGCAATGTAATAGAGTAGAATTTATTTCTTTCCTCTGCCCTTTGTTCATATTAAATATGTTCCTATAAATAGAACTATTTTCTATTAATAAAGAAACCTAGCGTTGCTTTGTCCTGAATTATAGCCAGTTAGACAATTGGTCATCTAATTAGATTTTTATACATTTTAGGACAACTTGAGGAACAGTGGAGCCCAATTATCAACACACCTTTGTCAGTGAAGTTGTAACTTTTTGTCAGCACTCTGAGTGAGAGACAGTCTTTTCCTTTTATTTACTTGCAGTTTAGGAATGTTTAATGGCTGTTCCCCAAACCGTGATCTTCTGATCACACTAGTCCACACATTAGTATGTCAGGCCACCAGCACATATAGAACAGGGTTGAATTTTGGTTTTAAACCCTGTTCCTATACTTTATTGAAAAAGGAAGGCCTGGAAATGCCTGTTGCCCTGACTGCTGTCTTTTCTCTCATCATGTTCATAGAATAAATTGACTCCCAGAGATTACATTCCATTTGTAGTCCATTTCTACCTTTTTAAATCATCACTTTGAAGCTTCCTTCAGACCTTTTCAGGTGTAATATTCCAGGGTCTCTCTCTCTCCCTCCCTCTCTCTTTCTCCCTCTCTCTCTCCTTCTCTTTTTTTTCTGTCCACTGGGAGCATTGAATTTACATTAAGTAATTGTGGATGTGTCAGTCCTCTTTTAAAAACACATGTTGGAATTAACATTTGATATATCCATAGGTGATCTGATGTTATAGCCTTAGTCAGTACAATATTACAATATAGTTGCTAAATGGGCCACATCAACATTGAGTCTAGAAAGATTTCAGAACAACATCTAGTTGGTATAACCACTTTATGAAGTGGAAATGTTTTGTGACAGAAAACTAAGATTGCTTAGAAATTTCCAAAACACTTTAATGGCGAAGTTACAAATTTCCAATGGCACGCCAGCAGACAGCAGCAAAAACACAAATACCTATTCTTTCACATTGGCATATTGAAATGTTCTTGTAAATAAACTGTGGAGTGGAACGGTGTGAAAATAATTCTAAAGATAATCACAGGACATTAAAAGGACAAGATTCGCATCGCTACCAACCTCAATGGTGAACAGAACAAAATTAAAGCCACAATAATTACAAACATAAAACCGTCTCAAAAATCAAATTCTCTGCAGGAACATTTGTTCACGACAATGTTTGGACGGATAAGGATGGATTATAGATTGATAATGTATGGAATAATCACCCCTTGGCCTTTGCAAAGAATGGATCTTACTAATGAGGGATATGTTTAGATCCCATACAATCGCTGGAATCAAGAGGCTCCTGCAACAATCAATTTGCAGATATACCAGGGTGTCTAATGTGTAGTTCAACTTTTGGGTATATAACTCAACAAGCTATTCAAAGATTATATTTGTGCTAGATGAAATAGCTGGATGGTTGACTGAGAAAGAGCTTCACTAAGAGTGGAAATATGCATGCTTCCCTGCTTGCTGTTTAGTGTGTTTTGTCATAAAATCATGGAATGCTAGTAATGTACAATCTGTCATCAGATCATTCAAATTAGATGGAATATCCAATTCAAAAAATGGCGAGGAAGATGGTTTGCTATGGAGGGGTCATTATGAAACTGGAAACACTGGAATCTGCTTAGGAGTGAGAATCTTATGAACATGTCATTGCCAAAGTGATTCAGAATGAATTTAAAGAACTCTTACATCACCAATACTATATTTGATTGTTTTTAAAACAGTATGATTGTGGTTCAAACAATCCTTGTGGATTTATTTCATTAAAAAAAATGACATATTGATTTAATTTTAGTTACCTGTGTCATTATTTTTCATAATTTATTATGGTGACCATCTTCATCAAGGTGTTCACTTTCTACAGTCAGTTTTTAAAGAAATTTTTAAAGCTTCATAGGTCGACATATGCATTATAACATAAAAAATTACAACAAATAATTGGCTTATTATAATATTGTACTGTATCAATATAACTTCAAAGCAAATTTAGCAGCCAGAATATGGAAAATTTCAGAGTCAAGACTCTAGACTGTCAGTTTAAGTGAGATGTGTGAGTTATGATAATTATCAATGTTCACAGGATTACTTCAATCTGTTCTGATAATAATATTAATCTTACTCATAGCATAATTGTAAGATTTAGAGGAACTTTAAAAAAACCAAGAACAACTCTGGTATTGATAATGCAATGCTAATGCTGATGTTATATATGCATAAATTGAGCTTTATATTTATAATAGTCATGTATTAGGTAAATTCATATCACCCTTGCGTATATAAAGAACATTGTAAAAATAATAGTAAAGAAGTTAAGATGTTAGGAATGTGAGTTTGATCATTTATAATTAAATCAGTTAATGGTCTGGTGATTTAGATATACATAAATGAATTAGCACAGGATTGCTAAACAATGAAAACTTTGGACATCTTGAAGCCATGGCAAGTATTTCCTGCATTGCCTTCATACGTAAATTCAGAGGAACTGTGAATAGAGTCAACAGCAAATGCATTGATGAAATAGCTACCCTGTGATAAATACAGCAAAATATTGATAGCATTCACAATTCAATAATTAATACTAAGTGTTTGACCCTATTCATCATGAACCTAACAACATTTGGAATTCTAATGAATGTGAATCACATTATAAAGAACATTTATGCTATCACAAAAGCTGTTTGCAAATGACCAGTGTGCATGGAAACTGGATCGAAGTGATCGAAGTTGGGGGATGTTGTTTGTCTCCAATTTTGTTCTTAATTGTCACAAATTAAATTGTGGATAAATAAATATTGGACAGATAAACAGATCTGAGGATATCATTAACTAACAGATACAAAGTCATAAAAAAACACAAGTCTGAAATGCTTTCCCAGCTGACTTCTTTTTACCGTTAAGCTTGTAGTAGCCATAGTTTAATACTGTAAACAAACCATTGAACACCATTACTATTTAAGATGAAAAAAAATCACAAGCCTAAAAGATGATGCAAATGTTCAATTGGTATCTGTTCATGACACAAGGCTACATTATGATTGTTTTTACTGAAAGCCCCAGATTATTCAGTACTCTGAAAGGAAGCACAAAAATTAGATAGGCCTCTCGCAAAGGAGGTGAGAATCTATTAAATGGTGTGTCAGCCCAGCAAACATGTCTCTAAGCAGCTGACATTTGGCAGTGGTTGAAGAATGACATGTTTTATGAGGAATCCAAAGAAAACATTTATTGCAATAAAAATCAGAGAAAATATTTAAAAATATGGTTAGATGAAGATGCATTCGAGAAAAAATAGTGAAGACTTAAAAGGATAAACAGTCACCACAATTGCAGTTTTAGTTAACAGAAGAAGTTCCTCATGATTTAATGATTTTGGTTTGAGCTTGTGTTTGTTGACATATTAGAAGTGGAGGGATTATAGGTCATTGTCGTTGTCAGCACAATGTTAAATACAGGCAGACACATCCCCATCATGTATTATACTAACCCTCAACAAATTACAGCCAGATAACATATTTAATGTACCAAAATATGACAAGGTGCATAACAAGGTGATATCAATAAAAATGTTTTGGCATAGTGTCAAAAGTTATCAGGACTGATGACCAAAAACTTAGTCAAAGAGGCGTGGTTTATAAGCATCTTTAAAAGAGGTGAAAGATGATGGAGAGGTTTGGGACTGGGTAGAGTCTTGGAGCAAGGCAGCTGAAAGCACAGTTGTCACAGTGGGTGATTAAAATCTGAGGTGCACAAGATGCTTGAATTGGAGCATTGAAGAGATACTGAAGGATTGGAAGGTGGGAGAGGGTTACAGGGATTGGGTTGTGGGTTTGGGGTTGGGGGAAGGTCCAGAAGTGATTTGTAAACGAGAATGATAATAAAATTATGTCAGGGTCAGACTGGGATCCAGTGTCGGTCAGCAAATACGGAAGTGATGAATGAATGAGACTTGGATAACAGGAGATAACAGGAACATAAGAACAGAAGTCCCCTGTGTCTAATCCATCACTAAATAAGATTATGATTGATCTGTGATCCAGTTTCATATGCCTGCACTTGCCCCTCATCCCTTAATAACCTTACAACAACAGAATTTATTTTGCATATTTTACATAGCACCTGTAATATAATGAATCATCCAAGGTGCTTCACAGGAGGATTATAAAACAAAGTATGGTGCGAAAACACACAAGACATTATCAGGTCAAGTGTTCAAAGGCGTGATCAAACTGATGGGTTTTAAGGAGCATCCTAATAGAGGAAAATGAAGTAGCAAGGTGGAGAGGTATGGGAGTGCATTTCAAAGCTTAGGATCTAGGCAACTGAAGACATTGTCAAATTTTATTGCTCCATCATTGGCCATCTACAAATTTAGAAGAGTGCAATATCTCAGAGGATTGTGGCGTTGGAGGAGATTATGCGAATAGGGGCTGAGGCTGTGAAGGGACTTGAAATGAGAATGGATGAGACATTTAAAAACATGCACAACTGAGTAGCTTTGTAGGTCAGCAAACACAGCTATGATAGAGAAGTAGGACTTGCTGCAAGTTAAGGCATAGTTAATGGAGCTTTAGCTGACCTCGTGTCTGTTGAGGGTAGCATATGAGAGATCAGCCAAGGTATGTTGGTATCATTGAGTCCAGAGGTAATGAAGGAACAAGGTGAAAGTAGGTGGTTTTGGTGATGGCACAAACATGACATTGACAGTTCACCTCATCTTTGAATATGGCATTAAGGGTGTAAGCAAACCAGCTTACTCTAAGAGTATTGTCAGGAAAAGGGATTGAATCAGTAGCTACCGAATGGAGTTTACAGTGAGGTCTGAAAATAATCACTTCAGTCTTCCTAATATTTAAGTGGATGAAATTTCTGCTCTTCTAGTACTGGTAAGCTGTTTAATACTATGACAGTAATAGAGGAGTCAAGGTGCTGGTTTTGAGTTAGAGCTGGATGTCATCAGCATACGTATGAAAACAAATGATGTGGTTTAGGGACAATTGTGGTTGAGAAATGGGAGGGGTGAAAACATTGATTCACCAGAGGTTACCAGAGGTAACAATGTGTGAATAGGAAGTGTTTGCAAGTAATCTACTGGTTATGGTAAGTAATCGAGCAGTAAGAGCATTCTCAACCAGCTGGACAACAGTAGCGAAGTGTTGGAAGAGGATGGAATAGTCAACCATGTCAAAGGCTGCAGATAGATTCAGAGGGAAAAGTTTATGTTTTTCACAGTAACATAGGATGTTGCTTGTGACTTTGAAGTTTCAGTCCTGTGGCATTAGTGGAAACCTGATTGGAAGAATTCAGACATGAGATTCTGGTGCAGAGGGGTATGGATTTGGGAGGTGTTTCACTCTGTGTTTTGTAGGTACACCACAGCACTATCAGGAAAGGAGTTGCGAGCCAGTGACAGTAAAGGAATGATGATATATTTCCAAGTCAGGATGGTGTGTAACTTGAAGAGGTACTTGCAGGATGGTGGTGGTCCCAGCTGTCTGTTGCTCTTTTCTCCCAAGGTGACAGGTGTACCTAGTTTGGAAGGCATTGTTGAAGGAACTTAGGTTGCTCTAGTATATCTTGTAGGTGATACACTCTGCTGTGACTATGTGACAGTAGTGAAGAGAGTGAACGTTTAAGGTAGTGAATGGACCCACCTGCCTAATCTGTGGCAGAGTCCGCAGTTCTGCACTGGACCTCTTAGCCTTATAGCTCAACAAGTCAGAGTGGAAGCAAATAATCTTTCATTTTGAAGCATTGCCTAAAAAGATGAAGGATTGGGTGCTGATCACACAGATTACTTTGTCCTTGATGGTGTTCAGCTTCCAGAGTGGTGTTGAGGCTGCATTCATCCAAGAAAGTGGAGAGTATTCTCTCACATTCTTGATTTGCAATGGTGGACAGGCAGGTGAGTTACTCACTGCAGGATTTCTGACCACTGAAATACTCTTGTAGTGCACGATATTATGTGGCTGCGTCAGTAATTTTCTTGCCAAAATGACACTGATTTCAAGTAAGATTTAGCCACTGTAACAGATTTAATGAAGCAAATAAAATGTACTAGGTAGAACGCTTACAAACATAGAACACAGAACATGGAACAGTACAGCACAATACAGGCCCTTCGGCCCATGATGTTGTGCCGACCTATTATCCTGGTCTAAGATCAAAGTACCTTGCACACCCTACATTTTAGTATCATCCATGTGCCTATCCAAGAGTCGCTTAAATGTCCCTAATGTACCTGACTCCACTACCACCACTGGCAGCGCATTCCACGCACCCACCACTCTCTGTATAAAGAACCTACCTCTGACATCTCCCCAATGCCTTCCACCAATCACCTTAAGATTATGTCCCCTCGTAATAGTCATTTCCACCCTGGGAAAAAGTCTCTGGCTATCCATGCTATCTATGCCTCTCATTATCTTGTACACCTCTATCAGGTCACCTCTCATCCTTCTTCGTTCCAATGAGAAAAGCCCCAGCTGCCTCAACCTTTCCTCGTAAGATCTGAATTCCAGTTCAGGCAGCATCCTGGTAAATCTCCTCTGTACCCCCTCTATAGCTTCCACATTCTTCCTAGAACGAGGCGACCAGAACTGAACACACTATTCCAAGTGTGGTCTAACCAGGGTTTTATAGAGCTGCAGCATAACCTCACGGTTCTTAAACTCAATTCCCCTGCCAATGAAAGCCAACACACCATATGCCTTCTTAACAACCCTATCAACTTGGGCAACTTTGAGGGATCTATGGATGTGGACTCCAAGATCCCTCTGTTCCTCCACACTGCCGAGAATCCTGCCATTAACCCTGTATTCTGCATTCAAATTTGACCTTCCAAAATGAATCACTACACACTTTTCTGGCTTGAATTCTATCTACCACTTCTTTGCCCAGCTCTGCATCCTGTCAATGTCCCATTGCAATCTACAACAGCCTTCCACATTATCCAAAACTGCATCAACTTTTATGTCATCAATAAACTTACTAACCCACCCCTCCAATTCCTCATCCAAATCATTTATAAAGATCACAAAGAGCAGAGGTCCCAGAACAGATCCCTGCGGAACACCACTGGTCACCAAACTCCAGGCTGAATACTTTCCATCTACTACCACCCTCTGTCTTCTGTTGGACAGCCAATTCTGTATCCAAACTTTAGAAGAGTTAGAAGAGATAAGAAATAAATAAAAAGGCAGATTGCAGATCACAAGTTAGATTTTGAACCAAACAAAAACTGAAATTGCTGGGGAAGTACAGCAGGCCTTGCAGTAACTGTGGAGAGAAAACAGAATTAATGTTTCAAGTCCAGTGACCCTTTTTCAGACCTAGTCCAGTTTTAGTTGAATACTAAGGAGTCTTATTTTAATTCATTTGCATTTTTTAAAATTTGGTAATCTAATTGAGGGTTACCCATAAAAAGACAATAGAACTAAAAATACAGACTGAATGAAAATAATAAATTTCATGAAATTCTACTTCCACTAACTTTAATAAAAACAGACTGCAGGTTCCTGTACCTAATGAGGTGCAGCATGTAACTCTCAAGTAAATGATAGAAAAATTATGTAATACCCTGATTTGATTCAATTTTAATTGATTTATTGCTGTCACATACCGAGATATAGTGAACAGTATTGTTTTGCGTGCTAACCAGAGAAATCATACCTTACATCAGTGTACCAGGGTAATAGAACAGAATGAGGACTATAGTGTTACAGCTATAGAGAAGTGCGGAGAAAGATCAACTCTAATATATGAGAGGTCTGTTCATAAGTCTGATAACAGCAGGGGAGAAGCTGTTCTTGAATCTGTTGGTAAGTATTCTCAACTGTTGTATCTTCTGCCCACTGGAAGAAGGTGGAAGAGAGTATAAGAGGGATGGGAGGGGTCTTTGATTATATTGGCTGCTTTCCCAAGGCAGCAGGAAGTGTAGACAGAGTCAGTGGAAGGATGGCTGGTTTTTCTGATGGACTGCATTCACAAGTCTCTGAAATTTCTTGTGGTGTTCAGCAGGGCATTTACCATGCTAAGCTGTGATGCATCCGAATAGAATGCTTTCTATGGTGCATCTGTAAAATTTGGTAAGAGTAATTTGGACATATTTAACAAATGTTGTGGCAGGAATGTTCACCTGATACTCAAAGCAACTTCAAGATATAAATTAGAAAATAGAGACAAATCCCTGAAATATTTGTGGTGGAGAAAATACTTAAGTTCAGTACATGGAATCCTGTCAATGTTTAACTTTGCTTTGAAAATCTGGGTCTCAGACATTCCTAAGAAACCCCAAATCACCACATTCCAAATCAAGGTTCTGACTAATCTACATCAGCAGTTTAACAGATATAAAGGTGTTCATACACAATGGTCCCTTTCTGTCAGCCAGAACCTCTAGATCTGAGTCCCATGCAAAGTCTCTGTGGTTGATTTTCAGCCGACAATTCAATATGACAGGTGACAAAGTTGGGAGAGTTTCTTGAACAGCAATTCTGCAGAAAACATGACAAATCACCACATCTTTCATTAGAACTAGGAAGAAGTATATTTCAACCAACCACAAACCTTCTTTGCATCCTTTTCCCAACCACCCTTTGCTCAAAATCTATTTTTTTCTACCTCATCCCAGTTCTTACTAAATGTCATAGAACTAAAATGTGAACTGTTTTTCTCTCCATAAATGCCGCCTCATTTGCTTAATATTTCTTGCATTATTTCTTGTTATTTCAGCTTTCTAGCATCTGTAGAATTCCAGTTTTTGATGAGTATGCTTTGCTGACTTCCCTGCCATTATAAGAAGTTCTTAAACTGGAGTCAGCTACCGTCATGGTACAATTGTCTTTCCAAATCCCAAAATCACTGAAGATCACACGATTAGATAATAGTTTGCATTAGCCCAGATGAATTTTCAATATTAATGTAGAACAGACTATAACAAATGTGAAAATAACAATTAATTTGTGTAATTACATCCTATAGAAAAGAACATAATCAACCAGCTCTCAAATAGCCTTTTGGCCTCACATCATGCTGAATCCGAATCTATGTCTTTATAAATTCTGATTTGTTCTTAGAGACTGAAGCTACAGTTTCAAGGCTTTATCAGTGCTCATCTAATGTACATGGAGACCATAATGCTCAGCATGGATTTTGATGGATTACTCACTCTTGGCAACCATTGAAAGAGAAACTAGTTGAGTGCTAACCAGTAAAATTTATTTGGATTTTCAGCTGTTTGATTAACATGCCCTGCTAATTCAAGACAAGGAATAAGGACATTCCTAATAATTATGGACAAGTTTCCTATCAGCGTGGGAAAGATTTTGGAAACAGTGATCAAAGAAATAAAAACAGACTCTTGGAGAGGTTTGTGTTAATTAAGCATACCAGCATGGAATTGTAAAAGGCAGATCGTGCTTCACAAATCAAATTTATTTTTGTATGAAGTAACAGCGAAGATTGATGAAAGAAATGGAATGGATGCTGTCTACACAGATTATAAAAACTGTTTGATGAAGTATCATATAGGAGCCTGGAAATATTAAGCAAATTAGGCAGTATTTATGCAGAGAAAAACAGTTCACATTTCAGGTCTATGACATTTAGTAAGAACTGGGAATAAACAAAATTGAGGCTCATAGAATAGGTCGGTCAGCATTAGATAGAATTTTAAACAATTGTCTTCATAACAGAAAATATATGTGTCATGGTAAACGCTTAGTTTTCAGACTGTAGGCTGTTAGAAGTGCTATTCCCAAAAGGTCAGTGCTGGAGCCACTTTTTTGATATATGAAAGTGATTTGGATATTGAGGTATAAAATAAACTTTCAAAATTTACCAATGATTCCAAATTGACTGATAGTGAGAATATTGCTAATCGACTGCAACAGAATGTCTAAAGGCTAGCAGAATGGGCAGGCAATTGGCAGAAATAATTCAGAGAAATGTGAGGTGATGTAATATGGCAGAAGAAACAGGGAGCAACAATTTAGATGAAAAATGACACATTTCTAAAAGAAATAAGAGTTGGAGGTTCATATTCCCTTGTTTGAAGGTGGCACGATTTCTTGAGAGAGTAGTTCATCAAACATACAGGATCTTTCATTTATTAATTTGCAATCTGCCTGCAGGCAGGTCTTTGAAATATTGTCTGGTGATGATTCATCCTGAGTTGTTTTTCTTGGCAGTTCGTGAATGAAAGTGCCTTCACCTCTCAGGGGTAGGACAAGAAAAGGGCAGGAAAGAAGGTCTCAAGTCTACCTCAAAGTCAATCAAAAAATCAAACCCTCATTGTTGATATTAATCTGTACCACACTGTGGTCATCGAGGCTAACTATCTCATACTTACTTCACAAATAGGCTTGTGGAAGCTCAGACATTAGGTGTTAATAAAGTAGAGATTGTCAGATGTAATAAAAGCTGTATGTATGTTATCTCATATATATATGTATATACATACACACATATATACATAATATATATACATATATGTTAACTAGTGGCTTATGGGTGTTAGTTACTTTCATGAAAGGACTAAACAAAACAAGGACAAAGTATCTTTTTTTAGAGTCCTAATCCAGTATGTGTCAGAGAGCAGGTGATTGCAAAATGGCTGAAATGTTAATGGATGATTGCTAATACTATGGGGTTTCTGACAAGAAGTGTAACTATTGAAGGTATTAGTTTGTGTTTAGTTTAGAATAATCAAGAATTGATCTTAATTTAGAATACTCAGTGACTGAAAGTTTTTGGGGCAATTTTGGAAGAGACATGACTGGAGTCGAAAGCAAATATAGATTGAAACCTTACAGGGGTCTGAGCAACATGAGCTATCGTGAGATGTGTGGCAGAATTGGACAAAATGTCAGATAAGGCTGAACTTGACTTCAGATCATCTCACACTGAGTTTCTTGCTAGGCACTGGCAAGTTGCCAATCAAAGAGTTATTGCTTGTTAAGCATCTTAACAGCCCAACTTGCCTTATCAATGTTCAGCTTGCTGTCTGACCAACCTTACCGAACAAGCTAGATAATGAGAAATCTCAACATGGAAACTAGAACAGATACCAGCAGATTTAGCTCATCGCTCACTCTGAGCAACCTCCATATTGCATTCAATCCAAATGCAAACTAGGGCATGATCTACGGGCATCAACCACATGCGTCCCTCATTCATAGCCATTGGCATTGATTATTTGCCAAGCCCTCACTACCATTGTGGCACTGGCAGTGTGCCTTGACTTCCAGGAGGGGTATAGTGATTGACCATGTTTAGCATGATCACCTCATAAGCTAGGGGCTGGGAGTAATGTAGGTAGGTTCAGGTATGTAGATGGATTTTCTGGGATCCTGGAGGGATGCAAAGCTGATGGGTTTCACAAAAGTAAAGGGATCTGGAAAGGGACTGGTGTGTTTGGAGGCATACCAACACACTGGAGGCTGCAAACCACGAGGCGGGGTGTGCCCGTTGTCATCTTTCATCAGGCTGGAAATTGAAAGTGTACAATGGGTAAGAAAATAGCTGTGCCCACACTCAGAAAGGGTGGGCTAAGTGCCTCGACCTGAGAGAGATGGGATGGCAGATCCCACCAATGTTAGGGCTTTTAGGGGGAAAAAACATTGCATACAGACCCATGTACTGCAGATGGTATTGACTTGTAGGGTCCCTCATCCCTGGATATCCTCATGCACAGCCGCCTTCTGTATGTGCATTCCCCTGTCACAGACATTGCTTAACGACACATTCACAGCTGGACCTTTGGTCACAGAGACTGTGAAAAAATAGGGATGCAATACAAAGTGGGTCATAGGTGTCAGCATGACCTCATGTAACCTCTCCACATTGTTCTTGCTTCCAGATGGTGCAGCAGTCTCTTAGCATGGACTTCCATCCATGGAATTTCTTCTGTGGCCACGCTGTGATGCCTGAGGCTGCTAACCACAGAGAGTCTACTAGCCAGATGTAAGCTTTAAGCAGTGAAATTTATAAAAGGTGCAAAATACTTTCCAATCTACTGTCACTCACACTATCAGTGTACCCAATGGCCCTGAAGGTTTGAATGGTGACCCCAGGGCTGCTTGTATATGGATGCACATTCCAAGGGTGCTCTTGCCAAAAGCAAGTTGACTGTCCTTGGTTTCAACCTCTAAAGTTGAGGGGACAAGCAGGGTGGAGCTAAAGGTGGAAGCCCAGCTATCTCTATAGTATCCTGAGAGGAAATGTCTGAGGGGCACGTGTTAGGTTGCACCTCTGGCTCGGTATATTCTGGTAGCACCCAGTCTTCTTGAGAAAAAGAAGTACCTGGAGTGCTTACCATGTGTCCCTGCACCTCAGTTGTCACGCTTTTGGTCTTGAGTAGTGCAGGTACGGTATATGCATGTCACCAGCAGACACTGAGGTCTGGACCTGTCTCTCCATGGAGACTGCCACCTGACCATGAAGCCAGCCAGATGGTCACATGATTCACTACACCACTGAAGTTTCTGGGCAATGAGGGCCTTTGCATTCACACAAATCTCTCTGCCTGTTCCTCTTTGTACATATGGATGAAGTCCCTGATTGCTGACGCAACAGGGTCCTCTCCTGCCTGAGGCTGAGCAGGTGCCTGGTCTCCGGCATTCCATTGCATGCCAGTGGCCTTCCTTCAGTTACAGAGCTGTCAGACTGAAATTGTTCTTCCACACATTGTGGCCTCAGTATCCGGCTTATCAGGGATGCAGGAAGCAGACTGTCCAATTTTCCTCTGACGCTTCAGTTGTCTCATTTTCAGAGGTCCAGGATGTGATTTCCAAGGGGACTAGCCATATATATATGGCGGTGGAGGAGATGTTGGCATCACCTGCAAGTCATGAGAGAGAGAATACATAAAGGTCAGTAGTTTGAAGTGGTGTGCAATGAATAAAACCAACAGTGGTGTTAATATGAAAGTTGTAGTGGAATGAAGAGTGTTAATTACCTGGTGTCAGGACATGGACATCTCTGCATCTCCACAGGAGCCGCTCTGATCTTTTCCTATGAGAATCAGGATTCTTTCCTTGTAGGGGATCAGGCATCCCTCTGCCCTTTTGGGCTCTCTTTGTTATGGGTTGTCTTCTCATGTATGAGAAAAACATTGGATTTGAGTGAGGTGGAGATGGGTGACATGAATATTAGTGCTGGTGCAGCTGGATGAAAGGTGTTCTGACAAAGTTGAGAAGGCAGCCATCACTGGCAATCTTTTGATGATTCAGAGTGTGTATAGACTAGTAAATTATCCTGAAATTCTTGAGCATCTTCTAGGTTGGTGTTGTATCTGCTGGCAGAAGCACTTGGGAGAATTGTAAACTGTGATGTGGACAGTGTAAAACTTCAAATGAACATTGACAAGTTTGTGAACTAATGGGTAGCTGGCAGTTGAAGTGTGAGATAATCACTTTGGTGCAAATTACATGGAGTTACAGCATAAAACAAAGGATACAGTTGAAAGGGATGTGCAGAAACAGGGAGACCTGAGAATATGTATACATAAGTCATTAAAAGTGGCAGGACAGGTAGAGAAAGTTGGTAGTAAATCTTACAGTATTCTAGGTTCCATAAATAGAGCCACAGATTACAAGAGCAAAAAAGGTTACGATGAATTCATATAAGACACTGGTTAGGCTTCAACTAGAGTATTGTGCATTGTTCTGTATATCCCATTATAGGAAGGATGTGAATGTATTAGAAAGAATACAGAAAAGGTTTATGAGAACGGTGCCAGGGATGAGGTGTTTAAGTTATGAGGAAATATTAGAGAAGTTGTGACCATTTTCGGAAGACAAAATGGAGATTTGATAGAAGCTTTCGAATCATGAGGGGTTTGGACAGAATGGATAGGGCATGTCAAGAATCAGTGGAAACATTTTTAAAATGTTTTGTGAAATAAGGAAATACCAGTTGAGGAAAACAAAACTTTTCCACATAGCTAGCAGGACTGTGCTTCTTTCCACCAGCCCATCTATCAATATTTCTAGGTTCTCTCTAAAGGTAGAAGTAAGCTTTCCTTTCTCTCAGCCGTATCTTGAATAGTGAGAATCAAGTATTACAATACGAGGGGTCATTCTTGGCTTGCAGTGTTATGAAGTGATATGAAGCTGGGCCTTAACTATGGTGCCAGAGGCATGTACTCCAGAAAACCCCAGAAATTATAAGCACTACTGCCTCTGTTGCTATGTGATTCCCCGAGAAAGGTGCTTAAAAGCCCAGTTGCATAATTAATGAGGTGAAGAGTAGGAGATTATGTGAGAAAGTCGTTCCGAGGCATGGTGGATCAGATGCCATGAATCTCATTTGTCAAAATATTTTACCTGAAAGTTGGGAAAATTTCATGTCATCCATGAAGCCAATGCATTAGTCAAAGGAACCTTTTCTGTACTGCTTCCAACATCTTTAGATCATTTTCTTAAATAAGCAGACAAAATTGTACATAGAAATCCAAATGTGGCCTTATACAAGTGTAGCAAAACGTTCTTACTTTTACAATCCATTCTCCTTGCAATAAAATAAAATCAGTTGCCTTCCTCATAAATTGGTGTGCCTGCATACTACTATTTTGTGATTTATGTATTAGGACATCCAGTACCTCAGAGATTGGCAATCTCTCTCCATTTAAATAATTTGCTGCTCTTCTATTCTTCCTGACCTACTGGATAAGTTCGCATTATACCCACACTATTCTTCATCTGCCAAATTTTTGACCTGTCATTTATCCTATTTGTACAAATTATCTATGACCAAACCAACCAGATACTGTGGGTTTGCACACTATGTCCATGGAACTGTTACAATACTCCATTCTGGAAGTCTTTAGTGCATCTGATTAATTATAGGACTAGCAGCTGGGAGACAGGGGCCGTCCACAGAAACCTGCCTATGACACCAGTGAAGATGTTGGAGTTATTCTCCTGACACAAACCACAGGAGAACTGAGGCATGCATGTTAACTTTGTGTTCATTCAAACAAGCTCAGACTTACACTGGCTAAACAGAAATTATACCTGATACTCTAAGCTGGCTGTGACCCAATCTCTGTCCCAGTCATAGAATCCATACAGTATAGAAGTAGGCCATTTGGCCCATCCAGTCCACACTAACCCTCTGAAAAGCGTCGCACCCAGACCCACCCCCTACCCTATAACCCTACATTTCCTGTGGCTAATCCATCTTTGGACTGTGAGAAACTGGAACACCCAGAGGAAGCCCACGCAGACACAGGGAGAATGTGCAAACTGTACACAGACAGTCACCCGAGGGTGGAATTGACCCCGGTCCTTGGCACTGTGATGAATAGTGCGAACCACCGAGCCACTGTGCCGCAGTCTTCTGAATGCATATTGAAAAATATCAACCATTATACATATACAGTGTCTACTTTTCATTTTTGTATAATAAACAGAAATCTTCCACCCTGTATCTTTATCTTATACTCTCCAGTCTGCTCTCAAGGCCAATACAGGCCTTAGGATATAATAGGTTCCTCTCCAGTGATTTCTGATGACATGAGTGCTTAGAATTTTAGCAACAGGGTGCCCAAGGATTTTCCTGCTAAAATGTGTCTTAAGGGTCTAGTTTGTCTGACTCCTGTTGCAATCCCTTTTTTATAAAATCTTATTTAATTTCCACTACACTAACAACAGCAGATTGAAGGTATTTTCATTGGTTTTCTGTAAGAGTGCTGTCTTCTATTTGAGCAGTCATGGGCTCAGTCCTCCCCTGCCAGCCCTGTGGCCCTGTGTGAGGATGCGAATATCATGCTCATCGCTCCCGACAAGCCAGCTTGGCACTGGTCCATCCCGAGACAACCCCTCACCCCAAGCCTGTATGAGATTGCATCCTCCTTTTGTATCCTCCTTTTGTATCCTGCAAACAGAAAACAGGATATAATTCCACTACTATGGTTACATGAGCCTGTCATAACTACACACAGCCAGGCCAAGTCCTGAGCCCTCTCTGATAGGTAACTGGGAATGCATTGTTTTTCAATTAATGGGCATCGACAGCATAAAGTGGCTTTAACCCATTCAGTGCATATATTCCAAGTAGTCACGAAACTTGCTTGCAATCATCCAATCTAACATGCCTCTGAACTGGCATAGCTGGACAGAATGATCCTCTTTGTGTATCATTTTGCAGTGAGTAGATGCTTCCTAAATATTTTTGCAGAGATCAGTGGATTGTTTATCCCTTTCCTGCACTTGGAGCCTTGGTTCAGGCCACCTTGGTCAGAAAGGCAGGCCTTCTGCTGTCATCCCTGTGGAAGGGAGTGTCTTGTCTTACCTGGACGGTGTGATGCAGAACCTCTCGGAAGGCTTCGCTAAATTGTAGGGACAGTTTTAGCTCCAACGTAGACAAATTCAAGAGGGTCTGGGCAACCAACATAAGCTGGATGTTGCAGTGAGTGATGGGTATATGGGTGCCTTTAAAAACAGCACAAGGGACTTTGACCCCAGTAGGTGTGGTGAGTTTGGAAAATTCCTGTCCATCCCACCGTCATTAAGTTTGCCATTGTACATGTGCTAAAACTAACATGCTTATGTAATGAGCAGAGAATTGTGTGATTGTGTGAGAAAAGTCCAAATGGAAATGACTGCCACTCCCAGGCCTCTCGCGTGACATTGACTCTTCAATGGAAGATGCTGCTCCAAATTTTGGAAAAGAGAGTATTAAAAATGATTAAATGAAATTAAAGACAAATTGACGAGCTGGATATAAAACTGATATGGCCTCCCTGAGTATGTTTACTACAAATTAACACTTAAATTTGGATGCTGTTGACCAACTACTGTTAGATTGATGAGAGAACTGCAGGCTGTCTTGCTCCCTCATCCCTCTTTTCATCTCTTGGGTAAAGCAATATCCCTCTGTTTAATGCTCAAGGAGATTAATGACCCAGATTGTGCAAATTATGGAAGTAATGTCACATCTTAGAACTAAGTGGTGAAGGGCTCTTGTGGTGCCTGATGCCAAGCCTACAGAAGTTCCAGTTGAGGAGGCTGAGCCTGCATCTACACAGGAATCTTTCAGTAGGCCTGAGCCCTGTAGTCATTAAGGTCCACAGGGACAACTGCCCAAGTCTTCCAGTTGAACGAAACCAAATACAGAGCAGGCTCCCTCCACCCCTCCTGCATCAGTTGGGACTCCACATAAACCTACTGGAAGGGAGAGAGAACAATGTTTACTGAGGCTAGTTGGCACAAGTGACTCATAATTGTAAATAACCTTGCACTGTCATAAATACAAATATGCTTGCAATCTTAAAATGTATGTTCTAGTGCATTTCTTCCTGTCAGACCTGGTTAAGTCACTCCCTTGTGAGATATGAACAACTTCTTCAGAAATCCCAAGCATGAAAGAAGTTGATGGCCAAGCATTGTTCATCCCTCACAAGCAACAGCCTCTCTGACTGAAGATAATTTCACATGTCAGGGATCCTTGAACTGATGACCTTGCCTAAGGCTTTGCAATTTAATGTGGACAACATTGTCGTTAATGTAATGTTCAAGAATTATTGTGAGGCCTGGCCTGCACTCATTTTCTACAATTACACCCACCTTGTCAGTGAGAGTACAGATCAAAATTGATTTCTGGAGGGAAAGATTCATTTTAACTATCAACTTTCCAAGAAAGAAAACAGCCATTCCAGCTTGTGTTGAGTTTTTATGAGAGTTTCTTGCTGCGAGGTTTAGTGAGCTTTCTCACCCATCTTATCAATGTCATCTCATTAATTACCTACCACACCCCTATGGTGTCTCTAATGTCTGATTTCTGCTCCATTTTTCCATGTGCCATTCACGAACAACTTGTTACTCAGCAGATATCCACCCAAAGATTGACATCCCTCACACACACACTATCTTTAAAAGGCCGCAGTGCCCTTGGCATTCAAAGCTGTCCTGTTCATTGATGGACAGATTTGCAACATGTCAGAGAAGGGGAAATTGTCACTGCATTTCCATGACAGGTACCTGGGGGTCCTGGTGAATGGGGTGGTATAACAAAGAGGAACCCTCTTCCTGGAGATTGTCCTAATCCTGCTAACCTGGTCTGAGGTCAACATCCATGTCAGTGACACCTCCAGGATGCAGAAGATTGGCCAGCAGTGTAGAAAGAATCTCAATGACCTTTTTTTTGCGCTACCAGGGGAAGCACACACTCACTCGATCAATGCCACTGCACACACCTCCCCCCAAGTCTCATGCCTCACCTCTCACATTGTTGCCTGCAGCACATCGCCTCACCTGTTCATCCCCCTCAGGGCTCCCACACCACTAAGTCTGCATACCCTCTGGGCTACCTCCTCAGATTTTCAAAAGACTTTCACTACCTTTCACCAACATGCACTGTGACGAACAGCCATGCCATCAATTATCATCTCACTCAATTTCACCCCCCCACCTCTTTTTGCTCATTATAGGTGAAGACAGCCCATAAGAGTGCAGCAGTAACCCATACAAATGGGTCTGTGTCCTCACCTTCTATGAGGATAGGATCCTGGCCTACATAGCAGACATTTGGAATGAATAATGCAGGAATGCTGAGACATTTATGTCTTGCCAAATGAGTAAGATTCACTCCACATGCTTATGCCACTCTCCTATTAAACCTGCTATCACTGTCAGTCATTGCACACCACTGCTAAACACTTGTTTCAATGCTTTCTCTCTCTTTTGTCTTCCCTGTGGATAAGTGGCCAGCTGCAGAAGAACTAGCCCCCAGGCCTCTGAGTATTGAGACCTCTGAGGAAACATCAGCAAAGGTGCCTTCTGCTCCTCCTCCATGGCTGAATGCAGACACTTCAGTGAGAACTGTAGGCAATAACAGTGTGGGTAGGCAATAAGAGTGTGGGTACGCAATGTGGTGAGAACTTCACTGCAACAGCTCCACAGCTAGCCAAGGAAGAAATGGACTTGGAGGGAAGAAAGGCACTTGGAGGACTATAGAGACAACTGCTTAGCCCCAGCTGGGTGAGACCCCTATAGTGTTGGCAATCAGGGATACATTCCAAATTTGCAAGGCACAGCAGCAGTTGCAGACAGGCATGTCAGTTATAATGGGTCTCGTTGCCTAGAAATTGCATTCGTGCAGTGAATCCTGTGACCATCCGGCTCCCTCCACGGACAGGTTGGTGGGTGCCGTGGAGAGCCAGGCTCAGCACCCTCAGTGTCTGGGGGAAGAGCCATACATACGTGACCCTTGGCTTGTCTGGCCTATCTAGACATGAACAGTGTAGGGTCACCCTACCTAAACACCAAGGCCAATGGGCTCCACACCAGAGCAAGTTCTGTCCTACCCAACTTGGTGTAATCAATTTCCACCTGGATGGAAGACCGGTATGATTCATGTTGCTGTAGTGATTGTCTTTGAGAAGGGAAGGGTACAGAGGAATACGTTGTGGAATCAGGCTCAGATTCACATAAAATATCACTGAATATCACAGGTGGGTTAGTCTGCCAGGGTCTGGGAGATCAAGCATCAACAGACCGAAAATCCCCATGGTTTGCCATGCAGAAATGTGGTTGGGAGCTATGGCTTGGATTGAAAATATTACATTTATGAGAGATTTAAAAAGTGGTTGAAAGATTAATTGAGGCTTAGCTGTGGGGAGAAGTCTCCACCAAAACTCACATAATGAAAGAAAGTGCCAGTGTTCAATGTTTTTAATGACTGGGAAAGGAAACAATTGGAAATAAATCCTTGGGAACTAAGAATCATTTTGGACAATGTTTTGGAGAATTGATTGTCTACTTAAAGCAAATTGTCTACTTTAAGTAGATCATATTATGCTAATGCCACCTGCACTACCTGGACTTAGAAACATGAGGGCAAAGTTATTTCAGAATCACAAGCAATGAAGTGTGCAATGAACTGCTGAACAGTTTTAAGTGTTGACACATAGGTTTGTAACAGCCTCTTTGCTGAAACAATGCTGCCTGATACATTGATCCTCATCCAACTGGAAATTTAATATTCTTGTTTTGTATTGGCTAAAATATGTCTCCTCCAACATTTTATTTTTTGTCCTCTTCTCCTTGCACTCTTGTCTCCTGTTCTTTCTACTCCTGGCCCATCAGCAACAATGGCAGACTCGACATATTGCAAGACATTTCTTGCAGGAGTCCCTGAGCTGAAATCAGCCCTCAACTCCAAAAGGAAATTGTTCAAATTTTGCAGTTAATGATGACAGCTAACATAGCCTAAAATTTCTTGTGAGGAGTTATGAAGCAGAATTAATTCCTCCCTTGGGAGTCAGAGAAAATGAAAAGAAAATTACTCCTACCATTGTTTTGCATTTTCTTGTCATTTGCTAGTCATAGATTGACTCAGGCAGAGTCTTGGGAACATATTTTCTACAGTTCTCAGCCAGAGATGAAATTGGACACTTGGAGGCTGATCAGGATTTGGGACAAGATGTATCATGTACTCCAGAATAAATACATTAATATTGATAATAAAAACAATGTTGTGAATAATATTCTCTTGCATTTGGAGTGGAAAAAGGGGTTCTCTAGGGAATCCTTTATTTCTGGAAATAAAATTCAAATCAAAGAGGCAGATGGTGGGAAGACTTCCTGCTGTCACTGACTAGGAGATTTGGTCCTGGTAAATCGATAACAGTTCAACAGTTCAGTTTTCTACCAGTTTTCAATGTTCATTTTAGAAAGCTAATTCTAGGATTCAGATTATAGGACTTAGCAATGAACGTAATGTCCGAGTGATATAACCCTTTATTTTATACACATGACTTTGTAAGGACATCGCAAGCTAATCTGATTTCAACATAGTTAATTCATTTAAATTGCTAGATTTCTGGGGTTGCAATCATCTGCAGTTTTACTTCAAATAAGCCACCTTAATTACAAAGTTAATCTGCTTTACAACTTGCAAACATTTCACTTTGTATCTAGTCATATGCAATCACTATTAACGTAGTTTGAGTTTAGTTCAGAAAACAAGCTTGGGGAAAACTTCAATTTCACCAATTTTCTGCAAACTCTGGAAAATGAAAAACTTTCTGTTTGATGATAGCTGTTTAATTGAGATGTTTTTATCCCATGGACCACTATTGGATCAGTTTTGCTTTTGATTTTCAAAAACTTTTTGAATTATCTTGATTTTTTTGCCATAAACATGAGGCACACATTTTTGTAACCAGTTGCAGCTTACAGTTCCTGTTATTCACATCACAATGTCCCTTCCCTGCTGTGACTGTCAACACTGTGCTACCTTTGGCTGTTGTTTTCCCTGTAGTGTAAAAAACGAGTAACATCAGAAGTAAGTAAATATGGTTGGCTACTTGCAGTCTGTTTATTGGTGTTATCAGAATATTTTTCTGAAATAACATTAATGTAAAATTAGAAGATGAAACAAGCTGGCAGGATTTTTTTACCTCAGAAATATCTCTAGTCAAAGAAATGCTCAATCTAGCACATTTGGGAACTTCTACACATTCCATGTCAAGTTTCAAATTAATTTTGAGCTTAGTGCTAAGTCTGTTGATTTTGTTAATTCATTGGTTAAATGTGGGTATCATTGGCTGGGTCAGCATTTATTGCCCTTCTCTAGTTGCCCTTCAGAAGATGGTGGTGAACTGCCTTCTTGAATTGCTGCAGTCTATTTGGTGTAGATAAGTCCATAATGTCATAAAGGAGGATTTCCAGGATTTTGATCCAGTGACATTGAAGGAATAGTGATATGTTTCTCAGTGGTGAGTGGCTTGAAGGAGCCCTTATCCTTATAGATGGAAGAAGATGTAAATTTCCGCATCCCATCTTGTAGACAGTACATACCACTGCTACTGAGCCTTGGTGGTGGAGGGAGCGCATGCTTGTGGATGTGGTGCCAAATTAGTGGGTAGCTTTGTCTGTAGCTGGTCAAGCTTTTTGAGTGTTGTTGAAGTTGTACTCATCCATGCAATTGAAGAATATTCCAACACACTCCTAGCTTGTGAGATGTAGACAATGGACATGTTTTTGGGAGTCAGCAGGTGAGTTACTTGTTGCAGGATTCCTAGCCTCTGACCTGCTCTTAAAGGTACTGTACTTACATAACTAGTCTAGTTCATTTCTGGTCAATGGTAACCTCCAGCATGTTGATAATGGGATATTCAGTGATGGTAACACTATTGAATGTCAATGGATGATGGTTAGATTCTGTGTTGTTGGATTTAGTTGTTGCCTGGCATTTATGTGGCGCAAATATTATTTCACACTTTCCAAGCCAAGCATTTGGACGTGGACTGCTTCAGTATCTGACAAGTCATGAATGAAGCTGAACATTGTGCAATCATTAGCAAAATTCCTCAATTCCGACCTTATGATGCAGGGAAGGTCACTGATGAAGCAGCTGAAGATGGTTGGGCCTAGGATGCTAGCTAGGGAACTCCTACAGCGCAGTTCCAGAGCTGAGATGACTGACCTCCAGAAACCACAACCATCTTCCTATGTACCAGATATGACTGCAACCAGCAGAGAGTTTGCCCCTTGATACCCATTGATTGCAGTTTTGCTCGGGTTCCTTGATGCTACTCTTGGTCAACTTCAAGCGCTATCAGTCAAGAACTCAGCTCTTTTGTCCATGTTTGAACTAAGGTGGTAACGAGGTCAGGAGCTGAGTGACCCTTGTGGAACCCAAACTGGGCATCACTGATTAGGTTATCGCTGAGCAGGTACGGCTTGATAGCACTGTTAGTGAAACCTTCCATAACTTTATTGATGATCTTGGGTAGACTTGATCTACTTGAGTGTCGACTAGCGGCAAATAGGCTTTATTCTGATTTAGTCTAACAAGCAATATTCCCATCTATCCAAACGGTTCTCAACTTACTCTTAGGTTTCTAAAGTTTTGATATTTACATGAAATAATTTTTAAATAAACCATACGTTGGAAGAACAAAACTAATAAACCAAGGGCAGCATTTTCATCAGAGGATATGTATTGATTTACTGGGATTGTCAAACAATCCTGAACGAGAAAATCGCAGATTCAATTCCCAATTGGTGCAAAGATTGCAGTTGAGATACTTTATTTGATTTCATTCCTTGGAAATATTCTCATGAAAACTTCACATGAATTGACCTGTGTGAGATGAGATTGATTCAACTGTCTTTAATAAATACATTTGTCTAGGTGATTTAAACTTCAAAGTCAAATACAGTATAACAAAAAACAAAACCTTCTGTCTTTGAGGTAAATCATCACCAGGCAACCAGAGAATATAGTTGGCTAAGAATTTGCTGAACTGTCTGAGAGGCCCACCTGCCAATGCATGAAAGAACCAGAGACTATGGAATTACACATTAGTAAATGACAAAAAAAATGAAGAGGAAAATAAATCAGGAAGAGAAAACACAGTTCCTTTTCATGAAAACTTCATGCTGTTTGCTTTTCTCTATGATTATGCTTTGTAGTCTAGTGCTTTATGTCAGTTAGTTGGGCACTCAGCAGCAGACCCAGTTAAGTGGTTAAGATAAATTAAAACTGACTTACTCCTGTTAAAGGCAACATGTCATTCTTAAATAGGTGAATTTTTAGTACAAAAGTTGGAAAGGAAGAGAAATATCATTCTTCCAGATGGAGCGAAGAGACTCTCCGGTATAAAGAGCATAGAGAGTGGGTGCAAGTGTCCACCAAGGTCAATGCAAGGAGTCGGACTCCAGGGGACTGGCTGCAGAGCTGCACAAAATTCAGTGATCTTACACAAGTGGTTATCTACATATGACATTTCCTACCAACTATATCACCAATCTCACAATGACACAATGCAATGCATCCCATCATCAATCCCCCACAGCCAGGACACACAACTAACATTCATTTGCTCCACATCACCCTAATACGTGTGCTACTGCTACAAGCTTCATACTCATTTCTCATTACTTTTAAATAATTCTATATAGTTCTGTTGGGTACGTCACCCAAATACATTGCAATGCACTCACTGACACTCTTCCTACTAACTTGCATGACAGGCCATGAAAAGAGGGCTGTATAGATTTACCAGAATGATACCTGGACCCCAAAAGTTCAGCTACAAAGTATGATTAAACAAACTAGAATTGCATTCCTTAGACTTTCAAGATTAACAGTGATTTAAAAAAAACAAAATTTCCAATATACGGTGTATCGGGAGAAATTATGTTTGCTAACTTCGAAGTCCAAAGCTATGGGGCAGAGTCAAAATGTTGGAGTCAGACTTTTCAGGAGTGAAATCATGGAATTCTTCTGAACACAGAGGGTGCCAGAAGTGTAAAATACTCTTCAGGAAATGGTAAATATAGCTAGATCAATTGTTCATTTTAAAACTGAGCATTTAAGAGGGTCTAGTGGTGTAGCATTTGTATTACTTTTTCTAAACCAGAAGATGTGGGTGTTCAAGTCCCATCTGTCCTGGAGGTATGTTATAATATGTCTGAATAGATTCATTAAAAACTAATTAAAACTGAGCAGCTTTCCACCGGCCATGTGGTAACCACTATGTGAGTACTGCACAGGGTCATTACATTAGGCAGCCATGTGGAAGACAGGCGTTGTGGGAATATGCTAGGGTAAATAGTTACTTTAAAATATTGTTGCACAAAGTTTTAGTTGGATAATGTTTCTTTGACATCTTTTATTTCAGTATTTTCCTGAGACTGTCTGAGGCAGATGGATGGAAGAGTGGAACAACAGTGACCTGGAGACATGATCAAGGGAAATAGAGTATATGGTGAGCAATGCATGAGTATCCTGTCAGGAGTGAAGGTGTCCCAGGTGCAACCTCCATTTCTTACTTACCACTTCATCCTCCTCAACCTGTTCCTGAGTAGCTCTGCCAAAGGCTCTTAAGAGCCATATTGTATAGAATGCAAACATGAATTTAGAAACATACTCTGGCAAGCATTGCAGAATTCTTCCTGGGTGGACCAGATATCAAAAGTTTTATTTAGAATGCCAAGAATTGCCCCACATAATTCCTGGTTACTGCATTTTTCTCATTGGATGAATGCCGTCTTTGTGTTTTTGGGTAGCTGAAGAGAATCCTAAGCCAACTTTAGAACGAGCAGCCTCCCTCTGGTTTGTTGCAGTGGTTGGTAGATGAAAGCAAAGGCTAATTGGCACAGGATAAAATCATTGTGGAGGCTGCCAGGATAGGAGTGTGGTGTTCTGTTCATGAGTCACACAATGAATACACTTTAAAAGATTGAAACACTTCAGCACTGATGCACTGCAAATTTTGTGTATCTCCCCATTGACATATAATGCCTCAAGGCTCCCAACATGATTGGGAATCCTGCTGCCCTGGAAAGGCTATGTCCACTCCACCAGTATGTCTTTGTTAAAAGAGAATCAACAATATCTGAAACAAAAACAGAAATTTCTGGAACAGCAGGTTTGGTAACTTCTGTGGCTTGAAATCAGAGTTGTTTTGGGTCCAGTGACCCTTTTTCAGAACCAACAAAATTCTCTCTTCTCAAATACAGAGCCATGGTGACTTTTGTTGGAGGAAAAATTATGCAATTTTGCCAGCTCCAATCTGGCAGAAGCCTGAGATGTACAAACTGTTGGCAAAGTGTCATTGATAGCCACAGACAGTACCATTATTGCCTTGTCAGCCTACAGGCTCAGTTAACAGAGGTACCAAAATTAACTGACTATCTTTTTATGTATTATAGCCACCTCAGACTTTGCTCTTGCCTGAGCTACAGGTATGAAACGTATACTGCGAATATTTTACATGAGTAGAGGTTTTTATTGTAAGCCATCTTCTTCCTCCTATTTCAGCTTCTCCTCTCTGTTTTCTGTGATTTGTTCCCATATTGTGCCATAGGCCAAAGGAAGTTCAATATTAGTGCCCATCAATTGATGCATGCTAAATGTTGGAAGTTATCAAATTCCACATAATATATTCCTTTTAATTCATCAACTGTTTTGAGCTCTTGCAATAATGCAGAATACTATACTTCCGCTCACTCTGCGACAGATGTAAAAAGAACCTTAACTGAAAGTCCCACGCTTCAAATAGATCTAGCTGATGGGGAGACCCCCACATACATGTTCAGCCGTGACTGTTCAAGATAGCACATCATGCAGACCTGCAGGTTCTAAAATGGCAGGTTGGGCATCAAATCAGTGTTTGACATTGGCATCACACCCTGCCCACTCTGTACACACAACACACCTTTATAAGCATGACAATTGGCAGAGGTTATGCTAAAATTAGTTTCACGCCATTTTTAACCCCTCCAAACCTCTGTGCACTTAAACCATTGGCAGCAAAATGTCCAATATTACAGCTATGCAAATGAGTGAAGTGGATTACAGTTTCAAGATTTTTAACATTCCACAACTGAAAGAAATATGCTTCAAATACAATATTTGCTGGAGAAATGCACTGGGCAGTCTTTTTCAGCTTAAGTCAGCATGACTTACCTGATCACAACAACCTGTATACAGGAAATCTGAAACAAAACAGGAAATGCTGCAATCCTTCCAAAGTTCATGCAATGTCTGTGGAGGAAGGCAGATCGGTCAATGTTTCAGATGCAGATCATTATTCAGAAGTCAAAGAGGTATCAGATGAGCTGCATTTGTTAGTAGCGTGAGGGGTCAAGATGAGTGAGGGAAGATATAACAGTGGCATATTGGTATGCATTATTGTTCATTATCACCTCCACGAGTAGTGGCCACATGCACCCCACATTCACAGATATTGGCATCTAAAATGTACCAGCCTCAGTGCATCACTATGGCGCATCTCTGTTCTATTTACAGTGCACTTCTGCAATGCAAAGTTGCATTTTGGAGTACACTGGCGCCTTTCATTGGAATGCTACTGCAAGGACTCTGCACACAGGGACCCAGTTCACGGCTGGAGCAGGATGCGTTTCAGAGTGCTTATTTGTTCTCTCAAAACACAGTCACTTAGCGCCTACCTAGATGCTCAAAACATCTCTACCTTAACTTTTTGTGATGGTCCTCCTCTCAGCTACACTTTACAGGCTCATAGTACTTCTATCTTGCTTTGCTGTACAGTGTGGACACAAAGCCAGGCTGCTTGTCATGCTTATGAGCAGTCATCAGTCATGGATCATGGTACAGTACATCAAGGGCAATCTCTAATATTATCTTGCTTGGGCATGGTTTGTCAGCCACTTGGGACTGTCATGGCCAGGACCCTCTCCTCATAGGCGGCGAGGTGCCAAATTGTGCACACCCAGCACCCATCTTGGCTCTTTCTACCTTATTGTGGACCATTTTCTGTTGGAATAAGACAGAAAAAGGGATTGAGTAAGGTGAAAGTGAGTGGCACCTCTGTTGGTGCAGATGCAGATGGGAGGAAAGGTGGTGAGATGTCTTAAATGAGTAAACAGGCAGTGCAGATGCTGTGCAGGGTAAAATAGGGTGAGAGATTTGAAAGTGAGGGAGGGAAGATGTAGCATGCAAGTGTGGGAGTGGTAGACCATTGGCCTTGGTGGGAAATGGATGCAGTGGCATAGATAGACTGAGTGTGAGGCAGTAGGGTGAAGATGGTGGCACTTATCCTGGCCTAACAGAGAAGGTTATTGATCTTTAATAGGCACTGCAGGGCATTCCTTCATCTGAATGTGATTTCATTGCCCTGACTGGCAACATTGGATCAACCTGGCATGGTCGGTATTCTGGCCTTCTCTGCCAGTTCTGGGGGAGGAGGATGGTCCTCCTCTGCATCACTGTGACCATCAAGATCTCCAGGTTATAGAGTCATAGAGTTTTACAGAACAGAAATAAGCCCCTGAGCCTATCATTTCCATGACAGCCATCAAGTGCCTATATACTGCAGGCCCACTTTCCAGTGCTTGGTCTGCAGTCTTGTGTGCTGGGGCATTTCACGTATTCTTCTAAATACCTCTCAGATGTTATGAAGGTTTCTACCTCTACCAGCCTTTCGGGTAGTTTGTTCCTGATATCCATTGCCATTTGTGTGAGAAAATTCTTCCTTAAATCCCCTCTAAAACCCCTGTATATTGTTTTAAATCTGTGCCCCCTGGTTATTAACTCTTTTACTGAGAGGATTTTATTTCCTGTCTACCATATCAATGCCCCTCATCATTTTGTATACCTCAGTCAGGTCCTCCCTCAGTCTTCCCTGTTGCCAGGAAGACAATCTCAGTCTATCTAGTTTCTCTTCAGAGCTAAAATGCTCCAGTCCAAGCAACAACCTGGTGAATCACCTATGTACCCTCTCAAAAGAGTGGAATTCAGCCCTTGGCCTACATCCCATTGCTTTAATGGCACACTACAGATGGTAAAAACTTACAAGATTTTAGTTAGGAAAGGTGGTTAATGTCATATATTTTAGTGCCACTCACGGAATTTAATCCAATCTGACAGCTGACCTCTATCATCCTGTAGGCTAAGGCTTCCCTGCTTGCTATTTACCACACCACAGATTTTCATGTCTTCTGCAAATTTATTGATTAAATTCATGTCTAAATCGTTTATATACATCACAAACAGCAAGAGACCCAGCACTGAACCCTGTCTGCAAAGCTTATCTTCCATGTCTGAGACTAATGTCATGAACCATACTATGCAGTTCGATACTGCCAGTGCTTCACCAGGTACTCTATGGTCTTTTAAATATGTTGCCAGTGACATGTACCCCCATGATGCTATTGTAGTACTGATTATTTGCATTTTCAATGTTCGGGAGATGCAAGCTAAAATTGAACAAGAGGGTCATCACAGGGACCTGGTAACTTGTTAATATGGTGAGTTTGGGATGAATGCACAAAAAAATTCGCTAGGCCATTCAGACAGAAACCCCCCATGAAACTGGATAAAAATGACATTTGTCTGATTTCTCGTTAGATCCGCCCGAAGTGTTTCTTAATCTTTTCATGGGGCATATGCATCACTTGTAAGGTCAGCATTAGTTGTCCATTGAATGAGTGGTTGTCAGACTGTCTCCAATGACAATTAAAAGTGAGACTGTCCAAAACTTCTTTCCCAAGAACTAAAGTATAGGATACAGATGTGTTTTTACAACAATCAATGATTGTTCCATGGTCACCAGTACTGAACCTAGTTTTCAATTCCAGATTCTATTAACTGAATTTAAATTACACCAATCATTGTGGTAGGATTTGAGTGCGTGTTTCCCAAGCATTAACCTGAGTTTCCTGATTATATCTCTCATGACATTATCACTACTGTGTCTCCTTTGATACTAGTCTGGTACCTAGTATTACAGTGTTCTGACCTCTTGAACCTTGTGGATTAAAGCGCAGGCATGTTGAAAGGCTGAGAAAGTATTTTGTTGCTAAGCATATTTACTAAACATAAGATTGACACATAAGCTTCCAGTAGGCCATGAGCATATGCATATTCCATACTGCAAGTGCTCCAGTAATTCTATCATTAATTCCTCCACTGAATAGATTCCTAAACTTGAAATAAGTATTAAGCCACTAATTTGCACATTTAAATAGAGGGTCAAATTCCTCTTTGGAACTTTCTCCAAAACATACACAACCCTAAATGCAATAGGTTCTTGCTAGCTGCATTTTGGATAATGATGTCTAGGCCTACTAGCGGAGGCCACCATCAAAACAGACAGGCTTATATATAAAAAAACACACCTCAGTGGGGATCATGAGGAGCAGAACTATCTCTCCTAGCTGCATAGCAATCCTGCCAACAGTTTGCTAGCCCTGACTTGACCCCTTCTTAAGGGGTTTCAGCCTTTCAGTTTGGATCCTACAGCAAATTGGCTGCCACATTTTCCTTCATTGCAATGGTGACTGCACTTCAAAGATCCATCTCTTCTCTGAGGTTTTTTGTGACATCCTGGTATCATGAACAACCCTACAGAAATGGAGGTTCATTGTTTTATACGTTTAATCCACAAGTAGGACGAAAATATATTAACACTATTCTCTAAAATCTTGTATGTTCTTACCATCTGCAGTGTGCCATTAAAATAATGGGATGTAGGGCACAGGCTGACTTCTACTCTTTCAAATTATTTCAATTTCCATTAGAGTCAAATTCAGGAAATGAGGATATACAGTTTGAGAGATTTACAGGCATATTGTTGTTCAGATGACAGTATTTGTGGAATCATGAAAGCTTGCATTGACATCTGCACTTAAGTCTTCATTGTTTTTTTATGTATTCTACTGTGTTTATTTCAATACCAATGTTTTTCATAGCAGCACTGTTTTTCTGTGGTAGTTTTGGGAAGCCTTGTACAGTACTGTTGAAACAATTTGTGAATGTTAATGAGAATGCCCTAAATCCTTCCTGCATGCATATTTTTGCCACTGATAATCTTATTCTTTCTTCGCTCCTTTCAGTGGGTCATTCTTATTTCTGTTTCCTCCCTCGCTTCTCTCCCCACATTTCTAGTTTCTGTTTTCTAGTGATTCCTGTTGTAAATAGTAGTTCACTTCAAGACAAAATCTAGGCAAAAATACTACACATAAAGGTGCATGTTTTAACAGCACTCATATTATTTTAAACTGTACTTCATTTTTTACTTATACCATCAATGTAGCATCGGAGTCCATTCTTCTACTTATATGAGCTGCATTTTTAAATAATGCTGAATCACATTATAGCCAACAATGTTGAAGCCAAAACAGTCCAGTATCCAATGAGATACAGTAGACAGTAGGACAATTATATTGAAGCTTCACTTGTCATATCTGACAGGCAAAAATGAAACAATATGTTCATTAGGAAAGGAAAACTTTTGAGGTAACAAGGAAGCAACAACACATAAAGAGGTTTAATTTAGTTTAATTTAAGAACTTTTTCAGACAGTAGTGAATTGAAACTAATTGGCCTATTATGCAGCAATAAACAATTCAGAAGCAGAGAGCTGGATTTTGAAGGGTGCTTGAGTACATAAAATGCAATGGGTGAACTTCCTGTCAGTTTCACTATTTACCAAACTGAAAGAAATTCATTTGGAGAGCAGAGAAGGCATCAATCTGCTCTCGGACCTAAAGAGGCCCTTAAGTGGACCTGATATTATTTCACCCATGGACTGGAGGTGGGGGTGGGGGTTGGGGAGGATGGGCGCGGGGTGGTGCCAAATCTGAAGACAGTAAATGCCATTCAGTATATTAAACTTACTACACCCAGGTTCCTGATCCACTTGCAATGCAACAGATATAAATCACTCAGGTTTATGCCTCAGAATTTCTAGAGCACATACAATAATTGTCTATTTTCCCAGAATAATGGATAGTTATGGAGAAAGTTATTTTAATCTACAAAGGCACCAGAAAAGCTGATCTCCCTTTAGCATGTTTAGGATTATTCAGCAAATCTGCAGCCAGACCTGTATATTTCTAATCTTTTCTTTTTATTAAGAAAAGTAATATCAGAATAATTGGTTTACCCTTTTATCAAGAAAAAAGTTACATTTTATCATTTCATGTCTTCTAAGCCAATACCACAGATAAAGCCATCAGTATCACCAATTAATTATGGAGTAATCTTCCAAGTTGTATTTCTACTGTGCTAAAATCCATTCCAATTGCATTATGATGTTACAATTGTGTTAATTCTGGAAGTTCTTACTTTTTCAACCCCTTCCCTATTTTAATCAGGGCATTTTAAAGCCATGTTAAGGTTTTTAATCATTGAATTAACTTACTCTCTCTTTTGCTCCTTACCACAGGCTTCAGCCTTTCAACTGGAAATTTAGGAAAAAACAAACTATTAAGTGGATTTGTGACTAGCTAAGTTGCAAGTCAAAGGAACACATGAAGATGTGGTTGGTAATGTAATCCATTAGCTCTAAAAAGGGAGTGATAATCCCTCTAAAATAAATGAAATATTAATATTCAACATGGCATTTCCATCTTTGAAGAATATTGAATTGAAATCATCCATTTAGCTGGCGAGAAAATGTGATATATACTAATGCTGCAGTATATGTCTTGGAAAGATATAGGTTACTAAATGAAATTCAGCATGAATTTATTAAAATCAAATCATGTTTGACTAACTTGTTCAAATTCTTTAATGAAACAATGGAAATGGTTGATAAACGCACTACAGTTAATACTGTACATACGTGCTTTCAAAAGCATTTGACAAACTACCACATAATAGACTTGATAGCAAAATTAAAGGATCAGAGAAATAGTGACACCAAGGATATAAAATTGGATAAGCAGAGAGTAACAGTGAATGGTTGTTTTTCAAACTATTATACCCAATTGTTTCCAGGGATCTGCAGCACCAGGACTACTGCCAGTGTCATAAATTCATGATCTTCACTTTGTATTAAGGACATAATTTTGAAGCTTGCAGGGTGATGCAAAAAATTAGAATTGTGGTAAATAGTCAGTAGGATAGTAACAGAATTCAGGAAAGGTAATAAGAGGAAATCATGGCTAACTAATCCACTAGAGTTTATTGAGGATGTAACTTGCAGAATAGATAAGGGAGAACTAGTAGATGTGGTATTTGGATTTCAAGAAGACTTTTGATAAGATCCCATGTAAGAGGCTAGTGGGCAAAATTGAAGCGCATGGCATTAGGGGTAATGTATTGGCATGGATTTGGAATTGGTTGATAGACCAGAAACAGCGAGTGGGTATTAATGGGTCTTTTTCTGGAAGGCAGGCAGTGGCTAGCAGTGTACTGGCAGGAATTATTGCTTAAACCCCAGCTATTCATGATATTTGTAAATAATCTGGATGAAGGAATCAAATGCAATATTTCCAAGTTCGTTGATGATATAAATTTGGAGGGCTTATGAGATATGAGGAGGATGCAAGGAGGCTTCAGAGCAATCTAGGCAAGTTGAGTTTGCATATAGCAGAAGCAATGCAACATAGATAACTGTGAAGTTGTACACTTCAGTATGATAAACAAAAAAAACGGTATTATTTAAATGGTGATACGTTGGGAAATGTGGATGTACAAAAGGATCTGCATCTTCTTGTACGTCAGTCAATAAATTTATCTAGTCAGGTGCAGCAAGCAATTAGCAAGGCAAATGGCGTGTTGGCCTTTTGTGCAAGAGGATTTGAGTTCAGAAGGAGGATTGTCCTACTGTAGTTAAATCGGATAAGATCGCACCTGGAGCATGTGTGCAATTTTGGTCTCTCCTTACCTAAGACAGGATATACTTGTCATAAAAGGGGTGCAGCAAAGATTCACTAGGCTGATACTGAGGATGGCAGAACTGTTATATGAGGAGACATTAGTTTGGCTGAGCTTTTATTCAGTAGAGCTTAGAAGAACGAGAGGGGATCTAATTAAACGTATAAAATTCTAACAGGGCTAGACTGACTATATGCAGAGAGGGTGGTTATCTGGGTTGGGGAGTCCATTTAGGAATGACGTGAGGAAGTATTTCTTCACTCAGAGTGGCATCAACCTGTGGATTTTACGAACCTGTGGGGGTTAGGTCATTGACAATGTTCAAGAAAGAGATAGATAAATTTTTAGATATTAAAGGCATCAAAAGGTATGGAAAGAAAATAGGGGTATGGTGTTGAGATGGAGGATCAACCACGATCACATTGAACAGTGGAGTAGACGCAAAGGCCCAATTGGCCAACACCTTCTAGTTTCTGATTCTAAATTGGCAAACACATAGTAGATTAAATAAAGCACAAAGGTGCATGAAGCCATGCTATATGTTCGATTTTATAGTAGCAGTGTTGCTGAACATGTAATCCAGAGGCCCTGGATAATACTTTGTAGATCATAGAATCATTGAATCCCTACAGTATAGAAAAAGGCCTCATATGGCTTAATATCCACCACAGCAGCTAGTGGAATTTAAATTGAATAAATATAATCTGGAATATTAAACTATTATCGGTAATAATGATCATGCATTAACATCTTTTAGGGAAGGAAAGGCCTTGCCAGAGATGTTGTGTGTACACCTGGTCTTTAAGAGAGTTAACTTTAAGGACTTCCATAAAGTAGTACGGCCACTTCCTCCCATTCATATTGGAGATAGTAGGAACTGTGGATGGTGGAGAATCTGAGATAACAAGGTGTAGAGCTGGATGAACACAGCAGGCCAAGCAGCATCAGAGGAGCAGGAAAGCTGACGTTTCGGGTCTA
>NC_063357.1:34265540-34329581 GCF_021869965.1 Rhincodon typus | reverse complement strand
CTTGTTGACTTTTTAAACTTTTTTCTTTATTTGTTCATGGGATGAGGGCATCGCTGGCTGGGTCAGCATTTATTACTCACCTCTAATTGCCCAGGGGCAGTCGAGAGTCAACCACATTGCTACGAGTTTGGAGTCACATATAAGCCAATCTAGGTAAGGCTGGCAGATTTCCTGCTCTAGAGGGCACTAATGAACCAGATGGGACTTTTCCTGACAGTTGACAATGGATTAATGGTCAGTTTTGACCATTAAGAGATTAGACTCTTAATTACAGATTTTAATTGAATTCAGAATCCACTATCTGCCATGTGGGATTCAAACCTTGGTCTCTGGATTCATAGTCCAGCGATAATACTGCTAGGCTGTCACCTCTGCTTATTTTTAAGCAATCATCGTATACCTTTTCAAAAAACTTATGGATTCTGATTCAACAATGGTTTGAGGAGGAGCATTCCATAAGCTGACAATTCATGCAAAGAAATCGATTGTTTGTTCCTTGCCTTCAGGGCAGTAAATGGTGCATAGCACTGAACATGTAAATAGAAGAAATTCTTTAAAAAGAGGGAATTTTACAGTCTATTTTCAGAGAAAAAAATAAGAACACAGCAGACAGTGTCTTTGATGTGATATTTTAAATGCCTGTGACTGCAGATAACAGGGACCTTTAGATTAGGTTTAAATTTTTGGAGCACAGCATGTGGTGCTGATGTTTAAATGATAATTTACTGTTGTGAAATATCATTTTTAATTTCACTGCAGCAAATTATCACATCAGGAGTTAGTGATGCTATCAGCAAAGACCTCAGAACTCATGTCTATTTAGCCCAAAAAATAATTTAAAATGTCAAGATATTTAAGGAAAAATATAACAAAGTTTCCTCAGAAAGCATTTCACTAAAAAATTGTTTTTAATTATCATGAAAGGAACTGCCCATAAATATATAGAATATTTGTATATAGACCTGCAGTTGTGAGTAAAACTCTAGAGTATCCGCACAAGGTGACCATAATTTTCAGAATTACTTAAAAATTTAAAAAAACTAGGTCAAATAGTAAAAATTTCACTGAGGGGTGGATGATATATATCTGTCACCTTTGAAATTAAGCGTGGCATAGATTGATAAAAGTATCTAATACATTTGTAAGTTTTGTTCACCTGGGATTAAAAGCTTTGGGTCAAGTCCTGCTACAGAACACAGTAAACTGCTGCCCATTAATGAACAATAAACCATATGTTTTAGGCTTTTATTCCGGCCTTCTTTTTAGTGGCCAGTGATTTATTCAGTTTTTGGTGCTTTCTAAGAATAATAAAGAAAATTAAGACCTTGGTGTTTCATGCTATTTTCAATATATCTATGATGTTGAACCAGTAATGTTACTCATTTGAGTCATGTGAACTACAGCAGGTCCCATACAGTTGCTTCATACCCTGGTTGGGGCAGCTGCCATTTCCATTCAGACCTAGAACCTTCCTGCAGTGAGCACAAGGGTGCAGCCTGAAGCTCATTGTAATCAATGCAAATAAGCTGTTGAAGTACCTAAAATCCATTACTTACACTCCCAATAAGAGTGTTTTCTATGAAGTCAAGGAGACATAGCTGTTACTGGTAGAGGTACTTACTGCCTGGAGAAGTTGCAGTTATTTGAAGAACAAAAGAATTCAAAGAGATTTGATCTGTCAACGCATTGCCTGAAGTAATGTTGGGTACAGATTCAGTTATAACTTTCAAAAGGGCATTGGATATAAACTTGGCAAAATTTGCGGATGTATGGGGAAGAACAAGCGGGTGTGATTAATTAGCATGCTTTTTCAATGTTGCATCGCTGACACATTCACCTGAAATGCCTTTTTCTGTGCTAGGTAATTCTATAGCAAAGGATATTTTGTAGCTGTTGTTAAATGCTGTATCATGATTACATGGAAAAAAGTCATGTAACATATGTGCAGAGATTTGGTTTAATCACCAATGGAGGACAACATTAAGTCCTGGGCACCACATCTCAGAAAAGATGGTTTGGCTTTGAAACAGATGCAGATTCACCAGAGTTATATTTAATAAAGTTATATCATGAGAACAGGCTACGCAGACCAGGCTTTTATTCCAATAAATATGCAAAATTAAGGCGCGATCTAATTGAAATAATTAAGATACATAAAAGGTAGATATAGTGAAGCTATTTCCTTTGCTGGGGACATTCAGGAACTTAGAATAACCTTAAAATTAGAATTGGCAGTTTTGGGATGATGTCAAGAAATGTCTGGCAAAAAAGGTAGTGAAATCTGGATAATTGCCCCAGAATTGGTAAAGGCCCAATCAAGTGAAATTTTCAAAGTTATGATTGGTTTTGTTCAGTAAAAGTATTACAGCCTACAATCCAAGCTGAATAAATGACGTTAAGGCACAGATCAACTATGATCTAATGAAATGACAGACTGGACTTGATAGATTGAATGATTTATGTACTTCTGATTGTTTTTGACATCTGAGACCCTGGGCAATCACTTGGATATTCTCTTCCTCTCTTCCATTATGCATTCCATGCTCTCTATTATATACAGGAGAAGCAGTAAAACATAAAGTCTCCATAGTCCTACTCTCTCATTAGATGGACACAACTGGTGATTTATTTGATTTATTGTTGTCACATATATCTAAGTATAGTGAAAAGTTTTGTTTTGCGTGCAGTACAGAGAGATCATAATTTCCAAGTACATTCAGATAATACAGAGCGAGGCATACAAAGTTATGGCTGCATAGGAGGAGTACAAAAGCAAGATCAACATCAGATTTGAAATTTGGGAGGTACATTTAGCAATCTAATAACAGCAGGGAAGAAGCTGTTCTTGAATCTGTTGGTATGTGTGCTTAAGCTTTTATATCCTATGCCTGATGGAAGAACTTGGAAGAGATTACAACTGGGTTGGGAAGGGTCTTTGATGATGCTGGCTGCCTTTCTGTAGCACCGAGAAGTGTAGATGGAGTCAGTGGATAGGAGGTTGGTTTACATGATAGCCTGGGCTGTGTTCACAACTTTTTATAGTTTCTTACGATCCTGGGCAGAGCAGTGCCACAGGTTAAACCAGTAGTAGTTTAGCCTGTGGGTGACCAGATGAGGAGAGAGGTTGAGTAGAAGAATCCTTCATAGTAACCTCAGCAAGTGCAGAAACTGAACCATGCTTTTGGTATTATTCTGCATCAAAAACCAGCCATCAAGACAACTGAGCTAACCAATCCCCGAGGCGAAGTAGTGTAGAATAAACAAAGTCAAGCAACAAAGAGTGGGGTATTACAGCTGTCTAAGCAGCAAAGGCTATGGTGAGATTTGAAGCAGAATTGTGTGAAAAGTCCCATGAGGCCTATCTCAATATTGGGTATATCTCGTGCCATCTTTTATGCTTTTGACAAATAGTGAGATGCGTTTTAGCAGTAATTTGCCAATAAAGTGGCATTATTGTTTGTTCGAAGCCTTGTTAATGGGCAAACTTGCTAATTAATGTTTAGGTTCCTATCTATCAAATGTGTTCAACAAACTAGATGTCAAGGAACCCCAGTATGGAAGTCAAAGTGGGCATGTGGAGACCTCAGCTCACTGCTTCGAAGGACACTGAATATCTATATCTCAAAGTTTATTCCATGGGCACCAATCAGAAGTACCCCACGTCCACAGACATTGGCAAACAAAATGCGCCAGAGTCAGGGATGACATGAGATGAAAGTTGATGGCACAGCTATTACTTTCCGTGTAAATATTCTGAGTAGGCTGTGCAGAGGGCTTGCAGTGTTAGTGGTATCTAGGGTTGAGATGAGTGCGTGCAGTGTTATGGTGTCTGGGGTTGAGATGAGTGCAAGCAGGGATAGTGGCGTCTGGGATTGAGATGATTGACAACGAGTGATGGGAGATATTGCAGGTAACAGTGAGAGAGTTAGAATGTGAGCCTATGGGAGGTGGGTGCAATAACAGAGAAGAGTGGTTTCGAAGTATCAGAGAGAAAGTGGTGGCACTTACATTGGTGAGATGAAGGACAATGATGTTCTTCCTACAGTGCTAGGGATTTCTCCAGATAGCTGAGACTGCACTGACCTGGGTGGCAATGTCTCACCAGACTGGTATGCTGTGTGCTCCACTGCTGGGCCTGAGGGAAGAGGAAATCCTGCCTCTGCACCAAAATAAAACAAATAACTGTAGATGCTGGAAATCTAACACAGAACCAAATTGTTGGAGAAACTCAGCAGATTTGGCAATGTCCTGAAGAAGCGTCACTCGACTAAAAATTTTAACTCTGCTTCCTTTCCACAGATGCTGCCAGACCTGCTGAGTTTCTTCAACAATTTTTGTTTCTTCCACTGTACCTTCCTGCCCAGAGCTGGGTACCATTTTCCCCTTATTGGCCATTTCTGTGGCAAAAGTCAGGAACCATGCAGTGCATCTCTAGAATGACAGTGCTTGCCGAGGCGCACAATGAGATTTTAAAGATAGTGTGGGCGCGAAAGGTAGTGTCCATTCTGGGAGACCTGCTAAGTTGTAAGCTGTTCCGGGGATAATGCATGGAAAGTTGAGTCTGTAAACAGATGTGAGAGATAAGGGTGGGGTAGTTAGTGAGGTGCATTTGGTAAGATGAAGGAGAAAATTCACTCGGCCTTGAAGTGAAAATCTTCAAAACAACTCAACTTAACTCCAAGTTAGCCAAAAATACATAACATTTAACACATAGTATTTAAGAAGATAAACCCTTTAAGAACTTACTAGCCTCAAAGAAGAGGATGCATGCAAAGAATTTGCTTTATCAAATTAGCTGCAGAAGAGCGATGCTTGATTGTGCACAAAGACATGATATCAAGATCACCTGTCCAAGTAACTTGGCCTGTTGCTGTGTGGGATACCATTGCGCTCAACTGTTAATGAGGTGGATGTACCTCCTCAAGTAACAGCTTGATCCAGGGGAGGATCCAGTGCAAACTTAATTTGTTGATCTTCACTTTGGCTAGCCTGGTGTCTCAGATGATCTGAACGGATCATACTGACATGGTGGGAACCTACAGATCCCACACAGGCTGACTCCAACATCAGTATTTTCCCTTCTGGAGTGAGGATCAGAGCTCAGATCTGTTTCATGGTCTTGAATTTGTCTCCAGGGAGGGAAAGTAGGCTAGAGAGGGTGGAGTGTGTAACCATACACTCATTCTGATTTTCACTGGGGCACTCATGTTATTGGCCTGGAGATGGGCTCACTGGTTAGATAATGATGTTGAGTTAGCTGTTGAAGCTGAAGCCTTTCAGTATAAAGGAGCAGCAGGCTGCAATACTGTAAAGGGTAGGCAACAGAGAGGCATCTTAAAAAGGGAAGTGCCCACTTTCTTAACTCTTTGTACATCTATAGATAGGATATATAGAATAAGTCCCCACTAAGGCAGGAGAACCCTTTCAGAAGGCAGCCCCCAGATGTACCTAAACCCAAGTAAGGACTCTGGGTTTGCCCAGAGCTCTAACCATCCAATTTGCATTGGAATGCTGCCTCTGGTTGTTAAATTGGACACGGCCACCTGCAGGAACTTGACCTATTTTCAAAGCAATCTGTCCAGAGATGTTATTACACTACCACTGTGCCACAAGAGGGACCTCTGCAAGAACTTGAAGGCTGACTGGGAAATCTGATTCAGCAATTTTTAAGAGACAGTAAGAACTGCCAAGGATAGAGTCAGAGATAACACAGTGTGAAGCTGGAGGAATACAGCAGGCCAGGCAGCATCAGAGGAGCAGGAAAGTTGACGTTTCGGTTTGGGACCCTTCTTCAGCAATTTTTAATTTGTCTCCTGTGGCCCTTATGAGTCATGTTAGCTACCCGCAGCAAACTTCCAAAAAGCCCCACTGAACCTTGATCCCATTTTTGTGAAAATGACCTAGAGGCTGAACAGATGGGCTGTTTTTTTGGCCCAAAATCCAGCCTTAAATATCAACAATTAACTGTGCATTGATTCATCATTCTAGCTAGCATGGTGATGAAACGTCTGAACAAAAACAAGCCAGCTCAGCGAGCAAGTCAACAACTTCACCCACAACCCGAGCTATAAATCTCTGCCAAAACTTTAAATGTGCATTGGTTCTATTTATTAACTGATAGCAGGGTGTTATCAGGTACTGAAAGTCCTTAGAAATAGATGTATTCATCCCTGCTCCAATTGTCTAAAAGACAACTATGTAATTGAATGTGGACTGTATACGGACTGTATATAGGTCTGAGACGCTCTTTGTATAATTTCTTGTTTACACATTGACACTGGTAAAGGGCTGTTTTGCTTTGAATAAATCTAAAAGGAAATAAAGATTGATTCATGTCTATAATTCAACCAACTGGCTGTCAGAATTTTACACTTCCTCCAGGGATGCAATCTTTATCTCTGGTTTTAACCTCTTGTGCTGGACAAGAATGGGGTGTGTTGGTGTAGGGGTGAATGTGGTTAACTTGCAGCTTGATACACTTAAACCAGGACATTTCTGATATAGCATGATAATGACAACATTATTTCCTTACACTGTCCTCTCAATTTTCCACCCCTTCCTCACACAACCCAAATCCTGACAAACTGGGGTATATTCCAATCACTGAACTCAAGATTGACAGGATCAGCTTTGTCACTCTCCTGCATTTACATTAACATTAGGGAATTTAGCCATTTCCAAGCTGTATGCAGTATACCCTTTAACAGTTCATTGTGAAATGTATCTCCTGACATATTTATTTTAGTTGAACAATATGATTGTTTATGTGCCAAGAAATATTCTCCTTAACTGCTTTTTTTCAACATTGAATTTTATTGGGCACTAATTTGTAATTCCTGAAGTGCGTAACACACAATGCCATTGCCACATCCCCTCACTGTCTGCAATTTTCTGAAGATTCCTCTGATAGTCATCCCTTCTCCTCCATTGCTACATATCAGCCAGGTGTGTCTGAAGGACAGCCTTATTAAAATTTTGGACCCTTCTTTTCTGCTTTCTTCGAATGCCCTGCTGTTGTCTTCTTTTATGTTTCTGCCCAATTCTCCCCCAATACTTAATAAGTACTCCCAGAGCTCACAGAAGCCATCTATCATAGGAAATTGGCAAGGAGAAGTCTTAAAAAGAAAAGTACTATTTGTTGCTTTCCCATTCTTCCATTTAATTCTTTTTAGCTATTTTAGATTTTAATAATACACTTATAAAACTCGCCACCCAGCCATCTCTGTCCCCTGAATATTCTGCTCCTGTGTTACGTGGGCATTGGGTTCAGTCCATGCCAGTGGGTATACAGAAGAGCTGACTGTCAGGAATGCATTTCAGTGTCATTGTTAGAGTGGATCAAGTAGCAGAAGTCTTGATTTAGAGATGCAATGCTGGAACTGATAGAAACTCAAACTGAAATTTCCACATATATAACATCTTTCATAAACTGAGGAATCCCCAAAGCACTTCACAGCCAATAAAGTACTTTTGAAGAAATCATCGTTGTGATGTGGGAAATGTGGCAACCAATTTGACACAGCAAGCTCTCGTAAGTAGCAGTGAAAGAAAAGGCCAGATGACTATACATCACTCCTTTGGTACTGCACTGATCTGTTAGTCTAGATAATGAATCAAAGTCTCTGGAGCGATACAGTGAGGTGCAACACTTGGTACAACATTTTAATGGCATGTGAGAATGAAGGCATTGTTCTGTCAAAATGACAATAAACTTTCTGCAACTAATGTCATTCTAACAAGAAATAATAATCTAGGGATTATGATTATGATATCAATATATAAACCATACTTTTGTCCATTTTGTACAGACAGGCATTAGTAACCAGGTCAGCATGTCTATTCAAGTAGAAATGGGGACTGTCATCCATTAAGTATTTGTTCATCAATATTGCAAATATCATTTTCTTGGCTAATATTCTTTCTCTGAAAGGAAGTAGCCATTAAAATATAATAGTATTTACATTTAGTTTGTTTGTTGTATTATTCAAACTTTTTTCACTTTGAAGGATACTCTCACCTATTGTGGCCTATATTCAATGACACTGTATTTTCCCAAATGGTCAAGTCTGATCCTAGATGATGGATGCCAGCCAGCTATTTGACTGTCAAGATTATTGCAGTTGAGCACAATCTCCTTCTCACTTGATGTCCATGTATATGCATATACGTTGCCATATATACAGACACTTGCCTTTAGGGCCACTAAATAGTAAACAGAAATAGCTACCTGTGCTAAATCTTTTCCCTCCCTCATTCAGGAATGTTGATGCTATTCATAGTGCAGTATTTTTTATGCACTGTCACCTCATTCAAAGTAGATGTCATGGACAGAATTTATGTGTTCCTTTTTACTTATGATCCATGTGTTTGCCCAAAAGGAGTTTGTATTTTCTTACTGTCAGAATAAATGATCTCAGTTAATACTGTCCAGCAGCAAGCTTTAGGTGGCTTTTAAAATATTGAAGATTACCTTTTTCCACAGACTTACCCCAAATGTTTAAAATGTGATATCTTACTCACTTGTCTCACATACACTATTACACACACGGGATTAGATACAAATGCAGGTACAGCAATACTATATGATATATGATTATCTGTCTCTTTTTGTGGCAGGCCTGTGACTTTTTTGTTGGGTTGATACTTCATTTCAAATGAAGGTCTTTTAAAGCAGAGGATTGTCAATAAACTTCAAGGTTGCTTATAGTAGAATTTACCATAGATTGTTCTCAGGTGAACTTGAAGTTGGAGCAGATTGGGTGACTTCTTCTCCCATTTTCAAACTATTGCTTTGTATTACCTTGACTGCTTAGATGACATGATGCTGGTTCAATGATTTCTGATGGAAATCACTCTCCAGAGCAGCATCTTGCTGTTTTAAAAGTAGCAAGAAGAAAATTACTATCTCTCAATGTGACCTTTTATATGTCCACACTCTCACCAACAAAGGGTGGTTAGGTTAATTGTACACCCTGTGTAAAGAAATTCATATCTTGAGAGTTAGAGACAGCCAGTGTTTTTGTATTTGAAAAGACCCATTCAATTGATAATATTCTTTTAAATTAGTTCCAGATAAGGGCCTCGGGTCAACATCAGTTTAAAAGATTCCTTCTATCCCTATTCAAGATAGTGGAGTGGTTTCAAGCCACAAAAGAAGTCAGGTGATCCTCAGGTGGGCATATTTTTTACTACCCTTAAAAATATAGAAATTAGTCTAAAAGTACTGGAACATTATACAAAGCAGGGAATGCAAGCTGATCCCTTTGTTCTCCATGGCTCAGTATTTTAAAGTATATTCTCCTAATTCTGGTGATGTTGTAATGTTCTGAAAGAAATGGTGTTTTCCTTTTCTCTATAAGAGCTTATCAAGTAGGCCCTGCTGTTGCACTAATTGCCACACCTTTATCAACCTTTAATCCCTTGTTAAGTAGATAGAGCCCCTTTTAAAACAGCAAACAACAGAATTTCATTGGAACTAGTTAAATGTTTGTAAACTAATATTCAGAGCCAGTATTCAAGTGACATGCTACAGCAATCAAAGGCCTCTGTTTTGTTTTGTTCAAAGATATTTTTAATTGCTCAAGAAAGACAGCTTATAAAATAATTAAAATCATGAAGAGTTTTTGCATACTGCAGCTGACTAGTTCAGCACAAACCACAACTTGTTTCTGTGTAGCAGAAGGTGGTAAAATAACTGTTTCTGACTTGTAGCTACAGGCCTCCCTCAAAAGGCCAATAAGATTATTAATAATAGCCTTCACACCACAATGAATAAAGTGGTAAATTGCAATGATATGAAATAAGCCCTAATGTTATTACTATAGTAAACAATCAAAGTGACCTTTAATTTGTGGAAAGAAGATTGCCAATATGACCTCAGGCTTGGATGGCAAAGGTCACCTTGGACAGATGGCATGTTTCAAATGACAGATGTAAATTAGCTGAAATCTGTTAATGACAGTCTTGATCCCATTTCACAAGACAGTTCCTCCTGTTGGCTGCGAAGGTGAAGGATCCATTATTCATGTGGACACAGTTACCAGATACACACTTGTTAATTTAATGTGAATGGTTCATTTTCTGAAGGCAACCTGGGATGTGATACATGGAATGGATATTTTGTTCTTTTATAATTTCCCTTCAGCAAATAATTATATTAGGAGACTAGGGATTGGTGAGAATACCAAAATGGTAAGACATGGAATGCTTTTAATCATGTTTCTTTATTTTGACCTTGCTATGGATGAAGGACTGAGCACTGATGCAGATTATGATTTTATTTGCTGAGCTCAGATGATATCAAAGTGCATAACAGCTTTTTAAAAATGCAATTAATTAATTGAAAGCAAAGTTGTATGCTATATTATGGTCCATTCCTCCAATAAACCTGAGCCCATTCCAAAACTCTGTCACCCTTGTGCTAATTTGCATAAGCCTTGTGAACCCATTGTCACTGTGTTAAAATGACTTACTTTGTCTTGTGGTCCAGTAACTCTTCATTTTTAAAATTATCACCCTTCTGTCTGAATCCCTCCATGGCCTTATCTTGCCCCTGTGATTTCCTCCAATCCTTTAATCCTTCAAAAACTCTGGGGAGAATCTCATAGGGGTCTATGAGATGATGTTGGCAATGGTGTGATTTGTAGCAGAATTGGATGAGAATTCCTGCCAGGTCCACCTTGATGTCAAGAGCAACTCCTTCATCTTTTGTGCTTTCTAAAAGTAGCATGGCAAGATTCTCACTAGGCAGCAGTGAGTGCTAATTAAGAGGGATTACAGCTTTTTAAACTCCTTGCTGATGTCACAACTTGCCTCATTAATATTCAGCTTTTTATATTACCAAACTCGCTAAACAAGCTAGATGTCAAGAAATTGCAAGATGGAAATCAAAGTAATGAGTTCAGATTACGATTTGCTCTGACTGATTTCCAGGTTGCCTATGATTAAACTGCAGCCAGGGCATGATGCACAGGCACAAACTGCATCTGCCAACCCCTCACGATCACCATGGCAGCTCTCTGCTACATGGGTGGTGGGGGTTGGGTGGATCATTGCAAGGGTGGTGATTACTGCAAGAATGTGATTCAGCAAGTTAGTCTTAGGGATTGGGGCTGCCGGCTCAAGGGAAAGGAGGACTGCGACTGTGGAGGCTAGCCATGATATTTGCGAGGGGAAGATACAGCTAAGGAAGGCTGGGAATAGAATCATGCTAAAAAGGGGTGCCATCCATAGTCAGGAGCAATTGTCTTCAAGAGGGTGGGAACCATTGAATAATCACTCTGGCATGGTCACTTCATATACTGCTTCAATAATTTTTTTTATTCCTCTCATTTCGTCTATGTCTCAGTGTAGTCCCTGGTTCTGCAGTTGGGATGGAGGGAGCCTGCTTGGCATTGGAGCCTATTGGCCCTGGTGAATTGGTCGGGTGACACCCTGAACACTTGTCCCTGGACAGGCCAGACATGCCAATGGTCTTTCTTGCAGAGGCTAATTAACTCACCTTGACTTGAACTTCCAAAGGTCAAAAGGGTGGAGTTGAAGGGCTAGCCACTACAGAGTGTCCTCAGTGAAGACTACTAGCATCACCGTGCCTCCAAGTGAAGATGATGAAGCTTAAGTGCTCACCAGGTTCCCTGACCCCTGTCACCACGTGTTCACACCAGAGGACCAAAGGCTGGAGGGGATGGAGTGTAGATCTGTGAAGCACTCTAGCAGACCCTGAGGATGCAGGACTGGCTCTCCATGGCAGCGTTCAACTCGTCCATGGAGGCAAACAACTGTCACATGATTTGCTGCACTGCTGCAGCTTTTGGGTGATGAAGGCCCTTGTGTGTCACATACCTGTCTGCTGCTCACTTTCTTCCCTGTGCATGTACATGAGGTTTTTGCTTGCCTACACCACTGAGGCCCTCTCCTGCCTGGGGCTGAACAGGTACCTGGTCTCCAACAATCCCCCATGTGCCAGTATCACAGTGAAGTGCTCACCAGATTTTATTCTCACAGTCTTGAAGTGTAATGTACCCATCAGGCTATCTGTATCTGAACTGGTGTGGAGTGCAGGAGGCAGTCTTGCTGCCATTTTCTTGAGGCCTCGGTAATTTGGTCCTCAGAAGTCCAGTATGTGTCTTCTGGGGAAGCTGACCATTCCTATGCAGATGGTGATGTTGGCAGAACCTGCAAGACACAAAACAGAGAAGGCATTATGGCCAGTGGTTAGAAATGGTATGCAATGAAAGAGACTGACAGTGGGCTTAATGTAAAAGTTGCAGTGGAATGAATTGATATTTACTCAGTTGTCAAGACATGGGTGTTTCTGCATCCCTACAGGAGCAGTTCTGGACTTTTCCTGTGATGGCCAGACTTGTCTCCTTGTATAGATTGAGGAACCAGATGTTGGGTGTCACCCACCCGACCTATATGACTTCCTTCTGAACTATGTTAGAAGCCTTCTCCTGTAATGAGAAAGGTGAAACTGGAGTACAGTTGTTAGTACTGGTGCAAGTGTTATAGGTTGGCAAAGTGCTCCAAGGAAGTGAGCAGGTAGCACTGATGACATGCACACTATGTAGTTTGAAAGGTTGGGCCTGGATGAGAGTGAGTGAGTTAGAACAAGTGAAGGAGGGTTTGCAGGCCATAGTGTAAAATAATGTATCTTTATATTTTTCTGTGTTTTATTTGTTGTGGATTGAAATTGAAAATGAACTGTTTTAGAAATCAAAGATTGCTGAGTGATAGCTGCACATTTTGAAGGCAATTAACCTGACACTCACTGTAGGTGCTGTTCGAGCAGTAGTGGAAGCCTAGTATGCAGTTGAGCTGGAGCCAGGGGGTGTATATGAACGGAGCTTTGACTGGAAACAAGTAGATGATTGGTCTGTGGACTAGTGATAGGTTATTGACGACAAATCAGCTTGTCTATTTGATTGACCCCAGGCAGCTGAACAACTTCATGGTGTGATGTTTTGGCAGAAGTCACTGGATCTCTGCAAAGGCAGGGGCTGTCTCTTTTCTCAGCAGTAAAAAGCATCACAAGTCTCAAGGTAGCCAATTTATTTCCCCTCATTGGTTGCTGTAAACTGTAACCTTCAGAAGCAAGAATCCTTCATGCCCTGCCTCCTGCAAACAGGTGAAATTATCTGGAAAAGGAAGATGGAGTAGCAGCATTCTGACAGGAAAGTTTGGCCTCCAAGAAATAGTGTTCCTTTCCTTGTTGTAGCACTCTACTGATGAACAGATCAATCGATTCATTTGGCTGTTGTCTGTAGGTCATCAGAATCAAACTAACAAAATGTTAGTTTCATGTGAAGTTGATTCTCCAATATGTCTCACTGTTTAGAACAATTTAGCTGGATCTCAAGTAAAAGCTTGTTGTGTTGATTATGTGTATCCCCTTTCTTTTAATAGCTATCCTTATTTTTGTCACTTCCTCATCTGTTCTATGACTGTTAAATCTAAAATCCCTTGCTCTGTCCTTTGTTTCAAAAGCTTAAATTCAGACAGGACATCTCTGGCCTTCCAATCCAGATTAGAAATTTGCTGATCACTTTCCTAATATTCCCTGTCATTTGCAAAATACAATAGATGCGTGGAGATATATAAACTTTCTACTCTGTAAGGAGACTTGTCAGTGCAGATGCTGAGTGTCATTTACTTTTCTTCTCCTCTGCAATGTTTTCGATTGTGGAGCTTGAGCTTTTCTTTGAAGTTTCCTGTGCTTTTTTCTTTTACCATGGGAATGGCACCCAAGAGCCTTGCAGCTTTCATAACCCAATTCAGAACCAATCCACTGCTTGCAAATACCATCAAACCAGCCAACTCACAAACCAAGTACCCACTGTTCAGCTGGTACTGCTTGTAAATGATATGTTTTTTCTTCTAGCATTCCCAAGTTAATGCAACTATGTATGGCTCGTCTTAGGCTTTTTTTTTGTAGTTTTCATGTTCCTGTCACTACCTTCGTTTTAAAAAAAATCACTGCTGAACACCATGTTGCGTTCTTGAGTTGGTTTGTAAACACAAATTGCGGAATCTTGTAGGAACCTGAATGGTGTGAATTATGGTGAGGAGTCTGGAAAGGCCTGTCTCAACACCAGGAGCAACTTGCTGTACCTTTTATCCATTTGGTGTGTGTTGAGGCAAGTTTCTCACTAGGCAGCAGCGAGTTGCAAATTAAGGGAATTAGTGCTCATTATACATGTTATCAACAGCTCACCTGATTTATGTTCAACTTCCTATCTTACTAAATGAACTTAAAGTTGAAAATTCTCAACATGGAAGTCAGAACGGGTACGTGGCATCTTCAAAACACCAGGGTAATAACATCACCATGGGCATTGGCCACACAGAGCCCAAATCCACAGATATGGGCGTTTGATATGTGCCAGCCTTTAGAAATCTTCATGGCACAGCTTAGATCCACTTATAGGATGTTTCTGCTCTTCAATGCTACACCTCAGGCTGCACTGCAATTTCAATGTAATGCTGCTGTTGTAAGGACACTGTATGCTCGGGGCATATACAAACTCATGGACTGGACCAAAATGCATCTCTGGGATACTTTTTGCTGACAGAGGGCTCACTCACTCCAAGCCTAACTGGGTGCTCACAGCATCCCTGCTTGACTTGCCTTGTCTCGCTATTTTGTGACTTGCCCCTCAGACAAAGATGCCAGGCTCTAAATATTGCTGTATTGCCAGGTTGCTCAGCACAGACACTAAATCAGGAAGTGTGTCATGGTTGTCAGCAGTCCTCAGTCAAGTCAGGAGAGAAAGTTTTCACTCAAGAGGTCCCAGCACAATAAGTCATTGGCAGCCTCCAATACCAGTAGAGGGATTTGAGCACGGTCAGTCTGCCACTTGTAGTGGTCAGAGGCAGGACACTCTCTACATAAAGAGTGAAGATCTGAATAATGGACAGCCCACAAGCCGTCTTGATTCTGTCTGCTCTATTGTAGTCCGTTTCCTTCCTGGAATGAGACAGAGTCAAGTACTAAGGCAGATAAAAATGGATGGCACAGCTGTTATTTGTGTTGCAGGTGAGGAGATGGTCCGGGCGAGTGTGAGGAGATGGTCTGGGCGAGTGTGAGGAGATGGTCCGGGTGAGTGAGTAGGCAGAGCAGAGGACATGCAGGGTTAGTAATGTGGGATGATTGGGTGGGTGAGAACAAATGAAAGAAGGTATGGTAATCATGACAGTAGTAGAACTTGAGCCTATTTGTGAGATGGCTATACTAGCTGTGATATAGTGAGTTTTAGATATTAGAAAGAAAATGGTGGTACTTATGTTAGCAGAGTGAAGGTGATTGACCTTTTTCCTACAGCGCTGCACATTCCTCTAGAAGGCTAAGACTGCACTGACCCTTGGATTAGGTTGGCACGATCTGGTGCCATGGCCTGCACTGCTAGTATGGGGTAAGGCAGATGTCCCCTCTGTGCACCGCCCCCACATAACAGATGCCTGCCTACAAGGTGGAGTGTCAAATTTCCCTTGTCTGCCCATTTCAGGAAACATGCAGTGATGTGGAGGTGCTGATGTTGGACTGGGGTGGACAAAGTCAGAAGCCACACGACATCAGGTTATAGTCCAACAGGTTTATTTGAAATCACAAGTTTTTGGAGTGCTGCTCCTTCATCAGGTGATGGCAAGCCAATCGGCCTGTCAACACTGGGCTGATGCATTCACTTCTGGTTTCACCAGCCACTGTCGCACATAAACCTTGGAAGCCCACTGGAGAAATTAGAGGGAGCGTAGCACAACAGCTTTCTAATTATGGTCTTGGCACCAAGGATGCTGGTCAGTTCTGGGATATTTGCTGAGTTGCTAGTTTTTTCCAGAAATAGCATGGAATAAGATGGAACTAGAATCAGGCAGGAGAAGAACTATTGGGGCAATGGGTGTAATTAATGTGGAGAGCTTAGTAAGATATGGTGAGAAAATGTGCTAGACCTTGCTGTTAAAACCCCTCCAAAAAACTCAACACAAGTCACACTTAGCAAGATAAATGTAAGATTCAGTCTAAAGTTACAATTCTCATGTGGGACTGAGACAAAGTCCCACCTTCACATTCAAAATAACTTCCATTGTGTTGTGTGGCACTATCACCATGCTAAATGGGACAGACTTCACACAGATCTAGCAAATCAAGACTGGGCATCCATGAGGCTCTGTGGGCCATCAACAGCAACAGAATTGTACTCCAGCACAATCTGTAACCTCATGGCCTGCATATCCCCCACTTAATCATTACCATCAAACCAAGGGGATCCACTCTGGTTCAATGGAGATTGCAGGAGGGCATGCTAGGAGCAGCATAAGGTATACCTGAAGATGAGGTATCAACCTGGTGAAGCCACCAAACAGGACAGCTTGCATGCCAAACAGCAAAAGCAGCAAGTGATAGAGCTAAGCGATCCCACAATCAATGGATCAGATCTAAGCTCTACAGTCCTGCTGCATCCTGTTGTGAATGGTGGTGGACAATTAAACATCTCAGTGGAAGAGGAAGCTCCACAGATATCCCCATCCTCAATGATGGAAGAGCCCAGCACATCAGTGCAAAAGATAAGGCTGAAGCATTCGTAGTGATCTTCAGCCTGAAGTGCCGAGTGGATGATCCATTTCTGCCTCCTCCAGTGGTTCCCAGCATTATAGATACCAGTCTTCAGTCAATTCAATTCACTCCACATGATATCAAAAAACGGTGTGTACTATCGACAAGATGCACTGCAGAAATTCACCAAAGATCCTCAGACAGCACCTTCCAAACCCACAGCCACTTCCATTCAGAAGGACAAGGGCAGCAGACATATGGGAATACCACCAACTCCAAGTTCCCCTCCAAGGCACTCACCATCCTGACTTGGAAATATATCACCATTCCATCACTGTCACTGGGTCAAAATCCTGGAATTCCCTCCCTAATGGCATTGTGGGGCAAACTACAACAGGTCGACTGCAGCAGTTGAAGAAGGCAGCTCACCACCACCTTGTCAAGGGGCAACTAAGGACTGGCAAGAAATGCTGGCCAGGCAGCGATGCCCACTTCCTACAAAATGAATAGAAAAAAAAACAAAATGTGTTCAGTTTAATTGAGATAAGATAGGTAAAATAGAGACATGATGAGAAAAAATAGATTTGATCATCAGAAAGAATGATTACAGAAAGCCAGTACCTATGGTTACCAAGAATCATAGTTGCACACACTAACACAAGTATGCTGTATCCTAAATGCCATATGGCTTTTAGTCTTAAGTTCTCATCCTGGCCTCTATCTCATTAACATTCATATCCCTCGAAGATGTATTACAACAATGGGCTGAGTAGTTTTCTTAAACTGTTGCCAACCATTTAGAGTAGATCCACCCATATTTCTGTAAGGGAGAGAGTTCTAGGAACCAGTGACTGTGATGGAAAGGTGACAAAATTCCATAACAGAATAGTGTATGTGACTTGGAGGGAAATTGTAGATGTTGGTGTTTGGTAGATTTGTTTGGTTTTGAGCTTCTAAGTGATAGATGTCATGCATTTGGAAGTTACCATCAAACAACTGCTTTGACTAATTAATCCCACATTGAGTAGGAGCTTGGGAGTGCGACATCTAGAATTGGTTTCAGTGACCTTGGGCTAAGAACAGAAAAGTTAGCCATACCTTCCCCTATATGGGTGTCATGTGAGAAGTGACTGGTTGATTGAAAGCTTATCCAGACACTGGTATGAAGAATACCCATATTACCACTGAACTGTACTGGTCAGTTTCGATGGGCGGGATCGTACTTGATTTTGATTTTATTGTCGCGTGTATTTTACAATAAATATACAATAAAACACAGCGAAAAGCTTTCATTTGTCACCACAAAATGATGCTATTTTGAATTATTTAAGAATACGAAAGAAGAGGTATTGTGTGAAGAGAGTCCATCAGTCATTGGCCAGCTTTTCACCTTCAACGATACCTGCGCTGTTATCCCTCCACAAGTGCTTTGTCGCCATCTACATCAGACCCAACCAACATTGAAGTTGCTGATCCTCAGGCACCAACTTTGCTGCTGGTCTGATACTTCTGCCCCAACCCCTCACCATCTCCTGTGTTGGACCCATCAACGTCAGACTCGCGTCTCTCACCAGTGGGCCAATCATTGATGTTATCATCATGCCCTTCTGCCACCGGACCCAACCAACAATGAAGTCACCGATCCTCAGGAGCCATCTTTGCTGCTGGGCATACGTTGCTGACATTGCTTTTGCTGACACAGCAGCTGCTGGTTCCAGGTCCTGTGCTCGCTGCAGGAAAGCAAGTAGGGGCTTAATCTCCTCTGTTCTGGGCCTGCTCGAGGTCTGTGATAGACCTGCCTGAGCACGCACCCTGGGCCTGGCTCAAGACCATTCGAGTTCTGCGCCCTGGGTCTGCTTGAAGTCTGCCTGCTGGGCTCTCGCAGCTGCCTATACTGTTCAAGCTCAGGACAGGGTAAGTAAGTTAAAAACAGGAAAGACACGTGAAAAGAAAGGGAAAGAAAAGTGGTCGGAGTGGACGAGCCACGGCTCAAGAGCCATACTCGGCTGCCATCTTGGACCGGATGCTTCTGAGCCTTACTGTGAATCTGAAATGTGGATTAGAAGCTTGTTGTGTATCAGAAACAATTATTTAGTGCGTTTTTCCCAAGGCAGACAGTTAATGGCCAGAGCAAGCTCGGCAAATTAATTAAGGATTTGGTCTGTCTCTCCAAGCTGGAGAGTCAATAAAAGCTTTTCCGAATGGAAGGATCAGCAGGCTGTGATGAAAGGTGAGGGACAACTTCAAAATGGAGGTGCTATCTTTCCAAGTATTTAAAATGTAAATTAAAAATGGCTCATGCTTTTTGGCCACTATTATGGTTGGGTGATGGGGTGAAGCCCTTTTACAGAGTGATCCATGACTAATACAGCACATACCAAGCAGGAAGCACCTCTGAGCTGGTCTGGAGCATTACTTTCTTCCCTGCTTCAGTTTGTCTGGGTGACTGCCTCCACCCCATCTGGATGTTAACTGGAAAACCTCTTTTAGGCCTCATTTAATTGGCCTTAACAGGCTTTAAGTGATTTGGATCAGCTCCCTGCTGCATAAAGATGAATAGCCTTACCCTATCCCATTTCTGGAATAATAGCCTAGGGATAAGGTGGAGTCAGGGCACCGGCAAATAGGTTGGCAGCACTGTTTTTAGTGCTTGCTCACCTCTAACACCAACCTTGATGGGGCCTAAGGATCAAGACCCTTTTTTTTTTAAGCAACGGTAAGGAAAACATGGAGAAAATCTTGAAATCTTAGGGACTGTTGAAGGAGATTGCTTTCTCAGTAGAATTTTCATTCATGTGCTTAACTACTTAGAATTTCTAAACAGCCAGGGAACATTTTCCAGAATAGATGACAGGATTGCATCTGAAAATGAGCACAGACCAACTGCTGACTTAAAAAAATGAAATATGGTAGTTAACAGACCACAGCAACAGTGAGAAATAACACTAAAACAGTACTGAAAAAATCAGACTCAAGAGTGTGATTCATACAAAGCATCAAAGATAAAATATGTGCTTCTACATGAAAATACTTAGTTATAAAGAGCAAAGTGAATAGTTGTCAGTGAATCAGACAAAGAATTACATGAGTTAGTAATTCAGGGAACAAATCTCAAAAACTTTATGCCCATATTGGAGCCTTGAGATTAAATCCCTGCTTCAACTTCCTACAAAGTTGTTTCCATTTTAGAAAATACACTGCACATTTTTTTTAATTGTTCCAACAGAATACTTCTTTGATGTTGGAAACTGAAGATAATGTCATGTTACAAAATAAATACTGGGATTATAGTGGATCAGACTGCGGTGTAACCATTGTTTATGAAAGTTGATTATTAGGCATTTTTTTCTCTGAATAAATATTCAATGCCAATAACAGCTGAGATAAATATAATGAAAAAGTAATGAAGTTCATATCATTGAATAGAGATAAGAAAGCATCCAAATTATTAATGAAAGCACAACATCCTGTTCCTCATAGTAAATTTGGCAAACGTTGGCTTGTTTACTGAATAAAGCTTTCAGCATCATATGTAACAAACAGATGGTTATAATAGAATATTTGAATAAGAGGGCCACTCGAGATTTTTACTGGCAAATATCAGAGGCCTTGCTTGGGCAATCAGACTAAATGGCTGTAAACTAGGGTCTATGTAAAATTTGGAGAGATACAAAAAAAATTAGCCCTCACTTATTAACTGGAAATAGTTCCAACAAAATTTAATCATAAATGGACAGACATTGTTGTGGAATTACTAACTGGTTAGACTTGGGTACTTCAATATAACTTGGATTGCTGCTCAGTTGGTAGATGAGTAACACAATGGACAAGCAAATGGACAAACCTGGGCAACCCTCAGTAGCCTGATTGATTATCATGACACTCCATCCGTTGTGTTGTGAACCTAATTTGATGCATCCATAAGGCATACTTTGCTGCAAGGTGTGCAGTTAGTGTTTTTACAATGCTACTATTATATTGCAGTATCTAAGCAGTCAAACGGTAAAAGCTGTTGTAAATAAAACCAAAAAATGCTGGAAATATTGAGGTCAGGCAACCTCTGTGGTGGGAAACCTTGACATTTCAGGGTAGTGACCTTCCAACAGAACTCTGATTTTAGGAAAAATGATTAGCTTCCCAATATCCAGAGCATTTGTATTTCTGAGCTACAACACAGATTTATGCCATATGATGTTTTTATTCAATCTGTTCTACTAGTGGAGGTATTGGCTAATATTCTCATCAGCTTTCATGGAGATATTCTTGCCTGAACCTTATATGGCAGAAAGTTATACAACATTTTCTTCATTTAACTGCCAATCTTAGTTATTTCATTGCCAGCCATCTCAAAACCTTTCTATTCATGCTGATGCTAACTTCTCTCAAAAACTTTCTAACTTTTGCCTTTCATACAGGTAGGATACAGATGAATTGCTTATTTTCTTGCCTGTGATTGTCTCCTATGATACTAAATTAATAGTGGCTTACTTTACCATGGGCAAATTTGACAAAACGGGCAAATCCATTACTCCACCTATAAAAGATCTATGACTCCACATTTCTTAACTAAATATTGCATTACCTCTGATCATTAATACTCAAATGTTCATCAAGCACAGCTGAATTTGGTTCAGAGAATTTCTTCTGCCATTTATTTAGATGCACATGTAGAGAATTAATGACTGTTGAATCAGCAATATGGGTGTGAGTTTTCAGTGACTATTCAATTGGATATAAATTTTACATATCCAATATGTATGTAGAGTAAACTTGTGTTTTTTTTTTGCTTGTGGGGTGTGCTAGTCATTAACAACATAAGCATTTATTGCTCATCTATAGCTTCCCTTCAGAACGTGATGTTGAACAACCTCCTCAAACTGCTGCAATCCATCTTCTGTACGTACACCAACAGTAATGTTAGAGAGGAAATTCTAGGATTTGAATCAATGACAATTGGGAATAGTTCCAACATAGTTCCAAGTCAAGGTTAGTGTGTGACTTGAAAGAAAACTTGCAGATGGTGGTGTGCCCAAGTGTCTTCTCTCTTCTAGGTGGGACAAGTTGGGAGTTGGAAGGTGCTATTGACAGAGCCTTGATGAGTTGGTATAATTATCTTGGAGATGGTATACATTGCTTCCACTGTGGCCTGATTCAGCAGGAATGCTTCTCTAAGATCGTGGATGGGGTGTTAGTCAAATTAGTTGCTTAATTCAAGATTGTGTCAAGCTCCTTGAGAGATATTGGGCCTATACTCAATCAGGCAAGTATTCCATCACATCCCTGCCTGGTGTCTTGTAAATAGTAAAGAGGTTTCAAATCATTGGAGAGGAGTTACATGACACATAAATTCTCAGCCTCTGGCCTACTATTTTAGCAAAATAATTTGTATGGCTTGCCCAGGTAGTTACTGGTCGATGGTAAACACCAGGATGTTGTTCGTGGGGATTCAGTGATATTTATATCATTGGACATCAAGGGTAGATGGTTAGATTATATATTTTTTTGGAAATAGTCATTCTTTACACTCTTGTGTTATTTGCCACTCCTCAACCCAAGCCTAAATGTTGTCCAAAGTCAGAAGTCACACGTCACTAGGTTGTAGTCCAACAGGTTTATTTGAAATCACAAGCTTTCGGAGCACAGCCCCTTCGTCAGGTGGACTTCTGACTTTGTCCACCCCTGTCCAACACTGGCACCTCCACATCATAAATGTTGTCCAGCACTTGTTGTATGCAAGAACGGACTTCTTAATTTATCTAAAGAAGTATGAATGATAACGAATGCTTTATTTATAGAATCCCTACAGTATGGAAACAGGCTATTTAGCCCAACAAGTCCACACTGACTCTCTGAAGAGCATCCCACCCAGACTCAGCCCCCACCCTTGTAACCCTAACGTAATGGCTAATCCACCTAAACTACACATCCCTGGACAATTTAGCATGGCCAATCCACCTAACCAGCACATCTTTAGACTGTAGGAGGAAACTGGAGCATTGGGAGGGAACCCACACAGTCAAGGGGAGAATGTGCAAACTTCACACAGACAGCCATTCGAGGCTGGAATTGAGCCCAGGTCCTCGGTGCAGTGAAGTAGTAGTGCTAACCACTGAGCCACCATGCTGTTTAATCAATTAGCACACCCACTTCTGACTTTAACTTGAAGGGAAGAATATTGATGAAGCAAAATACTGCAGATGCTGGAAATCTGAAATAAAAGCAGAAATGTGGCAGAAAGTTAGCCGGTCTGGCAGCATCTTTGAAGAAAGAAACAGAATTAATGCTTTGAGTCCAACATAAGCACCTCTGTGAAGATCTGAACAAAGAACTCCGACAGTGTTGTCCTGGAGCTGAGATGAGTAGCATTTAACAACAACCATTTTCCTTACTGCTCAGTATGTCTTCCACTCAAGGAGGGTTTAACTCTGAATTGTTATTTATTTCACTAAATCACAGAACAAAATCATTTTTACAGCACAGGAAGAGGATATTTGGCCTTTTGTATCTACACTAGCTGTCCAAATGAGCTACAACCCCTTTTCCCCATGACCCCTCACATTTTTCTTCAACTAACAGCCTAAGTCACTTTTGACTGCCTCCATTGACCCTACCTCCATCACATTCACAGGCATTCGATTCCACACCTTGAACACTCGCTGCATGAATTTTTTTCTGTATGTTGATTTTTCTTTTGCTGGTTACTTCAGATCTATACCCTTTGTTCTCAATCCTTTCACAACTGACAACAGTTTCTCTCAACTCACTCCGTCCAGATCCACCAAGGTTTTGAATATATCTATCAAATATCTTATCAGCCTTAAAGTAACACAAAGAACTGTGGATGTTGAAGATCTGAAACAAGGGCAGAAACTGCTGGAGGAACTCTGCAGATCTGGCAGCATCTGTGGAGAGAAAACATAGTTAATGTTTTGAGTCCAGTGACCCTCCTTACACATGGAGCATAGTTAGGAAAAGGTGGTATATATGCTGATGCCTGGGGGGAAGGAGGGGGTGGGGGCAGTCGTGAGTGGTTAAGTGGAGATGGAGCCCAGAGAGAGACCAAGGCAGGCAGACAAAATTATTTGTTAATACTAATGCAGGGAAGGAGAAAATAATAATGACAATGGGGACAATGAATGGGTGGAAATGTGTTAACTGTGCTGAGAGCAGCCCATGTCATGACAGGGGTGTTGGGGTTAAAGGACATGGAAGCAGATGTTCAGGTTCTAAAATTATTGAGATCAACATTGAGTTATGAAGGTTGCAGGGTTCCCAAGTAGAAGATGACATGCGGTTCCTTCAGCTTGTGCTGAGCCTCACTGAAGCCCTGTATCAGGCCTAAATCAGATGTGTTGGCCAGAGAACATCATGATGTGTTGAAGTGGCAGGCAACTGGAAGCTCGGTCATTTTTACAGATGGAACAAAGGTGTGCTCCAAAGCAGTCAGTGTTTCATCTCCCTAGTGTTAAGGGGACCACACTGTGAACAGCAAATACAGTGCACTAGATTGAGTAAAGATTAGATAAATTGCTGCTGCTTCTGTCGGGTGTATCTCAAAACCTTGGATAATGAGGAGGGATGTGTTAAATGGCAAGTTCTGCCCAGGTACATCACTTCATACTAATCTAAATTGAATTCCATTGCCACTGATCAACCCGTTTGACCTACCCTTCTATAGTCTCATGTAAGACTAAGACTATCCTCCTCACTATTTAACACCCCACCAATTTTTGTATCAGCTGCAAACTTACTGATCGACCTTCCTGCGTTTGAAGTCTAAATTGTTTATATATACCACTAATAGCAAAGGCCCCAACACTGAATGAAGTCTGAGTTGTAAGTTCAGTAGTTTGGTACCTCATTTTCATATATTCATGCCTAGCTTGTGCTCTCCTACAAAATTCATTGAATTAATGTTGATCCTTTGTTGTGGCACAGTGGTAATGTCCCTACCCCTGAGCCTGGAGGCTTAGGTTCATATCCCACCTGCTCCAGAATGTGTAAATAACATCTCTGAGCAGGTTGATTAGAAAATATCTAAAGTGAGATACCAGGTCATGATGTTGCAGATTGTGGTTGATACAATTTTTCTGTTGTTGATGACCTACAATAATTCATGGACGCTCCGTTTTGAGTTGCTGGGTCTATTTTGAAATTATCCTATTTAGTGTAATGGTGGCACCACAGAACATGAATGAGCATGTCTTTCGAGTGAAGACGGAACTTTGTCTCAAATTGATTGCGTGGTGGTGATTTCTAGGAATATTATCATAAACAGATATGTCTGCAAAATAAAGATTGGTGAGTGTTTTTTTTTGTTTAGGAGATGTGGGTTTTGCTGATTGGGCCCGCATGTTTTGAGAAGATGACAGTGTGCTGCCTTCTTGAACATCTGTGGTCCATTTGGTGTAGTTACAGCCACAATACTGTTGGGAAGGAATTTTCTTATTTTGGCTCAGCACCAGTGAAAAATGGATGATATAGTTCTATGCCAGGTTTGTGAGTGGTTTGGAGGGAACTTGAAGATGGCGGTTTTCCCATCTAAAAGCTGTCATTGATCTTCTAAATGGCATTGACTTTCGGTTGGAAAGGTGCTGCCTTGGTGATTAACTCACCAACTGCGAAGTAGGTTTCTCGGGACTCAGCTAGGTAGTTGCTATTGATGCAAAGAAACTACCATTTGAGTTCTCTAGAGTACATGCCCTACTCTTTCTTCTTCTAAGTAGCATTCACCATAGAGAAATTCAACACTCATTAATCACCCAGGAAAGAGGACATAGCAATCAGCAGATTGCTTTTGCCAATATTAGAACTGATGCTTTTATGCATCCTAGGGTCCAGAGTTGGTGCTGACAACAAAATAATTTCTATGAAAAATCAACTCTCTCCTCTTTATATTCAATTCTTCTTGGCATCTACTTTCATAGCACGGACAATGCAAGTGTTTAATTTTTCTCTTGCTATCACCAAAAATCAATTGTTTTCTGCAGTAAACTACCCCTTCATTTCTATTTCTTCAGTAACATATACAAATTCTTAAACTTGTTTGGCGCTTCATTTTCTTGTCAAATGATAATGGATCTCTCCATACAGATGGAACAACATGTGAATACCATTTTGCAGTGCCCTCGTTGTAGTTTTTAATGGTTGCATATTTGATTGTGAGTAACTGATCTGTGCCTAATTGATTTGTATACTAACATCACAGAAACTTCTTGAAATTGAACTGGAATGAAGATGAATACAGACATGTTGGGTTTACAGATATGATAAAACTCTTGCAAAAACACCTCTTGCACACTCAGAAGCTAGTGTCACCCTGCACTGCACTGAGACAAATCAAATATATAAAATCTATGACAAACTGGAAATACATAACTCTTGCAGCTTCACCATATGATGCCAAAAATCTTTTGACAATCTCTAATTTAATTTGACTTATTCACCATTGCAAAGTGATATTTCAACACAATAGTCACAATATGAGGTTCCAAAAAGATTTACAATGGTATGTTAGAGATGGTAGGAACTGCAGATGCTGGAGAATCTGCGATAACAAGGTTCAGAGCTGGATGAACACAGCAGGCTAAACAGCATCATAGGAGCAGGAAGGCTGACGTTTCAGGCCTAGACCCTGCTTTGTATTCCACTTATACAGGTGTGGTGTTGAACAGTTGGTTTGCCATATCCACATCTTCAGTAACATACCAATGTCTGCATTTCTCTTCAAATCTCATGCATATTGAATACAAGTTTGCATGTTTGCTCGTTTATCTGAGTTTTTCCAGCAATTGCTTTTCCAGCAATTTCTGTTTTTGTTTCTGATTTCCAGCATCCACAGTTCTTTCAGTTTTTTATTTAAAAGGAAGATAATTTGACTGGAAGTCTATTCCTTGAACTGGGAATCCCTTTAACTGGCTGTTGAGACACTTGCCAATGTCTAAGTCCTTATGAGTACCTATTGGAGAATCTGTGCCTACACCTAAGATTCTGTACCTAGGTAACTTTGTAACTAAGTTGGAGCTGTAAATGGTGACTTATAAACTTTTCACTGTACTTGTGAGTACATGTGACAATAAACCTAACTCAAGTAATTCAAGTAATAACTGTTCTTGTAAATCCATTGGGTGTCTTTGGTTTCTCAGAGCTTGATATTACACTAATTCTAAATATTCTGATTTACTCAAATAACAGAACATTTTGTATGATCTGCTTGGCTTGAAATTGTAAATAGAATTGAGTGACAATGTAATAAACATAAAGAATATTTTCAATATTCACAATAGGTGATATTTCTTCAAGGAGTGAACTTGGCATGGATTAACTTGTTTCACAAATGCTACCAAGCACACTAATTAGGTGATAATTATTTACAAAGAAATGAAAGAAAAAGATACAACCAAGAATAGAAAATGCTGAAACGACAGGTCATTGAGCATCTGAAAGGTCAAAGCATCAGGTAGAACAATAAGTCCTGATGAAACATTGCACCTAACATATTATCCAATCTCTGGTCCTTACTGCTAATACATTTAGGCATTGTTGTGTTAAAGAAAGTTTGTCGTCATATTACTTGAGGCACCAGTGATCCTTCTTTTTCACATATAGCGAAAGGCCACTATAAATTGCCTTGTGTCCAGACCAGGAAGAAAGAATTCTGGTTATGTTTCCACTTTTAGTAACACTGGTGATTGTTCACTACAATGTGTTCATATGAAATGAATCTGCCCAGTGATGTTGTCATTAAACGTCTCAATGTGTGACAGATAATTATGAAAATATTAATGGACTCTAACAAGGCCATTCAGACAGAAAATAAGACCCAAAGTGCAGCATTTCCAATTTTCAATTTTAAATGTGTTTGGTTGACAGAAATTTATGGTGTCCAGTCCACCATGGTTGGTACCTACTTTTCTTATGCAATCCCTTGCTCTTTTCCTCATTGATTATGCAACCCATCGGCCATCTTCCTGTTTGTCTCTCTTTACAAGTTTCTTCCAATGTAAAACCCATTTGGTGATAAAACTTGGTAAAAGTAAAAGCAAATTGCAGTAGACTCTGTGATGAACAAAATAATTGTGTTGTGATATGATATGCATGCACTTCTAAGGAGCATATATTAAACCATTATTAATCAATATCCCTCTCAATAGGTTATGTTGTATTGGTTCCATCATGTGTTAGGTAGTCTGAAGCAACGTTGATAGGCAAAAGATGTACTGTGTTTAGTTCCCAATTAAAATAATCTGTGTATATATGAAATTTTATCTTCAGATTGTTTCAACAATCTTTATGTATGATTGTACTTTTGTATTAAAGGGAAATATATAACAATATTCTAGTTCCTAATCTAATTTAGTGAATCACATGCTAGGATGGCAAAGATTTGTGAATAGACTTTGTTGAGCCTCATTGTTTCAGAAAACATTTGGCTGCACTCTGTTAAGTAGATTGCTGCAGGATCCTAGTGTTAATTTGATTCGCCTACTAACAAGACTGTCTTTAGTGACATTTTTTTCTGATTAAAATAACTCTGCTTCTGCATCATATTCCAGCCACAGTAAAGTATTTACCAGTTCACTGTTACATTTGGAAATAGGATAATGTAGTCGCACATGCGAGATATGTTAGAAGACTAGGAATATATGATAGAGTTTGAGAACCATTCAGTTCATATATTGAGAGAATGGGCATGTTTTTCAGTACTAATACATTAGAATTTGAGTGTGGGGAAGAGAGTGAAAAGGTTTTGATTCAGAATAATACAATTCTTCATGGTGAAACAACAATTTTGCTAATGTTTTTCAGTACAAGCGTGTATGGGTGATCCCTTACTCTAAGATTATCCTGTCTGCTCCTAGACTCTCTCACAAGTTGTGAGCCTGCCTCTCGTGACATTCTCATAGGCCTGGACCCTCTAGGTCCAGAGACCAACACAGATGACTGCCCAAACCTTCCAGGCCAACAGAGAGAAGAGACTGCCTCCACCCCAGCTGTGGAAGTTGGAACTGCTTAGATATAATGGGAGGGAGAGGAAGGAAAAATGTACTGAGGGCACAGAGGCAGCAGAAGTGACTCTATTGCCAATAACCTTTACTTTTGTAATTGTATCTTCAGTTGCATTGAAAATGCCTGTTGTAGCTGTTGGATCTGCTTAAGTGACAACCACATGAGAGATGAACAGCCTCTTCAGATATTCCCCGCATTAAAGAAATTTATAATGACCATACATGTCTCATCTCACAATCAAGTGATTGAATAGCCAATGGACTATTTAACTGCAGATAGCTCAAATAATCTTTGAAACATGATGTCAATGATTACAGCCAAGGTGTTGTACTTTGTATTTAGCTGCAACGTAGTCCAAATCAATGTGTATAGATTGTTCTAGGGCCTGGACTGCGCACACAAATTCACGCTCACCATGAGTGAGAACCCAGATTCAGTGATTATACATCTTTGTTCATTCTGTATATTAACTTTTCAAGAGAGTGCATAGCCATTCAATGCTTAGAGATGTATGTATTTATATTGGGCAGTTCAGGTGTCCACCCTCTCGCAAACTGTACTGGTATTTCACAGATTCATGCTACTCCTAGAATTAAAACTAGAATTAAAATTGTCACATCATTAGATTTGTTCTACAAGATACTCCAGTGTTTCTGGTCAACCTTACAGTCTACACACATTCTGAAACATTAGAGAGTTATTGGTGATGCAAAAGTCAAAAAGGAAATGCCTCAGGATTCCTCTCATCATGCTGGCTATCATAAGAGACTTCACTACACAGCACTTGGATGTGATGTGCTGACTAAAGCTTTAAGTGCTCCCTGACCTTTTTGTCATTCAATGTTTCTTCACTCTCTTGCTGCTATTTTCTTTCCCTGTCAGTAGGACACGTAATGTACATATATTAAAAGTGAGATTACTTGACGATATCAAGCATAAAATCAGAAGCATAAATGAGGCAGTTATTCAACAAATGGTTAGCACTGCTGCCTCACAGCACCAGCGGCTTGGGTTTGATTCCACTGTCAGATGACTGTCTGTGTGGAGTTTGCACATTCTCCCCGTGTCTGCGTGGGTTTCTTCAGGGTGCTCCGGTTTCCTCCCACATTCCAAAGATATGCAGGCTAGGTGGTTTGGCCATGCTAAATTTCCCATAGTATTCAGGAATGTGTACATTAGGTGGGTTATAGGGGGAATGGGTCTGGCTGGGATGCTCTGAAGGTCAGTGTGGATTTGTTGGGCCAAAGGGCCTGTTTCCACACTGCAGGGATTCTAAGTCTAAACAAGGACTGCAACAATAAGAAGGGCTACATGTCTTTTGCAGTAAGCACAGGCTTTTTATCACATAATCAACAGAATTGTCAACAATTAAACAAAGTTCAAATCCAGTCCATTCATTCTAGAAGTGACTTTCAATGAGGTTATCTCTAGCTCCTGGTACTTAATGATGTGTTGCTTTGCCATATTGTATTTGATGGGCTTTTGATTGAGGTTCTGATCATTAGCCTCATCATCATCCTTGGAAGAATACTATTGATCCCTCATCTCCTCTGCGTCCACAGTAGGGGATTTTAACTTTACAAACATTAACTGGGACTGCCTTAACTAGTGTTAAGGGCTTGGACAGGGAGAAATTTGTTAAATGTGTTCAAGACAATTTTCTTTATTAATATGTAGGTGCACCTTCTAGAGAAGAAGAAACTTGACCCTCTCTTGGGAAATAAGGCAGGGCAAGTTGCTGAAGTGTCAGTGGGGGAGCACTTTGGAATCAGTGATCATAATTTTATTAGTTCTAAAATTGTTATGGAAAAGGATAGGCCTTGTGTAAAGATTAAAACTCTAAATTAGAGTAAGGCCAATTTCGACAGTATGAAATAGGGATTTTCAAAAGTTGATTGAGGTTGACTGTTCGAAAACAAAGGGATGTCTGGCAAATGGGAGGCTTTCAAAAGTGAGATAACAAGAGTGCAGAGGCAGAATGTTCCTGTTAGAGTGAAGGGAAGGCTGGTCGGAGTAGGGAACAATGGATGAATAGAAATATTGAGACTCTTTTCAAGAATAAGGAGTCATATATTAGGTATAGACAACTGGGAACAAGTGAATCTCTTGAAGAGTGTAAAGGGAGTAGGGGCATTCTTAAAATGGAAATCAGGAGGCAAAAAGGAGATAACCTTATTTGCCAAGGCTAAGGATAATCCAAAGAGATTCTCCAGGTACATTAAGAGCAAAAGAACAACTACGGAGAGAACAGGACCCCTTTAAAGATCAATGAATCATGTATGTTTGGAACTATAGGTGATGGGAGAGATATTAAACAATATTTTGCATCAGTATTTACTGTGGGAAAAGACATGGAAGCTAAGGAACTCCAGGAAATGTATATTGATGTCTTAAAAACAGTCCACATTTCAGAAGAGGAGGTGCTGAAGTTCTTCAAATGCATGTGATGAGAAAGGTGTTTGGCACACTTGTCTTCATTGCTCAGACCATTGAGTTTAGGAGTTGGGACATTGTTGCAGTTGTACAGGACTTTGAGGCTGCTTTTGGAGCACTGTGTACAGTTCTGATTGCCCTGCTATAGGAAGGATATTATTAAATTGGAGAGAGTGCAAAAAAGATTTACAAGAATGTTGCTGGGACTGAAGCATTTGAGATATAAGGAGAAGTTGGATAGGCTGGCACTTTTTGTCACAGGAGCATAGGAGGTTGAGGGGTGACCTTAGAGGTTTGTAAAATCGTAAGAGATAAAGATAAGGTGAATAGCAAAGATCTTTGCCTTAGGGTAGGGGAGCTCAAAACTAGAGGTCATAATTTTATGGTAAGAGGAGAAAGATTTAAAAGGAACCTGAGGGGCAACGTTTTCATACAGAGGGGGTTCATATGTGGAATGAACTGCCAGAGGAAGTGGTTGATGCAGGTACAGTTACAATATCTAAAAGACATTTGAACAATACACGAACAGGAAAGGTTTAAAGGGATATGGGCCAAACGCAGGCAAATGGGACTAGTTTAGTTTGGTAAACTTGGTTGGCATGGACCAAAAGATCTGTTTGACACATATGACTCTGACTCTATCCCCTTTTTATCACATCTAGTTCTGAAAGGAAGAACATGCGACAATGATGCAGTATGCCCTTTGTCGTCCACACTGCAATGCCTGACAGGAGTGGTCCAGGTATCAAAACCTCAAGTCTATAGTTTGTTTCACTACAGGCCAAGCAGATGCATATGCAGCATTTTAGCTTCATTCTGCATCAGGCTGCATGTTTCGTAAAGGTGTAATGAGCCATGTTTGAAGGGAGTAGCTTTGTCTCTTAGCAGCAATCCCAGTATGGGCCAAACACCTTGGAGGCAGGAAACTGTGCATTCTCTGGAAGCTAAGTGTTATGGTATGACTGGCTATGTTACCTGGCCCAGATCTCCGAGGTTTGATATCAATAGTGACCTGTAATTTGAACTTTAGTGGAGTGGAATTCTTTTCCGTTGATGAACTCTATAGTTTGCAGATAGGTCTCAATTTCTGCTTTGAGTGCACCCTGTCAACAAAACCCTACTCTTGAAGGAGGGTGGCTATGTTGGAGAATCCCACTGTCTCAGCTGCCTGACTTTCATCATTATGGAGAGAAGTGATGATCTGGAGAAAATGGTAGATGTTGCATTCTGGCTGCATTAATAGGTGAGGATTTGGAGATGCTGGACAGGTCATACTCACACATGAAACAAACTGCTGGCATAGGATGCAGGGCAGCTATGACCTTGGCATCCACCAGGAAGGGATGGCCATCTGCTGGAATGCAAGTTCTGTTCTGGTAAGTTGCACAGTTTGGGAACGATGGTCCAAGACATCCTCAGTTGGTGTCTGAAATGTCTTTCTGATGTTGAAAAGAATGGCAGTGTGGCCTTTAGATATGGAGTATCAGTCCTCTCCATTTAGCCCATGGGCAAGTATTTATTTAAAGCAATAAAATATGTGCTAAACTCTGAAGTAGATTTTACAGCAATTGATTCCTGTACTTGCAGCTTTCAGGCACACGCCTGTTGAAATGTCAGGCAGTCACAGCATACTCACCACACATGGACACCTTACAGTAAGCTCTCTTAAATGCAAGATACACATACATCAACATAATCTTCAAGACAGCTGATGATACTGTGGCAGATTAATGCCTTGAGTGAAAGCGGTTGTGGAAGGGATAGGAAGTCTGTGTGAAGAGTTTAATACTCATGGTGAACTGTTGGTGGTTAAAAAGGTCATGGTGATTGAATGTGTTGGTGGGTGGGATTTGTAGGGGAAGATGTGTAGTAAAAGGTTAACTATACTTTTATTCTAAGAATGACTACTGAGCACATGCAAAGAAGCTATATCATAGTGATTTTAGATCATATGGAACTGGAGCCAGAGTCTTGAGTTCTAGAAGATCTCTCCCTTTCTGTATGGTAATATTAAAGAACATCTGTTAATGTTTACTTGTGTGAATAGGAACATCGACCTGAACATTCTACATATCAGCAGTGGTCCCTGGACGGACAGTTATGGAGACAAGCAACAAGGAGAATCTGAAATGAAGTCTCATGATACGAGTGTAATGAGTGATGGATGAGATCAGTACAGAAATCTGACCCCAGAAATAGGGGAAGAAACCTGAGCATAATGTTCATTCCTGACGGTAGACCTATTCTTACTACAAAAAAAAATTAGTTTTGTTGGTAGAAACATCATGCTGGTAACAGGTCTTAAACTTCTCATAGCTGTTCAGAAAGTCAGCAAAACTGATAGTGGCAGTATCAAGGATGCAATAGTGAACTGTGCTTCTCACACAGTATGAAAGCAGATTGACTATCATTGTTTTGAACTATATGTTGACTGTAGCATTCTAGTTTGTTTTGCAGCAAAGCATCCGGAATCCTGACAAAGAGATATGAACAAGGCCTTTCTAAATTCTGCAACTGAAGATGCAGGTGAAATGCAGGAAGACTTGGTTTTAAAATGAGGTTACAACTGAGTTTGAATGTTCTGACAGAGATCTATTGATGCAATTGAGTAACTAAAGCCATTCCACGTTCCACTATTGATATAGTACTGTCATGTGAACAAGGCTGTGTAAAGTTAGAGTGGCAGTATCCAATTCTGAGAGTTCTGCTAGAATCCTATCGAATACAGGGGTGTAGTCACTATAAAATCTACAATCATGAATTTGTTTGGTCTTAATGATAATTTAGAATCGTTGGTACAAAAGTACCATCTGCCAAAATTTCAGAAATTAGTGTCCTAAAACTCCTTTATATCTATGATCTTGAGAAATTTTCATCTAGTTCAAACAGTGCATATAGAGTATTGTGAGAAGAAAAATATAGTTTCTCAGTGCTTACTGATATTCACATTAAATAAATTGAAGTAAAACATTTTCATAAAAAAAAGTAAATGCCAAAAATACAATAATTAGTTTATGATCCATTTCTGTCTGTGCTTTACCAGAGGATTTTGTCTCCAGTAACGGTCTTCAATTTTGTTCTGTTTTATTCCAGAATTTCATGAAGCAATATGATATCAAAAATTGTACATTTTCATTCTTCTCTATCATCTGGCATCAATACAGCAGTAGAAAGATCTGAGAATAATCAAGGAAATTCTCCAAGAAATAAATGCTGCATGGATGTTCAAGTTTCAGCATGAGACAGATTAGTTACTTTTCTGCTAATGTGTAGAGCAACTCCACAATTTACTACAAGGTATATACTGTTATCCTCTTAATGAGGAAAAAATTAAGAACAGTCTTGAATTTTGCTTTAGCAAACTTGACCATGTATGTTGGACAAATTTAGTTCAGTTAGAAATATCAAAATGACACAAACAAAAGAACACGTAGTATCAGACAAAATAAGCATATTCATGTTCTAAAATCCATCACAAGTGAGAAACAGGAAATGTCTTAGAAACTTGCAGTACTAAGTCATATCAGTTCATAGAATCCTTACACTGTGGAAAGAGGCCATTTGGCCCCTTGTGTCTGCATTGACCCTCCAAAGAGGATCCCACCTAGATCCATCTCCCTACCCTATATCTGTAAGTCTGCATTTTCTATGACTAATCCAACGAGCCTGCACATCCCTAGACACCACACACAATTTAGCATTGCTAACTTTCACATCTTTGGACTGTGGAAGGAAACTGGAGCACCTGGAAAAAACCCTGCTCAGATTCGGGGAGAATGTGCAAACTCCACAGACAGTCACCTGAGCGTGGAATTGAACCCAGGTCCCTGGCACTGTGAGGCAGCAGTGCTAACCACTGAGCCACTGTGCCCTTATTAAAATTGATGGGAATTGAGAAGTGTTCACATAGACACAGCGATGGATGATCCTCAACTTGTAAATGATCTACTTGATAACAAACTTGCACCAGAGATTGAACCATCGGTATATGAAGTAGCAGTTTCAGAAATAGAGAGGAAATTTTCTGCAAGAAATCCTGAACTGAACTGAAACCAAATAGTCCAGCACTGCATAGATGCACAACAATCAAAAAAATAAAACAGCAAATTTTGGAAAAAGCATACACATTCATCAGTCATACAGAACTATATTCAACAATATTCATTATACCTGTTAAAAAAGCAGAGGATCTCACAGCATCCAAAAACTTTCACTGTCTCCTAGGCTGAGCTTGTCTCAGGATTACTTGAACCGTTTGGTAGTCATTATCGAGATGAGGTGGAATTAATGGAGTAGATGATATTGCAAGGTTGTTTTGGGCCCTCTTGTGATACAGTGGTTGTGTCCCTATCCATGAACCAGGAGGCCTGGGTTTAAGTCCCACCTGCTCCAGAGGTGTGAAATAATATCTCTGAACATCTACTTTACAAAAGGTTAAATATAAACATAAAAAGCACTCCAAGAACCCTGTTGGCTTAGCCCTTAGTCCCAAGTGCCTCTGAACAGCAGCCAGCAAGACTTCAGCATCACCCAACACCCCTCCCCCAAGTCTTTAATTTTACTCCCTCTGTGTCATCCTTTATTAGTAACATTTCCCGCATCATTTAACTTCTAACATTGCATTTCTCTTACTTCCATTCTCTCAAATCAAATACCTCCCACCCAAAGTCCCTTTGAATGTTTTCAACATTTCTCTGGGAAGATGGAGGCATTGGAATTCACATTCTGCTGGGAGGGAGCAGAATCATGAGCATACTGGATGTGGAAGTGGACATGACCACTGGCATCTGTGGAACATTTCATAGAGTCATAGAACATGGAAATAGGCTCTTCATATCAACTAGTCCAAGCCGACCATATTCCCAAACCAAACTTCTTCCCACTTGCCTGCATTTTGACCATATCCCTCAACATTTCTTATTCATGTACATATCTAAATGTCTTCTAAATGTTGTAACTGTACCTACATCCACCACTTCCTCTAGCAGTTCATTCTGCAGACAAACCACTCTCTGTGCAAAAAAAAATTACCCCTCATGTCCCTTTTAAAATCTGTCTCAACAGCCTGAAGATAAGGACATGGAGTGGTCACTGAAGGGTGGCCTCAAAAGGCAAACCTGGAGGAAGAAAAGACAAAACGGGAAAATGGGGATTGATGGCTGTGGTTCAAGCTCTCTTCCTACTATGTTCTGTGTCCAGCAGAGAAACATCAAAAGCTGAAATTTCTGGAAAAGTTCAGCAGGTCTGGCAGTATCTGTGAAGAAAGAATCAGAGTTATCGTTCCGGGTCTGGTGACGCTTCCTCAGAACTGGGAAGTTCTGAGGAAAGGTCATCGGACCTGAAACGTTAACTCTGATTCTTTCCTCACAGATGCTGCCAGACCTGCTGAGCTTTTCCAGCAACTTCTGTTTTTGTTCCTGGTTTACAACATTCGCAATTCTTTCGGGTTTTTATTAAGCCTCAAAAGCTGCCTTGGGAAATGAAGCATCTGCGTCTATTTCAAAGGAATGTGGAGAAATAACTGAACTCTATCTCTAGGATCAAGGACAGTCAATGGCATGTTGAAACTTAACCATTATTCTACAACCATGTCAACCAGCAGATTCTGAATGAATCCGATTCACAATCTAAAGTCTTCTTGACCGTGTTCAAGTAAAGTAGAATTGTAAGTACATCTGTTCCTGGCTTCATTCCAAGACTATTCTGCTATACAATAATTGGCTGTGGGACACAATAAAAAGAATTGCTGGTGTGATCTGCTCAATATGAATGAAGCCATATTTTCTGATAGTGTTTGCATGTGTCTTTATCAAATTCTTCTGCTGCATATACACAGATTAATCATAGGGTTGAGTTGGCTTGTCAGGTGAATAGCAATGAAGTGTGTATCTGTAACTCTGAAAGGTTGTCACTGCCACTTTTCACCTGTCTATAATTGTAGTCAGAACCTGACAGAGAAATGGTCTGTTATTAACACTTCCTTCAATATTATCATATAAGAAAACAAGTATTGAGTGGCGTATTCAGACCGTAAGGTAAACCAGTGCCCTTGAGTTACAAAAATGTCAGGCATGATTGTGAACCATTTCACTAACACTTACACCAATAATTAAACCCACAGACCTCAACTGCAATCAATATTTGTATAACACCGTGAAGTTAGTAGTATACTCTAATGGGCAACATGGAAGTCAGGAAGGGCAAAGTGACAGTTGGTTACAGTCTAAGAACACCAATTGGTGATAAATGATAGATTACTTTTGGTTAAGTTTGAGACTAATTCTTTTGGCAGTCTTGTTTGATTTTTGAAGTAACTCATCAATGTCCTCACTAATCAGTCTAGACTAAATTTGGTATTGACACCAGTGAAAGTTGGAGAAACATAGAAAATTTACAGCACAGAAAAAAGGCCCTTTGGCTCAACATGTCTGTGCCAGCTGAAAAATGTAACACCTGGCCTAATCTCACTTTAAACCATTTAGTTCATAGTCCTTTGGATTGTGGCACTGGAGGTGCAGATTCAGACACCTTCTGAATGGGGAGATGTTTTTTTCAGGCAGAGAGTTCCAGACCCCTACCACACTCTGGGTGAAAATATTTTTCTTCATCTTTCTTCTATTCTTTCTACTAATCACTTTAACCAGGAAGGTGGGAATATAGATACAGGAGTAAGCCATCTACCTATTCAGGCTGCTCCACCATTCAATTAGGCCATGGCTGATCATTTACCTCAACAGCTCTTTCTTACACTATCTCCATACCCTTGATGTCATCATTCTCCAAAGATCCATTGATTTCTGTTTTGAAAATGCTCAATGATTGAACTTGTCAAACCTTCTGGGGTAGAGAATTCCAAAGATTCAACATCTTCTATCAAGAAATTCATTGTATCTCAGTCTTAAATGGCCTACCCCTTATTTAGAGATTATGGGCTAAATCTTATAGCATTCTGAGTGATGCGGGCTATGTAAGATGTGTGGCAGAATCTGGCAACAAGTGCGAAGGAAAACCGGAAGTGAGGTAATCCAGCCCAATGGACGCCAGAGTTCAAATAACAGGCGGGAAAACACAACAGCGCTTCATCGGAGGCTCCACTGATGATGTTACCCAGCAGGGTAATGAAACGCTTGCGGAACAATGAACCAGCTCGGTGAGCCAGCCAACCAACCACAATATTAACTCTGATTTTTTTTCTTCACAGATGCTGCCAGACCAGCTGAGATTTTCCAGCAGCTTTTGTTTTTGTCCCAAAGTATAAACAGAGGCTATTATCGGACAGTCACAGAATGCATCAAGAAGGAGCGATACACCCGTCAGATGTGGCCAAAGGTACACATTAAAACCTGTTTAACCTGAGGAAAAGTACAAAGGTAAGTGATAGATATTAATATGAACTGAGAAAATGAATGACGTGGACAGTTTATATGCAAAAGTATTTTGGAAGGGTAAGTTGTGAAACACACTCTGCACACAATACAATTGGAGATGGGAAGATCGAGCAGCCACCCTCAATTCCTGATAAGTGGCAAAGTTGAAGCTTTGGCACAATCTCCCCACAGGGAGGGCAAAGAATCTATGACGGGAGAGCAATTGATTTCTCTTGTGAAGCTGTGAGAAGCAATGTTACACGAATTAGTTGATCAGGATTTCTGATTTTCATTTCCATTAAGGCTCCCAGAAATCATTTAGCGTCTGAGCTTGAAAAAGGCACGATTGTGGTACTCCCTGTAAAACCTAAAGTCACATTTGAAGAATCATTCCTTGATCAAATACTAGATCAGTGCCTTTGGGATTGTAACACAATGTGACTTAAAAGCTGTTCCATTTAAAATGTCTGTAATAATAAGACCGAAAGATTTGATTAAATCTTAGTAGTGCTATTTATTGACTTTGGATGGACTGAAGGCTAAAATACTAAAATGGCATTAAAGTTTCAGCAATGTCCAAAGAAGCTTTAAAGTGTCCTGTGGCAGGATTTTGAATTCATCACTCTATCTACAAACTATGTTGAGCCATAAATGTAGTTATCCAAATCATACTAAATGATGCCATGATTATTTATGCAGGTAGCTAATGCTTCAGTTGAACAGCATAAAATGCATTATTTATGAGATTCCATTATCTGTTGGTATTAAATGCATAAGTCAATTCCTATCAGATGTGACAACTTAGCCTTGCTTTTGCACGGTCAAAGACTTAATCTTTTATCCTAATTCCTGACACTGCTGTGGCTACCCTGGAGTCTGGAAATTTTTTAGATCCACTTAAGTAAGTAGCATGGTGATTAAAGTTGATTAGATAATATTTAGTAAGTATGACACATGAAACTGGTGGGCAGGAAAGGATCAACAGTTCTCTCAAAACTAGCCCACAATACGAACATCGTGTTAAATCACTTCCTCCCCCAATCCACCCTACAACAGACCCCACAACCATGCAATCCCTTGTTGGAAACAAAATAAAATTAAACCCAGAGCCATAAAGGAAAATATATTGAAGGAAAACTTTTCTCCCAGCCACTAATAAAATTAAAAGCAAATCAGGAGATCACTAAAATGTCACTGGATGAAATAACATTATAATCGGGTAGGAATATAGGAACAGAGGCCAGTCATTTAATCCCTTGAGTCTGTTCTGTCAGTGAGATCATGGTTGACCTATCTGCATTTATTTGTTTTTGTCCCATATTCTTTAATATACCTAGTTAATTGACTATTGATTTCAAATGTAATGTTAGAAATTGACCCAGTGTTGACTGTTACTTGTAAAAGAATTTTCAAAACACTTTATAGTGCTGTTTCCTATTTTCACTCATGAATTTTAACAATTCTCTAAACTTTAGACTTTGTTCCCAATCTTAGATTCCTTAGTGAGTGAATAAAGTACGTTATCTCTCAATTAGTTTGCCTTAATAGCTTGAAAACTTTGATCAAATTACCCTTAAACGTATACATTCTAGGGAATAAAAGCTTACTTTGTGTAAAATCTCCTTATAAACTAACCTTTGGAGATTGGGTACTATTTGAGTAAATGTAGGCTCCAAGTCCAAATATCCGTCTTTAAGGTATAGTGTCCAGAATTGTTTTTAATATTCCAAGATACAATCTAAAGAATGTTTTGTATAAGTGCAGCATGATTTTTATTTCCTTACTTCCCTTAGTCATTAGACATAAAAGGTTAGCATTCCTTGAGACTTTTAGATTGCTGTTTATATCTGTCCTTCTAGTTTATCACCATTTGTATAATGCTTTTTAGGACCAATATGGAATTTCTGGCACTTGACTATAATGGAATGCATTTGATGTAGTTTTACAAATGCATTTAATGTATTGATGTTATGCTCCAATCTTCACTGCTTATAATGCCACCTTTGTTTATCATCAGCAAACTTGGACTTATAGTTTTTTAATACATTATCTTTGTAATTTTATAGATGTGGTGATTCATTGAGACGCTAACACTCAGCTTTGTAGAATGGCTGAAAAACAACCAGACAAATAGATATTTTTGAATCATTACCATTGTTAAATAATTATTTAATTGGTTATTAACATTGCATCTTAAAGGATCTATTGATCACTTCATATTGGCAGTTTAGTTTTTCATTTCTAAATTATGGGAAAGATTTTAGTGATCTGAGAAGCTGGACTATGATGAGATTTGTGGCAGAATTAAATGAGACATCTGTCGGGAGACATCATGATATGAGAAGTATCTTGTTCCATCTTTGATGCATTTCAGAAGCAATTTCTCATCGACAATTACAAATGAGGAAATGGTTGTATGGAAGTCCACGAGGAAATCGGAGAAGCAGAAAATTGGTAGGTAAAAGAGGGGCTAATTTTAAAGACAGACAGAAGTGCATCAAAATCTTACAGAAGAAAGGCTAGTTCCAAAAATTGGTATAAAGAAATTAACATACTTACATTGTAATAAAAATAGATAAACCAAAGCAAATGGTGTCAAGTCTGCATTTTACAAGCTCAACATTTGATTTAATCCATGTCTTGGGTGCAATCATAATTCTAGTCAAAGTGATCAATTCTAGCCTCCTCTTGACCTTCTTATGAAGACCTACCTTTAGTATACTGGCTTTCCTTAATTAAATCTCAGAGATTAGTGAGCCATATATTTAGCTATGCATTTCTTAGAACAATTCATTCAAATACCTAAGAACTGGGAAAGGTACCATTTAATAAAGTGACAGCCTATGCAGACTGTTTAGAATGGATCCACTCAACAATTATTTCCTCAGACCTTTCAGATTTAATAACTCACAGCTAATGCTGACAGTGCCATGTCCTTTCATTTTGTACTGTATTATTAAAACATAAATGTCCCAAATCATTCATCCTATATCACAGCAGTTTAACATTTCGGACATACATTTTGCAAAGACATAAAACATTTGTTCTTTATTCTTAATTCTTGCCATCGATCACTGATGAATAAAAAAAATTAAAATATTCAAACCAACCACAGACTACACAACACAGAACTAATTAGGATTCAAACAAGCAGCTACATTACTAATCTTGTCATGTGAAATGAAAATATAAAGGTCTATCCTAATCATGTTGTCTCTGAGCTATTTTTGACTAAGCCAATTGTGAACATGTTTCCCTTATGGATTAAATTTATTTCATTTTTTTCACATTAAATTAGGATGCATTTTTGTTTTTACAAATTAAGTACGTATTTATGAGGATGATAACTCTCTCAAATGTGAAATGGTGGTGTTGACAACAACTATTAGATATTTAGAGTTCAGTGACAAATACTTTAATGCTCAGTGTCTCTATGGTTTAGAGCTCAGTGGATTGAATATTAGCAGTCCCAGTGCATATGTGTCCTGTTCTATGTGGAAACTCCAGACAGTTTGTCCTGCAACGCTTTGTCCTGGATAATTTTGTATGCAGGAAAACAGTTATTTTATTAAGCTCAAACATGAGAAGCAGCTACAGTAACTGCAGTACCTCAATGACTACAATTCAATGAGATCAACATCTTCAAGGGACAAAGTAGCCCCCTTGATTAGCACCCCAATTCACCACCTAATTATTCACTCCAGCAGGGTGTACCATCTGCAAAATTCATTGCAATAACATATTCAACAGAACCTTCCAAACTCACAGCCTCTATCTAGAAGATTAGAGTTAGCAGCTCATGAAAATACCAACACCTGTAAGTTCCATTCCAAGTTGCACAAAATTTTGATATCACCCTTCCTCTATTATCACTAGATCAGCCTTCTGGAACCTCCTACTTAAAAGCACTGTGAATGTGCCTATACCATGCGAGATGTCTTCTCATGCCTTCCGAACAGCAATTAGTGATGGACAATAAATGCTGGTCTCACAATGGATATCCATGTTCCATAAATGGATAAAAATGTGTCTGAGAGTTTCCTTTAAAACTGCCTAGAGTGTGGTCACTCCATAGCTATAAAAGATACAAGATGTGAAACAATAGATAAACATCAGACAGAGTAGGACAATGACACCGATGCAAGAATTCCCAAGTCAGTGGCACTTATGAAAAGGTTTAAAGTTTTCAATACTTAAGAGGGTAGTTTTTCCTTGATGAAATAGAGTAACATTTCAAACCATGGCATCATGGACAATTTGACTGTGCACAGGGCCAAGTTTTAATTACATTACCATAGAAAAGTTGGGACTGATGGTCGGCAATTCTGTACTCAAAAACTTGAATGACGAATGTTATGTTACCTTACCCTGGCACCAAGGAAGCATATCACTGAGACAATTCAAGACATTTTGAAAAGGCAAGAGGAACAAACAGAAATAAAGGTTCATGTTGGAACAAGTGACCTAAAGAGAAACTATATTGATGTTCTTCAGACACAGATAGCAGTTAGAAATAGGATTAGAGACAGAAAATTCAAATGTGGTATGCTTACGTTTGCTCCAAGTGCCATGCATTAGAGAGTTAAGAAAAAAGAAGGTAGTGCAGATAAATATATGGCTGGACATCTGATGCAGGAAGAAGGGTTTCACATTCTGAGTTCACAGTACTAATTCTGACGGATGAGGAATTGTATATGACTGATTGACAACATTAGTCCTGTTCTTGTTCAGCTGCAACCAATGAGAGATTGACTGATAGAATTTGGGAGGGAGGGATTGATGGATCAGAATATAGAAAGGATGAGCAATGATATTTGAGGATAGATGTAAACTAATAAAATTTATAAATCGCCCATATTTTCAGGAATCATACTGAGGGAAATAGCAAAGACAAAAAAAAGCAAAATAGCCATGTGTGGAAGCCCCCTGTGGTGATCCTTTGCAATGTAATGCTTATCTGTAATCAATTTATTTGACTGGAATTTATAGTATAACTTTTTATTTTCTCTATTTTGTACCTAGGTACTTTGTGCCTAAGATGGCACCATGAGCAGCAACATTGTAAACTTTTCATTGTACTCCTGTGGTTCTGCACTTCAGTACATGTGACAATAAACCTAAGTCTAATTAACTTATCAATGTTACAACCAGACCTGAAGAAATGTTCCCTAATCTGTTACAATTTCAGATGGGATATCCCCAAATTTATTAAGCTCTGGGTGAGCAGAGAAGAACTTGGTTATTTATACATTCTCTCAGTTGGTTGCAGCAAAGTTAATTAAAAAAAATACTCCCTTCCTTGCGGATATCTTTCCTCCAGCTCCAAATGAACTTATGTTTCAAAAGGAGCAACTTAACCAGGCTTTCAGATTCAAATTTTTTTAAAAAGTGTTTTTAATTAATAAATGTGAGAAGAAATAGTACAAATGCACAGTGTAGAACTAAATGATGAATCCAATAAGGTAAAAGTTGAAAAAAAAATTCTGAATGGTTTATGGCGTGCAGATAAGGTAATGTTGAGCGTTTAATAAATGGCACCAGTAGCATTGATATTGGCAGTTGAGTAATTGATTGCAAGATTTGTCATTTTACATGTAGTTGAAATTCTGCTGTTCTGATTCCTTTCAACTGTGAATTCTGACGTTCAGATTGAGATATAATTTTTTTTTCATTCGTTTTACCTGCAGTGCAAGGCTGTCTAAAATGGCTGCTCTCATAGCTGTGGAACTCATAGTACTCTCATCCACATACTGGTGTTTTTAAAAAAAAATTCATTAACAGGATAAGGGCATTGCTGGCTAGGCAGCATTTATTGCCCATCCCTAATTGCCCAGAGTCAACCATTTTGCTGTGGGTCTGGAGTCACATGTAGGCCAGACCAGGTAAGGATGACTGTTTCCTTCCCTAAAGGGTAGTAGTAAACCAGATGGGTTTTTATGATAATTGGCATTGGATTCTTGGTCATCATCAGATTCTTAATTCCAGATTTTTATTGAATTCAAATTCCACCATCTGCCATGGTGGGATTTGAACCCAGGACCCCAGAAGGTTATCAGGATCAACAGTCCAGTGATAATACCATTAGGCCATCACCGCCCCATTAACTAATGTCACAGCCGGGTTTAAAACCCTTAACTTGTACACTCCGAGAGGGTAAAACAGACATGTCTGTAAGAGGTAGCCTTCTGCTAAGAGGGGTGATAATTAGCCCTCATTATCTCTTCTTAAGTCTCTCCCAGTTAAGGGTAAGGTTCACTGACATTTTGCAGGTGCACCATTCTGTCAGCTTCACGCATAGCTCATTTCCAGATGGTTAAGAAATTTACGTTTGTATCTTTTTTTTGCAGCAGTCCTCTCTTTTTAAAGAAAAAGTACTTGTGGAATTAGAAGTAAAAAATGTCTATTAATACTTTGGGCTTCTCATCTGTTGGTCTAATGCCAAAGGGCAACTAAATTATATCTAGTTCAATGTCTGTGGTGTAACTAACATTGTTGGTGAGCAGGAACAAATTGCCTCATTGCATTCATTGAGACAGGAATGGGTCCTTAAAAATCCTCATGACCAGGGGCAGCATGGTGGTTCAATGGTTAGCACTGCTGCGCCAGAGCACCAGGGACCTGGGTTTGATTCCAGCCTCAGGTGACCGTGTAGGGTTTGCACACTCTTCCTGTGTCTACATGGGTTTCCTCCCAGAGTCCAAAGATGTACAGGTTAGGTGGGTTGGCTATGCTAAATTGCCCATAGTGTTCAGGGATGTGTGAGTTAGGTGGATTAGCCATGAGAAGATGTAGGGGTGTGGGTGGGATACTCTTTGGATGGGGCAGTGTGGACATGATGGGCTGAATGGCCTGCTTCCACACTGTAGGAATTCTATAACTGAGAAATTTAAAAAGAAAGTGAGGGCCATAGCAGCATTGATTAAGGATCACATTTCAGTTCTAAATGAAAAAGACTTGCTGGATGTTTTTGAGACAGAAGTGGGGAGCTTTCTTAATCAACATCTTCAATCTAATATAGGAAGGATGCATTTTTGGATGTCATTGCAGGAAATGAAGTAGATGAAGTGGGCTTTGTCACCGTTAGAAATCATCTTGACCACCAACACAGTTTGGATAAATTATATAAAGTGACTAATAAATAACTAATTTCAATGATTTAAGAGGGTAACTCTCACAGGTTGATTGGAAAAGCAATTACAGGACAAAATTGTAATGGAAGAATGGATGGCAGCTGGGAAAAATGTCGTTCAGATATAAACTAGGCACATTTCTTTTGAAGGGAAGGGTAGGACATTGCCAACTGATCTACCTTCATTAAGAAAGGAATTACAAGTTATAATAAAGAAAAGAGACCTATGAAAAATGGCAACAGCAAACTTCAGTTAGTAACCAGTAAAGTGCACGAGTTGACAAACAAAACGCTTGAACAAGTTGAAGAATTTTATGTCCAGTTCTGCAGCTGAACATTCAACCGTGACCCAATGTCAAAGTGTCTCTGCATCATTGTTGACCAAATGTTGATCTACTGGTAATATTGCTACCTCCTCAACGTGACACTCTCAACAAATGGCAGTGAAAATTGCTGACTGGTTTAAAGTTATTGTCACTACGATGGAACCTGCCATTGAAGTTAATCAGCCCACATTCATTTAATTACAAGAGAGATCCAAACAAGAAGACTCACAATATACGAAGAGTTGTTTGAGGTGAAGTCCAACAGATTGGTAAGCAATGCATTAATTATTACTTGTTACAACTTTGTCAGATTATCCAGAGATCCAGTGACACAAGGAATACTTGGGCATACATAAGGAATGAAGGATTAAAAAAAATACAACAGGTCCAGAGCAATGAAAGCAGCACAACTTAAAAACAAAGACAGGAGAGGTCGTCATTGACTCCAATAAACAATTGGAGAGATCGGTAGAATGCTACCTTGAGCTGTACTCTAGGTAGAACACAGTCATTGAGGAAGCTCTAGACACAATAAAAAGCCTGTCATGGCAAAGCTGGATATTGAATCCACAACGAAGGTCTAGCTCATTTTGTTGTGTGAAAAAGATCAAGTGCCAATGCTGTACTGCCTAAGCTCAGAGATGGAAATTTGGTACTCGTGCAACATCTACACAAACATCCCTGTCTGCTAGTGGCAGAGATTAGTAACCCAGGATATTAATTATACAAAGATTATCACCCTGTGCAATAACAAGGGTGACAGCATCAAATATAACAACTGTCTTCCTGCTGAGCATTATGTGAAAAGTATTTGTCCCGTATTGTCCTTATCAGAATTCAAATCTTGGTTGAATGCATTTAACCCGAATCCCAGTGTGGTTTCTGAACTGGAGGATGTACAACTGTCATGATCTCCTCAGTTCAGCAGCTGCAAATGAAATGCTTTGAACAAGGTATATCACTATGGATTGCCTTTATGAAACTCAACAAGATGTTTGATCATGTGAGCAGAGGCAGTCTATTTAAATTGCTTATGAAAATTGGCTATCTGCCAAAACTGCTTAATGTGCTCTCCACCTTACATGACAATAGAATGGATAATGTCATTTATGATGTCAACATTGACTGTTTGAGATCCATTGTGGGGTCCAACACTTTCGTGTTCTGACACAAGCCCTCTTTAGAATACTTTGCTCCTTTTCTGCTGACAGGTCATTTATAGAGGGTGTCTATTTACATAGCAAATTTGTTTGCCTGAATCTCAAAGCAAAGTTGTGCCAATTGCTCATTAGAGAATTACTGTAAGTTGATGATGAAGCAATAGCATTCCATATTGAGGGAAAAGCATTCAGAGGCAAATGGACAAATTGTAAAGTGTTTTGTTTTGTAATCAGTATAGCATCGGCATGTTTCAGGATGTTGCCATGCTACTATCCATCAGCATTAACAGTGGAAGTTTTGGAGAATCTGAACAAAATGGGTGTTTTTCTGAAGGGCAGGCAGTGACTAGTGGGGTTGGTACTAGGACCCCATAGATTCACAATATATGCTAATGATTCAGATGAAGGAACAAAATGTAAATCATAAAATTTGCAGATGACATAAACCTGTGTTGAAGGCTGAACTGTGAGGAGGATGCAGAGATGTTGCAATGTGATTTGCACAGGCTGATGAGTGGGCAAATCCATGGCAGATGCGCTATAATGTGGATAAATGTGAGGTTATCCACTTTGCTACCAAAAGTAGGAAGGCAGGTTATTATTTGGCTGTAAAATGAGAGATGGGAAATATTTAATGTGACCTGGCTTGTCCTTGTCACTGAAAATAAATACATAGGTGCAGCAGGAAGTTAAGGCAAACTGTATGTTGGCCTTCACAATAAGAGGATTTGAGTATAGGAACAAGGATTTCTTGCTGCAATTGTACAGGACATTGGTGAGGCTACATCTAGAATATTGAGTGCAGTTTTGGTCTCCCTGTCTGAGAAAGGATGCTCTTAGTGTAGAGGGAATGCAGCAAGGATTTACCAAATTGATTCCTGGGATGACAGGACTAACATAGAACATAGAACATTACAGTGCAGTACAGGCCCTTCGGCCCTCGATGTTGCGCCGACCTGTGAAACCAATCTGAAGCCCATCTAACCTAAACTATTCCATTATCATTCATATGTTTATCCAATGACCATTTAAATGCCCTTAAAGTTGGTGAGTCTACTACTTTTGCAGGCAGGGCATTCCACGCCCTTACTACTCTCTGAGTAAAGAACCTACCTCTGACATCTGTCCTATATCTATCACCCCTCAATTTAAAGCTATGTCCCCTCATGCTAGCCATCACCATCCGAGGAAAAAGGCTCCCACTGTCCACCCTATCTAACCTATGCTGAGAGTTTGAGTTGCTTAGAAGAATGAGGGGGGAATCTCATAGAAACCGATTAAAATTTTAACAGGACAAGACAGATTAGAGGCAGAAAGGATGTTCCCCTGGTGGGGAGCCCAGTGGTCATTGTTAAGAATAAGTAATAAACTTTTTAGGACTAAGATGAGGAAAATCTTACTCAGCCATGGTGGTGAGCCCATGGAATTCACTACAGAAAGTGATTGAGGCCAAAACATTGTTTTCAAGAAGAAGGTATATATAGTTCTTGTGGCTAAAGGGATCAAGGGATTTTAGAGGAGGGCAGGATTCAGGTATTGAGCTCAATAATCATTCATGATCATATTGAATATCCTATGTATGATTAGTTTCCTTTATCTAGGAAATATAATAATCAGCAATCTATTACTTGCTGCTGAATTCAACACATCTATGGCAAAAGTTATTGCTGTGATGTCAAAGCTGAGTGAAAGAGTATGGAACACAGCAACCTGACTTAGAAGAGCACGCTGCACATCTACCAAACCTGCATCCTCGGCACATTCCTTTACAGTGGCACAACCTAGAGAACATATGGAAAGCAGGAGAAAAGCTTAATCAGTTTTCACCTTTGCTATCTCAGACAAATCCTCTTCATTCCTTGGCAGGGAAATGTTGCCAGAGGTCCTGAAGCATATTAATTCTATCAGCATACGCTTATTGCTAAGCCAACAATCTCTGCATAGCTCAGCCATGTTTATTAGGTAGACGAGTGCTGTATCTCCAAGGGTCTTCTGACAAATGGATCATGACCCAGAGGGCATACATTCCTTCTCTATAAAAGGGATATATGAATGTGGCAGGTTTGGGAGATAATCACTGATGGCCATATCCTCTGGAGTCTGACTGTTTGGAGGGACATTGAAGGGGTGTGTACAGAAACTAAAACTTCAGCTGGTTCAGAAGATGACTTCAAAAACAGAGGTGATCAAATTGTGCATTTTCTCAGTCTATTGCCTTCCCCTGCAGCAAATACAGCAGAGTCATGACAATGTGAGACTTCTGAGTCACATCAGGTGACGCCTAACACAGAGTTGATCAAATAACCATCTTACTGGATAGAAAGTTGCTATTGAAAGCCCTCAGTAAAACTGAGAAAAGCATCTTGCTTGATGTGCTGGTTACTGCTCTGTTCTGGGAAGTACTGTCAAATATGGAGCTATTGCCTTAAGATTGTTCAGAATGTTCTTTGAAATTGCCTGTAAGATGTGCAATTTATATCTATTTAAAAAATTTATTTTTGGACTTTTAAATTTTGAATTCGTGGTAAATGGGTTTTCTGTGTGTCTGAAGGGGTTGAATGATTAACTGGTAAGTATTTCTGTAGCCATGGTGATTTCATTTATAATGAGCGAGACTTTTTTGGAGAGTAATAGGGTTTTGTATATCTTGAGAGAGTTCACAAGTGACAAAGGGAACAATGTAGTGAATTAAGTGTTCAGACAGAATATTCTGGAACTTTATTCTGGGCTTGGAAAAACACCCATATCTTGTGAAAATAGCATTTTGGTTTCACTTTGGTCCTATTTTCAGCTCGCCATGAAAAACAGTTGCTTCTGAGAAAGGAAGGTAGTTTTAGGACTGTTCAGAAGTTGCTTCAGTGTACGGAGTTTAGTTTTTAAGATTTCCAGACCAGAAGTGTTTGGTTAAAGCCTTGAAGGGGTTATGTGAGGCTGAGAATGTCTAAACTCAGCTGTATTATGAATCAGGGAAGATGCTATCAGAATCTCAAGACATGCAATGCAAGCTTCAGTTAAACTAAGCCCTGTAGAGGTGATAGGGCATGAGTATTGTAAAGGGGTATTTTTATGATTAATGGCATTATATCTTTACCCTGTGTTTCAAAATCTTTATGTAAATCCTTATTCCATCTTTTGTTCATTCCTTTTGCATAATAAACTTCAGTTTTGTTAAACCCAAATCTATAGCACTATGTGTTTGTGTGTCGGTGAAAGGCCATCTTGATAAAACAAAAAAAACTATCAAGCGAGAGCTCAGTGTGGAATCTGATTTGTCCAGTATTAACATCAAGTGGGATCATAACACTATCATACATTTATTTATGCTCCGTTTCTCCAAAAAAATTGGAATAAGATTTTAAAATCACTTTAACAGGTTCTAGCCTCACTAACTTATGAAGTTAATGTGAAAATAGATAGGAAATTACAGCTAGAATATATTGCGGGTGAGGAGTTATCTTCATTTTACAAGTCTACAGAACAACAATGCTTGTAGTAGCTTTTCTCTGAATAGATTAAAAGGACAATTACCCTTTGTAAACACCCATTAGGAACAGACTACATGCAGATTTTACCAATTAGGTTGCAATAAATCCCTTAAGGCAAATAGTTTTAGCGCAACGTACTCATTCCAAACATTTAAAACAGACTGTCCCCTTCAGCTGTGTAATTTCATTGCACTCTCTGCAAGAAAATTGTATTAAAATGTTTATTGACTGCAGGTTTTTGTGAAAGCTCAAAACTGTGCAAAGAGTTCAAGGTAAACAATTACCCTATACCAGATTATTTTGATGCAGGAAGCACTAAATTGAGGCAAGTTGGTTAATGTGTGATATTTTCCAATCAACATGCACAGATATTATCACACCATTAAAACAATGGAATTTAAACCTGGGCCTCCTAGCTCAGAAGTAGGGATACTACCACAGTAGCTCAAAAGCTCCCAGTTAACATGGCTGGAGTAATGGTATTAACATTGGAAGTAAGTAAATGATGTTGTCAGTCACATGATAAATTACAGAGAGCTGGAAGGTAGCAGAAGCTCAAATCTATTACTGACAAAGTGTTTATAGATTAAGCTGTGAATAAAAAGAGTGCTTGCAGAAATTTCTATGGACTCCGTCAACATTATTTCAGGAGACTAACTAGAGAGTTGTGATACACAACAAAATGACATGCAGTACTTAAATCCAGCCATAACTTTAAAGCAGGGGGCATTTTGCATGAAGAATTGATTGGAAGTCATTCTCAAATTCTTTAACATGGGAAAAGATAAAGGAATGGCATAACATGTAATTTCCTGCCCCTGCATCAGAGATAACCTTGGGGAAAAGTCTCTCCTGCTATATATTAACATATGGCCCTGAGTTAATTTGAGAATAGGGTGATATCATATGAAAATCCATCTTCTTGTTTCTTTAATTTCTTTAAGGCAATTTGTTTAGAATGGGTAAATATAGAAGTGGCCTATTTTAGACCATTGAATCCATGCCAACTCTCTGGAGACCAATTCATTCAGTTCCATTCCACTGTTCACTTTCCACAGCCCTGCAGGTTTATTTTCCACAAGAATCTATCCAATTTTTGATTGAAATCATTGATCATCTATGCTTCCACCATTGTCCAACACAGGGATCTCCAGATCATTACCCTGTGTTGTGTTTTAAAAAAAAGAGATTACTTCCTTACATGCCTCTACATTCCTTACATTCCTACCTAAAATCCCAAACCATGTCCCTGCTTCATCTTATCTGGAGATTCAAAAAGAAAAACTATTTTCGGGTGTCCTGCTTCGTCATTCACCAGTTACTAGCTCTCTTGGTGTCAATATCCCCTCAAATCTCAGAAGTTACTGTTGCTAATTTTAATGTGCAAAAGCTTTTTCTTTCTTCCTTATAGTATTCCTACTATTTTACCAGAGAGTTATAGAGTCAAACAAGCATATACCACAGAAAAAGAACCTTCATCCAGTCCATGTCAACTATTATCCCAAACTAAACTAGTCCTATCTGCCTGCACTTGGTCCATATCCCTTCAAACATTCCCTGTCATGTACTTATCTAAATGTCTTTTTAAGACATGTACCCACATCCACCACTTCCTCTGTGTGTAAAAATAATTCACCTCTTTTTTAAAAAAAATTTCTCCTTTCACTTTAAAAATGTGCCCCCTAGTCTTGAAATCCCCCACCCTAGGGAAATGACACCTGACATTCATTCTATCTATTACCCTTCATGCTTTCTATAAACTGCTATAAGGTCACCTCTTAACCTCCCATCCTCTAGTGAAAAAAGTTCCAGCCTATCCAGCCTCTCCTTGTAACTCAAACCCTCCATTCCTGGCAACATCCTGGTAAATCTCTTCTGAACCCTCTCCAGTTTAACAACATCTCTCCTGTAACAGGGAGAGCAGAACTGGATGCAGTACTCCAGAAGATGTCACGTGTAACCTCGACATGATGTCCCAACTCCACATTCAAAGGCTTCAGCAATGAAGGTGAATATGCTGAACACCTTAACTACCCTATCTATATGTGATGCAAAGTTCGAAGGATCATGTACCTGAATCCTTGGGTCTCTCTATTCTACAACTCTACCCAAGGCTTTACTTTTAATTGTATAAGTCTTGCCTTTGTTTGTTTTACCAAAATGCAATACCTTACATTTATCCAAATTAAATTCCATTCTTAGACAACTTAAAATAAAGAAGTGAATGCCTCTGTTAAAACATATCTCTGTGGTTAAAATTCTTCTAAACTTTCCACTTACTTTTCACAATGAAAGTACATTTTTGTATATACCCTTTCCTTACAGCTACATCTTATGGAGCCTCATTGATGGTGGTGATGCTCACTGTGAGAGGTAAGAGTTCTCTTTCATATTTCCTTAGCTTGCCCCAGTACATACCCTACCTTTCTGGCCTTTGTGCCATTTTTCATTAAGCTATCCTCTTTTCTTTAAGGATCTCTAACTTAATTTCCAGGAGCTTTCAGTTGCTGCTTATGGAGTCATCTTCACTATGACCGCTATGGATTTTAAAATTTGGCATTTGGCTTTTGGCTTTTCCTAGCACTCTCGCCTTAGCACTTCTTACTAACTTCTGAATGAAGTTTTGCCTCTGGATTTTTGCTCCCATGGCTGTTGTTGATTCTCAGTCAGTAACAAGATTTTAGCTGCTGGCTGCCTTTGATCTCTTAAGGAGATAATGCTCTAAAAGGATTAAACTCACTTGCATGATTTTGTTTTTTTTAATTTTCTTCTGTTTTCAGAACTTTCTCCTTGTGGAGATCAGATCCACACCAGTGCAGCCATGCAGTATTTTCCCAGATGACTACTTCTGGTATTTTGTTATGACTGTTACTCATTTGTTTTTGGCCTGTCTAATGATTGCTGATAAAGGAAACATCATCATGGAGTACTGACAGGCAAGATACCGTTCTTAGATAACAAGAGGTTTTATTACACAATAGCAATAAGCACAATTACATTTGAGGTAAAATTATTAGGATTGCACAAAGCTGGTACAGATAATCTATTCCTTCTGAAAGCTATGGTAAATCTCTTTTATTCTATCTACAGATTTTGTATGATTCAACAGAATGGGTGGAGACAACGTAGCATTAAAATTAACAGCTTTAGAACATTTACCTTGTGTAATAGATACTGACTTGCAGCAACAGTTGCCCTCTGATCAACATTTTTCTTACTATAGCTGGTAAACGCTTATTTTGCACTTTTCAAATTTTAAATTGCAGGGGTCCAGCTGGCAGCCAATGAGTGGAGGAGTGCAGCAAAGCTCCTCGAGTTTTTTTTTCTTTTTTTCATAGGATCATTGAATCCCTACAATATGGAAGTATGCAATTTGGCCCATCGATTCAACACTGACCTTTCAAAGAGCATCCCACCCAGACCAGCCAATCCTTGTAACCTCGCATTTCTCAATGCTAATCCACCTAACTGGCACATCTTTGGATTATTGGAGGAAACTGGGGCACCCAGAGGAAACTGGAGCACCCAGAGGAAACCCATGCAGACAGCCCAAGGGCAGAATCAAACCCGGATCTCTGGTGCTGTGAGGCAGAGGTGAGCCACCATGCTGCCTATTTGTTCTAGGATGTGGGTGCCACTGGCTAAGTACCAATTATTGCTTTTCACTAATCATCCCTGAGAAGGTGTGGTGATGTGAGGGAAGAGGTGAGTGGATAGGTTGATATGAAGCCCAGAGAGAGAGAGAGACAAACAAGATTATGGATAGCAGGCCAGGGCAAAATCTGAATGAATGATAATGAAGAGGTAAGAATGAGAAAAATGGGTTAGCTGTGTCAATTGTGATAATGGATGTAGGAGTACGTGGGAATGGATGGTGGTGCTAAAAGCGCTGCATATCATAACAGAACCAAATGTGGAAGGATGGAATCGGGTTCTAAAGTTATTGAATTCAATGTTGAGTCCAAGAGGCTGCAAGTGTCCAAAGCAGAAAATGTTGTTCTTCAAGCTTAAATGTTGGACAGGGAACATGATGGTGTGTTGAAATGGTAGACAACTGGAAGCTTGGGGTCATTTTTGTGGACAGATAGTAGGTGTTCTACAAAGTAGTCACCCGCCTGCATTGTGTTTCCCCAATGTGGAGGAGACTACATTGTGAACAGCAAATACAATAGACAAGATTAAATGAAATACAGGCCAATTGCTGCTTCACCTGAAAGTAATGTCTGGGGGCCCTTGGATGATGAGGAAGTAGGAGGTAATCAGGCAGGTATTACATCTTCTATGGTTGTATGGGAAGGCGCCATGGGAGTATGAACCGATGTTGGGAATATAGGAGGAGTGTACCAGAGCGTCCCAGAGGGAACAATCCCTGTGGAATGCTGATGAGAGGGGCATATGTATCAGTTCATGGAGTTTGATGGAGGTGACAGAAGTGGCAGTTAGTATTCTTTGGATGCAGACACTAGTGGGTGGTAAGTGAGGACCAGAGGGACCCTATCATTGTGGGAGGGAAAGGAAAGTGTGAGGGCAGAAGTGCGGAATATGGGTCAAAAGGCCACGTTGACCATCCAAAAAAGAATCCTCAATTGAGAGAGTTAGATTCTCTCTTATTGGGGATGGTCATTATCTGGCACTGGTGTGGTATGAATGTTATTTGCCACTTATCAGTCCAAGCTTGAATTTTTTCCATATCTTGCTATGTATAGACATGTGCTGTTTCATTATTTGAAGTATTGAGAATGATGCTGAACATCGTCCACTAACAATTGTACATACCCACTTCTGACCTTGTGACGAAGAGAAGTTCATTGATGGCTTGGGCAATGTCACCAGTGATGTGCTGTGACTCAGATGATTGCCTTCTGACAACATCTATCTTGCCTTATGTTAGCATCATTCCAAATATGTGGAGACTTTTCCTTCTGCTTCCCACTGGCCCCAGTTTTGGCCTGGTTTCTTGATGTTAAAGGTAGTCACTCTCAAATCCTTTGTGAAATTCAGCTCTTCTGTCCATGTTTGAACCAAAGCTGTAATGAGGTTAGGAGCTGAGTGGCTCTGGTGGAACCCAACTTTAGTGTCAGTGAGCAGGTTATTGCTGAGTAGGTGTTGCTTGATAGCACTGTTAATGACCCCTTCCATCACTTTGATGATGATTAGATACTAGGCTGCTGGGTGATAATTACACAAGTTTGAAAATGTTCTATACATAAAAAAGGACCTATCTGGGTAATTTTCCACAATACCAGGTATATGTTGGAATTGTAGCCATACCTGAACAGTTTGGCTTAGGGATGCAGTCAGTTCTTAAACACAAGACTTCAGCACTATTGCTAGAATGTTGCCAGGCCCATAGCCTTTGCAGTATCCAATGCCTTCAGCTAATACTTGATGTCACATGGAGTGAAACAAATAAGCGGTAGAATGGCATCAGTGAGGCTGAGAGCACAGGGAAGAGGCTGAGAAGGATCACCCACTTATTACTTTGAATGGAGATGATGCAAATACTTCAGCCTTATCTTTTGCATTGATGTACTAAGCTCCCCTTCGAGGTGGAGGATATTTTGGCCTCTCCTCCTCCAGTGAGTTGTTTGATTGTGCATCACCATTCACAACTGTATGTGGCAGGACTCCTGATTTTCCCCAAAGCCTGTCCACCATCTACAAGGCACAAGATTTGATCACATGTGTGATGGAATACTGTCCGCTTGCCTGGATGAGTACAGCTCCAACAACAGTCAGGAAGCTTCTCATAATCCAAAACAAAGCAGTTTGCTTTATTAACACCACATCGACAAACATTCCTTCTCTCTAACACTGATGCTCAGTAGCAGCAATGTGTGCTGTCTGCAAGATGCACTACAGAAATACACCAACACTCCTTAAACATCACCTTCCAAACCAATGACCACTTCCATCTAGAAGGGTAAGAATAGAAGGTGCATGGGAACAACAGAACCTGAAATTTTCACTCCGAGCCATTCACAGCCCTGACTTGGAAATATATTGCTGTTTCTTCAGAGTTGCTAGGTCAAAATCCTGAAATTCCCTCTCTGAGAACATTGTGGTTTGACTATAGCAAATGGATTGCAGCAGTTCAAGAAGGCAGCTCCCCACCACCTTCTCAAGGACAACTAGAAACAGGCAATACATGCTCAGCATCAGATACAATAGGCCGGATTGATAGCATTCTGGTCAAGGAAATAGCAGGTCAGAAGAATAGTTTCACTTCTATTTATTGTAAGAAAAACAGTTTATAATGAAAGCACTGCATATATATAGCAACAATATTTGAAATTCTACAAATGTGCAATATCACCAGTTGCTTGTCATGTGAACTCTAAGCTGATCCAAATTTTATCACTATTGAACCTTCAGGTTATTTCAGCTGCTAAAATATTATACTGGAGTCATAATTACTTGAAATATACCTTGTTGAAATCTACTCCTTCTTTAGTACAATAATACAGGAATTTTTCTGTTTAAAATAATGCATTCCAGTAAAATTAGATTTCTCAGTGTATGTCGTGCCGCATTACAACATCTCAAAAGTTATTTCATCTTTTTCATGAATGTAACAATAATTAAGAAATAAAAATGATACCTTTCATTACTTCTATATACTATTCTCGAAAGTTCTCATTCGGTATTGGTAATCTGATATATTATGTATTCTTGTCCATAATAATTTGCATATAAAATAAAAACTGTCACTTCATTCTTTATTTAATAAAAAAATGCTCTGAAAGACAAAGGCACTTGGATATGTTTTGGATAGTTTTGGAAGAATAATCTTTCAATGGCAGAAAATAGTTTATATTGATATTAGCAACTTGAAAGACAAATTTGACTAAATTTCAGAAGGTAAATCTCTTTACAGTTTGCCTCAAGACAGCAGAGTGTAAAGCAACAAGTGAATATTTTTCATTTGTACTAACTGAAGAAACAGGAAAAATGTTTGCACTGAATGACATCATACTCCTCAATGTAAACAAAAACAAAGCATGCCACACTATTGCCTCTTAGTGACCTTATTTCACTTCATCAACTAGTAAATAAATGTAAAACTTGAAAATAAAGGTTTTGCACTCTATTTGATTTTTATTCCAGACTATTAAAACTGAAACAAAAGCAGAAGTTGCTGGAAAAGCTCAGCTGGTCTGACAGCATCTGTGAAGAGAAAATCAGAGTTAACGTTTTGGGTCCACTGACCCTTCCGCAGAACTGAGGAAGTTTTGAGGAAGGGTCACCGGATCCAAAACGTTAACTTTGATTTTCTCTTCAAAGATGCTGCCAGATCTGCTGAGCTTTTCCAGAAACTTTTGCTTTTGTTCCTGATTTACAGTATCTGCAGTTGTTTTTGGTTTCTATTGCAAACTGAACTGTTTGGCAGAAATACAAAATTTAACCTTTAATCCTTCCCTATGCAGTTCACTGTATATGGAAATTGATCAGATTTGCAACCTTTTGTTGCCAATACCTTTCTTAAATGGTTTTCTTTTCATTTTCTTCCCTGTGCTGGGGTCACACAAATTAAACAATTCCAACATAATCTGTCAGAAACTTTACGGGGATCTTTTAATAAATCTCCATTGTCTTAAGCTCACGTTTTATGAAAAAAAACACCATCCTGAACTCACGCCTCAACAAATTTTAAATCATATCCCTCGAGTTTGTCTCCTTCATGGCTTTTGTCCTACATTAGCCAAGCCTATGTAATTTTAATATAAATCACTCAAGAACTTTCCTAGGTCAGTCAGAAGTCTGGAACAGTGGCAATTGGATTTTCCAGCATTTCAGCTGAACCATTCACCATAGAGACCACAAGAGGCTGCATACTGCATTAACCAAGTTTGGCAGGTTCCATCTCGTTAAGTATCTCATTAGGTGTTTAACAAGTGGCTTATGAAGCATTAGCACTGGTGCATGTTGATTATCTCATCATTTGTGCTTACATTCTCATGACTTCAATCTCACAGGAATTTCACTGTTTAAAATAGTACATTCCTGTAAATTTGTTAGACTGCTTAGTTTAAGTATGTTATGCTACATTAGAACACCTTAAAGCCATTTAATCTGTTTTCACAAATGTATCAGTAATTAGGAAATAATAATTATATCTTTCAAAAATTCCAAAGTTATTATTCTTGTAAGATCTCGCTTGGTCTTGGTAATCTGATATTTTATGTACTCTTGACCATAATTTACTGTGGATCAAAAAATGTATTTCTTCTATTGCATTCTTTCTTCTAAAACAGTTTGAAAAGACAAATGCACTGCAGATAGATTTTTAATACTTTTGAAAGAATAGTCTTTCACTGACAGAAAATAGATTGTTTGGTGAATTAGGCCTCCAATGGACAAATATACAATATATAAACACAATCAAATTAAAATTAATTGCCTTATTTACTTTGAATAATTAATAATTTCCTGTGCTGTACTAGAATTTAGAGGGTTGTTGTGGTATCGTGGTCATGTCCATACCCTTGGACCAGGAGACCCAGGTTCAAGTTCCACCTGCTCCAGAAGTCTGTAGTAATATTTCTGAACAGCTTGAGTAGGAAAAATAAGTTAAATAATTAAAAAAAAGAACTTGCTAGTGAATCAGATATAAACTCAAATACTCACTCTAAGAGTTCTTCTTTAAGAAACTATGAAATTATGACTCATTTTCTAGGCAAAGATAAACATTTTGATATAATCAACATTGCTGGCTGATGAAAGAAAAGATTTCAACATAGTGGTCTAAAAATTTAGATGACCATGAGTTTGGGCTATGATTCACAATGTGCTGGTTAAGATTGAACTGGGGATCATACATGTTTGATTTCTTCCTTTGATCTTCCTTTGAGGCTACCTCTATGCCCAACAGGAATAACATTGTTCACAAAACACATGGCAGAGCTTAAAGGCAGACTATTCATCTTAAAAGGTAGATACACTAAAGAATAGTATCATTTAAATTGCCGCACCAATGTGTACACCATGATAGATTAAGATTTTCAGGATTAAGGAATAGACCCAAGGGCATTAGAGTGGTGGAAGTAGTCAATAGGGACATGCCCTCATCCTCCAGGAGTCCAGGAAACCCTGAAAAGGGATCATCCTTCAAAGGGGATAGGAGCAGATAGCAAGTGACATTAACTCCGAGAGGTTTAAAATGATGGACATGATAACTGTGACACAAAGAATATAATGACCTCATGTAAGTGATTACGGCCAGTGAATGCACACAAAATCTCATAATTCCACATACACCACACCACTCAGTTCTCATATTGCTCAATGTTCTACTCACTGAGTTACACTCTCCACTCCTCAACACTCAGGATTCATGCCTAACATCCTACTTCTCCATCTTACCCTCATAATTCTTTTAACGTTTCCAGTTTCACTGTCATAACATACCTCCACGTATTTGGTAATGATGTGCACATACCCAAACATAGCCCCCTCTCTTCGAAGCCAAAAGGGCCAAAGGTAGAAAGTAGCCAAGCTAAACCAATGGTGTAAAAGGATGCCTCCATCTCCTGAGTTCTAAGGAGATGTTGTCAATGCTATGGGCTGCAACACTGCTTGTTGCATCCAGCATCACTAACAACTTTGAGGAATGGGATGGATCCTCATCCTGCTATCTGCCATGATGAGTAAGCTTCTGAAAGGTGTGACCATGGGCTTTTTGCTTTATATCCGGCCTCCCCTCTTTCACATCAACCTTCCAAAGAATGTTTATGGCATGCTTGCCTTCACTGGTTAGGGAATGAGTATAAAAGTTGACAAGTTATGTTGCAGCTGCATAAAACTTCAGTTGGGTCACATTTGGAGCATTGTGTGCAGTTCATAATAGGAAGGGTGTGGAGGCTTTGGACAGGTAGCTAAAGACGTTTACCAGAATGTTGCCTACATTGGAATGGATTAGCTTTTGGACTGTTTTTGCTAGAGTGTTGGAGGTTAAGGGGCGACCTGATAGAAGTGTATAAAATTATGAGATGATATATAGGGTAGATAGTCATAACCTTTTTCACAGAGTATAAATGTCAAATACTGGGGGCATTAATTTAAAGTGAGAAGTGAAAGTTTAACAGAGATGTGTGAGGCAAGTTTTTTATGCAGATGGTGGTAGTTGCTTGCGATGCACTGCCAGGGGAGGTGGTGGAAGTAGATAATTTCTTTATTCATTCATGGGATGAGGGCGTCACTGGCTAGGCAGCATTTATTGCCCATCTCTAATTGTCCAGAGGGCAGCTGAGAGTCAACCACATTGCTGTGGGTGTGGAGTCACATGTAGGCCAGATCAGGAAAGGATGGCAATTTCCTCCCCTAAAGGACATTAGTGAACCAGATGGGTTTTTCCCAACAATTGACAATGGATTCATGGTCATCATTAGATTAGGTTTATGAGAATGGTTCCAGGGCTGAGACACTTTAATTATGAGGAAAGATTGGAGATCATTTCCTTGGACGGTTGAAGGAGATTTGATAGAATTTTTTTAAATCATGAGAGGTTTGGACAGAATTGATTGAGAGAAACTGTTCCCACTTGCTGGAGGATTGAGAACTAGAGAACACGTTTTTAATGTGTTTTGTGAAAGAAGCAAATTAAAGTGAGAAAGAGCCTTTTTACATTGTGAGTAGTTCAGGCCTGGAATGCACAGCCTGGAAGTGTGGTGGAGGTAGGTTCTGACTAAGTCAATCAAGGAGAAATTTTTAAAATAAATAATCTACAGGCTTACAGGATAAGGGCAGGAGACTGGCGCTAAGTTCAAATGTTCACAGAGCCAGTGTAGGGACAATGGACCAAGCAGCTTCTGTCAGCACCATAACAGTTCTGTGATTCTGTATAATTCAAGGTCTTCAAAGCAGGGCAGAGGATGTTCTTTTGCATTCTTCTCCTACAGAAACTTGCAAGGAAGTGGCCAACAATGGAAGAGCACATCGAAAAAAAAACAGCACTGGGTCTCCATAGCTGCACTAAAGGTGGTCCTATGTATGAGAATTTGTGCCCATTATGTCTGAGTTTTTACTAGATGATTTTATATCAAATAAATGTAGCATCAACAAATAAACAACCTTAACCATTCAATCATACTTGCCCCAAAAGGTAATGTGGGAATAGTTTGTCATAGATAATCATAAATTTTAATACCTATCTTAATAACAAAGAAATAACAAATAATTCAGAGATATTTGTATTATCAATAACTACGGATGAAGTGCTAAATGACTGGAAAGTGGCTAATGTTGTGCCTTTGTTCAAGAAGGATATAAGGAGAAGACTAGGGACTACAAACCTGTGAGTCTGACTTTGGTGGTGGATAAATTGTTGGAAGTGATTCTAGAAATAGTATTTATAGGCATTTGGAGGGGCAAGGCATGATTAGGGACAGTCAGAGGGAAATCGTATCTCTCAAACTTGTTTGAGTTTTTTGAGGAAGTAACCAAGAAGATTGAGGGCTGAGTGGTAGACATTGTTTACTTGGACTTTAGTAAAGCCTGTGACAAGGTTCCACAAGGTAGACTAATTAGTAAAGTTAGATCACTTAGGATTCAGGGTGAGCTTGCCAATTGGATACAAAATTTGCTTAATGGCAAGAGACAGAGTGATGGTGGAGGATTGTTTTTTGGGCCAGAGGCCTGTGACCAGCAGTGTTCCACAGGCCTTGGCACTGGGTCCATTTTTGTTTGTCATTTATATAAATGTTTTAGATGAGAATATAGAAAGCATGGTCAGTAAGTTTACAGATGACACCATAATTGATGTTAGAGAGTATGGTTGTCTAAGATTACAAAGAGATCTTGATTAATTGGGTCAATGGGCTGAAGAGTGGCAGATGGAGTTTAATTTGGATAAATGCAAGGTATTGCATTTTGATAAAACAAACAAAGGCAAGATTTTACACTTAAAAGTAAGGCATTGGGTAGTGTCATAGAACAGAGAGACCTAGAGATTCAGGTACACAGTTCTTTGAAGTTTGCACCACATATAGATAGGGTGGTTAAGGAGGCATTTAGCATGCTTGCCTTCATTTGTCAGACATTTGAGTATAGGAGTTGGGACATTATGTTGAGGTTGTACAGGACATTGGTGAGGCCCCTTCTGGAGTACTGTGTGCAGTTCTGGTCTCCCTGTTATAGGAAGGATATTATTAAGCAGAAGAGGTTTCAGAAGAGATTTGCCAGTATGCTGTCAGGAATGGAGGGTTTAAGTTATGAGTAGAGGTTGGATAGGCTTAGACTTTTCTCACTGGAGCATAGGAGGTTGAGAGGAAACTTTATACAGATTTATAAAATCATGAGAGGCATAGATAGGGTGAATGGCAGGTGTCTTTTCCCTAGGGTGAGGGATTTCAAGACTAGGCGCATATTTTTAAGGTGAGAGGAGAAAAATGTAAAAAAAAATTGCCCTTCATGTCTTTTTTAAATAGAGAGTGGTTTGTGTGTAGAATGAACTTCCATAGGAAATGGTGGATGTAGATACAGTTACAATGTTTAAAGATATTTAGATAATTACATGAATAAGGAATATGGGCCAAGTGCAGGCAGGTGGGATGAGTTTAGGTGGGATTATGCTTAGTATGGGCTGGTTGGATCAAAGGGTCTGTTTCTGTGCTGTGTGACTCTATGACTCTATAACAAAAATAATGAATGCCAGAAACTTCAGAGTTTGAGTAGATAGATCAAACAAAATAATGAATTGAATCAATTGAGTATAAAATACTGCATAATTGTAGGATACTGGACTGGAAGTGAAGCACAAAATGTCACCATTGAAATAGATCGGACTAAATTCTTTTTATGAATTTTTCCATCTTTTCTCTGCTCTGATGAAGGCACTGATTATTGATAGTTTAATGTGCTGGAAGCCCTCACGTAAGCGACACTCTTTATCTGTGAATGGTGAATGTTAACAGGTTATTTTTCACAAAGGAAGCTAGAGCTGTGATCCTCTTGCTTTCACTATGTATCCATATGTGAATACATTCCAGCAGGAATCACTGAACTATAACTAAGAATAGCAATTCATCAGCATTAGGGCCAGTTGAAATATTGTTGCTGCCTGTCTGGCTGGGAGCCCTAACAGTTGAGCTGTGGTCTTCTGGACTGTAATTTTAGTAATGTAAAATCAAGGTTTATTATGAGGCTTATGTAGGACTAAAATAAAGACAAACTCCCACTCTTGATTCTACTCATTTATTTCAATGAAGAATGGTCAACCAAAATTTCTATTTAGTTCCTAATTGTTGTATTCTTAAGGTCAATCAGTTATTAAAATACCTTTTAAATTTCTTTAATTTATGTGCATTTGATGGCACTTAGCCAATTAACCAAGCAAATAGCCTCCAAAGCCATGGAAAATTTATGCTTTTTGGATCAGCCGCACATGGTGGATCAGAAAATGAAATCCTGAATTTTCCTGTAAAAATAATGAGGATAACACTACTCACAGTTGCTTATGTGCAAATCAGACAGCAACTTCTAACAACAGCACATTGCAGTCAAAAACAGAAATTAGGACCAAAAACAAAGTTGCTGGAAAATAGCAGGTCTGGCAGCATCTGTGGAGGAGAAAACAGAGTTAACGT
>NC_063357.1:34245189-34265140 GCF_021869965.1 Rhincodon typus | reverse complement strand
GTTCTGAGGAAGGGTCACCGGACCCGAAACGTTAACTCTGTTTTCTCCTCCACAGATGCTGCCAGACCTGCTGAGCTTTTCCAGCAACTTTGTTTTTGTTCCTGATTTACAGTATTTAGTTCTTTTAGTTTTTAACAGAAATTAGGAAGTTGCCATCTGAGAGATCTTGTTCCCCCAAATTCTGTGCAATAATGGAATCTTGTCTAATCCACCACTTAAATACATTGAGTGCTTTGAATGTTGCTGCACTTACCCTTGCAGATCTTCATCAAACTTGCCAAAGAGTGATCACTTATCTATTCCAGTGTAAATATGATTGTAATGATGTGCTGAGTCACCATTATTGCCAAGCAAACTCTCTGGTACCATTTATATGCATTGAGTTGCATTTTTTTTAGCTGTTGAAAAACATAATTCAAATTTAAACCTTTTAATTTTTTTGCTGTCTCTTCTAAGTCTCTCTCTCAATGTAATATTTCTTTCCTTGCTTTCAGTTTATTTGCTGCATATAATTTTTATGTTGAATTAAGTAATTTCAATACATTCTGGTTCTGATTCTGCACTCCTCACTAATGAGTCTTTAATATGATTTATTAAGGAGTTACTATTGCTTGTCTTCTTCACAGTTCCTCTGTAATGACCCTGGTGCTTTTTGGATTGCTGGCTGATAGTAAAGGCCCATAAAATATTTTATAGGCAAATGCAACTTTAACGAACACAGCTCAGGGCAAAAACCAGCCAAATAGTTAAAAGCATTAATGAAAAGGAGATTATACAGTTATCAATTTGTTCAGATGATGGGAGTTGGAAGAAAGAGTAAATCTACAAGCCACTTAAAAAATGTAATATCAGAGAATTTAATCAAGCTTGCACAATGCAGTTAAAAGGATAAGGTGGATTAGCGAGTCAACTATGTACACTCAGATTGTAGGTCCGAAAGAGGATCTGTATCTAAAGTTAGATGAAAATCAATAGAAATGGATCGCGCTAAGTGCACTGTTGAGTTAGAGTCCCAAAGGAGTCCAGAACAATACCGGGAAATGCATACCATGTAGGGAAATAGAGCCAGCCAGCAGAGATTACAAACTTCTTAGAATGTGGTAATGAAGATGGAGATCACTGCAAACCTAAGAAAGCAGTGCAGAAATTGAATTTTGGCCAGGGGAAAGCAGATTTTTCCCAGTAACGGATTCCCATTTAAGTCTCTTAGATCAATTGAAAATAAAATTGTCACATTTGTAGTTAGGTGGCATTTTATTCATTCTTCACCTCCAAAGTTGGTTTAACACTGAACCATGCCATCTTTGGCAATTTAGTTCATCAACAGATATTTTCATTTAATATTTCTAGTCAATACCTAGCATGCATTTTGAATGAAATACTGCATTTTCTAAAATAAAAGTAAAGTATGACTGATGCAGTTGGTCTGAAATAAAAACAAAAAGTGCCTGACAACTCAAGACCATCCGCGGAGACAGAAACCAGATTAATTGACGGAATCTTATAGGGGATGGACAATGTAGGCTGAGGTGAGTTTTGTGCAGAATTGTGCAAGAAGTCTGGAGAAGTCTATCTTGACTTCAGAAGCAATCTGTTGAAACTTCTATGCATCTGCCAATCAGAGAAGTGAGTTTCTCACTAGGCAGTGGCCAGTTGCCAATTATATTGGATTATAGCTTGTGAAATGCCTTATCAATGGCACAACTTACCTTAATAATATTCAGGCTTCTATTTTGCCAAGCAAGGTAGATAATGAGAATTCTCAATATGGAAGTCAGAGTGGGTACCTGGCAACTTCAGCTCTCTGCTGGCTGTGACCAAACTCCATGTTGCACAGCAGCAAACAGAATCTCAGGGCATGATCCTTGGGCATCTGCTGTATGCCCCCTTGGCCATAAGCATTGGCATCTGACATTTTCAAACCCCTCATGATCCTCTTGGCACCTCTCCAAAGCACTTGCAGGATACTTAGGAAGCACAGACATGCATTGCAGGGCACATAGGCCTCTAGCATTGAAAGGCTGGTTCTCAGGCACTTTGTTAACACAGACAGCCACACAGCTCACAGATGAGACCAGGCTGCATCTCAGTGGTGCTGGTTTGCTCTCTTAGTGCTTACTCACTTAGCATTTAATTGAATGCTCACAGCATCTCTGCCTTGTCTTGCCTCAGTCTAGTGGAGAGGGTATACATCTTGCTGTATGGTGATGTATCACATCAATCTCGCACCTGCACCATGTGCCCTTAGCTTACACAGCAAACATTCTACATGTACGAACATTCTTAAAGGCTTAGGGGAGTAATCCTTACCAAAGTCCATGGAGGTACCTGTCAGTTCATGGGTCTTGGCATAAAATGTCAAGGACTGCCTCCCATACCAGTCAAGGGAATTGACCATGGTCAGGGTGTCATGATCAGAGGGTCTGAGCCTTTACAATCCAAGGAATGGATTGCAGTCTGTCCATGGCTCCTTAGTGGCCATTGTGGGACCTATGGCTAACACAGTCTGGGAAATATATAGCCATCAGTCAGGGGTCTGGGCATCTTTTGTGTGGGGATGTCTGAATAGGCCACTCAAGGGAGTGGGCAATGGCCAATCTGCCAAGGGGAAAGGGCAGTTCAGGGGATTATAAGAGAAGGAGACTCATACAGTCATGGAGTCATACAACACAGAAACAGACCCTTCGGTCCAATTTGTCTATGCCAGCCAGGTTTCCCAAACTAAACCGGTCTCATTGCCTGCGTGTGACCCATGTCCCTCTAATTGGGAGTAGGGGCTGGAGGTTGGGGAAAAGAGGGGTTGGCAACTGTGTTTATAATGGGTAAATATGGTAAAACAGGATGGGGATGGAGTAATATAGGAGAAGGTTTCATCAAGGAACAGGAACATTCCAGCTCCAGGTGGAGGGAACACACCTGGCATGTGCCAGGTGAGATGGGGGTGACGGCTTATATAGAGGGTTGAATGGGGACTTAAAGTGGTGTGAAGCCTATGGGGTTCACGGGAAGGGCTATCCAGAGGGGATCTGGATATTCACTGACAAAAAATGGAGAAAACCGGAAGCCACTGATGAAAGAACATTCAGTGTTGCCTTCCATCACTCCAGACATCAAAGCTTTACCATGGGGAAGAAAATGGCTGTGACCACACCTGCAGTATGTATGTTGACATATGAGGGAGTGGGCTGCAAATATGCAGATGCATGAACTGCAGGCTCTCTAAGCCCTGGTGAGATTGAGGCATTTGCTCCCAACATGCTGTATACCTGTCTTCCCTAGACAATACTGATCATCTCATTTACATCAACACTTTTGCGCATAGTGACCATGGAAAGAATTGGGATGTTATTGCGTGAGGGCCAATGGGTCAACAGGATCCTTGTTCCTCTTACTTTCACATGCTGCAGTAGGATCTCAACATGGACAACAAATCCATGGTACACCCTGTGTTGACTTAAATTTAGGCATCATGCAGCCAGATTTGTTCAATGCTACACAAACAAATGGATGTAGTACCAAACCAATCAAATTTATATAAAAGTAACATTTCATACAGAATGCAACATCACCTGTGCCACCAAAGTCCCCTCAAAGGATTATTATTTCTTTTTTCGTTCCCACAATGTCTCACAGTTGTTCCAGGTTTCTCAGCTTTGTAGAGAGGGCCTGCATTTGGTAGAGCCCATTGACCATGAAACTTTGAAACAAAAACCAGAAATTGCTAAAGAGACTCAACAAGTCTGCCAGCATCTGTGGGGAAGCAACAGAGTTAATGTTTCGCGTCTGGTGAACTCTCCATCAGAACCCATGGAGGTCTGACCCTGGGAGCTTTTGTGCCTGGATGACCTTGACAATACTGAGAGTCTTTTTGCCAGAGGCAAGTGGATACTCCTTAGTTTTAACTTCCCAAAGTTGTAGTGGGGCGGGCAGGGCAGAGGTGGAGGGCTCGGCCACCTCTGGAGTGGCCTGAGCGGAGATTTCTGAAGGACTTGTGTGTGGTTCATCCTCTGGGTGCTTCCTAGAACTACCTAGGCTGGGTGCCTCCTAGAACTACCTGTCTCAATGAGAGGAGGGGGAATCTCGGTGCTAGGTTCTCCATCTCCTTTTCACCATGTCTTTGGTCTTGAGGATAAATAACTGGGACAATGGAGTATGGGTGTGTGCACCTCTCCTGCAGACACTGAGGGTGCCAAGCCTGGCTCATAGTAGCCACAAACCTGTCCATGGAGGGAATCAAATGGTTGCATGCTTGAGGCATCTGGGTCGCCTTAGTGTAGCTGCACTCGTGCAGACTCTGAACGATGAATGTCGTTGTATTCCACAAGCCTGTCTGCCACTTCAGTTCCTCCCTGTGCATGTGGATGAAGTCTGTGATTGTCATCTGCCTGGATCTGAGCAGATACCTGGGCTCCAGCAGTTCTCCAAAATGTCTTCCTTGGTCAGCTGCAGAGCTGTTGTGGTGAAGTGCTCACTAGTTTGTGCTCCCAGATTTTCTAAGGCAGACATTCCCACCAACATGTCAAATTGTGAGCTGGTGAGTGCTGCGGAAGACAGCCTTGCCTACGCTGTGGAGCAAAAATACCTCACAAGTGCAAGCAGTGACCAACATTTACAACCAAATGTGTATATTGTATAATAACATGTCACTTTCGGAAAGCGAAGTAGGACCTGGCACAGCAAAGCAAAAGAATAAAGAACTACCCACACAAAGATAAATTAAGTAGAACAGTCTTCAGCAGTAGATTACCCTAAGTTTTCCTCAAGGAAATTGGAGACTCAAACCAAATAATTGGGAAAGCTGTTATTTATGTCAAAAATTTTACATTAGATATGTGAGCAAGTAGCAGAATATTATCAGATAGTGAGGCTCAGTTGATCAAACACAGTTTACACTGATGGAAGTTCAACTCTGCGGTCCAGGGGCAGAGTATTTAATGTTAAAGATATGCTACGAGTAATTCTCCAACATACCAGAAAACATGTATACATTTCATAACCAGAAATTCTCACTCCTGAATAGAAAGGCACATTGATCTCAGTCTCATCCAAAAGCTGAAAGAGGTTAAGTGAAAAATGTTCAAGGAATAACCAGTCAAGGCATAGCCAATCATGATATATCTGATAGAAGTTTGTACAGGTCTCCGTAAGCCCATGGTAAAAATTAAACAAGATGCAGAATCCCGTGAGTTTAATTAGATAAATAAAAATAATTGTTCCATAATTTCAATGAGATGAAACTGTCACTATACTGGTTTGGCAGAAGTGTCTTCCACGACTATCAACACTGAATTCAGATTCCAAGTGTCAACCTATTTTGAGAGGAAATGTAAAACTGAGATGGCAACTGAACAGGATGCAACACAGTACAGTGAGTAATTACTTCTAATAAATGCATGTCTTGCACAGGATGCTAAAGCATCTAGGAAGAGTTAAGTTCAAATAAGATATCTGACTTCTCTACCTTCGAAGGGAGAATCTCCAACAATTGTAACAGTTATCAGATCAGGAAGTGGTGACATGGAGGTAATTTCACAATTTAAAAAAAGTATCATTCATTGAAAGTGGGTATCGCTGTCTGGGGCAGTAATTATTACTAATCCATAGTTGCCTTTGAGAGCTGATGGTGAGCTGCCATCTTGAATTTTTCCAATCCATTTGGTGTAGATGGACACAAAATCGTTAGGGAGGTTGTTCCAGGATTTTGATTGAGTGACACTAGAGGAACTTCACAAATAATCCAGAATATTCTGAGCACATGCATTTGAATGTCACAAGGCTGAAGGTAAAATTTGAATTCAATGAAAAACATTTTAAACACAATGCAGGCCTTATGGCCATCATGTTGATGGTTCACTAATGTTTTTAAGGGAGGGAAATCTGCTGTCCTTACCCGGTCAGCCCCAGATGTGCCTCTCGGCCCACATCTACGTTATTGACTCTTAACTGACGTACTATTTTCGGTGGGGATGGGTAATAAATGTTGGTCTGGCTACATCAAATTTAAAAAAATCTAGCAAGAAGGAACCTTCAGATAACACATTTGAGAAAGTGAACAAGTTGATTTCAGACATTGAGGGTGAATGAGAACGTTTATTTAAATTTAGCAACAAGTTGAAGTATTAGTTTTACTTTTTTCATTTAAGATCTATTGATGGTTGAGAACAAAATTCCACTGACATAAATTGAAGATGTGGTGCATTCAACTCTCTGGAAGACATTACTAAGAAAAGATGAACAATGGCTAAATATTCAATGGCTAAATAAAATTGTCCCTGCTCTACTGTGAAAGCAAAACAGGAGTTTAAAGATCCTTCAATTCAGGAGAGAACTTCAGATGATCAGGATGACTGTCCAAGACCTTCTGCCCAACAAACTGCTATTCTTTCAAGTCTGAAGACAAGTCGTTCCAGGACAAAAATGGTAATTCCAAATTATCTGAATGCATAAACCTAAAGACTTGGGGGGAGGATGGGGTAGTAGAAAATGCAACTATATAAACAAATAACAATAATTGTTACCAGAGGAAAAGAAAACTTGGAGGGATGTTGTTTATGGGCATGGATGTGTTTGAAATGATTAATATTCATTGAGTGTTTTAGATGTTACTGGTGTGATGATGTCATGAGAATTTGAGGGAGAGTAAAATAGAATCTAGTGGGAGACAGACCTAATTCTGGGTCCTCCTAATAATGTGTAGCCTATTCTTATAAGCTGTATCTAGTTGCAGAGATGCAACAAACTACATCTCATTCACCCAACAAGACTCTCTTGTTGGATCAGAAAATGGTTACTCTCACATAGACTAGACCAAGTAAACCTCTAAAGAACCCCTTTGAAGTTATGGGCAACAGCGCACATAACATTTAGTGCTTTATTATGAACAAAAAGTGTCTTAAAGTCTCCTTAAAAAAAAATCTTGAATCCATTGATGGATCCCTCATAGGGCCAGATGTAATTAAAACAATACACATCTGGCTATCTTCCCTGTAGCGTTTAGTTTTATGTAAGGTTACCTTATGTAGTACTCTATATTCCTAATTAACATTCATACTCAGCTCTTGCCTGAGAGTTGATTCACTTGATAAATAGTTATGTAAGTAAACCTTTCACCAAGGCATAAAATTGTTTTCTTAATTAGAATAATCAGCGAAGGCTACTCTTCGTTCATATAGTGAAAGGAACTCTGAATATGACGTAGGTTTCACTTGAAATATTCCCTAGATCTGTCAATCAATGAATTCTGAAAAACTTAAGTCCAGTGCAAAGTTAACCACTTTATGAATAATGGCACTATCTGCTATTTGTCAATTCCAGCCAATGTGCAAAATATAGAAGAACAGCAAGTTTTCTTAGTGCCCTGGCCTACTACAGAGATCAAACGTTCAATTAACCTGTGTGATTTCCTAAGACCTGACTGTGAAAATTGATTGGCAGATTTACACACATTATAACAGCGAGAAAACAACTTTCTGAACATGAACAGTTTGAAAATCCCTGCAGAAATGATAAAATATGATCTAAATACAAGTCTTCTCCTTTAGTAACATCTTTGCTAAGATTGTATTGTATGAAACAATGGTTAGAATCTTGTGGAGGCGACATGCGGTATAATGAGCTTCATGTAAATCATGATGATGTGATTCTGACATGATTCAGAGAGAAAAAATCAATCTAGATTAAGCATATGAGGAGAGAAGTCCTAGACGTTACACTAGAGAGCTACATTTGATAACTTGCTACATATGTAAATAAAAGAGTGCTACAGTATCTGCAGAGTTGAAGAACTTTATTTATAATTAAGGAGCAAACAGCCTTATGTGTGCAATATATGTGCAGACACCCACGATCCAGAGATATACAGACCTGAATTTCAATATGTAGATAATAGTATTGGGATAAAGCACAAAATAAAACATGGTGAAAGATAAGGAAAAATCTCTTTAGAGCCAGTAACTACAATTTTGAAAAAGAGTCCAAATGATGCGGCTGAAAAAGGAAAGTTCCAAAGACAGGGTTAGACCTTGGATGACTTTAAATATGAAGTGGGAAAAATGTGGGAAGACTCCAATGGCAAAGCAGGGCAATGCCTTGGCATACTCTAAGAGAGACAAGGCTAGTAAAGAGGAAGACTCTGAACATTGAGAAAAAGGAATTTGGAAATCTTTGAAGCCTAGACTAAATGGTGCAATATTCCAAAGAGTAAAAATACAGATTAGAACATTTTGACAGGAAGAAGTAAAAACTCAAGTACTCACCAGGTCAATCAGGCAAGATGGTCCATAACATAAAATAGTTACACCAAAGACAAGAGGAACATCTAAGTATCAGAAATGCAGATCAGGAGCACAACAGTCAGTGTGGTGACCAAGTATTTCAAAAGATGTAGAGGTTATATTATATCACGTTAAACATGTGCTATTCACAGCAAATGTCTGCAGAGCAAATTATTTCAAGATTTCTAGAAATTACAAGGGAAGGTCTGACAACAGATTTGGTAAACTTTAGAGGAATGATTTATTTAGTCCTGGTCAACATTATCCAAGAAGTATTGAAGACTTCCTTCAACTGCAACTGATTCAGTGATCAAAGAACTGGAAGAGGATCTTTCCCAAAGGAATTAGTTTCAGACAATGGACCTCATTCTTGAATTAGGATTTGAGAAAGTTTACATTGGATGCAGGGATCAACCATGTGACAAGTTCTTCAATCTATCCTTAGTCAAATTGTGAGGTGAAAACAGCAGATCACTGATGTGTAAGAATCTAAACTGAGAATTAGCTCTATTCCGTTACAAAGCAACTTCATTGCATAATGGACATTTATTAATGGGAAGAAGGTTAAAAACAGGTGTACTAGTTTCAGAACACACCCTCAGGCCAAACATAACTTCACAAGGCCATGAGAAAGTATAACAACTAGAGTAAAGCCAAAGCAAAAAGCTTGTAAGCACAGATAGTACAAATCTAGGAACAGGGCAATATTTATGTCAGTCTGAAAGTCAGGGCAGAAAGGCTGCTTAGGGACAGAAATTCAGAAGCTTAGGGAAAGGAAGTGAGGAGGGGGAGATTAATAATGCTAACAATAATGGTATTAAAAATATTATGTACATATGTGAAAGTAAACTTCTGAAATAATGTATGTTAAGTACATAGAACATAGAACAGTACAGGCCCTTCGGCCCACGATGTTGTGCCGACCTATTATCCTACTAAGTTCAATCTACCCTGCATAATCTACATTTTACTATCCTCCATGTGCCTATCCAAGAGTTGCTTCAAAGTCTCTAAACTATCTGACTCCACTACCACTGCTGGCAGCACACTCCACATGCCCACCACTCTCTGTGTGAAGAAACTACCTCTGACATAGAACATAGAACATTACAGCGCAGTACAGGCCCTTCGGCCCTCGATGTTGCGCCGACCTGTGAAACCAATCTGAAGCCTATCTAACCTACACTATTCCATTATCATCCATATGTTTATCCAATGACCATTTAAATGCCCTTAAAGTTGGCGAGTCTACTACTTTAGCAAGCAGGGCATTCCACGCCCTTACTACTCTCTGAGTAAAGAACCTACCTCTGACATCTGTCCTATATATATCACCCTTCAATTTAAAGCTATGTCCCCTCATGCTAGCCATCACCATCCGAGGAAAAAGGCTCCCACTGTCCACCCTATCTAATCCTCTGATCATCTTGTATGTCTCTATTAAGTCACCTCTTAATCTTCTTCTCTCTAACGAAAACAGCCTCAAGTCCCTTAGCCTTTCCTCATAAGACCTTCCCTCCATACCAGGCAACATCCTAGTAAATCTCCTCTGCACCCTTTCCAATGCTTCCACATCCTTCCTATAATGTGGTGACCAGAATTGTACACAATACTCCAAATGCGGCCGCACCAGAGTTTTGTACAGCTGCGACATGACCTCATGGCTCCGAAACGCAATCCCTCTACCAATAAAACCTACCACACTGTACGCCTTCTTAACAACGCTATCAACCTGGGTGGCAACTTTCAGTGATCTGTGCACATGGACACCGAGATCTCTCTGCTCATCCACACTACCAAGAATCTTACCATTAGCCCAGTACTCTGTACTCCTGTTACTCCTTCCAAAGTGAATCACCTCACACTTTTCCGCATTAAACTCCATTTGCCACCTCTCAGCCCAGCTCTGCAGCTTATCTATGTCCCTCTGTAACCTGCAACATCCTTCCTCACTATCCACAACTCCACCGACTTTGGTGTCATCCACAAATTTACTAACCCATCCTTCTACGCCCTCATCCAGGTTATTTATAAAAATGACAAACAGCAGTGGCCCCAAAACAGATTCTTGAGGTACACCACTAGTAACTGAGCTCCAGGATGAACATTTCCCATCAACCACAACCCTCTGTCTTCTTACAGCTAGCCAATTTCTGATCCAAACCGCTAAATCACCCTCAATCCCATGCCTCTGTATTTTCTGCAATAGCCTACCATGGGGAACCTTATCAAATGCTTTACTGAAATCCATATACACCACATCAACCGCTTTACCCTCATCCGCCTGTTTGGTCACTTTCTCGAAGAACTCAATAAGGTTTGTGAGGCACGACCTACCCTTCACAAAACCGTGTTGACTATCCCTAATCAAATTATTCCTTTCTAGATGATTATAAATCCTATCTCTTATAATCCTTTCCAACCTTTACCCACAACCGAAGTAAGGTTCACTGGTCTATAATTACCAGGGTTGTCTCTACTCCCCTTCTTGAACAAGGGGACAACATTTGCTAGTCTCCAGTCTTCTGGTACTATTCCTATAGACAATGACGAAATAAAGGTCAAAGCCAAAGGCTCTGCAATCTCCTCTCTAGCTTCCCAGAGAATCCTAGGAAAAATCCCATCCGGCCCAGGGGACTTATCTATTTTCACACCTTCCAGAATTGCTAACACCTCCTCCTTATGAACGTCAATCCCGTCTAGTCTAATAGACTGTATCTCAGTATTCTCCTCGACTACATTGTCTTTTTCCTGTGTGAATACTGACGAAAAATATTCATTTAGCACCTCTCCTATCTCTTCGGACTCCACGCACAACTTCCCACTACTGTCATTAACTGGCCCTAATCTTACTCTAGTCATTCTTTTATTCCTGACATACCTATAGAAAGCTTTAGGGTTTTCCTTGATCCTACCTGCTAAAGACTTCTCATGTCCCCTCCTGGCTCTTTTCCCTATATTTCCCCTATACCTTCTCCAATCACCTTAAAATTATGCTCTCTCATAATAGTCATTTCTGCCCTGGGAAAAATTCTCTCACTATCCACTCTATCTATGCCTCTCATCATCTTGTACACATCTATCAAGTCACCTCTCATCCTTCTTCGCTCCAATGAGAAAAACCCTAGCTCCCTCAACCTTTCCTCATAAGACCTGCCCTCCAGTCCAGGCAGCATCCTGGTAAATCTCCTCTGCACCCTCTCTAAAGCTTCCACATCTTTTCTATAATGAGGTGACCAGAACTGAACACAATATTCCAAGTGTGGTCTAATTAGAGTTTTACAGAGCTGCAGCATAACCTCACGGCTCTTAAACTCAATTCCCCTGCCAATGAAAGTTAAAGTAGAGAGAGACTTGGGGGGTGCGGTGATACGGTAAAACAAGATTCATGTAAACTGTGATGTTGTAATTGATCACAATGACTCTGAACTTAGTAAGAGAAAAGACACCTGTGTGAAGTAAACATGTGAAGAAAGAGGTCTTAGACGCTATACTGGAGAGTTGTATTTGATAGCCTACAACGTAAAAACATAATTAAAGGAGTGTTATAGTTTATAAGTAGATGAAGAGCCTTATTTAGAAGTAAGCAGCTTTAGGGACAATATATGTATGCCTACAGCCCATAGTTATTCCAGACTGTTATCTCAATGTGCGGATAGCAATATTTGCTTAAAGCATAAGATAAAGTAGAAGATAAGCACAGGATAAAGTTTCATCTACAGGCAGGAGAGTGAGCAAGAGCTGGTGTCATCTCTTTCCGGGAAGACCTACAGACTGGGCTCAGAATGTTGAACTAAAGCATTATTTTTTCCAGGCAAATGTTGTTGGTGCAGATGAATAGTAACGAGCAATTCTCCTGGCTGCGTGTGGACCCGCAGCTTTTTCAGTTATTAGGAGCCTTGGTTTCCTGAGGCACCAGATACTAAAATCTTTCAAATGTTGATGAATTTAGCTAAAGAATATTTGAGAACCATGGGAATCTATATCTGGATTTTTGACGAGTTAAGACTGGCAGTGGCTTGTGACTTTGGGGTTTAATCCTTAATGTGATGCTGAGAGACTGTTTGGTATGTGGGATTAATGATATAACCCTGCAAAAATGCCCATTAGCTGAAGCCCATCTGGACTTCAAATAGGCACCACAACTGGCTTTGTCATTAGAAAATGGGGCAAGTGGAGCATGAGTTGCAGGGTATTTCAATGGAAGAGGATACCCTTGCGTGGTCGACTGAGCTTTGGGGACACCACTAGAGTGTAGGCAATCACATAGCTTCACTCAGGACATGTCCTGAACAGAGGGACTCTAGGTCAGCCCACAGCAAAACCCCAAAACAAAGCCAAGCCTTGGTCAGAAGGTTTACATTTTCTTCAGGATGTGCGCCAGCAAGCCATTGTAATTGCTGTTGATATTAAGACACAAGACAGCAAAAGAGTGCCACTAGGCCTGAATTGACTGAGAACACATGTCAACTATACAGACACTTTCATGGGCTCAACATTCTTACTCATTGTGGACACCCAATCAAAGTGGCTGGACATTCACAGCATTCTTTGTCAAACAAAGGATAATGTTCGAGAAGCTGCAAGTATCTTATGCAATACACAAGCTCCTGGAAGTGCTAGTCGCAGATAATGGGCCATCGTTTACCACCAGGGAATTTGAGTATTTCCTAAAGTTGGATGGCATTCAGCATATTAGGACAGCTCCTTACTATCCACTGACCAATGGTTTGCTGGAAAGTCCAAAATTGAAGGCTCGCTTAAAGAAACAGTAAACTTGACAGCAAACTGTCCCAGTTCCTATTTGATTACAGGACCACCTGTCATGCAACTACACAGATAGCTTCAGCAGACTTGCTAATAGGGAGAACACTCTGCGTCAGGTTAAATCAGATCTTCCCTTGGAGGGAGTGGGGGTGTGTGAAAAGGCATCAGGAATGCCAATGCCTGACACAAGACTCCTCTAAGTGAGAGAGAAAGTTTACTTCAGGGGATGACGTTTGGTGCCAAAAACCACAGGAATGGCCCTGCATAGGTAAGATGCATGGTCGATGTAAGGTCAGGTCCCATGACGTAAGAAGTTCAGGTAGGTGAGGCAGTCCTGCACAAGCACATGGGCCACATGAAAGCTGCAAATTCGCAAAAGGGTCAGGAGCAAAACACACCCAGCCCCTCAGAACGGCTGGAAAGCTATCAGAACCCATGGCTTCTCTCTCTCAGTCTAGTGTTGAAGAAACCTCAGACTCTGACTTGGACATGGCGGATATCACAGCCTCGACGCCTCTGCCACCTGAAGGAGAGGATGAATTTCTTCCGAGGTGCTCCGGCCACAAGGGGCAGGTTGTGGTCGAGAACACGTCGCCCATATCCGAAGCTGAGTTGGAGGAACCAGACCTGATGCAAAAACATCCCAGGAGAACTACAAGAGAAAGAACAGGCCTACGTTCCTTGACTTCGAGGGGGAAGGATGTTGAGATTTTAAAAAGATCAGCCAGGTGGACCTCATTGAATGAGTTCCCTGATTGGGGCTGTTAACCTGGTCCAATCAGGGAGCCCTGGCTGACAGATAGAAACAGGAATGTCAGAGGTTCTGTTCAATCTGAGAGCTAGGTCTGAGGAAACTGCACTGCTGTCAAGTACTGTGTAAAAGTAAAGGGTGACTTGGTGATGAGATACTGGCCTCTGTGGAGTTATTTCATGTAGGACTCTATCAAAAGCCTTCCGAAAGTCCCAGTACATCACGTCCAGTGGCTCCTATTTATCACCGACACCAATTACATCCTTGTAAAGTTCTAGTAGATTTTTGAAGTGTTATTTCTCTTACATAAATCCATGGTGACTCTCTAATCTTGTCACTGTTTTTCAATTATTCTGCAATTAAATATTTTAAAATGGACTTTGGTATTTTCCCCATTACCAATATCAGCCTAATCAATCTATAATTCATTATTTTCTCTCTATCTCCTTTTTAAATAGTTACCCTCCAATCCATAGGAACTGTTCCAGAGTCTATAGAATCTTGAAAGATGGCATCCAGTGCATCTATTACTTCTTGGGTAATTTCCTTAAGTACTCTGGGATGTCGATTATCAGGCCCTGGGGATTTATGCGCTGATCACACCATCAAATTCCCCAAAATCATTTCCCTAATAATATTGATTTCCTTCAGTTCCTTTGTTTCAACAGATGCTGTGTTCCCTAACATTTATGGACCATTGTTGTGAATACAGAAGCAAAACATGAATGTGATGGTCTGCCATCTCCTTGTTCCTCATTATAACTGTTCCATGCCAGCAATCTCACACAATCATAGTAAAATTAGGGAGCTTGCATGATACTCACCATCTGTGGAAGGCCAATACACTCTCTTTGCAGTCAAAGTTAACAAAGCTTATTTTGGTCTTTGGCTCAGAGGAAATTTCACAGGCAGAATGTAAATGAGCCAATCCACTTATCAGCTTGGAGCAGGGGACAATGAAGTGGGGGCCGTTCAGGACACTATCAGCCCCCTTTAGTTGAACAATTGGATTAGTCCATGTAATTTTACAGAGAGTAAAGAGTTTAGAATGAGCTTGGTTAAGCTTGTGTTTCGCTGCTCTTTCAGCCCTATTAGTTGTTAATTAGTCAACTACATTTTATTGAATTCAGCTTGTATATGAAGATGTACATTAGTTCTGATGGTTTCTTTAACTTTAATGTCACATTTTAGGCATTAATCTTAAATGCTGCTTATTGATAACTGCTCTCACAAAGAATGTACTGACAACTCTTCTGGTTCTGTAAGTGGAGCCAATGCATTGGAATAAAAACAGAAAAAGCTGAAAATGTTCAATATGATTGGCAGCAACTGTGCAGATTGAAAGAGTTAACTTTTCACATCAATTATGGACTTTCGTCAGAATCAGTGTACTGATAGGTATTTGGACAAAACCTTAGTAGTGATATTTGTCAAAGAGCATGGAAGTATCCAGCTCAAACCTGTGCAGAATCATCAGTCTTAGTAATACGACTGTGCAGACAGTCTTGGAGCAAGTGGTTAGCTCTGGACAGGGCCTTACAGCAATGAACTTTAGGTAACAGTGCTTCATTAAAAGCTCCCACTGCAGTCGTTTTGGATCTGGTGTTCAGTATCTCCTCAGTAGATCCACTTTATAAAAACATGACAGAGGACATGTGTTATGGGCTTTGAGGTCATCACAATGTCTTTTCTCTGTTCTTTGCAGAACGGAACGACTTGCTAACTTAATCCTGTTGGAGTGGCATTTGCTTCAAGTTCAGGAAACAAGGCAATCTCAAACGCATTTGGGTGAAGTCCAGCGACCTATCCCTCCAAGGTGGAGCTACAGAGGTACTAACTTATAGGAACACTGGAATGCGTAAAGAAGCTCACAAATCAGGTGCAAGGACTTTCCATAAATGAAATCCTTAGTTTGCTACCTTAATTATAAATATTTATATATAAAATGTGGGATATGGCAGAGCAGTAAGCTACATGCTTTGGAATTCTGTTGGTCTTGTTATTCTTATAACAGCAAGAGAGTCATGAACTAGTACTGAAGAAACACACTGAGGTTGTTTTGATTTGTACAGCATTGTGATATGTTCACTATGAGGTCACTATGGAAGTGAACTTAAGTTGTCTGCCGATGGTGTGTGTAGCACATGGTAGAGGCCATATGATTAGAGCAGATTAGAAAGGATATTTGTACATGATTACATTTTAATTCTAGCACTTTTATCCATGGTGGACATGCTTCATTTTGTTTCTTTATGACAACCTCTGCAATTTTTGCAACCTGTTGTTTGAACTCAATCTACTTGATTATTGTTGTTTTTTTCTCACATTGTTGTGCTTGAAACATCTATGCAGCTCTTCAAAGTTGTGCACAAATCCGGCTGTTCTCTCATCTGGGTGCTGTTGGTGTTGATTTACAAACTTACAGCTGCTACACATGTTTATAGCTTTGAGTGCTAGGTTCTCTTCTCTTATTAGTCATGCTTTCATGGTTGAATTTCCTATGCCTAAGATAATTCAATCTTTGATTTGATCATCTTTTAGATGTGTGACTTCACAAGATTTTGTGAACTCTGTGTGTTATATCATGTATTGATCAATGGGATCCCCTTCACAGAATCTCATAATCCTCACAGATGAAGACCCTTCAGCCCATTGTGCCTGCACCAACTCTTCAAACGAGCATACTTACCTAGTGACAAACTTTTCTTTTTCACTCCATACCCTTGCACACTACTTGTGTACATATAATCATCCAATACTTCTTCAATGCTTTGATTGAACCTGCCTCTAACACATTTTTGGGCAGTGCATGCCATACCCAAACTACTTGCTGTGTGAAACTTTTTCTTCTCACATCAGCCTTGCTTCTTTCACATATCAATTTTAAATCTATGCCCTCTCATTCTTGTTTTTACAAGCAGGAACAGATCTCCCTATCTTACTATAGAGCTCACTCGTGATTTAGAAAACCTCTGTCAAATCACCTCTTAGCATTCTTCTCTCCAAGGAGAACAGTACTAACTTCTTCAATATATCTTCATAAACAGAATTTCTCATTTTTGGAACCACTCTTGTAAATCACTTCTGCACTCCCTCCAATCCTTTGACATCTTTTCTACAAAGTGGTGCTCACAACTATGTACCAAACTCCAGGTGAAGTCTAATCAGTGTTTTGAACAAGTTCAACATAACCTCCTTACTCTTGCGCTCTATGCCCCAATTAATAAGGCCAAGAACTCTTCTTTCCACTTGCAGGCTGCCACATTCAATGATGTATGCACATACACACACAAGGCCCTCTGTTCCTGCACCCACTTTAGAATTGTTTTATATTGCCTTTCATTGTTCTTCCTGTCAAAGTGCATCACTGAACATTTCTTTGCATTGAATCTCATCGGCCTCCTACCTGCCATTCCACCAACTTGCTGATGTCCTTTTGGAGTCTCACACTGTCCTTCTCACAGTTTTTAATTCTTCTATGTTTTGTGTCCTCTGCAAACTTTGAAATTGTCCCCTGCACACTAAGTACCAGATCATTAAAAAAACAGAAAAAAACAAGGGTCCCAATATCAAGAGAGATAGTAAGAACTGCTGATGCTGGAGTCCGAGATAACACAGTGTGGAGCTGGAGGAACACAACAGGCCAGGCAGCATCAGCAGAGCAGGAAAGTTGACGTTTCAGGTCGGGGCCCTTCTTCAGAAATGGGGCCGGGGGAAGGGAGCTCTGAAATAAGTAGAGAGAGGAGGGGTGGGCCTGGGGAAAGTAGATTGGATAGTGATAGGTGAGTGCAGGTAGGCAGAGGTGGGGATTGGTCAATGAGGTGGGAGGCGTGGATAGCTGGGAGAAAAGATGGACAGGTTGTGTCAGGTCAAGGAGGTGGGGATGAGAGAGAGGGTTGGTCATGGGATGAGGCTGGGGGTGGGGAGATTTTGAAACTGGTAAAGTCCACATTGAGACTGTAGGGTTGAAGGCTCCCAAGGCGGAATGTGAGGTGCTGCTCCTCCGGTTTTCTTGGGAAAGTCTACTACAAACATTCCTCCAGCCCCAAAAATATCCATTGACCATTAATCTCTGTTCCCTATCACACAGCCAAACTTGTTTTCAGGTTGCTACTGTCCATTTTGTATTATGACTCACAACTTTCCTCACAAATCTGTTGTTTGGCATTGTATTAGATGTTTTCTGGAAATCCATGTATACTACATCGAAAGGTTGCCCTCAGTAAGCCTTTCTGTTACCTCTTCAAAAAACTCTGGGAAGTTAGTTAAATACAATTTCTGCTTTAGAAATCCATACTGACTATTCATAATCAGCTTACCTCTTTCTAAATGATTAATAATTCTGAACCAAATTGTTGTTCCTGAAAGCTTCCCCACCACCTTCTTCACCTTGATCTCCAATCTGAACATGAATTAACATTCAATTGTGATTCAAAGTCTGCCTTTAAGGCTTTTAAAATTTCCAAAATGTATTTTTTCTATTCTTCAGAGAGAAAAACAGGGTGGCATAAATTTTGAAACAGTGTCTTCCCAATCTTGATAAAAATGTGATAACGCTTAATCCTCCAGCCTGCGAAACAAATCTGTTCCAAATTTGTAACTCTGCCATTACACTTGGGAAAAAATATCAGCTTTGCTTCATATCTCCTATCATTTTAAGAGCTGCAGCTATTTTCTTTTCTTAGCCAGTGTTTGAACTGTACCTTTCTTCTTTGTTCTTCATTTTTAGTTTCCTTTAGTGGCAGTGCACAACTTTGTTGTCTCTTTGTCTGTAGCTGTGCTTTCTTAAAGCTGTGTACCACTCACCCCAATTTCACTTCTGTTGCTATGTTTCAAGACTACAACTCAGCAGTGCATTCAATGCAGGGTCCTTATTGAAGGGAACTGGCAATGTTGACCTGTGGTGTGTCTTCATGGTATGAGAACTTCTTGTATAATTTTCTGCCGATAAGTTCTGGCAGGTGACAGCACTATTGTATCTACTATTCTCCTGAAGGTTTCACATAACAGAACTTGCAGTACCAAGGAAAGGTCACTGGATTTGAAACACTAATTCTGTTTTCTCTCCACAGATGCTGCCAGACCTGCTGAGTTTCTTTAGCACTTTGTCTCTTTCGAACAGTAAAACAAATTGTATATCAACTATAGCCAATCCTGAAAAAGCTGGCAGCACCATTCTGCCATGTTTTCAGATTCCAGTGTTGCCAGCATGCTATAGGTAAATTGGAACCATCTGAGTTGGTTTGGGTAAATTCATTGCCACAAATCCTTCTACTTGCTCTTAGTTTATATCTTATGTTGGATTGCGGCCCAAAAAGCAACAAAAGCCTATAAATCCTAAACAGACACTCAAGCCAATAAAGCTGTGGATCCCTTTAAAAATTGAGTTATCCTGTCTCAGCATATTTTTCTGAATTGAATTAGAAACTGATAATCAAGGTGTTGCCAGTCACTAATTTCACAATATGTTCCCAAATTTCTAAATTCCTAAAAGGTCCATATTGACATATTTTAATGATGCTAGTATTTGTTTCAGGTAAGTGCCAGAGTCCCCAAATCAATCTGGTGTTGGTGGTATGCCTGGTGATCTATTGTGAACTGGATATTTCACTACTAAATTTAATACCTTTGTTCTTGCTATATGTCTGAAAAATAGATCAAATGGATCCTATTTCCCCTCCTTCTGTTTTTACTGATATTAATTGTTAGTATTCCCTGGATAACCCACTTCTTGCTCTTTATTTGGTGTCTGGTTGGGGAGGCAGCTTCAAAGACTTATGTTTACAGCTGATACTCTTATCCACCAGGTTAACTCTGAATAAGTTGAACGTGCCCTATATTCCATGCATGATTTACTATTTTTAATTAAAAAATGTATAAAATATATCTTAGGCAATATTTCTCTATCATTATTTTTACCAAAATTAGTGAACAGAAATAAATATGGCCAAAAGATGTTCGAGCCTAGAGTTACCACTATTAGACAACTAAGATCATAGTCACTTTGCTATTCATATCTTTTACCTACATAGATGGTGATGTAGCAATGCTGACTTTGGCCAAAATGATTTAGGAGGAAATAACACAGTGTTGAGTTGGAGGAACACAGCAGGCCAGGCAGCATCAGAGGAGCAGGAAAGCTGACGTTTCGGGTCGGGAC
>NC_063357.1:34209804-34244789 GCF_021869965.1 Rhincodon typus | reverse complement strand
ATTTTCTGAAGATGGGTCCCGACCCGAAACGTCAGCTTTCCTGCTCCTCTGATGCTGCCTGGCCTGCTGTGTTCCTCCAGCTCCACATTGTGTTATCTCAGACTCCAGCATTGGCAGTTCTTACTATCTATGATTTAGGAGGAACTGTTTTAGTCTTTCACTATGATCCAATTAGGTGAACACTTTGATATGTTTCAACTTTAAGCATTGCCCAGAAGTGGGTGGCTGGTCCTAGCAGTAGCAAGTGAAAGTTTAATTTGGTACAACATTATTCTAGTAACACAGAGGGAACATGCCAATCCTGGATGTGCTTGAGCAGATGGTTACTGAAGTAATGCCTGTATATTTGGCTCAATATACACCCAGTTGAAGACATTTAGCAGATTAACTCAGCTAACAGTGAGGCTTTACGTATTTCATCTGGAAGATCCAGATGCACGAATTGGCCATTATGCAAACGCAATTACACCATGGACCATGACTCTATGTTTAACCACCTGAGTGACTTCTGATTAATAATCAGTTGAGCAAATGAAAAGCTTTCGAGGTAACAGAAAAGGACCCATTAATGTGAATCTTATCATTGTCAGATCCCATTCCTGGCCAACTTAACAAGTTCAGATTCAGCATTCTTAATAGTTTTATATTGCCTGCATTGTGACTGTGCTTAATGCTACTTTTTGTTTGTATAAAAGATAACATCAATATGTCTGAAGGAAGTTCATGGTTTATGTACATCAGCTATGAGAGAAATTGTTTAATGTTCAAGTACGATCATAAAGTGATTTGAATATTGCATGGAAGTGTTTGAAAATGTGAGTACTTTGGGCAATTATTTCTATTTTTGTAGCCTTGAAGACTTATTTCCTTTCAAAGTGTGTGCAGGCACTTAGCTCAATACAGGTGCTACATTGTGGTCTTGACAACAACAATAATGTGGGTTTATATTTCTCCATTTTTGCTGATTTTAGCAAAAAAAAATCATGAAAAAAGTCTAATCATGTGTGTTTAGCAATGTTCTGACAATTCCTAGCCTTTTAACACATGCTTTAGCAAACCTTAACAAAAGGCAATTTATTAACATATTTTTAATGGTTTCCAAAATAATTCATGCAAAATTCCACAGTACAATAGAAGTTAATTTTTCATTTCATATCAGACCTTGATTTAGTACATTGAACAGAACTAAAAATTTCTGATCAGCAACAACAATAGAAGTAGATAGTAAGGAGGGGTTTTTGTTCACAACATGTGTATTTCACAGTTCAGTAGCTGGAGGGAACAGCTTGGGTATATAAGAAAATAAGTAAGGCACAGATTTAAATAATGCCTTTCATGAACACAATATCTCCCAAAGCACTTTACAACTAGTTTTGACATGCAGTCATTATTGCAAGGTGGGAAACGTGTTAGTCAGTTTATCCACAAAAATAATACAATAATGACAGGAAAATCTTTCATTAATGGTGTTGATTTAGGGACAAATATTGACCAGGTCACCAGCAAGGACTCACCTACTCTACTATTAAAAAGCATAATAGGACCTTTTATATTGATTTGTCCTTGCAGAAGGGACTTGCTATGCTTCTATCCAAGCTGTTCCAGTACAGCTACAACACTAGAATTTACCCAGCTATGTGGAAAATTGTCCAGATATGTCCTGTAATGAAAAAGCAGGACAAATCCAATGCAGTAATTACCACTATCAGTCTACTCAGTTTCATCAGTGAACTGACAAAAGGTGTCATCTTCAATGCTGTCAAGAAGCACTTGCTTAGCACCTGCTTAGCAAGAAGCATCTGCTCACTGATGCTCATTTTGGGTTTCACCAGGGCCATTCAGCACCTTGGTTCAAACATGAACAAACAAGATGAATTCCAGACTGAGGGTGACAGTAACTGAGGGTGAGAGTGACTAACTTTGACATCAAAGCCAATTTGACAGAGTGGCATCAAGGACCTCTAGAAAAACTGGAGTCAATGGGAATCGGGGAATAACTCTCCACTGGTTGGAGTCATACCTGGTACAAGGGAAGATGGTTGTGGTTGTTGGAGGTCAGTCATCTCAGTTCCAGGTCATCTCTGCAGGAGTTCTTCTGTGTAGTGTCCTTGGCCCATCCATCTTCAGCTGTTTCATCAATGACCTTCCTTCTATCATAAGGTCAGAATTGGGGGTGTTCACTGCTGAATGCACAATGTTCAGCACCAGGTTTGGTCTGGCAACATTTGCATCATGCAAGTGACAATGACCACTTCCATCAAGAGAGAGCACCTAACTATCACCCCTTGAATTTCAACGGTATCACCATCACTGAATACCCCACTATTAATGTCCTGGTGGTTACCATTGACCAGAAGCTGAACTGGATCATTGGTATAAATACAGTGGTTACAAGAGCAGGTCAGAGGTTAAGAATCTTGCAACCACTAACTCGCCTCCTGACTTCCCAAAGCCTGTCTACCATCTACAAGGCGCAAATCAGGAGTGTGTTGGAAAACTGCCAACTTGCCTGGATTAGTGCAGGTCCAACAACACTCAAAAAGCTTGACACAATCCAAGACACTGCAGCCCGCTTGATTGGCATCATATCCGCAAACATTCTGTCCTTTCACTGCCAACACTCAGTAGCCACAATGTGTACCATCTACAAGATGCACTGCAGAAATTCACCCAGGGTCCTTAGAAAGCATCTTCCAAATCCATAACAACTACCTTCCAGAAGGACAAGGGCAGTAGGTACATGGGAACCTCACCTCCTTCAAGTTTTCCTCCAAGCTACTCAGAATCCTGACTTGGAAATATATCATCCCTTCGCAGTGTTGATGGGTCAAAATCCTCAATGATGTTGTGGGTCTACCTATGCCAAATAGACTGCTGTGATTCAAGAAGGCAGCTCACCACCACATTTTCAAGGGCATATAGAGATGGGCAATAAGTGCTGCTGCAGCCAGTAACACCCACAACCCAGGAATGAATAAAAAGAAGACCTCCCCATCCCCCAGTTTAATGTCTGACCTAAAAGTCAACAAAGTACCTGCCTAATGTCTGCATTTAAGAGCCTAAAACATACACATACAGTCTCTGGCTCAGAGGCGAGAATATCGTCACAAAGCTACTGCTGACATCTAAATAGAGGGCATAATATATCTGTTTCTTACAAAGGAGTTGATGACATAGAATTGGCTAGCTGAGCAATGAATGAATAGTTTCATGATCATAAAGAGATTTTCACTGAAGTGAACAGTTGGATTTTAGTAAGTCTACGGTATCTGGTTAACCAGTCTAGTAACTATAAAGGTCACCATTATCTTGTTATCTCCTGGAATATTTAGTCATTCACAATGTTCTACTCAAACATAAACTACTCATCTAAGCAGATCTGCACCAAGTTACTAATGTCATGATCCACAAAGCACCAAAAAAAGATCTTCAGTAAAAAACACCATCAGCAGCAATTGAGATAGTTAATGTTTTTACAGAAGTTACAGACTGAAATTTGCAAGGTACTATTATCCCATTGACCCAACACTGCCTCCCCAACCTCAGTTGTAAAGAGATTGAGGGGAGAGCCTGCCCATGATCCCAATGGCTGCTCCACCACAGTGCTAACAACACTGAAATCTGCAACGGCTGTTGGTCCTGACAAAATCCCAATAACAATATTGAAGGCTTGTGCTGCAGAACTAGCTAACTAATCTGTTCCAATATAGCAATAAGACAGATATCTACTCAGCGATGTGGAAAAATGCCCAGGTATGTCTCATCCACAAAAGGCAGGACAAATCCAACCCAGCCAAACATTACCACATTAATCTAGGGTCATTGGTAGTGCTATCAAGTGATACTTATTCAGCAATAATCTTTTCAGTGATGCTCACTGTGAGTTCCATGATTGCTACTCACCTACTGACTTCTTTTCAGCATTTGTCCAAACATGGGTGAAAAACCTGAAATCAAGAGGTGAGGAGAGTGTGACTGCCCTTTATATGAAAGTAGAACTTAACTGAGTGCAGTATCACAGATCTTAGCAAAACTGAAACTAATCCACCATTTGGAGTCATACCTAATGCAATAGAAGGTGGTCACAGTTGTTGGTGTTCAATTGTCTCAGTCTCAGGACATTACTGTAGGAGTTTGTCAGAGTTTGTCTTTAGCCCAACAATCTTCAGCTGCTTCATCAATGACCTTCCTCCCATCATAAGGACAGAATTGGGGATGATCGCTGATGATCATGACTCATCAGGTAGTGAAGCTGTCTATGTCTGTACATAACAAGGCTCGGACAATATTCAGGCTTGGATAGATAAGTGGCAAGTTGATACTTGCACCTCACAAGTATCAGACAATGATCATCTCCAATAAGAAGGAATCCGGTCATCTCCTTAGACATTCAACTGCAATACTATTAATGAATCTTATAGTAACAAAATAGATTTACCAGAAATTTAAATGAAGCAACCATATAACTGTTATGACTACAAGAGCATGTCAAAGGCTGGGAATTCTGTTTGAATCACTCACCTTCTGTCTCCCTAATGTTTATCCATCATCTATTAGACACAAGATATAAGTTAGGAGTATGTTGGAATACTTCCCATTTGGCTGGCTTAATACTGATCCAAAAACATTCAAGAATTTTGACACCACCCAGAACAACACAGCCAGTTTGATTGACAACACATCCTGTTACTTAGACAATGTGATGCCATGCTTCATCAAATGTTGCACGATGTCCAATACACTGTCACCAAACTTCTTGGAATTGAATGTTTTCAAACGTGGAGTTTCAGAATTGAAACATTCAGGTGACTAAATATTCAAAGATGTAAGAAAAGAAAGCAAGCAGAGGGGTTGTGACTATGGGTAGAAGAGTTTATGTGGAGGGCACACTTAAGAGTACATTGGAAGGAATGCAGAAAACACAATGCAGAATGAGGATTTTGAATGGGAGGTGTTAAGAGGAGGAAGAGCAGGTGCCAGAATAATCAGGTCCCGACAAAAGTGTAATTTAATGATAAGCTTCAACATGGCAGTCTGACCAGGGCAATTGGCAGGCCGTTTCATTTAGAGGGAAGGTAAAATTACCCCTCAGTTCCTACTATCTCTGAAATAAGGTTACCCCTCAGCTAGGTTTCTGTCAAAGTGCTAATGTTGGTGCAATCATCCACAATAGTCTCATAGATGGCAAGGGCCTAGTTCATAAGTAAACAAATATTCTGAAAGAAGATGTGGAGAAGGGTGATGATAGCTGATTTGCAATGGACTGTAATCTCCTTTGTTTGAATGTTTTTGAATAGAGAATGTATATGGAATGTGCACCTTTGTCTAATAGGATACAGCAACATCATTTTATGTACTCTTGTGTACTTATGCACAGAAGGTTGTGAACAGGAAGATATGACTTACTGTCAAAATAATGGAAAATCTGAATATAAGATACTTCTTTGAAGGCTTATCGCGAATGAAATGTCCCTCCTGACCAACTCCACAATAGCTTATTGATAAGAATTGAAGAATTTCATGTTCCCATTATTCTGTCTGTGCTCAAATTATATGTAAACCTGTCTTTAAACAAAATAGCTGTTTATATTTATTTAGAAAGAACACATCCTGAGTGAGACACAGCCCAAGGGAATGTGTATGTGTTTTTTGGAATTTGGAGCACTGTGAGAATTTGGCACAGAGGGGAAGAGGTTTTGTTTTGATTTTAAATGGTTCATAGTTTATAAGATCACAATTTTCAGCTTCAGTTGAGCAGAAGAGGGGGAGACCTAATTTATTAGTTGCACTTTCAGGGATCTGCTGATCGGAAAAACAAATCAAACAGTGACATCACAGGAAATAGTGTGTGTTGATTGGTCTGGGATTTTAGAAAGTGGATGTTTTTGGCAGAAGGAATTAACAAAGAAACAAGAATTGAGGCCTCTTAATGGAGGATAAACGAGGCAAGGGAATAATTGGTAAATAGTAAGACCCTGGGAAGAACTAAGGATCAGAGGGACCTTGACGTGCATGTCCACTGAAGCACGAAGGAGATGCTTCAACTATACAAAATGCTGATTAGGCCACAGCTAGAGTATTGTGTACAGTTTTAGAATGTACTTTATAGGAGGGATGTGACCACGCTGGAAAAGATGAAGAGGAGAATTATCAGGATATTGCCTGGGCTGGAGAGTTTTAGCTATGAAGTGAGATTGAATAGACTGGGGCTGCTCTCTTTGGATTAGGGGAGATAGATGGAGAACATATTGAGATGTATACAATTATGAGGAGCATTGACAGAGTAGATGGCAAAAAAAGCCTTTCCAGTTGGAGGAGGGGTCAATGGCCAGGAGGATAGATTTAAGGTAACGGGCAAGATGTTTAGAAGGGATGTGAGGAAAACCTTTTTTCTCCCAGAGAGTGGTGGGAATCTCACTATCTGTAAGGGTGGTAGAGGCAGAAACCTTCAATATTTAAGAAACATTTAGATGTGCACATTTGATGCCAAGACATACAAGGCTACAGGCCAAGTGCTGGAAAGTGGGATTAGAATAATTAGGCGGTTGTTTTTGACTGGCATTGACTCAATGGGTTGAAAGGCCTTTTTTTCTGTGCTATGGACCGCTATGGCTCTATGACTCTTTCAAGACACTTTAATTTACAATAACAAGGTGTATAATACAATCATATTTTATTGATATTATCAGCATGATTCATTGTCACTACTTCCTTTTGGTAGTAAAGTGATTTCCGCATCGTTCTTTTAAAATGATATAGGCGATTTTAGCATGTGGTGTGAATCAAAATGGGCAACAAGTGAGGTATTTATTCAGCTGCTTCAAGAGCGTACTAGCGGGTGGCCTGACTGATGATTGGGCCATGCTTAAATATGACAGGCAGGCTGCCAGCACTAATCACACTGCTTTTGGACAGCTTGTCATTTGAAATGGCGCAAGAACTGCCAGACCTATTGCTTTTTAAAGTGACCTCTTAAGGGCACCTTTGAAAAGAGGATGTGGGATTTTGTGGTGGTGAGTAGACAGCTTGTTTCAAAGGCAGCAGGTCAAGTGACAAAAGTCTTAGCGCTCCAACTTTCACAGACTGTCATGGACAGCTTAAGGAGCGCACTGCCATACCAGTGCCCCACCCATCCCTTCCCATGAGCACTTTCTGCCCCAAGTGTAGCAGAGTCAATGGAAGACACATCGGGCTGTACAGCCACCTACGGACTCACCCTGCGAGTGGAAGAAAATCATCCTCGTCAGTGAGGGGCCGCCAATTATGACTGTTGTGGAGGTTCCCGTGGAACTAATGAAGACCTGGGAGAGATCCTTCCTCTGTCAAATTGACTGTCAATGACCTAGCAAATTAGTCAGCATTAGTGAAGAGAGATGATTGGGTATGTCAATACCTGTAGTGTAGTTCCTACCACTTGGTTGTAAAATGGGAAGAAATTTAATTATGCAAGATTACAAGTGTTTACATCACTTGAGCTCTCTCCATAGTCCTGAAACTCTAGCGTCAGCACTAGCAATCCTACCCTTTCCTCTTCACAAGCTGAACCTCTAATCATAATGAGTCAATTCACCACATCACCTTCTCATCACATCCTTGCGGTAACGTCCTCTCTTGCCCAAACCTGCTATTTCACTCCCTCTCTACTAAACCACTGTAAACATATTCATAAGCCTTTGACATGCACATAATAAATTATCCCCACTTTGCTTGGGGAAAAATCTGGAAGATACTCAAAGAGCGGCATCGAAAACAGGAATACATCCTGCTTTCTGTAAACTTGTACTCCAAAGGATTATGTCAATATTTATATTATTGATAGAGAGTAGACATGCAATTTTAGAGAAAATGAGGTTGGAGGCTATTGTTTAAGGTAATAGTTCATTCATAGTTAGACATTCAGCTAGGAAACTACAATATTGGAGATCTGTGAGTAAAGTTAAAGTTCGTACTGGGCAAGGGATTTGAATTAACATGCGAATAAAATTCTAAGAGGGATAGAAGTAAAACAAAATGTGCATAAAGCTCGCAATGAGTAATGCTGTCATGGTGAATTTGAGGCATGGCTATAATAGAATATCAAGGATGGTGGAAGTAATTTAAACTGAGGGTGCAGAATTGGGAAAGTCACAAAGCAGAATTAATGTGACAAAATAAGTATTTAAAGGAAAAGCAAACTGGATCTAACATCAAAAGATAGGAAGAAGACATCTGAGGCCAAAATAAGAGTGGGAGATCCCTATTAGAAGCCCTGATTCAAATGAGAAGAAGGTATTAAGATCGTAGGCACCACAGGTCATTTGGTGATGTGGTTAAAAAGGATGTGGACAACGTATTGGGCCATGAAAGATAAGAAATCACCTACTTCGCTGGCAAAAAGGTGGAATGCTCCTTTTTGACTGCAAAACAGTTTTCCTTGGAGACGAGAAATCTAAGGTAAGTTTTGAAAGTTGAAGCTTTCAAAATCATGCAACAGCAGACAGGGAAAATCAGTTCCAGTTGTAAAAGGATCAAAAACACGAGGGCATATAATCTAAATTTGCAAAAAAAAATGTAAACATGATGTCAGAAACAACTCTTTCGCACAGTGAGGGGCTTGAGTTTGGAATGCAGTACCTTGGTAGAAGCAGATTAAATTGAGGTCTTCAAAAGAGCATGAGTGATTAGTTAAATAGAAATGTGCAGGGTTATGGGGAAAGGCCACCAGAATGGCGTTAGGTCATAGTGCTCACTTGGAGAGCCAATGCAGACATAATACCCCATAACACTACTGTGATTCCGTGAGCTCTCTCATTGAGCTGTACAGATGAATAGCATGACTGTTTGACAGAATTAATGCAGAAGCAAAGAACCAGACAGTCATTTTCATCACACTTCATGGAGCGTTTCTCTCTGCATGGCTGATTGTATTTCTCACAAAGTTGTACTAAACTCACCCTGTCTCATTAACTACCTACTGTGTCCCTATGGTGCCCCTGCTGTTCAATGCTAGCCCAATGCTGCCACTTGCTGTGGTCAGAATATTCACCACTGCTGAGGTACTCTGGGATTCCTGTTGTTGGTGCTAACTTTCAAAGGCCATTGTGCACCTGACTAAACACTGTCAAACTAGTGCTGTCCTGCATTGTTTGTGAAATTTGCCCTAGACAGGGCAGATAAGGAGAAATTAACACCCCTCTTTATGAGGTCCTGGTGGATAGGATGATGCAGAGCAGGTCTGCCCTCAGAAGGCCATGACATTAGACCCTGCCTGCCTGGTCAAAGGTTGCCATTCGGAACAGTGTGGTTCGAACTGTCTGGAGGAACACACAGTAATGCCGCATGAATATCATTGACGTCCACTCGTCCAGGGCAAATGTCACCATCTTCTCTCTGCTACCTCAAACTTCTCTATCTCTGCTACTGCTCCTGCCCCTCAGCAAGACTCATGTTCTACCATTCTCACTGTTGCATACGTCTTCCTTCTCTCATACTCACTAACCCTTCATGGCCTCTGTGTTCCCTAACCTCTCACTTGGGACACCTCACCAGATATACTTCATTTTCACCAGCACTAGCTCCATTCCTCCCTTTATCTCACTCCAGGAAAAAGTGACCCAAAGCAGGGCAGAAAGAGGTAGGCAGGTTGTGGAGTTCCTGACATTTGATTCATCACATTCGATGAGAAGTAGATCCTGACTGTGACCACTGCAAACACCTAAGCATGTATTGAGGCAGCATTAGGCCATTTGTCCCACATATCTCGTTGGCCATTCAATCACGGCTGATAGGTTTTTGAAAAACATTTCACCTGCCTTCTCTCCATAACTTTTGATCCCCTTGCTAATTATACCATCCGATTCCTCTGTAGAGATTGCCCTTACTCCTCTATGCAGACTACCCCAACTCCTGTATAGGGACCAAACTGACCCTTCCTACAGAAATCACTGACCCCTATATGCAGATCGCATTGGCTACTCTATACAGACAACAGCAGGCCCTCTATATAGACTGCACTGACCCCTCTGTATACACCACACTGACCCCTCTGTACACACATCACTGACACCTCTGTACACACCACACTTACCTTCTGTATACACCACACTGACCTCTGTGTACAGACTGCACTAACTCCTCTATACAGATTACACTGACCCATGTGTACACACCACACTGAACCATATGATATAGAAGCACCTGGACTGATAGTGGACAAACCCTTGACTGACTGTGCAGGAACCATTGACGGCTACTGCCCTTTGATTTTACTTTGTGATCATTTGGTCGACAATGAAGCAGTGTGTGTGTTTTTTTAAAAAATTAGTTCATGGGATGTGAATATCACTGGCTAGGACAACATTTATTACTCAACTCTAATTGCCAGAGGGCAGTTAAGAGTCATCCACATTGCTGTGGGTCTGGGCTCATGCATTGGTCAAAAGGGGTAAGGATCGCAGATTTCATTCCCTGAAGAAATTAGTGAAGCAGAAGGGCTTTTTTAATGTGGTAATTGACAGTGGTTACATAGTCACCATTTAGACAGCTTTTAATTCCAGATTTTTATTGAATTCAAATTTCTCTGCCTGCCTTGATGAGTTTTAAGCCAATGTCTCCAGGATATTAGCCTGTAGCTCTGAATTACTTGTCCAGTGACAATACCACTAGGTCACCACCACTCCTGTGTGTTTTGCTGTGTAGGCTGCTGGTGCAACCTGTAGGTATGACCTTGAGATTGACTGGCGCCATACAACAAATGATCCATTCCCTTGACTGATGATGTTGACAACCTTGACGAGCTGTCCAGCTTTCTGTCTCTGCTGGCCAGTAAGGAAGACAGAAGTACGGTGAACCTTTAAACCTCTGGCTGAGAGGAAATTCACAAAAAGACAAGTCAAGTCAAGGTATGGAGGCTATGAGCATCTCGGGAGAAACAAATTGATCCTGCACTAACAAAGAGAGTGAGCAACCTTGAGATGCTCATTGGTTCAGTCCTTCAGCTGAGTGCCTGGCCCATTCTGCAAACCATTGATTGAGATGCAGAAACGTACAGTAATTGGATCAGAATGCCATAATGATGCAGAGATGCTGGTGCATGTCAGATGGCGACATCTGTGGACATGGGGTCTTTCTAACAGATGGGAGAATGAGAGAATGCATATTGATGAGGTGAGATTCGGTACTAATGAGGGTAATAATGAGCAATAATCCCCATTAATAGGCCTCATGCTGCTCACAAGAATCTCATCTCAACAGCTGGAACATAGTTGGTAAATGTGACATTTTGGTCTTGACATTGAGAAGCGCCTCACTTGATGTTGTATGTGATTTTTTTAAAAAAGTGCTCACCATCTTTCTGCATCACGGAAGACTCCTTCTCTATCCCTACCACCATTCCCACAGAAAATGGGCAATTCAGCCCATTAAGCCTGCTCTACCATTCAAAATGATCATGGCTAATCCTTAATCTCAATGCCATACTCCACCTCTCCCCCATACCCCTTGTCATCTTTATTGTCTATTATTCGATCTGTTTCTTTCTTAAGAGTGACTGTCACCACAGCTTTCTGTGGTATATAATTCCACAATTTGATCAACCTTTGAGTGAGGAAATGTCTCCTCATCTTAGTCCCGAATTGTCTACCATACACCCTGAGAACCATTACATTTTGAGTCGTGCCATGTGCTCCTCCTACAACAAAGCTGCCATGCAGGAGTCAGTCTGGTGCAAGTATAACTTTCCTTAGGTGAGCAGATAAGCTGAGCACAATATGCCAGGTGTGTCCTCACCAAGGTCTGTACAGCTGCTATAAGATTTCCTTGCTATTATACTCAAATCTTTTTGCAATGAAAGTCATTTATCTTCCTCGCTGCTTGCTGCACTTGTGTGCTCACTTTCAATGACTGGTATTCAAAGACATCAAATTGCCTTTATACATCACATTCCCAATCTATCACCAATTAAATAAAACACTATCATTCTGTTTTTCTCACTGACATAGACAACCTCACATTTATCCGTGCTATATTACACCTACCTTACATTTGCCTATTAATTTAACTTGTCTAAATCACCTTGAAATCGCTTGACATCATTCTCACTACTCAAAATCTCACGGAGTTTTGTGTCATCAGTCAACTTAATCTATATTGTAAATTTCTGGGGTCCAAGCATTGATTCCTGTGGTACCCCATTTATCACTGCCTTCCAGTCCAAAAGCAAACTTTTTTTTTCCCTCCTCCCTTTTTGCTAACCAATTCTCAATCCACACCAGTATTTTTGAATGATTCCATGTGCTTTGATTTTACACACTTTCCTCGAATGTGGGACTTTATCAAAAGATTTCTCAAAATGCAAATGCATCATATCCCCTAGTTCTCCATTATTTATTCTGCTCATTGCATCTTCAAAAAAGCTCCAGGAGGTTTGTCAAGTCTGATTTCACTTTCATAAATCCATGTGAACTTTTTGAAATCCATTGGTATTTTCTAAATTTGCGGTTGTCATTATCCTCTGTAATAGACGCCAGCATTTTCCCTACTACTAATGTTAGGCTTTGGTAGATGACAAACAATTCAATCACTATTTCCAAAGCCATGCCTTTTAGTGCCTTTGCATATAGATTATTAGGCCCTGGGGGTTTGTAAGCTTTCAGCTCCATTAATTTCCTCAGCCTATTTTTCTTTTTTTTGACTAATTCTAATCTTCCTCAAATCCTGCTTCCAGATAGACCCATACCTCTTTTGCAGTTCTGTCAACCTATCTGTTAATTCTTCTGTGAGGATAGAATCAAATTATGTTTTCAATTGGTTTGCCGTTTACTTATTCTCTATTATCAAGCTTGTCTGCTTCAAACTGTAAGGGGCTTACATTTGCTTTACTGAGCCATTTCTTTTTACTTATTTAAAAAAAAGCTCCTGCTGTTTACATTAATGCTCCTTGCAAATTTACTCTCATACTCTTTTCCCCTTTTAGTGAACCTCTTAGTCTTCCTTTGCTGAATTTTAAGCTGCTCCCAGTCTTCAGGCATGATACTTTATCTAGTAACTGTATACAGCTGCTGTTCAGATCCAAAACCTTTAATTTATTTTGTTAGCTGTTGTTGGGATACTTTTCCTATGTGTTTTCTTAATCCAAAAGGAATAATAGCTGTTGAAATGAATGCCTTTGTTTCTTAAGTATTAGTCATTGCCTATCCACAGCCATGACTTTGAATTAAATCACCAACTTTATTTTGCCAAATTACACATTATACGCGCAAGAATTCCTGGATGCCTGGCACTCAAACCAGAACTCCATTAACAAACATGTAGAGTTGGACCCCATATACCAATCACTAAGAATTAAATCCGGAAGTGATGCCACCCACCCCAGCGAACTGAGACACATAAATAGCAAACGGGACAGAACACTGACATTTCACTGGAGGTGCACTGATGATGTTACTTTGCATGGTGACGAAACATTTGCGAGCAAACTTACCAGCTCAACGAGCAAGTCAACAACCACAACTTATACCATTGTAGTTTCCTTTGTTTAGATTTAGGACTGTAGTTTTGGATTGGGCTGCTTAACTTTCTATCCCAATGTAGAATTCTACAATGTTATCATCACATTTTTCCTAAACAACCTCGCACAACAAAATTATGAAACAACTGCTTTGTAATGTATAAAAGCCAATCTAGCATAGCCTGTCCCTGGTTGGTTTCTCAGTTTCTCAGTATATTAGTCTATTGCTACTATTGCTAATGTGGTTTGTCCAGGATATATGTCAATTAAAGTCACCCTTGATTACTGTAACACCCTAAGCATCTCTAATTTTTAGTTTAATAGTATCCCTACCTTATCACTATTGTTTGGAGGCCTACAGATAATGCCCACTAATGTTTGTTCCCCTTTGTTGCTTCTTAGCTCCACTCAGTCTGATTCCACATCTAGATTTTTCCACCAATATCCTTCCTCATTATTGCACTGACTTCACTAACAGCAGCATCCCACCTCCGTTTTGCCAATACTTCCTAAAGATCGAATACCCTTGGATACCCTCAGCTTGCAGTCTTTGTCACCCCAGTCTCCCTGCTCAGGTCCCCATTCTCCTGTCACTCTAGTTTAACCACACCCCCTCAGTACTAGCAAATGTCCCTGTGAGATTATTGATCCCAGCCCTACTGGGTTGCAACCTGTTCAACTTGTGCAGATTCCTAAAATCTAACCCAATGTCTCAAAAATCTAAACCATGCATTCAAACAGCCTTTCTTTCATTCATTCACGGGACGAGGGCATCGATGGCTGGACCAGCATTTATTGCCATCCCTGATTGCCCAGAGAACAGTTAAGAGTCAATCACATTGCTATGGGTCTGGAGTAACATGTAGGCCAGACCAGATAAGGAGGGCATCATGGTCATCATTAGATTGTTAATTCTAGATATTTATTGAATTCAAATTTCACCATCTGCCATGGTGAGATTCAAACCCAGGTCCCCAGAACATTATCTGGGTCTCTGGATTAATAATACCACTAGGCCTTTGCGTCCCCGGCAATAGTCTATTGCAGATTGTGCAGCAAGAGGAAACCAGGAAGAATCACGAATAAATCTTGAGAGGAGAAGACCAACCTTATCATAGGAGAACAACAGAATCAACCTACTTTGTAAAATATGAATACTTTAAAGATACTTGTGACAAGCCATCACACAGAATAGGATAAGCAGCATATACAAGAATCAGGATCAGTGCCATGGAGCAAACAAACCACAAAAGCATAAGCCTTGCCCAGCTATGACGAAATACATCTGTAAAATTACAGGTGACTTCTAGAGGATTTACACAAGTAAGACACAATTTCACAGCGGCAAAAGTAAAATTGATGCTCATAAAATGATGTTAATACATTCCTAAGGGTAATTGATGACTTAATTGTATTTGACAGAGCCTGTTTATTTCAATGGTCATCTCACTAAGCTTAACATAGGGACATGTGTCATTGTCCTATCAGATTAAATACCATGGCTGAAGAAACAGAAGTTATGGCCCACAGAGATGAAGTTATATGGTCTATACAGCACATCTCATATGATCAAAAGTACGCTACAAGCAACTCTGCAACAAGAAGTCCGTAAGAGCTGCGAGTGTGTACATGATTCACAATTAACATTTTTCACTATTGAGGTTGCATGCGTGTCTTGACCTCAATGTTCTTGAGGTAGCAGAAAGTATTCAACTAGTTATATGAGACAGTGAACATGTCATATTAAATCAAGTTATGCCACGTTAGTTGAAATATCAGTAAGTTAGAGAGCAAATGGTTCAGGAACAAACCTTTGTCATCTGACTGGTCAAGGGGCAACTGGTAAAAGATTTCACTGGGCTTCCAAGACCAATGATAGAATCCAAATTGATTTAAAAATCTACTGAGGTTGTATATATTGGCGTGGAAGGATGATTTATGATTGACATGAGGAAGGAAATCTGTGAAGAAAGAGAAATGATGGTGATGTTTCATATTCTTGTCATCACTTAAAAACCTTTATATAATGTAATTCAACAAAGTTTGTAGAAACAAGTACTGACAACAAGGATGAGCAATACAACCCACTTGAGTTCAATGAGGAATCCTTAACTGAAATTTGTTCAGACAGCAAAACAATCTGCAGGAAAAATTGTCATTGCAGATTTGAACAACAACAAAAGATAATTAGGATATCCAACCTAATCAACAATTTGAATTTGAGTTAGTATTAGTAACTAAAGCTATCTTGAATGTTAAGCTGCATCTCAAGACAAGAATGAGCGTGGAACTCACTCAGGCCCATTCACAAGTCTCTAACTGAAACTGTTCAGACAGCACAACATTACACTGAACAAACTGATGCAGCAAATTTAACTTGGATGTCAGGTACAATAAATACAATTTTAAGAGCAACATTTCCATTATACATCTTCCAAAGAAGAAGTATTAGTATCAGACACAAAGAAGTAAGCAGCAGTTCTCTAGTTGCACAACTGAGGATACAAAAATATATTTTCACTGGTAAGACAACCAGAGGGCAAACAATAGCATCTACATTTTGATTTCAAGAGCTTATATACTTCAAAACATTAATCATCAGGTTCGCTTGAACAAAATGAGATGAACTCCATTCAACTCTATGGAAGTCTGACCGATGTCCATGGACTCACAGCATGGTTAAGGAGAAATTGCCTGGTCTAAAAATCCAGAATACTGCAAGGAAGAAGCTGCCTGGTCTGAAAAATCCAGGGTCTGGCAAGGAAGAAAGTGCTTACTTCAACATAATTGTCATCTTCTATGATGGGCATTCAAAAGCCCCAGAGAAGATTATGGAACAATTATCTGAGTTAGCAGGGAAGAGTTTCTCTGGAAAGGAAACTCATGAGATTAAGGGTTCTCCAGTTAAAGTAATGGATTAACTATTAGGTTTTGGAGGAACAGCATCCTCCACAAAGGACATGCAAGAGAACATATATCCTCCAGGATAGAAATAATTCACAGATTGTTCAAGGTAAACAGGCATCAAAGTAAAGACCTACTTCCTAGTCCAAAGAGAATGTGTTCTGAAATAATGGTGACAAATTCAGAAACATAGGGGAGATGATGTCCTCATCATATAAATGTTAAATATGCTCAAGAAAAGCTTTATATAAAATAATGATTCTGAAAGACATAATGCTGAAGCTGCATCAGACTCTATCCAATGTAATGATCTCACACAGTCTTAGAGTGGAGAAGAAACAGTCTAAACAAGGTCCCAGTTGAAACAAATATGTCATCTCTGGCTCTTGATAATCTTTGCAATAATATCAAACTAATCAATGTAACTTGTATCTATTGCTCTGGTACAACTGCTGTGTTCATCAAATGTGTCTTATCATTAAGATTCAGTGCCTATTTATACTCTACCACTGCTAATTAGGTAAAATCTTAGACTTATCATCAAAAAGAAGATTGGTGTCAGCATTCTATCAAAGCACAAGTCACCAGAGGTTGTGACGATAAAGAATGTATGTTTATAAAATATGCGCAACATGTTCAGGCATTCATCTTATTTTAACAAGTCTTGTAAATCTTTCACTTTGTTCTTGGAAAACACCAAGCCACATCATACATCTGTTACATTTTCAAAGAGTCAAACACATTGGTTTGACACAACTAAATCCATATTGGTTTGTGACAGATTTGTCATATTTATATTAAGAGTGTGTGGATTGTTGTATTTACAACAGACTGCAACGTTTTCCTTGATTAGAGTCATCTTAACAAGTCTGAAATGTACAAGAACACATTTCAGAATTTTAATAAAAATGAGAACACTTTCAATCTCCTGCCATTGGCCCTACATTATTGAGCTTTGGGGAAAATTTGGATGTTGGATACATTATTTATCTTGTTTTTGTGTATTTGAATGCATCTTGCTTGGTCTCATGAAGCAAAAATTGCTGGCAAAATTCAACAGGTCTGGCGGCATTTATGGCAAGAGAGAAAAGTTAACATTTTGACCAGACATAAGTCTGCTTTCTTCCCGCGAATGCTGCCAGACCTGCTGAGTTTTGCCAACAATTTCTATTTCTGCTTCAGATCTCCAGCATCCACAGTTCTTCATTTCCTTACCATTTATTTACCTGCTTGATCCCCTGTTCATCAGTAGTTCCATACTTTAAGTTATTAATGTGCATTTCATGACAAATTTCAAACCCTATCTGAAAAGTTGAATGCATAATCTAAGGAGACATGCCAGTACTAAGGAAGCTGAATTATTGAAGATATATCCCATCAGATGAGATACTAAATTGAAGTCCTGTCAATCCAATGCAGGTGGTGTTACAGATGGATGTGTTTAATATATATGTAGCTGTATTAACATATCTGGAAATGCAAATGCAGTAGGTTGTAAAATAGATGGCTGGAACCTACAGTAAAAGCTTATAAACTCGTTGATAAAAATGGCACTGTTAATTTTCATGAATTGACATGATTGCTGAAAATCACATTCTACTTTTTGAATGATTTAGTTGGACATCTGTTCATTACGCTAAATATATAAAATTGCAAACACATCAAGAGAATAATAAAATAATCAATAATATATTAGACATTATTCATAAAGAGCTTTTGTAACAGCAGGAGAGATAAATTAAGTTAATTTCAATATTCTAAATATTTAATGGAAAGAAACTGGATTAATTTTGTGATGTTTTCATTTTTATTTTGGTACCTCTGGTTTAAACAATGTCATTGACTTAATTTGCAAAGAAAGTTAACAAAAGTACTTTTTAAAATTTCAACTGTTTATGTATGATTTTAATTGGCCCTTAAAACTGTTATGTTGTAAACAGGCACTTTGAGTCTGGTGAGGTTTAGCAATTAAAAATAATTTCTAATCAACCTGTTCAGAGATGTTATCATACACCTCTGGAGCAGGTGAGACTTGAACTTCCTCACTCAAAGGTAGGGAAACTACAACTGCACTACAAGAGCCCTAAAAATGCTTTATTTTTAAGCATTTCCTGGAGAAACAATCTTCTCTAAGGTCTCTTTCTGATACAAAGTCAACATGCCAATTTATATTTTTAGCTCTCGCAGCTCATCATTTTTTTTTTGCTTCCTGTCACAGGCCACTTGTCATTTATTACTTTAGCATTTATATTGCATATACTTATCAATAAATAAGGCTTGTCTCTCCCTTGTTGGTCTTTTCACGAGTTCCTGCTGACAGCTTGTTTCCTCAAGTGCTTGCAGCTGCTGACTGTCCATGTAAGAAGTTTATAGTTTCCCTACCTTTGAGCCAGGAAGCCCAGGTTCAAGTCCCACCTGTTCCAGAGGTGTGTAATAATATCTCTGAACCGGTTGATTAGAAGCTATTTTTAATTGGTAAACCTCACCAGACTCAAAGTGGCTGTCTACAACCCAACAGTTTTAAAGCCAAGTTAAAATCATATATAAACAATTGAAATTAATAAAGGTGCCTTTGTTAACTTTCTTTGCAGATTAATTCAATGATTTCATTTAAAACTCTAGTAGCAAAATAGAAATGAAAACATCACAAAATTCTTTAAGTTTCAAACACCCTTGGTCTTCTGGAAGTTTCTATTCCTGGGTTGAATGATTTTTTCACTCTTATATCTTGTGGTATTGATGATGCCTGCTACTGATCACTGTGTGGTATTTATTTGTAGGAAGAAAGATGATGCTACCTATCATCTTTCCTTTGACTAGATTTAAGGACTACATGGTTTACAGCAATAGAGTAATATAAAAACATAATAGGGGCAGGAATAGGCAATTTGGCCCCTAAAGCCTCCCTACCATTCAATAAAGTCATGTTGATCTGCCCCAGGCCTGAGCATCTTTTTTATGCCAGTACAGTGTAACCCTCAACCCAATATTTCAAAAATATATCTACCTCTTTGAATATTTTCAGTAATCGAGACTCTACAACTCTCTAAATTGGAAGATTCCAGGCATTTACTATCCTTGGGGAGAAGAAATTCCTTTGCATCTCAGTTTTAATGGAGTGTCCCCTTATTCTGATTGCACAATGTTCAGTAGCACTTGCAACTCCTTAGATACTGAAGAAGTCCATGTCCAAATGCAGCAAGATCTAGGTATTATACAGGTTTGGTTGAAAAGGTGGTAAGTGACATTGATGCCTAGCATTGCCAGTACCAGGCGATGATCATCTCCAACAAAGAAGAACCTTACCATCATTCTTTGACTGTCAATAATATTACCATTGCTGAAATCTCTACTATCAAAATCCTAGGGTTACCGTTGACCAAAAACTGAGCTGGACTAGCCATAAAAAGTACTGTGGCACAAAAAGAAGGTCAGCACCTAGAAATCCTGCATCAAATAACTCACCTCCTAACTCCCCAAATCCTATCTGCCATCTGCAAGCCACAAGTTCAGGATTGTGATAGAATGCTCCCCATTTACCTGGATGTATGCAATCCAGCAGCACTCTAGAAGCTTGTCACCATTCAGGACAAAGCAGCCCACTGGAGTGGCATCACATTCACTCCCTCTACCACTGATGCTCAGTAGCAGCAGTGTGTACCATCTACTGAATTTCATCTGGACTCCTGATTGATTGATTGATTGATTGATTGTCAGATGTACCAAAATACAGTGAAAAGCTTTGTTTATGAGCGATACACGCAGATCACAGAAAGCAAAGGATGTACAGATCAAAAAGACTTAGAGGCATACAGGTTACATTGCAGATTATAATATTTGAGGCTAGAGTCCATTCAACAGCCTGATAACAGCCAGAAGGAAGCTGTTCCTGAACCTGCTTGTGCGTGTGTTCAGGCTTCTGTATCTTCTACCCGATGGAAGAGATTGTAGGAGGTCATTACCAGGATGTGATGGGTCTTTGATGATGTTGACTGCCTGTGTAAGAGCTGTGTAAATAGAGTCCATGTATGGGAGGTTGGCTTCCATGATGGTCTGGGCTGTGCACACCACCTTCTATAGTTTCTTACAGTCCTGGGCAGAGCATTGCCATACCAGGTTGTGATGCACCCAAAAAGTATGCTGTCATTGGTGCATCTGTAGAAGTTGGTGAGGGTCCTTACAGACATGTCAAATTTTCTGAGCCTCCTGAGAAAGAAGAGGCGTTGTTATGCCTCCTTGACTGTCACATTTACGTGGGAATCCAGGACAGATCCAAATCTATGACCTCCACTATCTAGAAGGGAAGCAGAACAGATACACGGTAGCAGCCACTTCCAAGCTTTTCTCCAAGCCACTTGCCAATATATCACTGTTCCTTCAGTGTCACTGGATCAAGTTCATAGAGCTCCCTTCCTAACAACATATACTTAAATCAAATAGACAATAGTGATTCAAGAAGTCAGCTTACTGACACCATTACAAGGGCAACTAGGGATGTGCAATAAATGCTGGCTGAGCCAGTGACCCCCACCTGCCCTGAATGATTAAAAAGAATTCAGTTGTGCTGCTTATTCTTGTTTTCATGACATGTTTCTACTGGCATACCTTTTTTTTTCTCATCTGTCTTCAGTCATGATATAACATGTAAAAATATAAAAAATATAAAATATTTCCACAGCTCCTGGAAACTGTGCACCATCCTTCCTGTTGGCAGTTTAAAACAATTCCTTTATGCCAATAGATGTAATTTCAATAGGTACTTTCTTTGTCTTTGAATTCTGCCATGAGTCTCGGAAAGCTAATAAAATTCTTCTACTGGTTGTGCTTTGGGCAGTTGAATGACAATTGTTCGTTCCTAGACCAGTTGTTCTCTGCAACTAGTTGAACTCAATCTGTTGTCTTATGAATCTTGATGTCAAGGTTTCCATGCAAGCTCAAATGTGAAGATTGTTGATTATAAATTACTTAATCATTTTCAATTCGGTGCCACCCTGTGTGTCAGTGTTACCTATAGCATATCTTTGCTCTTGAGAGTTATTCCACATGCATCTGCTATAACGGTGGCACCTTAACTTGTATGAAGTTTAAAATTGAAGGGCTGTTCACTGACATGTACAGTTCTGTCAAATTTGGACTTGTTGGCTCATCAATATCCTCTAGGAATTGCACTAGTATCTTCTCCAATAGTAATTGCTCTAACACGTTGAGCTATTCGTGTATGTAAACACACCATTTTTGCTGCTCTGAGACTGTTCTACTTCTGCTTTTCTTCTGCAAATAAGCCATAGTTTTGAAGATGTAACATTCCTGTGTCATTTCTAGGCACTGCTTATGCTTGTGAGGCAGGTTTGATCTACAGCATTGACACAGCCTGTTTGTATGTGTTTAGCCTAATCTTTGTGTTGGATTTTCACGTGTCTATAAAGTGTTTATCCTTTACAAAGTAGTGGGTTCTGTTCATTCCCTATTATAAGATTTGCCATCTGTTCTTCTGAGTCTTCGTGGTTTCTGCTTTCAGCGTTATTTGGATAGGTTTCTTCAAATTAAATCGTCATTAGACTGTAATAAATAAAGCTGACAAAGACATCAATAATTCCAAAAAACAATTCTGTCTCTTATGAATTCTGATTCTAAAGCTCCATATTCTGTTTTCCACTAATCTGTAGAGGCTATCAATAAAATCATGTATAGATGCTCCTAGATGTTGAACTCATCTGTTATGGTGTTGTGCTTTAAAGGATTTTACTTGTTTACAGATTATGATAATTACCAAAAGTTGTTAGAACATCTTCAGATTTGTTTGCAGTGCTTTCATATTCTGGTGATTTACAACATCGTCAACTGTGGGACCAAGTGAATAAAATAGTATATTTAATTGTTCAGCTTAGTATTTAATATTTAATTTGATGTAATTCTGTCGTTAAATAATTATTTTCTGTTGCATTGAATGGAATTTTTCCAAACATTGTTCTAGGACAAATTCAAGCAAAAAATTCATACCTCTAATCACCATGTTGTAGTACCAATCAATGAAGGCTTGTGATTAGAGTAGAGTGCTCCGAACAATACTCTGTTCTATGCTGAGTCCAATGGCCTATCTAATGAGCAGTGGTATGGTATTGACTGTTAATGAATAGGTGGCAGCACTTTATTGTATGAATGTAATAAGTAACAAGTTACTTTGGCCAGTTAGATATAATTACAAAGGTTATCATGAACCAGAGATGACACATCTGTCTCCACTGGGACCTTGTGTTTGATTGTTCTTCTCAATTTAAAGACTGTGTGACATCGACAAATTGGTTAGAGCTTAACGCAATTTCAACATTAACTCTTTTAGAACAAATACGTAAAAACATTGAAACATAGAAAGTAGGGGCGGGAGTAGATAATTCAGCCCTTTGATCCTGCTCCACCATTCAATGTCACAGCCGATGATCCAACTCTGTCCCCTGTTCCTGCTTTCTTCTCATATCCTTTGATCTCTTTAACACTAAGAACTATATATAACTCCTTCTTGAAAACATTTATTTTTGTTTATTGGGGCTGCGGCCTCTCTAGTGCTACCTTCTGGTTCCTCATAACTGCTCAGCTTGCAGTGAGACCATCCTGTCTCGGTACTTGGAACAAGTCTGAAGTCCTTCACCTAAAGGCTGTCAATTATGCAACAGAACATTCTGTTCACCTAATATTAATGGTGTTTCATTATTTAGAGCAAAATGTGTGGCATTTATCATATTTGAGAAGGAAAAAGAATTGAGCAATGCATACACCTGAAATGTGTATTAAGGCTTTTGCAAATGTAAGCTAGTGATCTAATGCCTATTTGAGAGTCCCATTGCCATTATAGTTTGCTCTGCAGCAGCTATCACTGCACATGTACTTGATACTGATGATGTGTCCAGTTCTTTACACTGTACTCTATTCAGCAAGGTATGTGCTTAAACAACAGGGACATACTATTCTGACTTGAGAATTTCACGCACATACATGCTGGAAATTCACACAGTTATTACATAGTCCTTGGTTTTGACAAAGACGAACTACACATGCACTTCTTCATTGCTTATCTGGGCTTCAGTAATTGAAATAATAAGTCTTGCACTATATTTTCTTTGTTGACGTACTTGAGAATTTACCTTCTACTTAAATGGATATTATTTAAACCTTTCCAATCTAGATTTTAAAATCCATGCTCACTTTATTCAGAAACATCTGAATAATTAGTTTATCTCCCTGTTCTGTGCAGATACTCAAAGTCAAAAAGTAGAAAGTTGCAGTATATTTTATAATGTTCTCAGTAATCCGATTGATTGCTGCCTTTGAGGAACAGAAGAATGCTGCTGTAATTTTTTAAAAATAGTTCTTTAATTGCTTTTAACAGCTCGGCACAAAATAGGGCCAGAACCAGGTTTAAAGGAACCTCAATCTGTGCCTTATAAACAATAGATGATACAAAGAGAGAAATGTACTTTTAAGCATATAGCAGATTTCCTGCATGTTTGTGTTGAATGATGGTTTGTAGTGACAAGAATATCAAATCGTGTTATTCATGGTGTATTCTCAGGAACTCTGGATTTGGAATGACAGGCTAATGTAAAACAGATTATATCTTCAAGTGCTATAATAGAGGTCACGGTCACTCAGAATCCAATTGTTTCATTAAGACTGGAATGTGGTTGCCTATTTTAAATGCACCTTAAAGCAGCCAGAATTGTATGATTGTTTGTTAACTGTAACAAAGGGCAGAATCTTTAGAAGTTGGCACTCTAAGTCAAATGTTTGTATGCTAGTGGGCACACTTAGTTCAATGGGATGGATTAGGTTTTCTTGCTTGATCATGTGCTGCTCAGTCCATTAATATGCCAGAGGAGAGCTCCTTGTGACACATCATTCAGGAGTGTGGAAGTAATGTACTTGCCTAGGGATATTTAAAGCATGTCATCACCCTTGCACAATGGTCAGTTTTCCATCAGACAGGGTGCAGTACCACCATGTAAGCTGGACTTGGCATAATAGACTTGCCACCTTCCCCCAACTCCCTCACACACATGCTACCAACACGCTCTCTGTCCTCTTGTCTGGTCTGAGCTTCCTGCTGCGATGGCTGGTCTCCCAGTCCTTAAGACAATTGTCCTTTGTGACTTGGGCTCCTTAAGGATTGCATCTCTCTTCTTTCCTCCATGTATCCATCGTTCTTCAAACTTCACGAGATACCAATTTGCCCACAATGTACCCTGGCTCAATGCCTTAATGTGAACTCATTGGGATGTGATGTCATGATTTCTGAAATGATGTTATTTCATTGAGAGTGGAATTGTGTCATAGGATCATACAACATGGAAACAGACCCTTCAGTCCAACCGTTCCATGCCAACTATAATTCCAAACTGAGGTTGTAGACATGCTCACCGATCTGGTGGGTTTGTTTACAAATGTTTCATCACCCTGATAGGTAGTATTGTTAGTGCACCCCTAATTGTTTTTGAGTTCTACCATTATGTCTGGGGCACTCCAGACTAGCGTATACAGAAAGACCACACATACGGCCCAGATACTCAATTACACTAGCAACCACCCCAATGCCCACAAATGGAGCTGCTTCAGGACACTATTTAAATGTGCCATAACACATTGCAGCAAACTGGAACTACGCAAAGCAGAACAGGAACACTTATATGGAGTCTTTAAAAGAAATGGATACCCGAGAAGCACAATTTGCCATTACCTCAGAGACAGACCACAACAGGAAGACCCAACATGACCAGACTCACTAGTCACCCTGTCATACATCAAGGACATTTCAGAGATGACCACAAGACTACTCAGACCCGTAGGTATCAGAGTAGCCCACAAACCAACAACCACCCTATGATAGCTACTGACGAACATAAAGGATCCAATACCCAAAACCTGCAAAACTGGGGTAATAGACAAAATACCATGCAAGGACTGTGAGAAACACTACACAGGCCAAACTGGAAGAAAACTGACAATACAGATACACAAACACCAAGAGACACGACCAATTCTCACTTGTCTCACTACACACAGACAAAGAGGGACACGAATCCGACTGGGACAACACATCCATGATAGTGCAAGCCAAAATAGAGACATGCCAGAGAATTCCTGGAAACCTGGTAGTCCAACCAGAACTCCATCAACAAACACATTGAATTGGACCCTGTGTACAAACCACTGAGAAACAGAACCGGAAGTATCACCAATCACCCCAGCAAAGCAAGGCATATAAATAATAAGTGGGACAGAACAGCGACGCTTCTCCGGAGGCTCACTGACAATGTTACCTAGCAGGGTGACAAAACGTTTGCAATCAAATCCACCAGCTCGGCAAGCATGTCTACAACCGCGTCCACAACACGAGCTACATATCTTCTTGAAAAGTATAATTCCAAACTAAACTCGTCCCACCTGCCTGCATTTGGCCCCTATCCCTCCAAACATTTTTTATTCATGTACTTATCTAAATGTCTTTTCAGTGTCCTTTGAGTTGAGCCTCAGGACTCATTATTGATAGAATGCTCCTGAACCCTCCTGTGTCACTTACAAAGTTGACCTTATTCTCTTTCATTCACATAGAGTGATCCATGTCACCAATGTTGCACTTAATTCCTTGTCTGTTGGTACAGATCCCATCCATGTGTACATTGACTACCATACCCTTTCAGCCCATAACCATCGAGGTCCCAGTTCCTTTCCTGACCCTCAGCTCTCAATTCTAAAGATTATCTGCACCCTCACTTCCCAATCACCCATCCCCATGTTACCGTGTAATTCACATCCATGACTCTATAGCTCCCACCTGATCACATCCAACTCCACCTTATGACTGCCACCATTCCCTGGGTCATGAAATAACAACAGATAAAATCCTCGATAGAAAGATTCAGAAGCAAATATTATGCCCCAGTCACCCGCTCTCTGCGATGGACCCTTCCCAACCATCACCCAAATGAAGTAGAGCAGGACAGAAACATGGTGCATGGTCTACTCTTCCACCCTTGCCTAGACAGAGCCCACCCAGGACGTGACGCTAGACATTCTTTGCCCACTGACCTTCCCTGCCCTTTGCTACTTTTATTTCACTTAGAAAGCTTACATTGCAACACAATCTTCATTTAAAGCCATATTGCAAGGAGGACAAGCCTGTAAGTACTTACCCCAAAGAGCTGGAAGAAGTCAGATTCACCAGGTTCATACATCTTTTATGCTGTTGGTTATTGGACGGCATGGATTTCTCAAACAAATGCCAGCAATTGATTCTGTCGAGTTGCACTTTTAATGAGTTGCAAATACATGTAGATAAGCTTCCTGACACCTGCAATCGAGAAGGTTTGGCCTGTATTTTGAGGTTGGAGAACTTAATTGCTAAAGTTTATCCTGCCGTTGAGATTCTGATTTCTGGACTTTTGCCCAAATAAATTCCCGTCCCACCTGTTCCTGAATCGGAAGATTCTGCCAAGAGCTTGTGTATCTGAGCAAGCTAATTTCATGCTTTTAATATGTCAAGCACATGCCTTGGCATTACTTGGTGGGAGAATTCACTGATTTGGGTGTGAAGTATGTGGAATTTCCACAGAACACCAACTTTGCCTGACCAAAGATACAGTTGGATGGCGAAAACACTTTCAGGTTTAGGCCTCATTAATATTGTGCCTGTGAGCTGCAGGCCCATTGCATGTTGCCAGTTAGGTCGGGTGGAAAGCCAGCAGCTGCAGCACACAGTGCATCCAAATATCCCGAGTGTAGAGTATGGTTCATCACTGGGTCAAAAAGTTTTGTGATGCCTGGAAGAGCATTCTTGGTGCGCTGTCAAAACAAAACAAACACTGAGCTAGGGCATAATGACAGTGATGGTATGGAGATGAAATCTGAATAATAGGAGAGAAAATAGGGTCTTAAGTTCTGCTCAAAATCAAATAGGATCTCACAATTGCAAAAAAGATCTGTTTTAACCCAAGGCAATGGCCAGGAAGGGGGAGTTTGTGATGGGGAAGCAAAAATAATGGCTTCTGATTTCCCAATACTTAACTAAAGGTATTGGAGAAACAATCTGATAACACGGAGGCAATGGGAGTTGTGGAGGGTGAAACGGATGTGTATTTGAAATCTGTCCTTGTGGCTGTGAATGACTTTATCATGGAACATTACGTTATTGTATGGATTCTAGACTAGATGGGCAGTACACCTTTAAGAAAGTTTCTGAAGAAGGGTCTAGGCCCGAAACATCAGCCTTCCTGCTCCTCTGATGCTGCTTGGCCTGCTGTGTTCATCCAGCTCTACACCTTGTTATCTCAGATCATGTTGTGACCTGTGACGTTCAAGTATATGCCTCACCTTTCATAGCTGTTGTTGTTATAGTTGCAGTAAGAGTAATAAGCACAGACTAGAATATATTTAAGTGTGAGATCTTGTAACAGTGTAATTAGTGTTAATAAATGTCAAGACATCTGTCTCAATATGAATCCTGTCTTCATGGTATACATTACATGGACTAAGATATGGGGAACTCTCAGACCATGTCATACTAGCATTGATGTGTAACCCAGAAACTACATCATGATGGCATTTAGTGGTAGCAGCTCATGGCATCTAGTTAGCCGCTAGTTAGCATATAGTTAGCAGCTAGTTTGTGCTAAAATGTGATAGCAGCAGTGGCAGTTGTGATTTTTATTTTAACTGTCACTCATCATCTACATAACACCAGACTTGAAGTTTACAAATTGATATTACTGAGTTGTTGTGGTTGGTTGGCTCGCCGAGCTGGTTTGTTGTTCCACAGACTTTTCGTTACCCTGCTGGGTAACATCCTCAGTGCAGCCTCCGATGAAGCGCGGTGTGTTTTCCCGCCTGGTTTTTAAACTCTGGAGCCTGTTGAGCTGGATTGCCTCACTTAGGGTTTTCCTTCGTAGCAGAGTGTATATGGGGTCGAGTTCTATGTGTTTATTGCTGGCTTTCTTCGTGGAGTACCAGGTTCTAGGAATTCCGGTGCCTGTCTCTGCTTAGCTTGTCCCAGGATTTTGGTGTTGTCCCAGTCGAATTGGTGGTTCTCCTTATCCAACTGGATAGAAATGAGTGAGTATTGGCCATGTCTTTTTGTAGCCAGTTGGTGTTCGTGTACCCTTGTTGTTAGTTTCCTTCCTGTTGGTCCGATGTAGTGCTTCTCACAGTCTCTGCAGGGAATCTTATAGGTGATATTGGTCCTGTCCATAGTGGGGAGTGGGTCCTTGGTTCAGGTGAGCAGTTGTCATAGGGTAGATGTGGGTTTGTGTGGCACTCTGATGCCCAGCGGTTGTAGGAGTCTTGTGGTTAGTTCCGATGTGTTCCTGATGTAAAGTAGTGTGATGAGTGTGTCGGGGCGCGTAGTATCTTCCTGATGTTGTTTGTGTAGGCATCTTCTGACCCAGTTTTTTGGATATCCATTATCTTTGAAAACCTGGAAGAGGTATTATTCTTCCTCTTGGCGTAGTTCTGTGTTGCTGCAGTGTGTTGTTGCCCATTTAAATAGTGTTCGCATGCAGCTTCGTTTGTGTGTATGGGGATGGTTACTGTTGAAGTTCAGTACCTGGTCTGTGTGTGTGGCTTTTCTGTGCACTTTCATTTGGAGTTCCCCATTTGTCTTGCGCTCTACCATGACGTCCAGGAATGGGAGCTGTTTGTTCTTCTCCTCCTCTCTGGTGAATTTGATTCCAGTGAGGGTGTTGTTTATTAGTTTGTGTGTCTCCCCTAGTTTGGTCCGTTTAATGATGACGAAGGTGTCGTCCACGTAACGTATCCATAGTTTTGGTTGGATTAGTGGAAGGGCTGTCCTTTCCAGTCTTTGTATCACTGTCTCGGCTATAAGTCCAGAGATAGGTGATCCCATGCGTGTCCCGTTGATTTGTTCATATGTTTAGCTGTTGAAAGTAAAGTGGGTGGTGAGGCATAGGTCCAATAGTTTCACTGGGGTCTTGTTCTTGTTCTAGTAGTGCTGTCATTGTCTCCCTTGCTAGTGGTATGTCTATTGATATGAATAGGGCAGTGACATCAAACGATATCATGATCTCCTCGTCATCAATCCTTATGTCTTTTAATGGAATTGAGGAATTCTTGGGCTGAGTGGATTGAGCGGGATGACCTGTGACCAGGTGCCTTGGTCTCCTTTGTAGTTCCTTGGCTAATCTGTGTGATAGCGTGCCTGGTAGGGAGACTATGGGTCTAAGGGATACTTCTGGTTTGTGTACTGTTGGGAGGCCTTAGAATTGGGGTGTATTGGTTCCTTGGGTTTCATTCTTAAGAAGTCTGCTTTGTTGATCTGTCCGGTCTGTTTGAGTCTTTTTAATGTGTAGAGGATTTTGTCGCCTAGTTGCGGTGTCGGGTCTGTCTGTACTGGCCGGTATGTGTTCTCGTCGGCTAGCAGTGCCTGTTCCTTGGAGATGTAGTCCCTGTTATTTAGTATTACAGTCATGTGCCCTTTGTCTGCGGGTCGTATTGTGATGTTCTTGTCCTTCTTCAGTCCTTCTAGGGCTTTCCTTTCCAATGCGTTGAGGGTGTTGAGTTCGCTCCTTCTGGTCAGTGTTGGGATTACTGTCTGTCTTATGGTTTGTTGTGTTTCTTCACTGTTGTTGGTCCTTAGTGTGGCTTCCAGTGTGGCTAGGAATTCCGTTTTGTTGGCGTCCCTGTAGTTGTAGTTCAGTCCTCACGTGAGAACGGCTTTTTCTGTGTCTGTCAGTTTCCTGTCAGAGAGGTTTCTTATCCTGGTGCCTGCTCTGGTGCTGTTGTTTTGGTGGGTAAGTGTGGCTAGCTTGTCCTGAAGGGGCTGTCTTTTCTTGGCCCTTGTGGTCTGTTGGCTGATGTTGATGGCTTGTTCCATGTCTGTTGTCCAGTCCTGATTGGTAACTTCCAGGAATAAAGTTTTTTGGCGTGTAATTTCTCTGTTGTATCTGTGGATGACCCCATATACACTCCACTACGAAGGAAAATTGGAAGTGAGGCAATCCATCGCAATGGACCCCAGAGTTTAAAAACCAGGCGGGAAAACACACCGACGCTTCATCAGAGGATGCACTGATGATGTTACCCAGCATGGTAACGAAACGTCTGCGGAACAACGAACCAGCTTGGTGAGCCAACCAACCACAACACCCACAACCCGAGCTACAAATCTACTCCAAAACCTTAGATATTACTGAGGTCTGAGGAAGGGTCACTTGACCCGAGATGTTAACTCTGATTTCTGTCCACAGATGCTACGAGACCTGCTGAGCTTTTCCAGCAATTTCTATTTTTGTCAATTTTCTAAAATTTGCTGGATTCTGTAAGGATTCTTTCAGACTGGAAAGTACCAAATATAACTTCTCTATTTAAAAAGGGAGAGAAAGTAGGAAACAGTAGGTTAGTTAGCTGAACATCTAACAACGAGAAGGTGTTAGGATTGATCATTCAGAACATTACAGCTGGAAACTGAAAAATTGAGGCAGTTATGGAATTATAGAATCGTAGAATGTTACACTACAGAGGGAGGCTAATTGTCCCATCATGTCTGTACCAGTTCCTGAAAGTGAGAACCAGCTAGCCCCATGCGCCAGCCCTTTCTCCATAGCCGTCTTGAAAAAATACATTTTCAAATATTTATCCAGCTCTGTTTTGAAACTCCAATGGTTTCCTATGGAATCTTTCCCAAGCACTGCATTCCAAGTCCTAACAATGCATTGAGTAAAGATGTTTCTCCTCAACTCACTCCTAGCTCTTGTGCTGACAACCTTGGAATTGTGAACCACAGTTACTGACGTACCAACTAGTGGGAATCAGGATACCCTTCTTTACCCTGTCAAAATTATTCATAATTTTAACATCTCAATAAGGTCACCTCTTAATCCTCTCTGTTTCAAGGAGAATATGTGCAATTTCTCTAATCTTTCCTTGTATCTAAAATCCCTCATTCCTGCTCTTATTCTCGTAAATCCCCTTTGAATTTTCTCCAGGGCTTTAATATCCTTCCTTAAATCAGGTGCTCAGAACTGAACACAATATGCCAAATGTGGTCTGACCAATGAGTTGCAGCATCAATTCCTTGCTTTTAAACTCTATGCCTCAATTTACAAACCCCAGGATCCTATAAGCTTACTTAACAACTGTTTCAATTTGCTTGGCCACCTTCAGAGAATTATGATTTTGGACCCCTCTGTTCCTACATTCCTCTCATAGTTGTACCATTGAGCCTGTATTGTCTCTGCATATTTCTTTAACCAAAATGCATTATCTCAGATTTCTTAAGGTAAGGAGAGTCAGCATGATTTTTTGAAAGGGAAATCTTATAACTCATTAATTGGAGTTCTTTGAAAGAGCAATAATATGAACTGTTGATAAAATCTTGCAAATAGAGTATAATAAGAAAAAATGTAAAGCTGTTTGCTTTGACAGGAAGGGCAGCACGGTGGCTCAGTGGTTAGCACTGCTGCCTCAAAGCGCCAGGGACCCAGGTTTGATTCCACCCTTGGGCGACTGTCTGTGAAGTTTGCATGTTCTCCCCGTGTCTGTATGGGTTTCCTCCAGATTCACCCTGGAAAATGCAGGGTTACAGGATAGGGGAGTGGGTCTGGGTGGGATGCTCTTTGGAAGGTCAGTGTGGACTTGATGGTCCGAATGGCCTGTTTCCACACTATAGGGATTTTGTAATTTTAAAATAAACACAACTTATACTTCATGGAGAATGATTGCAAAATTCTGAGGTGCAGAGATCTATATGTTATTGTCTGTGATTCACAAGATTAAGTGCAGTGAGTAATTAGGAAGACTAATGGGATAGTATTCGTTATCAAGAGGGTAATTGAATGTAAAAATAAAAATGTTATAGTTCTGCTATACAGGCATTGATGAGTTCACATCTTTAATACTATGTGCAGTTTTAGTCTCCTTATTTAAGGAAGGATATAAATGTGTTGGAGATGGAGCAGAGAAAGTTTACTGGAATGGTACCTCAAATAAGTGGGCTGTCTCAAAAGGAGAGGTTGGACAGACCTGGCCTGTTTTCTCTGGAGTTTAGAAGAAATAGGGGTGATTTTCTTCAGGTATATAGATCCTCAAATGGTTTTGACAAGGTGGATATGGAAAACATATTTTCTCTTCTGGGTGAATCTTGAGTTAGAGTCACTATGTAAAAATTAGGGGTCACATTTTTAGGACAGAGTTCAATAGAACTTTTCCATCTCTAAGATCTTTGTATAGCTTTGGAACTATCCCTCAGGAGAGGGTGGAGGCAGGGTATTTGAATTATTTTCAGGTGGAAGTAAATCGTTTCTTGTGAGTCAAGATAACTCTTCATTACCTGAGGCTGATGAGAATGTGGAGTTCAAAACACCAACAGCTCAGTCATGATGTTATTGAATGGTGGAGCAGTCTCGAGGGGCCTAAATAGTTTACTCCTGCTCCTAATTCGTATGTTTATATGGAAAGGAGAGGGTCCCAAAGATCAATTCTTGGCAGAGTCCAGAGATAACAAGATAGGGTTAGGAAGATAAGTCATTGATAATAATGCTATTATCTATAAGAAAAAACAGAATGGAACCAAGTAAGAGCAGTTGAATTCAGCTGGACAAGCAGAAACATTTCTGGATTTAAATGATACACTTAACTATCAAATGTTGCAGAAAAAGGACATGGATAAATATGTCAGGCACATATTAAAGTTTAATATATGTAGATGTGATGGCTGTAAATAACCTCAGTGCCCACACATAGCTTACTTGACATATAGCAGAGAGAAGAATGCAACTAGCATATGTTGAGATATGGCCCTGTCAGTTCCATGATTTAGATACTGTACGTAATAGCTGGTTTCTTTTAATCTTGTCCATAAAGTTTCTGCTACCATTTTTAGATTGCTAGTAACTTCACTGTTCAGTTACCCTTTTGTTTGTGAATAGTGTTTGAGATGGGAAGATCAGCCTTTTTTGTCACATTGTCCTTCCCTCTTTTTCAGAAGGTGGTAATTTAAAGTGTCGTACAGTTTCATTGGCTGTCCTTCAGGATCTCAGCCAAATAATAATTATTCATTCTTAAATCTGCATATTGAATGTTGATGTGATGTTATTCTGTCCAAAGCTCAACAGCCAAATATAATTATTTGCTTACCTGATGTCCAGAATGTTAATGGTAGATACTTTGTCATTCAAGCTACTTCATTCCTGAACATATTTGCGGATTCTTTCTGTCATCAATCGCATTTTGATAAGCTCTTTAAAGATGAAACTTTTTGTACAGGCTACATATTAATCCACTTCTAAATTTTGGCAAGTGGCAGGAGGTTGAAATAAGGGGACCTTTTTATACTGGAGATGCTGCTATAATTAACATAATATAATATAATCAACATAATTGACAAAAGTAAGGCAACAATCAGAGATGGTGTAGTATAACACATTGCTGGAATGCTTCCCTTTTCTTCTTGTTATTTGCCCACTTTATTTACCCATTCATAAGAACCTGTTGATGTATTGCATGACAGCTCAACTGAGCTCATCAAAGCTCCAAAACATCAAAGACAGCATCTTTGAAATCCATGGCATGACTGTAGCCATCCAGAAGAACAAAGCAGCAAGTATATATGAACTCTACCAGTTGCACTCGATTGTACCTGGGTTATACAGGAGTTCCTCATGGTCTCAGGACAGATATTTTTAATCAACTTCTTCAGATGTGTTATGAAACATGTCTGGAATAGTTAGGATCTGAATCCATGTCTTCTGGTAGACACGCTACCACTGTGCCACACAAGAACTCTTATCATTTCAAGATAAATATTTTCTAACCAAACTATTCAGAGATGTTGTAACATACCTCTGGAGTAAGTGGGACTTGAACCCAGGTCTCCTGGTAGGAGCACTACCACTGTGCCTTATCGTCTCTGAGTACTTTCTAGGCCCAACGATCTACAGCTGATTCATTAATGACCTTCCCTCCATTATCAGGTCTGATGATTACACAATGTTCAGATACTGAAGCTGTTTGTGCCTACATAAAACAAAATCCAGACAACATAAAGCCTTCAACTGACTAGTGGAAAGGAATATTTGCATCATACAACTGTCAGACAATGGCTGCTCCAATAAAAGAGTGGAGGGCTAGCTCTTTGTTAGTACAGGATTGAATAACTATGATGGCAAGAAACAATCTTGAATTGGAAGATATGGCATCCATATGGGTTGATGTACGAAATAACATGGGGAAGAAGACATTGGTAGGAGTAGTTTATCTGTCCACTTACAGTAGGACAGTGAATAAACCAGGAGATCATAAGATCATGTAAGAAAGGTAGTGAATTAATCATGTGTGACTTTAATCTTCACATAGATTTGGAAAGTCGGATTTGTGGAGGTGGCCAAAAGGAAGAATTCATCGAACATATTCAGGGCAGTTTCCAAGATTAATACGTTGCAGATCCAAAAAAAGGATTAGGTAATTTTGTTTCAGAGATAGTAGGAACTGCAAATGCTGGAGAATCTGAGATAACAAGGTGTAGAGCTGGATGAACACAGCAGGCCAAGCAGCATCAGAGGAGCAGGAAAGCTGACGTTTTGGGTCTAGACCCTTG
>NC_063357.1:34130174-34209404 GCF_021869965.1 Rhincodon typus | reverse complement strand
CAAGGGTCTAGACCCAAAACGTCAGCTTTCCTGCTCCTCTGATGCTGCTTGGCCTGCTGTGTTCATCCAGCTCTACACCTTGTTATCTTAGGTAATTTTGGATCTGGTGATAGATAATAAGGCAGGTTTAATAAATGATTTCAGTGTAAAAGATTCTCTAGAAAAGAGTAACCATAACATGGCAGGATTTAGCATTAACAATATTCCACACCATTCACAATTCTATAGATACTGAAGTAGTCTATGTCCAAATTGAGCAAGGCCTGGACAATATCCAGGCTTGAGTTGAAAAATGGCAAGTAGCATTCATGCCTCATAAATACCAAGCAATGACCCTGATCAATAAGACACAATCTAACCATTATCACTTGACATTCAAGGGTGTTGCCATCTCTGAATGCACTATCAACATCCTGGGAGTTATTATTGACCATAAACTCAACTGGACTAGCTACATAAGTACAGTGGCTGGAAGAGCAAGGCAGATGCTAGGAATATTGCAACAACTAACTCAACTTCTGAATCCTCAAAGCCTGTCAATTATCTTCAAGTCACAAGTGAGGAGTGTGATGGAATACTCCCAACTTGCCTGCATGAGTACAGCTCCAACAGCACTCGAGAAGCTGACCACCATCTGGGTTAAAGCACCACACTTGAATAGCACCACATCCACAATCATTCACTCTCAGCGCTACCAGCAAGATACACTGCAGAACTTCACTAATATCATTTACCAGCACCTTCTAAACCCACAACTACTTTATTCTAAAGGACAAGGGCAGTAGATATATGGGAACATCACCATTTGCAAGTTCTTCTCCGAGCAATTTACCATTCTGAATTTGAAATATATCACTATTCCTTCACTGTCACTTGATCAAAATCCTGGAATTCTATCCTTAATGTCATTGTGGGTCTACCTACAGCACATGGACTGCCGCAGTTCATGAAACAGCTCACCATCACCTTCTCAAGGGCAATTAGAAATAGGCAATAAATGCTGGCCCAGACTGTGACACCCATGTCCCATAAGTGAACTTTCTTAAAAAAAAATCAATTTGAGCAGATTAGAAACAGCTGTGCTAAACTTAAATAAGGCTAGTTATAAAGGAATAAAGTCAGAGCTAGCTGTAGTGGACTGGGAAAGGAATTTAGCAGCAACAATGGTCGAAGAATAATGACACAAGTTTAGGTATATCATTCATGGCTCCCAGGAAATATATATCCTAGTGAATAAGTAAGATTTTAGGAAGGGATAAGCCAAACATAATTAATGAGGGAAATTAGGGATAGCGTCAAATTGAAAGAAAATAAAACATACAATATGGCAAAGATTAATGGAATGCTAGAATATTGGGAACATTTTAAAGTTAAATGAAATTTGATGAAAAAAGGGAGAAAATAAACATGACAGTAAACTTGCAAGTTTTAGCAATGGACAACAAGAGATTCTTTAAATATATATAAAGAGAGAGGCCAGGGTGAATATAAGCCTCTTAGAGAAAAAGGCTGGGGAAGTAAAATAGGGATCCAAGAAATGGCTGAAGAGTTGAATAAATATTTTGTATCAGTCTTCACAGTAGAAGACGTTAATACCATTCCACAAATACTAAATAGTCAAGAAGCAAAAAGAGGAGAAGAAATAAATACAATAACTATCACTAGAGAAAAACTACTGGGAAAAGTAATGGAACAAAAGATGGATAAGATCCCTGGACATGACGGAATGCATGTTCAGATATTAAAAGATGTAGCTGCAGAAATTGAAAACTGCATTTTCCAGTTGCTACCCTGGAAATAATCTTCCAAGAAGGCCTATATTTTGGAAAAGTGCAAGTGGATTTGAAAACTTCCACTATAAAACCTTAATTCAAAAAGGAAGAGAGATAAAAGCAGTTAGCTATAGGCCAGTCAGCTTAACATCTATTATTCGGAAAATGTTAGAGTCCGTTATAAAGGATATAATAACAGAATATTTAGAAATACATCATACAATCAAGCAGAATAACATGGCCTCATGCAAGGAAAATCATACCTGACAGATATATTAGAATTCTTTGAGGAGGTAACAAGCAGAATAGATGAAGGGGAAGCTGTGGATGTATTATGTACATGGATTTCCATAAACCATTTGATAATGCACCACCAATGGGCTACTAATAGGATAAGAGCCCATGGTGTTGGAGGTGCTATATTTGCATTGATAGTGGATGGCTAATTAATGTGTAATTTGGGATAGGGGGACACTTTTAGGGTGGCAAACTGAAACTAACGGAGTACCAAACGGGTAAGTGCTGGGGCCACTAATAATTGTTTACATTTTTTATTAATAACCTGAATAGGGAAAGTGAATGTATGATCACTGAGTTTTTGGATAACATGCAAATAAGTGGAAAGGCAAGTAGTGAAGATAACATAAAGAGTCTGTAAATGGATATGGGCAGGTTAAGTGAGTGGGTACAAACTTAGAAGTTGGGATATAATGTGGGAAATGGGAGGTTATGTACACTGGCAGAAAGAATACATGAACAGAATATGATTTAAATGGAGAACACTGCAGAAAGCTGAAGCACAGTGGGATTTGGGGGTCTTAGTGAATGAATCTTAAAAAGCTGGCATCCAGATTTGGCAAATTGAAATGAAAGGCAGACAGAATGCTGGCATTTGTTTCAAACAGAATGGAACATAAAACTATGTGGTCTTTCTAAAATTATACAAGACACAAGTCAGATGACGTCTAGAATACTGTGAACAGAATTGATCCTCTTATCTAAGGAAATATAGACTGGCATCGGAGGTCGTCCATAAAAGGTTTATTTAGTTCATATGTAGGGATTTGGTTATGAAGGGAAGCTGAACAGATTGGGCTTGTACTCATTGGATTTTAGAAGAATGATAGATATCTTTGAAATATATAAGATTCTTAGTGGACTTGTGAGGGTAGATGGGGAGAGGTTGTTTACATTTGTGGGAAAGTCTAGGATGATAGGGCATAATCTCTGAGTATGCAGTCACCCATGTAGGACAGAGATGACGAAGAATTTCTTTCTCTCACGGTGTAGTGATTGTAAATTCTTCACCATGGAGGCTGGGCGATTAAATAAATTCAAAGCTGAGATATCGACAGATTTTTAATCAATAAGGGTATCAAAGGTTGTGGAGGAAAAGCAGGAAAATGATGTTGACAATTACCAAATCAGCCCTGATCAAATTGAATGGTGGAACAGAATTGATAGGCTAAGTGGTCTAAATCTACTCCTATGTCTTATGGCTTTGTGGTTTAAGACACTAATTTAAACACCAAAGGAGAAATGTTTTCTCTGAAAACGTGCTGGAGTTTCACCTGAGAATGACTGAAATATCTCAATTATTGCTGAAAGTGGCAGATACTTGAACCATACTACCGATGACTAATGGAGAGAGCAGGAAGTACAATTAGCAATGTGGACCTGCAAACAAAATTGTGCCCTTAACTTTGTTATTTGGCCATCATTTGCACTCATAAATGAGTGACCAGTTGGTTCAGGTGAGGCCTTGTGACCCAGTTCTGAGGAAGGGTCATCGGACCCAAAACGTTAACTCTGATTTTTTTTCTTCACAGATGCTGCCAGACCTGCTGAGCTTTTCTGGCAACTTCTGTTTTTGTTCCTTGTGATCCCTGGTTGGAGGTCCATATGATAATTGGTACACATGGAAATTCAACAATAAGTTTTACCAATCAATGATTTTTTTCCTGCTGATTGACCCGTTTTAAAATGGCACAAAGAACAATTCATGAATCTTTTGCCACTGTTGAATTCTCGATGATACAGGTATCACACTGTTTCTTGTTACGGTAAGACACACAGACAGAGTAATTAAGCTCCACAAGGACATTGTGAAGCCGAACCTTTGGACAGAATGTATTGAAATGAACACACTGCCTGTGGCTCAGCTGTTAATGCACTGCAGAATGGAGCCATACATCTTGAAAGATCCATTGTGGCTTGGCTGGTCTGAGCTCAGTGGGGCCTGCAATTTGCTTTAAATCAGAGTAAGACAGGGATCCTGCTTTTGAATGCTCTGCATCAGTGTTTGACAGGAATTATGCCTGTCTGGGAATTTGGAATAAATAGAATTCAATTACTGGAGTGCTGTCTTTCCAAGTTGAATAGCTTACCACTCTTATGACTAATGTGTAAATGTGGAGAATTGGACATTGCACTCAGGTAAATTGGTGGCACTTGGAAGAGTAACTCTAATACATAATTATGTATTTCTGCCCTCTTCTCACTTTCCTTAGGCTGTTCAAAATTTATTCCTATGCTGCCATCCATTATGTGGAACGCAATGCAGTGGTGACTGACCCCTGATTTGTACATGCTGAAGTCTGTGAGGCATGTTAACTTAATGAATTGTCTCTGTTTATTTCCATGGGAATCTAAATGACAAGATTCTTTTTTCTCTTTCAACACATTGCAGAATGACCCTATGACCTTTCACCTATCCGATTAATCAGTCTCAGTTCCACAAATAAGAATGTAAGCAGAAATTCTGTAAAATGAATTTTGGAATGATTTTTCTTGTTATTGCAAGGGTCCACACAGTTCGTATTCTTCCATGCAGTTTCTGCCTGCTATCTTATTTTTTCTTATCAGTACTGTGTTTGAGACTGGCAGTTTTTTCAATGGAAAGTATTTGACAAATTGTGTGACATGATTTACATCAAAATGTGCGACTGCATCTCAAATTGTCATTGTGCTACCCATGTACAATGTCACTGTAATGAAAGCAATCCAGGCTATTCTCTCCCCAATAATTTAGTCTTTTTATATATAACAAATAGCCACGTCTGGTGCCTCATTTAAATATTTGCAGTAATGGACAGTTTGCTTTAATACACTTAACACAGAAGTAAATTGATAGGTGTTTTTGATGGGCATTTTTTGAAGAGATTCATCTACCTTCTGTGAGCCCTGTTTTAATATTAATTAAGTCGCTTGGTATTGCAGTAGATAAAGAAAGAGACTGGGCTATTAACCCTGCATTGAAATTAAAAACTAGTCCAGAGATCGGTTTGGAGAGGGAACAGTGCCATTTTCTGCTGTTTCTCAGCTCTCGCACATCTAACATGCCTGGATTTGATACATTTTAAATCTAATGTAGGGTAATAGAATAGCTACACAAACTGTGCGATAACTCTGTTACAAAAGCCTTGTGTTGGTAATATTCTTCCATTTTAATTCAATTGGCAGGTGGATTGATTGCTCAGTGTCGTTTTCCCTTTCATCCGTGTTCCCTCGTCATTGCACACAGAGAGACAAGACGTAGCACAGACTTCAAATGTGGTGGATGAAAGGAAATTAATATGACACTCAGAGATAACAAGGTGTAGAGCTGGATGAACACAGCAGGCCAAGCAGCATCATAGGAGCAGGAAGGCTGACGTTTTGGGCCTAGACCCTTCATCAGATTCTTCAGCATCTGCAGTTCCTACTATCTCTAATATGGCACTCAGTTCATTTTAAAATTTCTGTTCTTTATGTCGCTATTCTAAATTACACAATCTGCATTGGTAGTGGATATGGCATACCTTAACTTGTCCTCCTTATAATGTCATTACTAGCTAGCAGTGAATGGGAAAAGAATGGAGAGGGAAAAATGTGGTAAGGGTGGACTAAGGTGGAGGGGAAAGGGCTGGGGGAGAGAGACAATTGTAGAAGCAGAGAAAAGCAATGGTGAGGAGAGGCACTGGTGGGGAGGGAATGCTGATAAGATGGAGGAATGAAAGGAAAGGAGAGTTGATGGGGAGCAGGAGAAAGAGCATGAGTTAAGCTCCACCCACCCTACTGTTTCTAGGAGGAGTTGACCAATTTCTTAACTGTTTTTGCTTTGAATTCCGTGCCTGCTCCCAAGACTATGTGAACATGTACTTAAGCTGTAGCTGATGTCTCATAAGAGACAATCAAATGTCTTAGATATGCAAATGAACTATTAAGTAACATGTAATAAATGTTCATCAAAATTGAGTCTATTTCTGCCTAACATGTTGTGTGGACATCCTTCCCCACAAGTTATCATAAGACTAGACTATTACCAGCACGTAGGGTTTGTGGCCATGATACCCCAGATCATATCAAGCATTACAAGATGCTGCTGACAGTGGAGACTTTGCCAATTATAAGATGCTGACCACAGAGGTCACCACCGGCTCCCATTATATTGTGGTAGCAATGGTGTGGATTTTGATCAGTCAGTCCAGGTTTTACAAAAAAAAAATTCAACAAAAATCACAGCCACTCAATGAAAAGAAATTGGAAAAAAGAACAAATCGAAAAATATACCTTTAATATACCTTTAAATATTCACAAGATTAAAGCATACAGAGCCTGTCAGTTTCTATACATCAGTCAGCAGTAAAAAAAAGTTACAAGAGCCACTGCAGCTCTAAGCTTATCAGTAAAAGCACTGATCACATAGAAACAATGAGAAATATTTTAAAAGATGGTGAAGACAAAGCCAGTCTCACCAAAACTAAAAGGGGAAAGAATCCAAGCCATAAACCCAAAGTATCACATCTATATTGGACACCTGATATGAGTTAAGCCCATTATTGGAAGGGTGAGCAATTTTGAATTCTGGGCTGAGGAGCTAAAATAAGGTTTGAAATGCAAAATAAACAAACAAGCATTGTTGTCATAACAAGGTGTACAGCTGGATGAACACAGCAGGCCAAGCAGCATCAGAGGAGCAGGAAAGCTGATGTTTCGCGTATCTCTGAAGCATTGTTGTTAATGTTTTGAATATCAGAAAAAGCTGAGAGAAAGTCATTGCAAAACGTAACACCCTTTAGGAAGGTTGAGAAAGTAGTAATATAAAAATTGACTAATGAGCATGGAAAAGTAAAAGGCAGAAGAAGAGTTTAAAAGGGAAAAAATAATCTTCATTATTCAGCTGAAATTATTGCTTTAATACTTGAAATCAGTTCAATGTTATTTTATCAATATAAAATGGTGTGAAAATCTTGAAGAAGGGGCAGAAAGAGCAAGAATTGTCCATATGGTAAAGGGCACTGAATTCACACAGAAAAAGGGTAAGATGTTTTAAAAAAAACAAGCTTTCCTTCATTTTGTACGAAGTGTTACAATTCAATATTTCTTCAAATTATTGCATTTCAATGATCTTTAATCAATTAGCAACTATATTCTATAAAAATAAGAGAATGACACTGAGGTATTTAGAACTTTTTAAGTAATGAAAATTAAGGGAAATTTCTGAAAAGGAAATTAAGACAGAACTTAACATTCTATATAAATATAACAAAATTCTCAAGAGTAAAGCTTTATTATTAATTCATTTCCATTGTCCAGTAATTGAATTAATAATTATTATCTCTTGAAGACTTAGTGGAAAAGATTCAACATTTAAAACAAATGGAGGGAAAGGGGATTTTGCTTAGTTGGATGTTTCAGCCACACTCAAAGGGCTCGTCCATCTCAGTTCAGGAAATTGGCCATGGTAATTTAGGTGTTTGGACAAACCAGAGTCTAGGATCAGTGTCCTTGCAATCAGAGGATTCTTTTGAGTTTAAAAGGCAATTGAATAACAGGGACATTGTGACTTGTGAGAACTACCCAGCTTTCTGTGCCCTCCTGTGCTTTAGAGAAGCACACCCTTCCATCTTAAATTGTACCCTTTTGTTACAATTATTCCCATAGCTGCCCAGTCGAAAGACACCAAACCACAGACTTGAACATCCCACCTTCCCCCAGACTGGAAAGATTACCCCCTGGTAAGTATCCTGTTAGTTAATACACAAATTCCCATTGCACCATTGACCTCAAACCAGTCAAGGAGAGATAATGTAGGCAAATGTCAGAGGAGTGCAAAATAATAAGGTAATAATAGTAGGGGATTTCAGCTTCCATAATCTTAACTGTGATAGACAAAGTGTGAAAGACTCAGAGGGGGTGAAATTCTTAAAATGTATTGAAGGGATCTTTTTATGCCAGCATGTAGAAATCCCTACAAGAGAGGAGGCAGTGATGTACTTGAATTTCACAGGGCAATGTAGACAGACTGGTCACATCAGCACAGCAGTGGCAAATAGAAGTTAACACTTAAAAATGTGAAGTGATGCATTTGGAAGGACAAACAGGTCAAGGGAATATACAATGAATGATAGGACCCTCGGAAGTAAAGAATATTAGAGCAACCTTAGTATGCATGCCCATAGATCTTTCAAGGTCGCAGGATGGACAGATAAGGTGGCTAAGAAAGCAAGTGGAATAGTTGCCTTTATTAGTTACTTGGGGACCCTCTTGTTACGCAGTGGCAGTAACCCATCTCCTTAACAATGGGAGGCCCGAGTTCAAGTTCCACCTGCTCCAGAAGTATGTAATAACATCTCTGAACAGGTCGATTAGAAAAATATATTAAACAAAAAAAATTAACACAAGAGCAGGAAGTTAATGATGGAGCTGTACAAAGCTTTAGTTAGACCACATGTGGATCATACAATGCACAGTAAATATTTCTAGTCAAGTATGACTCTTCTTCAGAACCAGAGGGGTGTTTCAAAGAAGAATTGAAACATTCCAACGAAGAGTTATGTTCAATTTGAAACATTAACTTGGTTGTTCTCTCCATGTTTCCCGTCAGAAGTGTTTTCTAACACTTCCTGATATTATGTTGGGTTTCCAGCATTCACAGTATTTGCTTTTGTTTTAGATGGTGATTTTTGTTGATTGAAGTTACATTGGATTTGCCTTTATAAATGAATGAAATTCACTTTAAAATGAACATTGTAACTTCCAGACAGAGATATAGCTCGTGCACTGCAGTTAGTCTGATATAGTTTATACTGCATTATGAGTCATCTGTTTCTACCACTGTATAAAATGTAAATTGTATGTCCTTCTGATAAGTTTAGCACTGGCATATTTGGATGGTTCCCAGGTAACTTCATGGCACAGTGAAAATATTGAAAACACAGTTTCAACAGTCACTTTGTAACTGAAAGAAATTGTACTGCAAGTGAAATAAAGTTGTTTTGAAAGTTGTTGCGTAAGTAGCCCTGTAGTTTTTAGATTCTGCTTGAAACCTGTTGTGAGACAAATGGTGTTCCCTTTAGTTCAGTAATCACCTCATAAAGATGCAAATCAAGGATAACATTGCAAAACAAAAGAGGAAAGCTAACATTTCCTTCAATTAAGCAATGGCCACAACTATTTAATTGACTGTGCAAGGCTTTAAGATGCCCTGAGGTTGTGAAAGGCACTATGGTAGTGTAATGTTATGCTTTCTTAGAATTTTTCCTGTTATGTGAACAAACACAACTAAGTTCATGCTATGAGTGAGCACAAGTGTAAATTGATCATAAGGGAGATAGAATTCAGCCAGCAGGACAATATGCTACTTCATAACAAAGAAAAGTTAATGGTTCTTCTCCCCTGAGTTCTTTAATTGTCCTCCAATCTGTTTCCAGTCACTCACCTCATTTGTGAAGATTTATTGCAAATTCTAAAATTCAATATATGTCCCTGAGGTCCTCTCCAATTATAAAGTTACTGCATTAGAAGACATTCCAGTCAAATTATGGAAAAGGAGCTTTTTTGCTATAAAATGTTCTAGCTTCAATACCTAGCCTGAAATACAATGTAACATCACATGATACAGTACCCAAAACTGCATTAGTTACTCAAGTATGCCTTCTTTGCTGTTTCATGCTTTGTTTTTGTCTTTTGTACATGCTTTCCTTCGTCTGTCTTTCACTCTCTTTTACATTCTTTCTTAACATATAGATACCTTATTTTCCTTCCTTTAACCTCTTATATCACAATTTCTGTGCCCTCTTCTATGATTATTTTTCTTCCTCATTTTTCTCCCTCTGTCTGTGTGTTTGTCTTTCTCCCCTTGCTTGTTTTATACTGCTTTTGATTTGCCTCTTGCTGAGTTGGACTCCAGTTTTGGAGTCAAAAAATATTTCAACATATTAATCCTGTCATCAATCTTCAAATAAAAGACAAAGACAAAGTCCATATTAAGATGTAAGAATGGACATAAGGAACAGAATTTATACTCCAGCTATATTACGCTATACAAAAGCCTGGTTCGGCCACATCTGGAGTATTGTGTCCAGTTCTGGCTGCCTCATTACAAGGAAGATGTGGAAGCGTTGGAAAAGTTGCAGAGGAGATTTACCAGGATGTTGCCGGGAATGGAGGGAAGGTCTTACCAAGAAAGGTTGAGAGAGCTAGGGCTTTTCTCTCTGGAACGACGAAGGATGAAAGGTGACTTGATAGAGGTGTACAAAATGATCAGAGGTATAGATAAAGTGGACAGCCAGAGACATTTTCCTAGGGTGGAGGTAGCTATTACGAGAGGGCATAGTTTTAAAGTGAGTGGAGGTAGATATAGGGTAGACGTCAAAGATAGGTTCTTTACTCAGAGAGTGGTAGGGGCATGGAATGCATTGCCGGAGAGGGTAGTGGAGTCGGCCTCATTAGGGGCATTTAAACAGCTATTAGATAGGCATATGGATGATAGTATAAGGTAGGGGTAGAGTTTAGATAGACCTTAGGTTTAGGGTAAAATTTCAGCACAACATCGTGGGCCGAAGGGCCTGTTCGGTGCTGTACTGTTCTATGTTCTATGTTCCAGAAGAGGAGTTAGAGTGAAGACATGATAAGACAAAGTAGCATTGTGGAAATTTAGCCATTCTGTCATACAATAAAATTGTAGTTATAGATCTGCAAAAACAACAATGATAAACACAATTGGAATTTTCCAATAATTTTCCAAAATGGATTGATTAAAAATCTTAATTTCTTTTTTCTTCCATAGACTAGTGCTATCTATGATTCTGTAAATTCTCTATTCCTTACACAGGGGCTACGTTTTCCTGAATAAGCCTAAATTATTTTTGACCCAAATCTCACCTTTGCCAAGGCTCCCCTTTGGGATCCAAGCAAATACCACAGAGTGTGCTGGGTGGTATTCCCATCTGGGAAGTTCCCTGTCCACTCCTAGTTGAATGGCAGCAGAGGTGGGATAAGGTTCTTAAGTGGTACATAAGGACTTCAGGAGGAAAGGCTCCCCTTCCTCCCTTGACCTTAATCCACCCCTTATTTTCTGGCTTGATCAGTTGCCATCCCATCCACCTTCAAATCCCCTCCAAGTGGGCTTTGAATTCTGTTAATAAACTTTGCTTTTCTCTCCACAGATGCTGCAAGATCCTGCTGAGTTATTTTTTGGAATTTTTTTGTTTTTATTCCAGATTTCCAGCATAGCAATACTTTGATTTTATGAAGAACATTTGTTATTAACATTTCACTCTTCTTTCCCTCGATTCAATTTTGTGCATAAGCAAAAACAATTTTTTTTTCTGTAACAGGCATTGATTAAATGAGGATAGTTTTTGTTGTGTAATACATGATTGTTGAAATATTATCACAGACCCTGAGTTCAAAGCATCAACTAATATAACTAGTTGATGACAAATAGTGTTCTTTAAAAAAGTAAATCTGTATTTCAGTGCACACATTCGTATACAGTGCAGTAATGGAACTTTCTGCTGGTTTATGAACGCTGGTGGGACCTGTTTCACACTGTGTTTAATGCCATGCACTGTATTTTACAGCAATTTAAACGTCCTGTGAGGCAACGGTCTATGATAGAAGTAGAATCATATTATTCATGGTGCTAAGCACAAGAGCAGCATGAAAAAAAAATTCAGTGGTGTCTGGGAACAGCAAGCTGCTCCAAAATAGCTATGGGCTTTCAGGCAGCAAAAACAGAGAAGACACCAGATAATGGACAGTTCCCAAGTACCTCAAATAAGTTCTTCCCAAACTCATCTGGCACTCATTGTTATTGGAAGCTGGGACAAGACAAACAGCTGCGGTATGATCTGTGCAAACAGTTTGAAAAGAATTTTCTGTGCCCCAGGTTATTTCTGTTCATTGACTGATGTTTCTTAACAACAGTCTTTGCCCTTTGGCAATTCTCAGTATCTGACCACACTGATGCCAATAAGTTTTACTTGGCAATCCCAGAAAGATTTTCTAAGGTATCACCGCTGTTTGACTTTTTCTGCATCTCCTTAATAGGCTAGTGCAGATGCACAATTCTTCTTTTTTTTATTCATTCATGGGATGTGGGCATCACTGCCTGAGTCAGCATTTATTGTCCATCCCTAGTTATCCTTCAGAAGGCGCTGAGCTGCAATCTTTGAATTTCTGCAGCCCATTTGCTGTAGGCAGTCCCATGGTGCTATTTAGAAGGGAGTCCTTAGATTTTGACCCAGTAACACTGAAGAAATGATGAGATATTTCCAAGTCAGGATACATCTTGCAAATAGTACATAAAGCTGCTACTGAGCGTCAGTGGTGGACAGCGTAAATGTTTGTGGGTGAGCTGCTAATCAAGTGGCCTGCTTTGTCCTGAATAGTGTCAAATTTCCTGAGCATTAGAGCCGCACTCATTCAGGTAATGGGGGAGTATTCCACACTCCTGAATTGTGCCTTTTGGTCAGACTTTGGGGAGTCAGGAGATGAATTACTTGCTGCAGGATTTCTAACTTCTGACCTGCTGTTGTAGCTACAGTACTTATATGGCTAAGCTAGTTCAGTGTGTTGTCAATGTTAGCCACTAAGATATTGACAGTGGGGGATTCAATGGTGGTAATGCCATTGAAAGTGAATGGGCAATGACTAGATTCTGTCTCATTGGAGATGGTCATTTCCTGTCACTTGTGAAACATGAATTTTACTCGCCACTTGGCAGCCCAAGCTTGGATAATGTGAAGGTCTTGCTACATTCGGGTATGGACTGCTTCAGACTTTGAGGAGTCACAAGTGATGCTGAACGCTGTGTGATCATCTGCAAATATGCCCACTTCTTACTTTAAGATGGGGAGAAGGTCAATGATGAAGTAGTTGAAGATGTTTGGGCCTAGGACGGTGGTGGTGGGGGAAGGGGGTCCTTTATGTGGTCCCTCCTGTGGATGGAATCATACTGGGACCACTTTGTCTTTTTATGACAAAGGGGTACCTAGACTGAGATCACAGACCCTTGTTCCCCAGTTGCCTTTTATTGGTGTTCAGCACCAATCTAGAATGATGGCATGCAAGTCTGAGAATATAAAGATAGACACTGAGGGTGCTAAACCTGGCTCTCCAGGACAATCACCACCTTGTTCAGGGAGGCAGGATGTACAAACAGCAATGGGGGTGGAACTCACTGATTCCCAAATCAATTTGCTTAGAGCCTCTGACAAACCTGCCTGCTTCTGCTCTGTCTGCTTGAGCATTTGTATGAATTGTTACTTGTGACACCATGGGGTCCTTTCCCACCTGTAGTTGACTCGGTGTCTGGTCTCCGGCATCCTTTGGAGGGTGGAGGTTGTAGCATCTGAGGGATCTGAAACTTCTTCCCCAGAAGTGGAGGAGGAGATGTCTTGAGGGATCACCGTTTGATGGCGAAGACTATGTAGATTCCACAGGTACCTGCAGAGAATTACTCAAGAAAAAGGGGTTTGAACATGTTAAGAATAGATTCACCTTGGAGGTAATGGGACAGCAACACAGCAATGGCCTGTGTTTAGTTATTTGTTGCTGTAGCATTAAGGATTTGGATTCACCACATTAATGATCATGTTCCTCATCAGCTAAGGCAAGGATTACCTCCTTGTAAGGGTGAGGAGACCAATATCAGGCTCCTGACCACACTATTTTGGCTCTTCCTGCCCTACTGTAGGCTGTTTTCTCCTGGGATGAGGCGAAGAGAAAAATTCAGTGAGGAAAGTGGCTGGCACAGCTGTTACTGCTACTGCATGTGGGTAAAAGGTGGTAAGGTGCCCTGAGTGAGTTAGTAGATGGTGCAAAGACCATGTAGGATTATTACCTGTGGGTTTGGGAGTGAGGGTTAAGAGCAGGTGAGGAAACACGTGGAACTGATAGACCGTGAGTCTTGGTGGGAGGTGGGTGCAGTAGCTGATGTAGATTGTATGTGACGTAGCAAAGAGAAGATCGTGGCATTTATTCTGGTATAGTGGAGAATGACATTGACTTTCCTGCATTGCTGGCAGTTCTGCTGGACTGTGTAAATGGCACAGACCCCCAGGGTGGCATGTGTTTAAAAAGAAAGCAAGCAGGCCCAGGACAGAGTATTCAAGGTGGGAAATGATGCCGTGTACTTTGCAAGCACCCAGAGATGCAAGCCTGCTGGGAACTAGCATGTTCAACCTTTAGCCAGGAATACTCTAATGGAGTACTGTACAGGCACATTTCTGAGCAAAAGCATCCCATCACATGGCTGATTTTTGCCTTCTGGATAGGGTCAGGTTTTAGGGAGTGAGTCACTCAACGTGGAATTTTTGGTTTCTAACTTGGACTTGTCACCATATTACGCATATAACTGGCTTGTCAACACTATACCAAGGATATTGCTGGGGTTCATGGCCTTTGCTTTATCTGGCACAATCTATTGTTTCTCGACATCATGTAAAGTGAATGAAATTGATCGAAGACTGATATTTTAAATGGTTCAGTCTTCAGGGGAGAGCCTAGTCAGGTCACCTATTTAACTCCTCAAGATGAAGGTTGAGGCAAATGCTTCAGGTTTGACTTTTGAACTGATTTGACAGTCTCCACCATCACTGAGAATGGGGATGTTCATACAGTGCCCTTCTCCTACTGTTGTTTAATTGCTCACTGTCATTTGCATACACTTATTGTGAACTCAGCCATTTTCACGACAGCACATAATGTGAAGCTGGTAACCACAGGCAATGCATCCTGTATGTGAATGTTTATCACCCTGGCAGCAGGAACAATGCTTTAATTCTGCAACAATCTTTCTGCCAGCTGTATTTGATCTATCACAGCAGGTCAACTGTACGCCCCTGTTCACCCACTGTCTCTCAGTCATTCCCTTTCCTCTGTCACTAATCATCACGTTAGCCACATTTCAACAATTCAAAAACTACGCACTCCAGCACAATTTTATAAATTCAATCATGACTAATGCTAGTGAGAATTAATTAATCATCATTGCACATTCATTTTGTCATTATCTTTAGGGTGCCTTTGCTTTAGTGTTTTAGTTTTCTATGACATATTTCCAGAAGGGGTGAGTGTTCCAACCAGGCACTCCAGCCAACCTTCTGCTGATCATAGCTACTTCTCACTGCTGTGATCTCCTGGCTTTGCTGCATAAACCAACTCCCCTCTTACTTATGATCTACCAATCTACATTCTACCCTGTGAGCTGATGACTCCCTCATGAAACACAACCTGAACCCTCACCCCCTGGTCTGACAACGTCCTCCGCCCCATGATCAGTGTGTTCATGCTTCCAACAGCAGTATTTCTCTCCCTCTCTGCTAATCTTTGATCTTTTGTGATTGCTGGGGCCCTCCACCAAAAAGGTAATGATTATCCTGGTAGCATTATTTAAACCAAGGTTTCCCATTTTGAAAAAAAACAGAATTCCCAAAACATGAATAACAATGTGCAGAATAAAATGACATATGTACTATCTTTGACTCTCACCATTGAGTCAGAAGGTTATCAGTTCACAGCCAAAATTTGAGATTGTGACCTAGGCTGGAGCTCCCAATACAGTACTGAAGGAGTTCTGAATTATTAGAGGTGCTGATGTTTGGAATATGTCAGTAAAAAGAGACCTCTCTTGCTGTGCAAGAGCAAAAATTGCCATAAAGTACTATTTCAAAGAGCTGTTGCTTCTCTTCCAGTGTCCTGGCTAATATTTATTCTTCAACCAACATAACTTCAAAACAAAAATAGATAATCTGGTCATAATCATACTGTTGCTTGTAGGACATTTCTGCCATATTAACTGCTGTGTTTGCTGCATTTCAACAATGATTACTATTCAAATGCACTCCAACAGATATAAATTCATTCTTTTTTGATTTCTTGGTGTTATAAAGGCACTATGTAAATGCAAATATTCCTTTCGCTTTGCTTTTTATGACTTGTAAATATTTCTGTAGCTGTGGTAATTTATTTTAAAACAATTTGATAGAGAGGGAGATTTCAGAATTAATGAGTTTTTGTGTAATTTAGGAACATTTACAACCAGGCAAGTCAAATAATCATGCGTAGGGTTTTTCTTACAAATTCTGGGATTTGATTTATTTAGCTTAGGAGGGAAAAAAATCATTGCTTAAAAACAAAGGAATCATAACAAAGTCAGCCAGGTGGACCTCATATAATATGAGTTCCCTGATTGGGACTGTTAATCTGGTCCAATCAGGGAACCATGGCTGACAGAGATAAACAGGAATGTCAGACATCCTATTCATTCTGAGAGCTGACTCAGAGGAAGCCAGATCAATGTTAAGTACTATGCACATGTGAATAAAGGGTGACTTGGTGACGGAGTAGTGACTTCTGTAGAGTTATTTCAATAATAATACTGATAGATCACATTCATGAAGATCGACTGGGTGAAGTGGGGTTATTTCCGTGATCTGGTTTTGCCTGATCCAGTATGTTGTGTTATTGTTTGTTTAAGCCTATGTATGGATGTGATTATTGGATCTTCTTGCAGTTAAATCAAAGAGAAAGGTGATTTCCTCATCTTCTTTTGGCCCATTGTATCAATGAAATTGACGTGCTTCACTAAGATGGTGGACTGTACTATGCTTGAGTTATGGTATTCCAGTATTCTCCATTTCACTGCAGTATCAATTGAAAATGCTTCTGCCAGCAGAGACAGAGTTGGGAATATATAATTGATAACAATGAATAATTTTGGAAGTGGTTCAATTCTTAGTGGATACAGGCCTGGAGCAGAAAACTTGCTCCATTTGATACTTATTGGCATTCAGACAGGCCAACGTCAGCTATTGTTGATAGACAGAATCTGTCACACAGATATGTGATTAGGATAGAACTCAGGGTGTTTTTTTTCTCTGCCTAAATGTGCTCTACATGATTTTAGAAGTTTACTACTAATGAAGGTAAATGTCAGAAATGGAAACTATTTTTTATGCCACTATTTAAAATCCATAATTTTATTCAAAACTAAAATGAAAAATAAAAACAGTATAAAATAATAAGATATTCTAACCCTTTTATGTGCAGCATTTTTTTTTTCAAAATGTTTAATATATTGTAGAGGCAAGGCCAATCTGAATTTTAATTATCCACCAAGATGTATTAAAGTGAAAAATCTGACAATTTATAAGTCGTGTTATCACATCAAAGGCATTTCACAATCTCCTATTTAATAATTGTTCCTTTCTGGAATTTCAAAAGCTTCTTACCTCCCCAGTCTTCTTAGCTCTTCTAGTAATCCATAAGCTTCTAACATCAGAACTTCCCCTGATTTTGCATTACGTTTTGATTTAAGTAATCTTCCCTCTTCTTCCTTTCCACCATATTTATATGCAATGTGTTGACCTTGGTTGTTTGTTTGAGTTTTTTAGCATTTTTAAGCCCTTTTTGTTGTTATGAAATTCAGACTATAGCTATCTATACCTATACAATGAACAATGGTTAGCCTGATTTTTGCTGGGTCTTAATTCATTGTCAGAGGCAATTTAAGCCAAATGATGGAGATTTAGAAGATTTGTGCCAATTTATCACCTTGGAAAATTGAAAATGAAATTAACTTTTATTAATAACCATGTGTCAACTGATAGAGTTGTAAACCTGCCCGTAGTCCCAGAGGAACACAGGGCTGCTTCCTCATTAGAGAGAAACGATTGGTGGTCAGTTTGACCTGAGTGTTACCATGTCTCAGGTGAGGATGATATTAAGGAGACTGGACCTTCATGGTAACCTCAGCCAGTGTGAGAATTGAACTCGTGCTGTGGTGTGGTAAACACCATGAGATTGAGAAGAACAACATAACCTCAGTGTGTCAGTTTTGAAAGTTGATTTGATAATACATTAAAATTTGCAATCAATGGTGACAATAAAATATAAATCTAAAAGAAATCTATAAAGTATATCAATACTTTTTATCCAGCTTGTTCCCCATCTTCAAAATTTAACACACAAGAGCGTACACACCACTGACATTTACACATTTATTTCCCTTTAATGAATACATGAATATTAATTTACTTTTTAGTGTAAAACAGCAGATTTCCATTATACTGGATATTTTCACAACACTAGTGGTATTTAAGATATTTTTAATTTTTAAAATCAATTATTGCATAGCACATCAGAATAAAAGTAGTTGTACTAACAATAGATCTATCGTAGTTGCCAATATATTTTGTCCAGTTTGAAATTGACAAATTGCAAATTTCTGATAGTAATCTTCTAGTAGGAACTTGCCACAGGTGAAAATATAACTCTATCAGGATATTAATCTGCGAATGGCAGAAGTGCATATGCTGTGGACAATCTCCATGCTTTTACTGCATTACCAGGGTAAATACTCTACCCATCTTCTCCCAAGAGAAATGCCACTGGTGATCAGTTCAAACAGGGCATGGTGGGACCTATATCCAGATTGGGAATGAAGGAAGGCCAAGCAAGTGGCCTAAACATTCAAAGAAACTTTCAATTCTTTGAAAAGTTTCTTGATTAGATCCCTCACTCATGAAGCTGGTGATCCAAATTGGTCATCCATTTCAGACAAATCATCAGCTTGATACTAATCAATCAGGATTATATAAATCTTTACAGCACAGCTAAAGATAATTTGGCCCAACAAATCTTTGCTGTGTGTATGATGAAGACAGTTTTTTTTATAATATGATGTGATGCCTGAATACCAACCACTGGTGGTTTGTAGTTGGGGTTGAATGCTGCTGACAATCTTCTTTTCTATGTCAGTCCAAGGAACTGGTCAGTATTCCAAGGAGGAGAATGGATCACAACTAAGTCTCAGGAGAAAAGGCACTTATCCGAGCTATGTTAGTGACATATACATGTTATGTTAACTCTGAAGCATCGTAACCATTACTAACTAGGTGTAAGTAACAGTTATGTGCCAGCATCTGGAAACTGTGCTTAGTTAAGTAATTATACTTTCACATATATAACCATACTAAATTTACACTACCATCTCCCCCAAGTCTCTGAGTTCACAGATTCAAGTGGTCTTGAGATTTTACCACACTTCTCAGTACACATTCACTTCAGACTTGAAAGATTAGATAGAGCATTGTTGACCCTAATTGTGATCTATGTCTCACTTCTCCAGTGAAGGATCTTATATCTATTAGATATCTTTTGCAGAGGGTGGTGTTCTTCGTAGATGTTGATTTTGGCCCCTTATCTTCTCAGGAGGCCCTTTGATCTGCTGAATATCCATCATCAAAGACAGTTGGGCTGATAGAAGATTTTGTTTCATCCCTTTTACCATGTACTGGGCACATGACTGATCTCTGTCAAGAGTTTGGCCATGTTGGCTGCCTTCCATCATGCTATTCGTTCTTCTGGCTGGTGCAGTAGATTTCTTTCACACAAGTGTCATCAGTGGTATTGACTGTTTTGTATCACCCTTGTGTATAGCAGACTGCTATTGTCAGCGCTGATTCAATTAAACGTTCACCAGTGATCTCCGATGAATTGGGTTGTTTAATTTCGACAGTGGTATTTTGTTATTGACCCAAGTTTTGCTGTTGGTTATCCTCTGAGGATTTTCTGTGGATGGAAAATGCTTGCTGTAGCCTGTGTCTTCTTTCATAATGAAAGGGTAAAATAAATCTCAAACTCAAGTATAAGTGATTTCCACTGTTTGAAGTTTCATCTTTGGTTTAGCCAGTAATCTTAGAAGGCTTGTGAAGGTTCCATGGGTTGTGTTTTCCAAGATTGATCAAAGGTAGTTTTCTTATATAATAACTCATCAACTTCAACAAATTGCAGCATGTTGAGAAGAAAACAGATTTCTTTATTCAAGGGTGAGCTTTGTTGGTTCTCAAAAGCATACAAATTTTCATAGGTGCGCTATTCTCAATGTTATAGTGACATCGGCAATAGTCCTTCAATCATAGGGATTACTCCACACCCACCATGTATTGACTCAAGTTTTGATGCTTGTTATCCTCTAAGGATTCTTTTGTGGACGGAAAACATCTGCTGTAGCCCTGTGAAAAGATTGTGTTCTATTGTAAAAATATAGGCCACTTCCAAAGGCTGTGCAAATATCGGAACAATTTCAAATAGCAGAAGCACTAACGGATATACACATAAACAGCTTCACACATAAGCTCTATTACAGGAGATACCCAAGGCATTCATTGGAGCATCTATCACAACTGTGTATGACTGAACTTACTTACATCGATGGACATTCAACTCAACTCAAGTTTGATACAGGGATTGGCATCACTGCCCTATCTGACCAAATTATACAAAACTGCAACTCACTGCTTACTCCTCCAGGCATCCATCTTGGACACCAGATACCAATATCTCAGATCACGGTCTATAGGAAATATTTGTACATATTCCTCATTCACAGACTTTGGTATCTGACACATATCAGCCTCACTGTGTCATCATGTCACATCTCTAGTCCACTTCAGTACAGTTCTGAACTTCAATGTTGTGATTTGGAGCCCACGGGCATATTTCACTGGAATGCCAGGATACTTTGCAGACAGGGAGAGGCACCAATCTCATGAATTGAACCAGGCTTCAGGGCAGATTGCTTCTATCTCATTGTTCATTTTTTTTTATTTCAATGCTCATATAATCTCTGCCATGCTTTACCCTTTGGCATTTTTGCTCCTCAGCTAAACCTCACATGGTGACAGCAGTTCTGTCTTATTTTGCTGCTTAGTGCAGACACAAAGTCTTCTCATGACCAATCGCGATGTGGGTGTATAGCATCACGCTATGTCAGTCTCACACCTACAGCGTATGCCAGCAATGTATCCAGTAAACATACTGCACGTGCACCAATTGAATGGCCATGTTTCAAAGTGGAAGATGGGTAGCCCTCAATCAAGTCAGGGGGTAATTGCTGTTAAGCAGGGGTTACCGGTACAAGAAATCGCACACACCGTTGGACCTCAGTCCAGAGGCTGGGGTACGGTCAGTTGTTGGTTGGAATGTTCAGGGAGTCTATTTTCATTGCAGCCTGGGGAATGGGCCATGGTCAGTCCTGCTGGTCTAATGCAAACAGTCCTGTGAGTTTGCACTAACCAGTTGGGGGCACAGAACTGATTCTCTCTCATCTTGAACTGGAAGTATTCACCAAAATAAAATTATATGCAAAGATGCTTTCGTGAGTCAGGTGGAACTGGTCTTAGTACTCACAGCGCTTAAAAATCCTGTTCTGTCATTTTGTGACAAGGCTGACTCTGCATTCCTCTGAATAAGGTCCTATGGCAAAGTTGCATGTAAAGACATTCCATAACCCTGCTTGTTGGAGTACTTCAGATCTGAGTGTGTGAAGCAATATGCTAAATCATTATTTGTGCATGATCCCAATAATGACTGCCCCTGTTCCTAACGACCTGTTCTGATGCTGGTTGGAGCTGTTGGATTCTCAGAGAGAGAGACCAAAGGCTAGATGAGAGAAGCTCTGTGATGCCTATTTGGATGATTTAGTTTCCCACTCATTGGAAAATCCTCAGACTCAGTCTAGATCAAGTAGAACTAGTTTCATATGAGGATCAAGACCCTGAAAGCAAGTTTTTGGAAGCTTGAGGGCCTGACTATATTCCACAGAAACATTTGACAAAATTATTTCTATTTTTGTATGTTTCATATAACCCATATTAAAGGCACAAATCTGCAAGTTGATAAGAAAGTGAAAGAGGCAGAGAATGCAGTTTCATCCAGAAGTTTAAGAATCATGGTGGCAGGAGAAGTTGGTATGTTTGATCACATTTTCAGTGGAGACCACCGCAGGTTCAGCCTTCAGGCCACTGACCCAGTTTCTAAAGCAATCTTGTCTGCGTTTCTTGGACATCAACCAATGCAAAGGAATGCACTCAGATGCAATCAATGATAATATACTTCCATGAAACACATACTCTGTGTTGTGATATGATGTATATACACTTTTAGGGATGCATCTTAAATCACTCAGTACATTCCTCCACAGGGTATGATTAATGTTGTGGCTTGTTTCGCAGTTTATAAGCAGCAAGGCTAGAGATTACACGTCCCTGGGTAGTCAGCTGAAATTCAAGCCCCACTATTCTCAAAATCATCATAAATGTGAACATTTGATCAAACCATTGAATTGTCCAATTTTACGTAATTCTCAAATTCAGGTGAAAGTAATATGCACACGAGGACTTTTTATCTATTTTTCTAATCAACCTGTTCAGCAATGTCATTGCAGACCTCTGGAGTACATGGGACTTGAACCAGGTCTCTTGGTCTAGGGTTAGGGACACTACCACTGAGCCACAAGAGGGCCCATACCAGGAATTTTATCATTTACAAGAAAATCAGACACTTGTGAACCAAAGGCAATAAAGAAACACAAATTGCTAACTTATAACTCTATTGCATATACTCTATAGCTTTTTAAAATTCACATATGCATACAAACAGAGACACAAACAGACAAGACAAGACACAGTTTAGAGATGGGAAAGGAAAATTGAAGTTGGAAAAGTACAGTTCTGGCAGCAGTTCAGCTTACATATATCAATGCGTTGTTGTCTTTTAGCTTTCATAGATCATAGAACACCTACAGTGTGGAAACAGGCCCTTTGGCCCAACAAGTCCACACCGACCCACAGAGCATCCCACCCAGACCCAACCAACCTAATCTACACATCCCTAAACACTATGGGCAATTTAGCATGGCCAATCCACCTAGCCTGCACATCTTTTGGACTGTGGGAGGAATGCAACTTCTGATTCTTCACCATAATGCGAGGTTGGGAATTCACTGATTCTCAATCTTTCATTTGTTGATTGCAGATTCACCCTTTCAGGTCTCAGAGGATTTTTTTCCTCTTTTCCTTTGAACAAAGGAATTTGCGGAGAGTGTGGTTGAAATGTTGAGTGAGATCAACTTGTAGGAGATTTTCTGTTGCTTCTCCAAACGGGAGGGAGCTAGAGAGAGAAATTGAGGTGCTTTATCTTTGTAGGCTGAATTTTTCCTATTTTGTCCACAAACAAGTCTATAACCATTTGTCCAGCAAACAATGAATAAGTTGTTAGTATACTGAACCTTGCTAAGCCCACAACAAATATTCCTGATTAAAAAACAATTAGAAGACATACGTGTGCGTGCACACACACACACACCTACACACATATGCATATACACACACATGCATACACACATTTGTGCACATATACACACACAAATATATACACATGTGCATATACACATAGGGGAGTGTGTACACACAAACACACACACACAAACATGTGGTGTATCGCATCCTCCCCCAGAGCTTAAGTAAGGCAACCATATAGATACAACTCACAATGACTTCCACTAACTCAATTTAAAACTGCAACAGCTTTTTCCACAGTTTTTATTTTGGTTTAAAGCAGCATCTGTCCTCATTTTCTTGGTCCACAGTCCAACAAAATAAAAAATTGCTTTTATATTAAATGTACAATAATTTGTCTCCTGGTAAACATTATCTGTAAAAGGTGTACTGGATTTATTTATCTTCAAACAAAGAACCCATATAGTTGTTTCACCAATCTTTGTGTATGAATGGCACATTTATGTTGAATAGAAGAACGTAACACTGCAAAGATTCAGTGATGAACTGAGTAATGATAAAGGAAAGATTAATCTTTATGTCAAGTCTTTTAAAACCTTAGGATGTTTCAAAGTCTTTTACATTCAATGACCTACTTTTGTAGTTGTTTGTGTAATGTAGGGAACACAGCAGCTTTCAGCAAAGCAATATTGCAAAACAAAAGCAATGTGACAATTCATTTATTCTGTTTTCTGATATTGGTTGATGGATTAATGTTGGCCAGGATACTGGGCAGAACTCTCGTGCATTTTGCAGATTCTGCAATATTTATTAGAGATGATCCAACAATCTGCTCCCACAGGTGAGGAGGTACTTGCAGGGAGCACACCATGGAAAATAGCAGGCATACAGTAAGCTGACGGTGGGCATTCACCAGTATTTTCATTGTCACTTGGTGCCCACCTGAGGTGAAAGAAGTAAAATGAATGTGATGCTGCATGACTAGATGAAGACTTTTCACAGTATTTTGTACAGCCTTTACATTGCTGCTTACAACCTACAGTTTTGTAAACATTGCACTAGGTAAGGCTTCTAAGCAACCTAAGCATTCAGCATTACTTTTAGAAGAATATCCCTGAGATGTCAACAAAGATTGAAACAATGTCATGAAATCCTGTAGTGTAAATCTCTAATTGTGTGAAATTTGACACATTGATTATACGTTTTGGGACTTAACTCATTATGAAATTCTTTGATGGGTGTTTTTAATAGTAGGAGTTAAGTAAGTGTACTATTGTCTATAAAGTGCCCTTTGTGTGACTTCATGATTCTGTTGACACCTAATTAATGCTACTGCTATTAAAGAAGAAGCCAGGTATGCCCTGTGTTGTTGGTACAAGACAATACTGTTTACAGGAGCACCATGTGCCACTGCATTGAAATGACCATGCCAACCAGATGGTACTGTTGAAGGCTGATTTCTGACTTTGGCCAATACAACACTTCCTGCTTACACGTAGTCTTTAAATGCATAGATCATAAACTGGCCACTAAGCTCATTGAAGTTCAGAATTTTGGGTTTACTTCCCTAGAGTCTGGAATGCAGCACAGAGAATGTCTTTCAGTTAAGGCCCTTTCATTAATCCTGGAGATCCCATTTGCCCATCATATTAACATTGCCAGATGGTCAATCAGAGGTTGAAGACCAGATATCAACCATGTTGGTCTTCATTTCAGAGTTCTCATTGGCAAACACTTCATTATGCAGTGAAGCTTCCAACATGAAAACATGCTACTGTTTTGTCACTTTATATTTGTAATTGTCACCTTGAAAGTTAAAGGAATTTCACATTTTCTGCAGCAATGCAAGCATCCATTGAAATAGTGACTTTTCATTAAACCTTAACACTCATCCATAATATGTCATACATCTCAGTGTGGTTTCTTCTGAGGTTTATGCTCCTGTGCTGAAGTCTACATGGTCCTTTCCTCAAATTCCTCTCATTCCCCTTTCCTCAGACCTCTCATTCCCTTTTCTATCAGAAATCTCATATCTTCCTTGACATCAGATCGCTCCAGTTATCTTTTCATTCAGATCCTTACCCTCAGCTCTCTCAGACCACCAACTCAAATCTGTCATGTTCCCTGTTCTAAGCAGATGGCTGATATTATTGATCACCCATATCCTTCGCAAGAATGCAAGGATAAATCTATGTCTTAGATATTAGTTTCTGTTATAGAAGACTGTGAGAAAACTTGATAAAAACCCTGAGGAAAATGAGAATCAAATAGAGAATAGGCAGAATGCTCAGTTATACATTTATAAAATTTAAATATTAAACAAAAACAGAGATTAAAAATTATTTCTGAACAGCATTGTGGATATAAAGCAGACTATAATTTTAGACTAACCACTACAGTTGAAATTTGAATTAATACCTGCAGGTTTATAGATGAGAGAGATATCAATAGATGTTTGTTTAGTATTGTGGTTTGGAAGCAAAGATGGAAATTTATAGGTGGAAGAGGTCATGTTCTCAATTTTATCCTCATTAGCATCGCCCTAACAGATTTTATCATTGGAAGATAAAACCAAGATATTCTGAGAACGTTTGGTTGATTCTGCTACCTATTAACATTTCTGACAGATCTATTATCACATGAACTTCAAAGACTAACAACTTCTAAGTTGAGTTATTGTCAGTTTTAAAATCTCAAATTCTAATACCCTTGAGTAATCACCAGTAATCATGAGCTGGTCATTACCAAGTGATAAATATCAAAAGGTGTGAAGCTTATTTTCTGTTGTTTGTTTTGTACTTGTCAGGCAATATTCTGGAATGTCACCAATGTTAATTTGATACCTTCATGTGTTTAGTTCTGCAGCCAATGCATAAGAAATTTGAACATGTTATTTCTACAGCATTTAATGCACACTACCCTCTTGCATAATTTACTTCCATAACAGTGGAGCCACTGGTGACAAGGATGTAACAATGGAAACACTCTCCCTGCAATTTAGCATTCTGTGTCTTTTTCAACCATGTCTGAGACTTCATTTAACAAGCACAAAAAATAGATACCCATTAAAAAAGGTGGACACATTGAATGACAAATAACTTTGACGGTAAAATAAGTGGCTGATGTCATGGATAGTCTCAAATTCTAAACAGTAGATGGCCTTCAATGCAACGAGTGCATATATACCTTAAATATGATTTGCTTCAATACGATCCAATACATCTGATACCTTGCTTAAACATTTGAACATTCACTGTACACTTCAATGTCTCTTGCTTTCAATTTATTTACTCTGTTATTCACACTTAACAACTGCCTTTCTTATGCTGTCAAAGGTGTCTTGTGACACAGTGTGTAACACTCCTAGGTGGAATCGAATAGGAGCATAAGAAATGTGGGCTATGGTGAGATGGGTGACAGAATTGGGCAACAATTGCAGTGAGGCTAATCTCAATGCTGAGATCATCTCATATCATCCTTTATGCTTAACTAATGGTATGGTGGGAACTGCACTAGGCAGTAGCAATATACTAGTTGATGGTGATCATTCATTGTTCAATGCCTTGTTTACAGTCCAATTTGCCTCGTAAAATATTCAGTCTCCCTGCTTAACAAACTCACCATAAAGCTTAATGTCAAGAAAACTTGACATGGAAATGAAAATGAGCACTTGGCAAATTCAGCTCACCACTGACTCCAAACAAGCTTCATGTTGGACATAGGGGAACCAACATCTCAGGGCACGTTTCTGAAGCACCGGCCACTTGCACTCCATATCCATGGACATTGGCACCTGACATATATTAGCCTGAAGAATAGTCAAGGCACATCTTCGAACTACTTACAGGACACTTCTGTACTACAGTGCTCCAATTGGGCTACACTGGCAACTATCATTGCAATGCTGCAGCAAGGACACTGTGTGCTTAGGGACATCCATGCAGCTCATGGAATGGACCAGGCCATATCTCTGGGCTCTTTGCTCATTTTCATAGCACTCACTCACTCTGAGCCTTATGTTATGCTGACAGCATTTCTGCCTTGCATTGCTTTGCCTTTTTGTGCTTTGCCCCTTCAGCCAGAGATACCAGGCTCATAATATTGCTACCTTCTCATACCATTTAGCAGAGCCAAAAAACCAGGAAGCATGTCATAGCTGTCAGCAGGGCAGCCTCCAAAATCAGTCCAGGGCCTGCTCCGGGTGGTCAGAATCAGGGCCCTCTCCTTCATAAGGGTTCAGAGCTAAATTCTGGGCAGCACACCATCTGACCTGAGTTTTTCTGCTTTCTTTTGGTCTCTTTTCATCAATAGGCTGAAACAGAGGCAGATATTTTGGGAGACAAAATTTGGTGGTGCAGTTACGACCATTGGTGCCGGTGGGAGGTTTCCTGAGTGAGGGAGTACGCAATGCAGAGCGTATGCAGGGTTAGTGGTGTCAGGGGGTTGGTTTGGGTTAAGGGTGAATGGAAAAGATGTCCAAACTAATAGTGAGAGTGGTAGAGCATGAATCTTGGTGAGAGGTGGGTACAGTAGTAAAGAGAGTGAGTGTGAGATGTTGAAGAAAGGATTTATGCCAGCAGAGTAGAGAAGGACATTGACCCTCTTCCTACAATGCTGGACATTCCTCCAGATAGCTGAGACTGCTTTAATCTGGGTGGTAACCTCATATCAAGCTGGCATGGCTTGCTGTCATGGCCTCTGTGGCCAGTCCTGGGGGAAGACGATGTCTCACCTGTGCACCACAAAGTCCATCAGGATATCCTGGACTCTTCCAAAAAGAAGGGTGGGGGATTGCTGATTTCCCCCATCTGCATGTTCAAGGCAAATGTCAGGAAATATGCAGGGCAGCTCTGGACTGGGCCCTGTATCTGAGGCAGAAGCCCCAGTTTCAAGTTCCACTTGAAAGCAAAGGAAACTGAGGTACATTGTGTAACCAAACAGGTTACAAATTCTTCTAACAAATTGCTGATGAATGAATAAATGATTTATTTATTGGCACTTGTATTTTACAGTGAATGATACAGTAAAATACAGTGAAAAGCTTCAACAGTCGTCACAATCTGGCATCATTTTGAATAGTTGAAGAATAAAAAGGATAAAAGGTGTAATTGAAACAGAATGATTTAAAAATTTTTAAAAAGTGGATAGAAGATGCAACTGAATCAGAGTCTTGAGCTGGCTCACCATGGCATATGTGCTGCTACCCCTTTCCCACTGCCTTGCTGTGGACTGCGCCAGACCCAGCTTCGTCACTCTTTAAATGCCATCACTTTGCCGCTGGGCCTATCTCACCGATGCCATCGATGCCAATGCCCGGTCCCGTGTTGAACGATACTTACCCCACAACCAGGAGTTCCCGGCTCCGCTGCTGCCCCGATGATGCCAGGAATCCCGGCTCTGGGCATTCCACGCTGCCGCCAGTGCAGCCGCTGCCCACCAACGCAAGGAGTCCTCACTCTGGGCTTACTGCAACTAGGAGTCCCTGGCTTCGCTACCAGACCAGGCCGCTGCCGCAGTCTCGCCAAGAGTCCTGCTCCCGCTACCCTCCTCCAAGATGTCGCATTGCTGGTCCAAGTATGATGGTTGGAAGTAAGAAAGGCAAACATTTGTGATTGAATTTTTTTGTGTGTCTATTGTCACTACTCATATTTCCATGTTCATGAGTATGTTATCACAACAGCTTAGATTTCTTAGGGGACTGGCTGGCTCAATTTTGGCTGAAAGCCCTGTGTGGATCAGATTAGTATGTACAGCCTGGTGTTTGATCCTTGTTTGGATTGTTGTAGATTTGGGACCTGCCTTCTTATCGTACCCATAATGAAGATCACAGCACTGTGGGTCAGACCTGCCTTGAGGCAGAGACCTAAAGAAGAAGACACTTACCAGAAGCTTAGAAAAGAAGGAGCATTTTTATTTTACAACATAAATAAACAGAACTCATCAATTGTGAATCTATTCCTTTCTTTGTCGACTTGATTTCAGCAAACAATGATATGGTTGCATCAAAACTGTAGGGAAACAACTTCACTAAGCTTTTCTGTGGATGTCACATGATATTCAATTAAATATTCTTGCAAGTGTAGTTGTCAATATTTCTTCAGCACTGCTGGATTTTCACTCTGACACATTGATTGTGTATTTGCCTAGCATGCCGTTCAGTTTTATTTCTGTTTTCACTTTCACCAACAGTGCGTTGTGGAGTGTTTCAGCACAGTGACTTTGTTCTTCCGTTCACTGCTCTTTGGTCATTGCATTTCTTTGTTCCGTAAGTACAACAAGTGGGAAATTGCTCACTTTCCTGAAGGATGAACAATATCATTCAATTGTTGGTCACTCATCCTCTGGCAAATCTGCAGTACTGACAGAAATAAGACTCTGTACCTTGAGCTTAGTGGTGTCTTTTTTGTGTCTTCCACCAGTTAATAGATAATCACTTAACGCAAGCTTTCAGCTCATTTGTCACTTTCATTTAGTGTAGATCCACAGATTCTGCTAGACTAGTAAATGCCTAATTTCCATTAATGTAACGTCTTTCAAATGCAACTTCTGTATCCTTACCTGTCTGACTCTTACAGTTGTCTTAATCACATACAGTCTGAACACTATCCCTCTGCATTTTGTTGAGCCCAATGAGAGGGGGTATTCCATGAATACTGAATAAATTAGTACAAATTGTTACTCAGAATGAAGAACATGCACTTATTCAGCGTCTTTCATATTCTTAGGCTACCCTAAAGTGTTTTTCCAGTAGTTGAGTGACTCTTCAAATCTACCAGCCAACCTCCACATGTTAACACACAACAATGAACAAACTTGATCATATGTAATTACTTTGAAAGCTGTTATTTGAAGCAGAACTATTGGCCAGGACATCATCCATCTGATCAGCCCAAACTGCCTCCACTTAAAATCTCATCTTCCTACTACAGTGCAGCCCACCTTCAAAGCTGCACTAAGACAAGGATAGTAAGAACTGCCGATGCTGGAGTCAGAGATAACACATTGTGGAGCTGGAGGAGCGCAGCAGGCCAGGCAGCATCAGAGGAGCAGGAAAGTTGACGTTTTGGGTCAGGACACTCCTTCAGAGAAAAAAAGAAGGCTCCCGACCTGAAACATCAACTTTCCTGCTCCTCTGATGCTGCCTGGCCTGCTGTGTTCCTCCAGTTCCACACTGTGTTATCTCTTGCACTAAGACAAGGATTAGTCAGGGATATCCAGCATGGATTTGTTAAGGGAAGGTCGTGTTTGATAAATTTGATCCAGATTTTTGAGGAGGTAACCAGGAGTGTTGATGAGGATACTGCATTTGATATTATTGGCATGGACTTTGGCAAGGTTTTTGATAAGGTTTGTCATGGAAAATTGGTCAAGAATGTAAAAGCCCATGGAATCCAGGGGAGAGCTGTATTGGATCCAAAACTGGCTAAGAGGCAGGGTGATGTAGACTGATGTTTCTGTTTCCCGTAGAGTTTTGCAGGGCCCAGTGCTGAGGTCCTTCCTGTTTGTGATGTGCGCAGATTTTAGCAAGCATTTTAACACTTTTAGCTTCTTTTGTCAGGATATATATTTCATTACGCATTCAAATTTGCTGACAAGATGGATATTGCTATTTCCAACTTAATAGCAGAATCCCTAACTATAGATAATCAAATAGTTGTTTTTTGCTCAGATTGTTTTCCTCTTTAATTGCTTTTTCTATTCAATTTATACAAATGGTTTTATCAACCATCATTGACAGTATTTTTAGGAGGAATTGTGTTTGAACAGAGATTAGGAGAAACCATTACATTTGCAAGATCAATGCATTTATGCCCTTTTTCATGAGTCATATTCTAACTTGTCTTCTGCCTGAGACAAGGACTTATACAATTAATTACTGGTTGAGGCTTTGCAATTAAAACAAAGGCAAAGTGGTCAGCATTCACTGTTATTACAGCTGTGAAACTGACAGTCACTTCTGCCTTTAATCCATGAGTGGTAAATGTGAAAATTCAGAAGTTGCTCTCTGCAACTCCCTACTCCATCATAAGTGCACTATTGAAGACTATTGGAGATATAAATCTTCATAAATTGTGGAAATTAACATTAGCCTTCAATTTTATTGTACAGGCCTCACCATAAAACCCCTTAAAATAGCATTTTGTTGAATAATATATAACTTCATTTTAAAAGTGTGCTAGATTCATAATTGGAGCAGGACAATTTCCTTGGTCCTGAAAGAAAATGGATGTTATATTTCTGGAATGTCAAATTTCTCCATTATGATAACAAAAGTTTATTTGTTTTGAATACACTAAAAGCTCAACTAATTTATGATATTTCAGCATCTGCTTTAATCTCATATATATCCAAATCAATTTTTTTTTCTCTGTAAACCGATTAATAAGTGAAGGATAATCAACTAATTTTCCTTTCTGGTTTCCTGTCTGTGAGAATTCTTCAATATGGTTGATTGTGTAGCCTCTTGGTAACATCACCAGTGTTAGATGCTGGTAATCACAGACAATTGGTGCTAGAATTCAATTGATGTTGAGAAAGGTGAAATTCATGCTGTAGAAGTTACTAAAACTTCATGGGCAGCTTTCTTTGAGGTCAGTGGTGTACCATGAAATCTGATTGTACTGATTCCAGGATTAGTCCCCCTCTGTTGCATGCATGTGTAATTACACAACCTAACAAAACATTGCAGTTACAACACTTTTTCTTGGGGTTTGACTCAGCACTAAATTAACAAGCTCATTCAAAGTGGCCACATGGTTACTGAAATGATTGGTGTTGAAATGGTAGGAGCACTTTCTTGAATTTGAGGCTGACATAATCTTTGGTGTTTTGTTCTAAACCTGACTCAAAAATACTCATCATATATCATAACTTGCAATAACATTTTATGCATTTGTGATGTGAAAGCATTACAAAAGTAATTAAACCAGAACACAACCTGCATCTTGGTGTTTTTTTATTTCTCAAATATGCTAGTCTAAAAATCTCAAGACCAAATTAGCAGCAATACTTAATAAAAGTATTATTCCCACCTTCATTCATAAAATATGAACTCTATTATTATTTTATTTACTGCTGCTGACGTCTGTTGGAAATTCTGAATAATGTTGGCAATTCTTATCACTAGCAATGTAAAAGAAAATCTTTAAAACACATCAGGCTTACTCCTGAAATAGTGGGAACATGGTGGATAGGGGCATGTTAATTAGCCCCTATTTTGCAATACTGGGGAGTCAGCTCCAACACTAATATAGTAATATTCTGTTCTGTAGCTCGAAGGGAAACCTGAGCAGACTGTTTAATATTAATGAGTGTTGAAAACAGTCCTTGCTACTGTAAAATTTGGGAAGTGCGAGCAAGATGCAACGGCGGCAGACATTTCCTGCATAAGACTGTGAATGAACAATAATCTTGAGACTACATTTCCATCGAATTAATGAAGTTCACAGATACAATACTGTCCTTAGTATTACAACACAAAAATGTGAGACATAGCTGAAAGAGAAAAATAATAGAGATGTAATTAATTTATAATTACTGCTGCTTAGATCAAGGGCCTGCTTTTATTTGGGACTTTATCACGTTCAGAGGCCCTGTTATAGAGTTTTCCATCCTTAAAGATCAGTCATTGCTGCTTTATAGACAAATAAAGCAAAACGTAATTTCTGTACAAAAATGCAAGAAACAACTTTCTCACATGCACACATACATGTGCAAGTTCCTATCGAGTCAAAAAGAGTCAAATAAGTCTCTAAGTATTCTTCTTATTCTTCTTCAACCTCATGAAGTGAAAAATAAATATCAATTAGGTGAAATCTCCTGCTTAATTTTTGGCCATTCCATGTTGCCCTTAAGATTATGGTGAGTAGCCTTCTTGAAGGGCTGCAGTGAATGGAGGTAGGTACACCCATGATGCTTTTAGCAAGGGAGTTCCAGAAGTAGAGGCACAAGCTACAGAACCTTCGGAGATGTAGGAATTTGAGATTATTAAAGCAAGAAACAAGATCTCATGTATTAAGTGTCATGCAGTACTGTCAAGTTACAGTGAATGATTTGCACATTAGAAATGATGAAACAAAAGCAAATAAACATCCTCCACTAGAGGACTTAATGTGTATCATACCATATCAAAAGAGAATAAAAGAGTATTGCATGAAAATGTTAGCCACACAACAAGTATCTGAAGGAGTACTGAAGTCAGATGTCCTTCCCCTTGCCAATATTGTTCATGTATAGAAAATATTTGATAGTAGTCCTGTAATTTCTGAACCTTTATGAAAGGCTGGAGATCATGGCCCAGATTTTCTAATGGCCAGAAAGTTACCATTCCAGCAAAAATGAGAGATATACATGGCGACCCTGTGGAATCCCCATTACAGCACACTCTGGACAAAAAATGCCTGCCAGTTGAATTTTCTGTTGGACAATTCTTCTATGACTGGAGCCCTCCAACAATTTCCATTTAACCCAAGGAATTCAGAACATTCCAATAAAATTAAATAAAATTGTTACTTAGGAAAAGTTAGACTATTGAGTACACAGTTTGACTCCTGAGTAACTATTTGACGGCCCCCATACATACCTCATACACACCCAAAAACATCTCCTCCAGGTCACTTAAAACCTCCATACCCTAACATGGCACGCCATTGGACCCAACTTCACTTCACCCTGCCAACTTTCCCCCCCTCCCCCTTCCATCGTGATGGACCAGATCAAACCTGACGCAATCACCTGCCAATGAACCTGACCTGAACGCCCCACCAACACTGTGGCTGGACCTGACATTATTGCTGATCGCTGCTTTACACTGTCCCTACCCTGACGCTTATTGTCCACCCAACTCTGTATCTCTACTGTTGCCACTGCCAGACCCAACCTGAGATGTCATTGCCTACAGAAAAACAGCCTCAAGCTGAAGAGCCTGTGGAAGAAGTGCTGCTACCTACAAAAAGCAAACTTCTTATTCTGGGAGTAGTAGGAAAATCATCATTTCTTCACCTCCAGAACTGTTTTGAGAATTTTATTCATCCTTCTCTTCCTCTACTAAATTTGTGGATGATATTTTTCACTGCCACAACAACAGTGGACAGCACAGCTTTGCAGTTTTTCATGGAAGCTGAAACTGCACAGTATTTTCAAACCATAGCTTTGACCTTTCTCCAATCTATAAGGAACAATACAATGAGAATTTCAATTCCATGTCTCTACACTGCCTCTGCATTCATAAGTGTCGCAATCTCTATATCAGATGTTATGAGAAGCTGGCATTCCACTCTGAAATTGTGTTTGCCCTGCAATGAGAAGATTCAGAGCAAGATTTATCCCATGCCTCCACAAATTAGCTGAGAACTCTTCTGGAGATGGAGACTTTAGCAAAAGAAACTTGTAGTAGTGGGGGAATGGGGAATTAGGAGTATTATGAAACTTTAAATAGTTTTTATTTAAAATGTAAACTGGTTATAGCTTAAAAACTGCACCACATCATCAATGATATCAAATAGTCAAACCCTAATGGAAGAAGAACGTGTGAAATCCTGTTCAACTCTGCTTTTTTGTATTGCTCCATCATTCCTAAATATTACTGGCTTGCACTGATATGGTGTTCAGCCTGCTTCTATCTGCATCACCCAGAATCTTGTCATAACACAATAATGTCAACTATTCTCTGAGGAAGGAAAAAATACTTTTGACCTTTGACATTTCTCTATGCTTTTGAATCTTCGATTTTTGTCTCCTAAAACTTGAGTCAAATTAAACAACTTTCTTCATCTCTATCTCCCATTACTTTAACATGGTTTATGTATGCCTTCAATCTTATTTTTATGACTGAACAAGTTGTAATCATGAGCTTTTGCCCGTAACTTTATCCCTCCACACAAACCACTTGAGGCTGGGCAATCAAAGCTCAAGAATGTACTGCAGACTTGTTGTCGCTATTGCTCATTAAAGCATCAATATAACTTGTTCTGTCATGTAGTTCAATATTCTGTAGATACACCTCAGGGCTCAATTTGCCTTATTGATAACTATCTCACACCCAATCAAATAATAAGAATTTGATTAGTGATAATTAAAATAACCTGATCAGTAACCCTGGTTCGACAAGTAATGCTATTTGTACATTTAGACTTCTCCATACATTAGGCAGTAGTACTGCACAGAAGAACAAATGGCAAAAGCCACTTATAATGCATTGTTACCAGCATTCTGAGAAGAGTTAAAGAATTGACAGAAAATGTTGAAGTGCAGGTTGAGGTAAACTACCCCTTGGCATGGCTTTTTTAAAAAAAATATGTATTTCAAACAATCGTGTTGGTTATGACAAGGCTGAGGATGGAGTGAAGTAAAATTTAATTTCCACTTACATACTGCATCAACTCAATGCAGCAATTAATGTTTAGTCATTTGATTGGATTCAATTTACATGTCCATTTAAATGATTGAATCTAAAACTGAGAAAGTGGAATTGATTCTTTGTATACTGGAGATCATCTGTTCCCTTTCTATGGGCTCAGATTTATCCTTTAAGATGCACATGATATTTGATAATCATCTTATTTTCTCAATCATTGGTAAACCCAAAATTTTCTCTTCCATATTAAAACAAAACTGGGTTGAGTCATGGGGAGCAAGCTAGAGAGATTTCTGGAATAGTAGCAGAATGATAGAATTGACTGAGGCCTGCTCAAAACCGTGAGAAGCTTCCTGGCTTTGTGCCTGCATTAAATAGCACAGCAATGTAGCAGTACTGTGGGCATGGCATTTCTGGCTAAGAAGCACAGCGCAAAAAGACAACACAAAGAAATGTAAGTTAGGGATGCTGTGAGCATCAAGGAAGGCTCAGAATGAGTGAGCGCTATGACAGAGAGCAAAAAGCCCAGAGACGCAGACTGATCCAATCCATGAGCTGGATCTATGCCCTGAGCGTACAGTGTCCTTGCAGCAACATCACCATAGTAGTTGCCGGTGCAGCCTAAGGTGCAACACTGAAGTGCAGAAGCATCCTGTAAGTGGGTCAGAGATGTGCCATGATGGTCCTGAGAGACTGGCACATGTCAGATGCTAATGTCCGTGGATGTGGGTTGAGTTTGGTTGGTGCCCATGGAACATGCCCTGAGATGTAGCTACCAAGTGTCCAACATGAAGGTAGTTTCAACTCAGAGGTAGGCTGAATCCACTGCTATGGTTTCCATGTTGAGTTTTCCAGACATTGATCTTGTTTAGCGAGTTTGGTAAGATGAGAGGCTGAAAACTAAAGAGGCAAGTTGGGCTGTTGACAAGGCATTTAATAAACATAATTACTATCAATCAGCATCTTGCCACTGCATAGTGAAAATCTCGCCATGCTGCTTGTCAAAAGCAGAAAAATCGGAGCAAGTTGCTTCTGAAATTGAGATGGTGTTCACCACTCTTTTTCAGATCCCTATAGGATTCCACCCAGGGAACCATAAGCCAATTAGTTTGATGTTGGTTATTTGTTACTTGAAGAAATAATTAGAGGTGTACCAATTGATCTTTTGAAAATGATAGTTGGTAGTAAAGACACAACACAGTGTGGAGCTGGAGGAACACAACAGGCAAGGCAGCATCAGAGGAGCAGGAAAGTTGACGTTTCGAGTCGGGATACTTCTTCAGCAATGGGGAGAGGAAAGGGAGCTCAGAAACAAATAGAGAGACGAGGGGAGGGACTGGGGGAAGGTAGGTGGGATGGTGATAAGTAAGTGTAGGTAAGGAATGGTGGGGATTGGTCAGTGGGATGGGTGGAGCAGATAGGTGGAAGAGAAGATGGACAGGTTGTGTTGGGTCAAGGAGGTGGGAGGGAGGATGGGTGGGGCTGAGGAAAGGTAGGTGGGGTCGTGAGAGGGTGGATGTAGGTAGGGGATAGTGGGGTTTGGTCAGTAGGAAGGGTGGGGTGGATGGGTGGGGAAGATGATGTGTGTATCAGGTCAAGGAGGTGGGGATGAGTGGGACTTTTAGACGTGGGATGAGGCCGGGGATGGGGAGATTTTAAAACTGGTGAATTCTATGTTAAGGCCATTGGGCCGTAGGCTCCTGAGATGGAATAGAGGTGTTGCTTTTCCAGTTTGTATGTGGCGCTTTTGTGGCAGTGGAGGAGGCCCAGGTTGGACATGTCATCAAAAGAATGAGAGGGGGAGTTAAAATGGTTGGCGACCATTTGGTGTTGTTGTTTGTCGAGTATTGAGCGCAGATGCTCCACAAAATGGTCCCCGAATCTACGCTTTGTCTCACCTCTTGCAGGAGGGTGGGTGAGAGGAGGTGCAGTCCTTTCATCCACCGTCCTGCAAGAATGCAATCCCTTACTCCCAATTCCTCCGCTTCTGTTGCATCTGCTCCGAAGATGGAACGTTCCACTCCCAGACATCCCAGATGACCTCCTATTTCAGGGACCACAACATCCCCCCTCTGGTGAATGAAAATGTCGTCAACTGCATCTCTTGCATTTGCCACACTTCTGCCATCAAAGTCCATCACCCCAGAAACACCCTGGTCCTCACATACCATCCCACCAACCTCTACATCCAGCGTATCATTCTCTGCCACTTCTGCCACCTCCCTCCCCACCCTGTCCACCTTTCGTAGGGATCGCTCACTCGGCGACTCCCTCATCTGTTCCACACTCCCCACTAACCCCACTACACAGGGCAGCTTTCCCTGCACCCGCAGGAGTGCTACCTGCTCCTACACCTCCCCTTTCACCTCCATCCAAGGCCCAAAGCAAACTTTCCATATCTGACAGGGGTTCACCTGTACATCCTCCAACCAGACCTACTGTATCTGTTGCTCCCAATGTGGCCTCCTCTACATCAGTGAGACCAAGCGCAGACTTGGGGACCGTTTCATGGAGCATCTGCGATCTGTACGCGACAAATGACAACACCTTCTGGTTGCCAAACATTTTAACTTCATTTTCCACTCCCTTGATGACATGTCTATCTTGGGCCTCCTCCAGTGTCACAATGACACTACACACTAACTGGAGGAGCAACACCTCATATTCTGCCTTGGGAGCCTACAGCCCGATGGCCTTAACATAGAATTCACCAGTTATAAACTCTCCCCAGCTCTGGCCTCATCCCATGTCCAACCTCCCTCTCATCCCCATTTCCTTGACCTAACACAACCTGTCCATCTTCTCTCCCAACTATCTGCCCCACTCAGCCCACTGACCAATCTCCACCATTCCCTACCTGCATCCGCTTATCACATCCCACTACCTTTCCCCAGCCCCACCCCTCCTCTCTCTATTTATTTCCCAGTTCCCGACCCGTCCCCATTTCTGAAGAAGGGTCCCGACCTGAAACGTCAACATTCCTGATCCTCTGATGCTGCCTGGCCTGCTGTGTTCCTCCAGCTCCACACTGTGTTGTCTCTGACCCAGCATCTGCAGTTCTTGCTTTCTCCAAGTGGTATCAAAGATAGTTAGATTGGTGTTTGAAAATTGAAATTCTGGATCTGTTTAAATTGGAAGATTACAAATTTCTTTGATCATAACCCAGTAGATAGTGTTTATCTGGATTTCCATAAAAATGTTCTCCTAAAAATGCCAGGTACAACTTTGGGTCGTATGGGAATAGCAATTGAATTTTAAACTAGAATGCAAATTGAGAACCCCTAGGCTATGGTCATTCATGAGAAAAATAATCTGCCTATGTTTCAACAATTTACTGGAATTCTTCAGGGATCCACATTAGAACCATTACTTATCACCAACTTTTTAAATGATTTGATAAAGGTATTGACAATATAGTTCTATGGTTTGCTGATCTTGTACAAGAATTTGTGTAACAGTCAGAACTTAATGTTAAATAAATAGATAGTGGATTGATTTGAGTACTTCAGGGAAATGGTTCCTAGGCATAGCAGATACCTTCTAATATAGTAAAAGCAGCATTTTGGATACATAATTCTATCCACGTATATAGAAGCATGGTTATCCTCTGAAGGCAAAAGCAAAGTACTGTGGATATTTGAGATCTGACCTAAACGCAGAAAATTCTGGAGAAATTCAACAGGCCTGGCAGTAGCTGTAATGCAGAGTTAAAGTGTCAAATCCAATATGAGATAGTAGGAACTGCCGATGCTGGAGAATCTGAGATAACAAGGTGTGGAGCTGGAGGAGCACAGCAGGCCAAGCAGCATCAGAGGAGCAGGAAAGCTCATGTTTCGGATCTGAAAGTCAGCTTTTCCGATGTTCTGATGCTGCCTGGCCTGCTGTGTTCCTCCAGCTCCACACCTTGTTAAATCCAGTATGACTCTTCTTTGGAACTGATGGGATCTGGAAAATGGTTTTTTTAATACTGTTGACAAATGGAGAGGAGGAGCAAGTGGAGTAGATGGTGAGGTGCCCGGATCAAATGGAAAAGTGAGTGCTAGTGGTCGTTGTGGAGCAATACAGTGTTAGCTACTGCGATTTTGTGGAGAGGTGTCATGGTGGGGTTAACGAGCAGTGGATTAGAGTGTCACAGAGGGAATGGTCCCAATAGAATGCTGTCAATAGATGGAATGACAGAGGATGATCATTTGAATGAAGAGGCTGGTGAAGTGGTACGTGAGGACAAGGTGAACTCTACTTTTGCTCTGGGAGGGAGGAGAAGGGGTGAGGGCAGAAGTGGGAGAAATGAATTGAACACAGGTGAGGTCCTCGTCAATCATGGTGGGGTGACCATCAGTTGAGAAGAAAGGAAAGCATCTCTGTGGAAGGTGAAATCACGAAAGTAGATGCAACAGATATGAAGAAACTGAGAGAATGGAATGACGTCCTTACAGCTGTGGTGTTGCAGATGACTGGGATAGTTTTAAAAATCAGCAAAGGGTGGCTTTACAAAAAGAAGAAAGTAGAGCACGAGTAAAGACAAGCAAGAAATGTAAAAACAAACACTAAAAGCTTCTATAAGTATATGACAATGAAAAGGGTAGTTAGAGTGGACATTGGTTTCTTAGAGAATCAGGCTGGCAACTTAATAATGTGAAATAGGGAAATGATAAAGCAGAGGCTTAGATTAAGTATTTTGTATCTATCTTCACAGTTGATAACTCAAAATGCATCCCACAATTAATTGAAAATTGAGAGATAAAATTGAAGGAGCAACTTAGAATAATCACTATTAGTAGAGAAAAAGTAATGGGAACATTATAGCAAATGATTTGGCTGCAAACTTCCAAAATTCCCTCATTTCTAGAGAGAAGCCAATAAATTGGAAAACAATCCCTGCAACACCTCTGTTTAAGAAGGGAGGGAGACAGAAAGTGGGAAATTAGGGACCAGTTAGCCCAAGATTTGTCATAGCTAAAATCCAACGTTGAAGGAGCAAGTAACAAGGCATTTTGATCAAAATACCATCCAACAAAGCCATCAAATCATAACTGACATATTTTTAGGGTTTGTTTGAGGACATAACAAATCAGTTGGTTAAATAGGTGCCACTAAATGTAATATATTTGGATTTCCAAATGGCAAGCTTTTATCTTATCAAACTCGCCTTATTAACTACCTAGCACACCCCTAAGGCACCCACTTGCTCAATTCTGTCCCCATTTTACCTTGTGCCGTTCCCAGAATAACTCGCCAGAGTTAGGATATCCCTGGACATTACAGAGAAGGAGAAATTAGTCTCCCACATTGTAGGTAGGAACCTGGAGGTCTAGCTGTAATGTCATTCTATCCCAGAACCAGCAGAGGAAGCCATAACATCTGATGATGCCTTCCTACTCTGATGTACACCCCAGGTCAGTGCAGACAGCTGTCTGGAGGAATACACAACACAGTGAGAAGAAGGTCAGTGCTGCTTCTCCAGTCCATCAGCTTAAGAGCCATCATCTTCTCTGCAATGCCTCACATTCACTCTATCTCTGCTTTTGGACCCATCTCCCACTGTATTCAGTCACTCTCATCATTTCCTGCAACATCTTCCTTCACTTGCTGTCACCCACCCGAATCGCAACACCACCCATCCAGCGTGCTAATTATTCACTTACTTAGGACAACTACATCTGCACCAACAATTATAGCTGTATCATCCACTTTCATTTCTCTTAATATCTACTTCTTTCTCATTTCAGAAGGAAAACAGTCCATAATAGGGCAGTAAAAGTAACGATGCCTGGTGGGTTGCCTGATATTTAGTTTCTCCCCCTTGCATGGAGTGAATCCTGACTCTGACTGCTCTGAGTGGCTGATTGACTGTTTCCAGGCTCCTGAACTGGTATCAGAGGCTGCCTGTGACTTTCTATACTGGGAACCCCGAACTGAAGGCTATCTTCCGTGACTTGACTGAAGTCTGCTAAAACCATGACTTGCTACCTGGCTTTGAGTCTGCACTAAACAGTACGACAGTGCAGCAATAATATGGCCTTGGTATCTCTGGTTAAGAGATCAAAGCACAAAAACACAAGGCAAGGCAATGCAAGGCACGGATGCTGAGAGCATCCAGATTAGGTCATAGTGAGTAAGCACTATGAGAGCAAGCAAACAGGCCGGCAAAGTCGTGGAACCAAGATATGACATGACAGTTCTTAGAAACTGGCATAAATTGGATGACAATGTCCGTAAATGTGGCACTCATGTGGCCAGTGCCCATGGATCATGTGCTGAGATATCAGTGCCTGGTGTCCAACGTGGGCGTCCTTTGGAGTAAGTTATAAGTTGCAGGCATGAGCTGAGATATCCACTCTGGCTTCTATATTGAGAATTGTCAGCATTTAGTTCATTTGGTGCATTGAGTAAGATAGGAAGCTGCACATTAATGAGATGATATGTGCCATTAATCAGGTAGTTAAGCAATTATTCCCTTTAGTAGGCACTTTCTGCCGCAAGAAATCTGCCTTGATGGATGGCAGATGCATAAAATATGTGGCAAGTTGCTCCTGGTGATGAGATAGGCCTCAACAAACTTCTCATGAGGTTCTACAACAAATCTCATGTGCGCCCACCTTTTTTTTAGTTCACCCACAGAATATGGGCATCGCAGGATGGGCCAGCTTTGCTTACTCATCTCTAGTTGCCCTTGAGAAGACAGAGGTGAGCTGCCTTCTTGAACAACTGCAGTCCATTTGGTATAAGTAGATGCACAATACTATTAAGAATGGAGTTCCAGGATTTTGACCAAAAGACACTTAACAAGTAGCAATGTATTTCCAAGTTAGGATGGTGAGTGGCCTGGAAGGGAACATGTACGTGGTGGTGTTCTCATGTGTCGCTGCCCTCAAGTGTCATTTATTTGGAAGATGCTGACTTTGGGGCCTTGGTGAATTTCTGCAGTGCATCTTGTAGATATTATGCATGCTGCTGCTACTACTGAGCACCAGTGGAGTGAAGGAGTGAATGTTTGTGGATATGGTGCTACCATTTCGGTCATGCCCTTAGCTGCTTAGGCCTTATGTTTTGGAATTGTCTTCCGAAATCACTGTGCCTTTCTAATTCTTTCTTCTACAAGGATGCTTCTTCAAATTAACCTTTTTGATGTGCCCTGATTTCATTCTGTGTTTACGTGGCAAATTCTAGTCTGATAATTCTCCTATGAAACAGTGTGGGATCTTGATACTACGGTGCTCAGCTTAATAACTTCACAGCCCTGCAAGGAAAGCTTTATTTAGGAAGTTCTTGATTTAGAAAATTAATTTCAGATGCATTGATTCCTGTTTGGAACTTATTAAAAATTAGCTACAATCTCAGTAACTATTTAAAAATGAAATATAAATGATTGTGGTCCCTTGAGGATCAAAGTATTAGAAAATTTCTTGCAGAGATTATGAGAAATCTAATTAACAGTTGCATAATCTATTTATGCCTTTCATAATAGTTAACGCTAATAAAATATTTCCATAAATTGAGACAAATGAGTGAGTCATTTGGTTTGAGCTTTTCTATGTGTGTTTTTGCCACTGCTTAAAATCAAATCTCTGAGTTTGTTGATATCTGAGATTTTAAAGTTTAGGTGTTTGTTGCCAGACAGAGTTTGTGCAAACAATAGATGCTCAATCTAGACATTCACATCATAAGATTAATGGGTGAATGCTTAAAACTTTTGGATCATCCCTTTTGTTCTCTTTCTCAGCAGAGGTATTGACTCATTCAAAGTAAGTAGGTTGATGTCGTTTCAAAATGGTTAGTTGATGATCCCCTTATTTATGCCTCATATATTAGCATTGACAACAGCAGCTTCATAGATAATGGTCCAGGACCATCTTTGAGGCTGTCTGGTAAATTCAAGTTACAGGTTACTGAAATGAAAAAAAAGTTGAGTCAAATAAATAGAGATAGTAGGAACTGCCGATGCTGGAGAATCTGAGATAACAAAGTGTAGAGCTGGATGAACACAGCAGGCCAAGCAGCATCAGAGGAGCAGGAAAGCTGACGTTTTGGGCCTAGAAGGGTCTAGGCCCAAAACTTCAGCTTTCCTGCTGTGTTCATCTAGCTCTACACCTTTTTATCTTTGAGTCAAATAAATAGTTGGCTAATTTGATTTTAAGAACCCCGTTGACTGTAGAAGAGAATAGAGTGCAGCAGAAATGAAAGATGAACAGCTCCATGGACTTGATCTCTCAGGAGAAGGTGTCACTGAACTTCACCACATGGATGACAAACAGTGCATTTGCAGTTGACGGTTACGAACAGTACTGATCAAACAAGCTCTGCAAAAACTCTGGCTTAAACTGTCTTATTTACACATAAAGAACTCACTGGCACATTCTCTCAAATGCTTGATTAATCAGAAGGAACTGGTTCAGCAGTTAGCCTAAATCATTCGGATAGTTTTGATCTGCTGATTTTGAAAGCATAAGCCAGGTAAATGACTGGCTTATCAGTTGTATTATCTTGCTCTAGTAAACCGGAGCTTCTTAGGCTTGAGAATATTAAGCTCTAGTCCTGTTAATGCCTGCGTTTGTTCAAGCCTCCGTGACCCTGGCTTTGAGGGTGTGCTAATATTCAAACTTCCATGGCATGCTTGCTGTTCTGTGCTTGTTAGTCAATTCTGGTAATCTCAACCTGTAGGATTTAAAACATTGTTTAACTTTTAAAAGCAGATATTTTCTACAACTGCAAAGAAGTGCCTGTTTCCCAAAAGGTTCTTTCAGGCTCAAAGGAAAATTAGCAGGGGATTGCTATCAAACATGAGATGAGCATTACATGTTCAGCTCATACTAAAAGGCCTGAGGCTTCAGCAGAAGAGATTTTCAGGGTTAGGACAATTGATTTTTTTTTTAGGACCTGTTTGATTGGAAATTCAAAGTGTTCTTTGCATGGCTTGTCCTTGACAATTGTTGATTTAATTTTGCAAAAGGTTGCCTTTATTAAACCTGTTAAGATTTTCTTTCATTTGAAATGTGTGGTTTTTGTCATTCTTCCCTCCCCTCCCATTTCTTTCCTTTGACATGTTTAATTTAATAAGTCAAAAAGTTGATCTGTTTCACTAATGTCTCTGTTAATAGTGGCAGAAATTAGTCGAACTCAAGGCGGGACCTCTCCAGATGGGGAATTGCAAATAAGAATGAGAGTGAATGTATACCAGGACTAGGATTTCTGGACCTGAGAAAATGTTGAGAGTAGAATTGCTGAAAAAGGCAAGGGCATTCCTGACATTGAGTGCACCTCCCACAACTGTCACATCCCGAAGCTGAAAGAACAACACTTGCAGCCAAAGATTTAACTTTAACAAATACTTGACAAAGCTTTAATGGTGGCCTCTTCTTACTGCCGTTGCATCTGCTATCTAACTTTGCATCAAAGGTCAGGTGACAGTGTGTAGCACAGAATGTTTCTTTCAGTTTCTCCTCCAAATACCATATGGTTTCCAACAAAGTCTATGCCCACAACAGACAATCATGACATCCCTCCTTCATCAGAACAAAAACATCTGCATTATTTTCCAGCTTGGTGTATGTAGCTTAAACATCATTCTTAATTAAACATCCTGTAATAAATGTTGCAAACAAGCATAACAAATCATTATTTCCCTAACTCACTGAATAAATGAGCTTCTTCAATTACGAATGTCAGACAGGGTCAGTGCATCACAGTCCAGTATAGCTTAAGTCTTTTATGGGGTGGCACAGTGGCTCAGTGGTTAGCACTGCTGCCTCACAGCAGCAGGGACCCAGGTTCGATTCCACTCCTTGGGTGACTGTCTGTGTGGAGTTTGCACATTCTCCCTGTGTCTGTGTGGGTTTTCTCCCACAATCCAAAGATGTGCAGGCTAGGTGGATTGGTCATGCTAAATTGCCTGTAGTGTTCAGGCATGTGTAGATTAGGTGGGTTATAGGGATGGGTCTGGGTGGTTGGTGTGGACTTGTTGGGCCAAAGGGCCTGTTTCCACATTGGAGGGATTATATGAGTTCTTATTATTTGACCTCCTTTCTTTCTTTACATTTTGCTCTCAAGTGCAGCGATCAACATAAGCTTCATGACCAGGTGCATGTTTTGATTCAACATTTGATACTTTTCAACTGCAAAGTCACATTGTTGCCACAAATCATTGCTCCAAACCAATTTCCAATTTCACTGTCTGTCACTACTTCACAGAGAAAAACCTTCAGATTATTTTGGTAGTCTTTTGGCGTGCTGTGATCTACCTGCTGTCTTAGGAATTCTGTATACAGCACTTCAGTATTCCAAAGTGTTACCACCCTCTCTCAGACCACGTTTTACCCTCTGGACAGCAAGCTGTTTACTTTCCATCAACACTTCTGGCTTGGACTTCTTGATTGCTGAGCATTGTCTCAAACTTTACACTTGATTTATCTGTGATTGTGTCTTTGTTAAAATGTAAATTTGACAGATGAAGTATTACTGTCACACTTGGTATTTGATCAGATGACCATGGCTGGCACCTTGTAGTATTTTTCACATCTACCAGCATGTGCCGGGTAAGCATTGTTTGAGATAGCTCACTGCAAACACCTTCGTCATTTCTTTGACTACGGCCTATGTAGTGATAGAGGATACACCACTGGAGAGGTGAAGAGGCAGTGAAGAGGCCCTGTTCTTAGATAACAAGTTTTATTGCATAAAGCAGTAAGTACAACTGGTCAGGTAAAGTTACAACGATCATAGGGAGCTAGTACAATATATAACTCTCCCTGAAAGCAAGTGTAGAACTCCTTGACTCCACCCATTCTATGGGTGTCTCACTCTGACTGTGGGTGGAAACAGTGGAATGTGAACATTAACTCTTTCAGAACCTTTGTTCTTTTTTCTTTGTAACCAGTTTCTTCTACCCGATCATTTTCTTTTTGGCGATGGCCAACTGTGTCTTCAGCTAAAATGTGAATCCATCTTACTTGGACTTTCCTATATCAGCAATATTCCATCTAACATCGTATTAGAGTGTCTAGTTACGTTCTCTGCTCTGAATCAAACTTTGCAGTACCTGCTTACTCAGCATCAGGAACTCAATCTTCTTGATCAAAACTGATGTCTCTCAGCTTTGGCACCTATGTGCATATTTTGTGTCCAAATAGTAACTCAACTGGGCTCTTCACAGAGTTAATTTTATTAAAGATTTAACAAAGTTTTCCACTGCCATATATGAGCTTTGACATGCACATCATGTCAGCTGACTCCCTGTGTAAAACAAGTTTTCCTTGTGGTTTCTCAACCTTGTATCTTTTAGTATCTAATACTCAAACCCACTCACACGATCAGTTATCATGACTACAATCTCTCCCATTGCTGGTGTATGAGGATTTATTTTGAAATCATACTTTTTGCGTGGGCGCTTAGAGATTCCCATTTCCTTGGGGAGTTCATTTTGGACATCTGACTTATCCTGAAGCGACGAATGTCTCCTTGCCCCCTCCTCAGGGGTCCAGGCCTTCAGTGACAGAGATTTATTAGTCTCCAAATTCAAACTGTGGATTTCGGCAAGGTCGAGGACAAGGGCCCTACCAGTCTCAAGAGATGTGGCCAATGGGTCTGTCTCAGTAATTGGTGGCCTCATTTGGAGCACTCATTTAGAGTAAAGAGCCTTCTGTCCTGTCTCTTGGCATACAAAGGGCCTGTGATGCCTTCACAGCTAACTTTTGATCCCTTTCCTGTTATGACTTTCAGATAAAATCCTGAGGATGGTCAGAAAATTCAAAAGCAGTTACCTTTCCAATGCGGCTAGGCCATAAGCTTTACTGGAATTCAATTCAGAAGGCTGAGCAATTAGGTGTCCTGTTTTCAGAAAGCTGGTCAAGGCAAATTGTGTCGAAAGCTTGTCGTTTTACTTTCAAACACATCTTAATTGTTTTTATTGGCAAGAGTCCAAAATGTTTAAAAGCTTTCTTGGAAAAACGTAACAATGTAAAGCTTTTAAAACCTACGGTTTTAATTAAAAATGAAGTAACCTAGAGATTTTGATGTGGAACTTGCAACTCCAAAATTTTGAGTTCAATTTAGAAAATTGGATGTAAATGCAACTAGATTGTTGTAAAAGTCCACTTTTTGCACAACGTTAATGTAAAAGAAAACCAGAGTTTGTCAGAGAGCAATGGGAGCAACTCATTACAAAAGATAATGGATTGGATTTAGCAGTGCATGCCACTCATTATTCATTTTGCTAAATGCCAGATAGAAAGGTAGAAATACAAAATATCAGAGCAGGAGGAAAGGGTTTAGCAGGGGGAGGCAATGGCCTGCTGGTGTTATCACTGGACTGTTAATCCAGAGATCCAGCAAATGTTCTAGGGAGGTGGTTTTGAATCTCACCACAGCAGATGGTGGACCTTGAATTCATTTAAAAAAACTAAGTCAGATGATGAAGATTCCATTGTCAATTGTCCGGAAAAACACATCACTAATGTCCTTTAGGGAATAAAACTGCCATTCTTAACTTGTCTGGTGTACATGTGTTTCCAGACTCCCAGAAGTGTAGTTGATTCTTAAATAGGGATGGGCAATAAATGCCAGTGTAGCCAGTGACACTAGTCACTAGGGGCAGTATTGTGGCTCAGTGGTTAGCACTGCTTCTTCACAGTGCCGGGGGCCTGGGTTCGATGCCAGCCTTGGGTGACTGTCTGTGTGGAGTTTGTACATTCTCCCCGTGTCCGCGTGGGTTTCCTCCCATAGTCCAAAGATGTGTAGGTTAGGTGGATTGGCCTTGTTAAATTGTCTGTGGTGTCCAGGAATGTGCAAGATAGGTGGATTGGCCATGGGAAATGCAGGGTTACAGGAATAAGGTAAAGGGGTGGGTTGGGGTGGGATGCTGTTCAGAAGGTCTGGATGGGCTAAATGGCCTGCTTCCACAATGTAAGGATTCTATGACACCCTCATCCCATGGCCGAATACAAAAAGGAGTCGGCTCTTTGAGCCTGCACAACCATTCAAAATTATTCTGGCTGAACATCGAACTTAGTACCCTGTTCCTGCTTTCTCCCCATATCTTTTGATCCCTTCAGGCCTAAGAACTATATCTACATCTTGCTTGAAGGTCTTCAATGTTTTAGCCTCAACTCTTTCCTGTGGCAGAGATTTCCACAAGCTCACTCTTGGGGAAAAAAATTCCCCCTCATCTCAATGAAGCCTTGGGCAGGTGAATGAATGTAATCTGCAATTCCTTGTGCCAGTTAACCAATCCGTCCCCCTTCCCCTTCAACCACTGGACCCTTTGGGAGACAAGCAGTGTTTTTCGTTATTAGGTAATGGTAAAGAAAAGGCAAAGCAATGTTTGAAGTCTTGACAATCATACTGTCTGAGATTACTAGAATTGATCAGCATGTGTCTGACTATGAAGGAGTGATCACATTTTGTGGACTTTTGAGAGATCATTTGAAATTCCTGGAGATTAGTTTCAATGTGATGCACACCACAAGGGATTGATGACATGTGTGAGCAGGGCAAGCAACAGTGTGTGTGTTAACTCAATGAGGATTCTTCAGCCTGATTGGTTACGTGTGGCCATCTATTTATTGCTGGGATCAGAGTTTGAAGAGAGACCGCTGACCAAAACAATGCACCAATTTCATGCATAATGATTTTCCACTTCTGTTTGTGGTATTGGAAATTTTGGGGGTTTGGGGAGTTCTAACATGGGAACCTGCTGTTGCTCATGTTAAAGCAAATTGAGGTCATTAAGAGTCTTATTAAAAGCCTGACATTTTGCTTGCTTCAAATTATCTTGGAGGTAGCGAGCATTCAGAAGCTGTCTACTCCAGACTACTTGAAGGTAAACGTAAGCCAACTGGATGTGAGGCAGTGAGGAAAAAGCTTTTGAAAGTAGTGGGGCAAAGGCTAATCAGAACTGAAAGGGCTTAGCTCTTTGTGGAAAAGGTTGTGGCAGCCCATAGTCAGAATAAGGAGAAGATGGCATTGAGAATATTGTCAGTTTAAACATTTAGGGGTAAGTGGCATTGTAGTGATAATGATGTTAGAATGACAATCCAGAGGCCGAGGCAAATCCTCTGGGGACATTTTGGTCTAATTCAACCACAGCAAATGGTGCAATTTAAATTTAATTTAAAATTTGAATTAATACCTGAAATTTACATTTATTTTGCTTCTGAGGGCTTGAGGAAGACTACTGCAGGGGTGTTACTGGCAGTCCCTTCCAGCCCTTCAGGCCACCTGAGTACTGACTTGTCCAGCCTGCATTGTGCTTCAAGGGTATCACTTTGCTACGTGATTCACCACACACTTTTTGCATGTGTTTTCGCTGCTCCTGCTGCCAAAACATGGCTCTTACTGACATTTTTCACACTTTCATTTGAAAACCTCATGCATTTGAGAAATCCATATGGCCTTCTCTATTCCTGGACATAGGTCCACAAAGCCGCAAGAAACTCCTACAAATGGGAACACATCTTCTTTTGTTGCTGTTTCAATTAAAATGTTTCACAATGTCACTGATGATAGGCACTAAATCACTGATTAGCTACACTGACTCTTGTGGAGTCTATAGTCAAAAGCCTGTCATAATGATTGAAAGTTGTACTCACTGTGCCAGGTCATTGAACCTTTCTATGTCTGCAATGTAACTTGTCTGACACTGTTTCAACTTTCTGTACCCATTGACTCTTGGTGTGGGTAAATGGCATCTGTTAACTGTATAAATTAAAGTTAAGCACATACGCTTGTGTGAGGGGAATTCATTGAATAATTACTTGAGTATATATAAGAGAGAGATACTTATCGACATTAAAATTGGTTGTAAAGTTAGGAGCAATACATTTGTAATGTCTCATTTTGTGAATACAGCTAAGGCTGAGTAAAAATTGATTCTTTGCTATTCATTCACAGGATGAGGGCATTGCTGGCTAGGCCAGCATTTAGTCCCTATCCCTAATTGCTCAGGCTGGCTATAAGAAACTTAATAACAGCCTCGTTCCACCCTCTGAGAATACATATCTCCCTATTCTTCCTCACAGCCTCAGCCATGACTTTTCAGTGTGGGGGCTACCCTGCCCCAGCTCCCCTGGCTCTTGTTCTGTTGAGACACCATGGTTGTTAATAATTTCAAAAGGGTGGCAGGGTATGATGGCTCAGTGGTTAGCACTGCTGTCTCACAGCACCAGGGGCCTGGGTTCAATTCCAGCCTCGGGCAACTGTCTGTGTGGAGTTTGGGTGCTCTAGGTTTCTCCCACAGTCCAAAGATGTGCAAGTTAGATGGATTGGACATGCTAAATTGTCCAGGTAGTTTAGGTGGATTAGCCATGGGAAATGCAGGATTACAGGGTTAGGGTAGTGAGTCTGGGTGTGAAGGTTGGTGTGGATTTGTTGGGTCAAATTACCTGTTTCCACTCTGTAGGGGTTCTATGAAAAGTCTTGGCATTTAAATCTTTCCCACTGTAAATGTGACTGGCTTCTGTTTCTATCCTTTCAGCCATGTGTTGAGGTGGAGGCGGTCATGAGCTCCAAGTTCCTAGGAGTAAATATTGCCAATGATCTATTCTGGTCCGTCCACATCAATACCACACTCAAGAAAGCACACCAAAGGCTCTACTTCCTCGACAACAACAGAAGGAAATTTGGCATGCCCAAAATGACTCATACCAATTTTTATAGATGCACCATAGAAAGCATTCTATCCAAATGCACCACAGCTTGGTATGGCAACTGCTTTGCCCAAGACTCCAAGAAATTACAGAGAGTTGTCAATGCAGCCCAGTCCATTACGCAAACTAGCCTTCCATCTATTTTTCCCACCATACAATACTTCCCTCTGCCTTGGGAAAGCAGCCAACATAATCAAAGGCTCCTCCCACCATAGTTATACTCTCTTCCATTGGGCAGAAGATACAAAAGTTTGAAAACACGTACCAAAAAATTTAAGAACTGCTTCTTCCCCAGTGTTATCAAACTTCTTAAAGGACTTCTCATGTATTAGAACTGATCTTTCTCTGTACCTTCTCTGAAGCTGTAACACTGTATTTTGCATTCTGTTCTATTACCTTGATGTACTTATGTAAGGTATAATTTGTCTGGTTAGCATGCAAAACAATACTTTTTACTGTATCTCGGTATATGTGACAATATTTAATCAAATCAAATCAAATCCAGGTCAACCACTGTCCAATTAACAAATTAGCTCCATGAAATCAACAAAAGACTTCCTGGTTCAAATCAGATGCAAGTTCTTGACCCAGATCCAGACCCACAATCTGAATTCCATGTGCTCTGCCAAAATCCAGCCTGCAGGGTGTAAAGTTGGAAGTACAAATGAGAATATTTAATTCTATTTAAAATCATGCATAGAATGTGAAATGAAATGAAGATTGTCAGAGACAAATAAAAGAGCAAATTCAGATGTTTTAAAAATATTTTAAGTCTCTAGCCATAATTAAAATTTGAAGGAATGAGACTTCACATTTGAAAAATTAATTTTTCAGTGTGGTTGTGGGACAATAATCAGACTTCATACCATCGAATAATCACTTGCACCCTGCATACATAGACCCTGGTGTTTTCTGGCAGGTTATTCGGTATCTAATACCCCAATTTTAAAGTTATTTCATGTATTTGAAAGTTGAGTCTTAGTGGGAGGTATTGTTGTATTAAAGCTCCATTAGTAATCCAGCTGATTTTTAACAAGTGTCTTGCATAAGTTCAAGACCACATCCTTGCTCTTGTGCTCTGTGGTCCCAATAATAAAGCTGAGAACACTGCATGCTTTACTAACTGTTCTCGCCACCTGCCCTGTAACATTTTTTTTTATTCACATATGGGATGTAGATATTACTGGCTGCCAGCATTTATTGCTTGTCCCTATTTTGCCCTTAAGAAGGCAGTGGTGAACTGCCTTCATGAACTGTTGCAGTCCATGTACTTTAGGTTGACCCACAATGCCTTTAGGGTCAGAATTCCAGTAATGTCCTACAGGGAAGGAAATCTTCCATCCTTACCTGGTCTGCCTACATGTGAGTCCAGACCCACAGCAATGTGGTTGACTCTCAACTGCCCTAGCAAGCCACTTAGTTGTACCAATCGTTACAAAATCTCATTCAATGATCTGTGCACATGTAAGACCAGGTCTGTCTTCTCCTGCATCCCCTTTAGAATTGACCACTCTATTTTAGATAGTCTTTCAATATTCTTCTATCCAAAGTGCATCACCCTTTACTTCTCTATCTTGGACCTCCTCTTTCCTTCCACTGCGCTAACTTGCTGATGTCCTTTTGAAATTCCACACTGTCCTACAGTTTATAAGTTTATGCATTGACATAAACTAGGAGGACTGAAAATCTTACTGAGCATCATGAGATTTGTTAAAATGTTGTACAATGGCAGTATGTAATCTGACCTGATTGGTGCCATTTTGCAACAACCTCCGAGCTTTCTGAGTTGCAGCCTCTCCTGTGTCATTTCTGCTGCTCACAAAATGCAACATGAAACCACATCCCCCATCCCACCCTGCCATGACATCAACTCCTAGACTTCCTCTAAATCTGAATCAGCCCCCAAGCATCCCTCTCACTCTCTGGAAAGGATGCTACCGCCTGAGGAAGCACCCAGACATGACAGAGTTCCAAACCTGGAAGGTGTCAGACGCCCATGCCCACTCCTGCTGCGGCTAATGGAGTGTTGATGGCCCTTGAACTTAGCTGACCCCTCCTCCCCTGGCTCCACATAGCACCAGCGGCTTCCAAAGTGAGCAATGCCTCACCTCCCCTTGGCTAATGGGATCCTGGCAATTTGAATTTGGCAGGAACCGCGCTCCCATGCTAGCCTATGGGAGTGTCGGTCATGATCAAGCTCCGTCACCCCAAAAGACAAACAGACGCCAGCCAGGAATGATCACGGTAACCCTCCACTCTCCCTGCAAGGCAGCAGCTGTAATGGTGGAGTGTCCACAGCAAACTGCACCCCATAGTGAGTGAGGCAGCATAGGACTGCTGGTGAACCCCATTTGGACTGGCAGCCTGCCATGAAGAGAAGCCCTGTTGGTTAGTGGCCTCCAGAGCTGGAGGCTACCAGCAAGAAGGGGTGCCACAACCCCAAAAATGATGTCACCAGACAGCTGGCATGATGCATTCAGGAACAAGAGATGGCACCAGCAGATATCAGGACACCCAGTGATTAAAGGCTTCCTGACACAAACGTCAGGATCTACTTCCTTCAGAGTCAGAGAGAATCCACTGCAGGAGGTTGTCACAGGAAGTACTGTAAAAAAAGTTACATTTTCTCTAACATAGGCATTTTAAAATTTATTTTATACTTATAATTATTTCCATTCTTCTACGTAAAAGTTTAGGCATTCAAAGTACTGGATTTCAAGTTAGGTGGTAGAGGTATAATGATTTAAGTTTTTTCCCTCTGTTCAGAAATGCCCAAGAGAACCTAACCAGAGCTTTAATATTGATTCCTATTGGAAACAATTATTCACTTAAAGACTTTTTACTTGAAGTCATGATTTTTAAGAATGCAAACCCAGCTTTAAATGAGGACATCCGGTAATTTAGTTCCTAAAATAAAACAAAGAGCTGAGAATGCTGGAAATCTGAAACAAAACAAAACCCAGAAATTTCTGGCAAATCTCAGCAGGTCTGGCAGCATCTGTGGAGAAAAAGCAGAGTTAACGTTTCAAATCCTGTGACCCTTTCTCACAACTGCAATTGAATTCCTAGCTTGGCTGAACTTTGGTGTTTCACTTCCAAATTTGTTTTATTGAACACCAGGAAAAGTGGTGCTGTTTCTGACTTCAACCTTCAACTCATGTCTTGCCATTTGCATCATCGTAAGTTAATCTGTTTCATTGGAAGAGTAGCTCAAATTACCTTTCAAAATAATTTGAAAAAATGGATCATTCGGAGTTTCATATTTCTCTAAGGAGTCTTGTTCCACTTCATACAATCCCATAGTGAATGTTGACTCTGGATTTTCTGTATCAGGATGTTGTAGCACTCCAAGCTGACAGTAAAAGTCACAGGGAATGCAGGTCAAAGAATTAGCACTACAGCATTCTAGCTTCATCTTTGAACACGGTTTCCCGGATACCTCCATGTGAACACGAGACCCCTCACAACTATATTTGCATGAACAAAACCATTTTGCATTGGCATGACTATTGTAGCATTTAGACAAAAATACTGAGTCTGCTAGTGATTGTCAATCGGTTCTTCTTTTAATAAGCAATTCTTGATATTTGTCCCTTCTGTCTCATTACTGAGAACACATATTTGGCTGAGATTGGGGTACACTGTACATTAGAGTGGAGCAGATGGTAGACATGAATTATGAAGATGGTTTCTCCTTGTTTTCAGTTTCATAGCCTCCCAAGTCTTGACACAATGACCAGAAATTGCAACAGTTCTTTCCTTCTGTGTCCCTGACAACTAGTTGTCCTAATATTCTAAATTCCTATTTAGGGAATATTCATCAGCATGTTGATCATCATTTAATTATTTTTTTATTTTAGAAATATACTTTATTCATAAAAATATCTTTATGTACGTACATAGTCATTAAAGCAGTTCAGTTCTGTACAGGAGCATATGAAGAAACAAAACCCCTGGAATTTGACTCTATCCCAGAAACAAATCCTACCCATTTCTTACTTCTACAAGACTATATTTACATATATTTAAGGCACTGGGAGGGGGTCCGATAACTGAATGGACCTCCATTTAACTTCAGCAGAAAGACCTTAGATGGTGGTCTTTCCCCGCTGTGCCTTGACAGCAGCTGTCCCAAGCTTTAGCACATCCCTTAGCACGCAGTCCTGGACCTTGCAATGTGCCTGTCTGCAACACTTGGTCAATGTCAACTCCTTGTTCTGGAAGACCAACAAGTTTTCGGGCAGACCAACGAGCGTCTTTCATTGAGTAGATGGTCCTCCAGTCGATGTTTATTTTGGTGTGTGTCCTGGGAAACAGAGCAGAGACCTCAGAGCTCTGCATCACAGAGCTGCTCAGGACGAACCTCGACAAATACCACTGCATCTTTCTCCAGACTTCCCTTTGCAAAAGCACATTCCAGAAGGAGATGTCTGATTAGCCTCTACACCCTCCCACCCACCTCCCCTCCCCCACCCCAAGCAGCCACTTCGAGGGCAGCATGCAGTGGCACAGGCTGACTGGATGTACATGAAGGGTCTCCCAGATAGTGCCCTTCTCACCACCAGCCGAGCGATGTCCTGGTGCTTGTTGGAAAGTTCTGGCGATGAAGTATTCTGCCTAATGGCTTTGACAGTCTGCACAGGGAACCACGTGGCAGGATCCACCGTGTCCTTTTCCTGCAGGGTCTTGAAGACACTACGTGCTGACCACTTCCTGATGGACTTGAGGTCAAAGGTGCTTTTCTTTACAAATTTCTCCACGAAGGACAGGTGATGCGGAACGGTCCAACTTCTTGGAGCATTCTGTGGGCCGAAGCTAGTCCCATCCTTCGCAACAACAGGGACAGGTAGAATCTCAGTACATAGTGACAGTTGGTGTTTGAGTACTGAAGGTCTACACACAGCTTGATGCAGCCATACACAAAGGTGGATATCAGGATGAGGGTAACATTGGGTATGTTCATTCCCCTCCTCCCCCACTTATCCAGAGTTTTGTACATGGTGTCTCTACGGATACAGTTCATCTTAGACCTCCAGATGAAGTGGAAGATGGCTCGGGTGACTGTAATGGCACATATTTGGGGAATGGGCCAGACCTGTGCCACGTACAATAACAAAGAGAGTGCCTCACACCTAATGACCAGGTTTTTTTACCTGCAATGGAGAGTGAGCCGTGCTCCCAAAAGCCCAGTTTCTGCCTCAGCCTGGTGATGCAGTCCTTCCAAGATTTTGCACATGCCCCAACCCCTCTGAACCATATTTTCAGCACCTTCAGGAAATCTGTCCTCCACAGTGAAGGGAATAAAGAAAGGATCGGTCGGCCCGGTTCCCAAAGAACATGGCCTTGTTTTTGCCTCAATTTAGCTTGGCTCCTGAGGCCAGTTTGATTGTCCAATTGCCAAACTGAGAGACAAGGGTTCTGAATAAATGTCTTCAACCTGGGACATTAACTCTGTTTCTCTGTCATTCCTCATATGCTGCCTGACATCCCGTGTATCTTCTGAGTCTGTAATAGGACCATGCATATTAGGCAGTGGGGAGTTTTGTTTTTTTTTGGTGTTTACAATCCCTGGATAGAGGACAGCGGTGAAAAAGTTCAAGGAAAAGATTTCACCAAAGTGTAAATATGCAAAATGTTCCCATGACAATATTCCTTATTATTCACTGAGCCAATTTGTTTTCCTTCATCCTCAGAGCATCCATTTAAGACTCCCTTCCATATGTCAGGGTTGTTCAGCTACAATGTTGCAGGACTGGAGAATAGAGGGCACACTGAAATATGGAAATATTACAACAAGGAAGCAATTTAAAGGCAGCTCTTTTTGTTTTAAGGTAAGAGCAATTGTTAGAAGATGATATGCTTTAAAGAAAACCTATTGTTAAACAGCTTGGCCTGTCTCTTGGAGAATTTACTGACCCCTGGGTATTCATTACAATTTTACTCGATTCATAACCTCATGTGACCTCTGGAAACTGCACCCCCATCCATCAATGGCTGCCCAGCTAAAGCTGTGTTGACATTCATATGGCACATCATCTGGTTCTAGTACCATGGTTCTGCTTGAATTAGCAAACTCCCAAATACGTCAACACTTTCCTGCTCCTCTGATGCTGCCTGGCCTGCTGCGTTCCTCCAGCTCCACACTGTGTTATCTCTGACTTCAGCATCTGCAGTTCTTGCCGTCTCCTAAAGCTGCTTTTGCTTTTTAAACAATGTATTGAGGAAATATTGCTAAAATATCTTTGCTGTCTCTTATTGCAGAATTTCGACTGATAGTTAAGGACTGAGAAAGGTTTGGATGATCACATATTTACAGATTGGACTGTCTATTCACTCTATCTAGGTGTTACAAGTTCATTGTCTAGAAACTAACTGCAGTGTCATACTTCATGATAATCCACTCTGCAGTTAGAATAAAATTTGTATGTTCTTAACCAAAACATTGGATGGAATCTAATAGGCATCTGAATGATGTGGCTTTGGCAAGATTTGTGGCAGAATCAGACGAGAAATCCAAAGAGGCTCATCTCAACACAGGAGTATCTCGCTTCAACTTCTATGCATTTAACAAGTGGCACAGGAACTTTCGCTCTAGGCAGCAATAAGCTGCTATGTAAGGGGATTTATTGTTTGTTAAATACCTTGCTAACAGACCAATGTAACTCACTAACATTCAGTGTCCTAAATTAGCAATCGCACCAAACAAGCTAGACATTGAGAAAATTCAACATGGCAATCAGAGCTGGTGTCTGGAGAATTCGGTTGCTGTTTACCCTAAAGGACCTCTGTTTTGCATACAACCATACTGTATCTCAGGGCATGATTCACACGCATCAGCTGCATGTACCTCTCATCCATGGACATTGGCATCTGACACTTCTCAATCCCTCCAACTCATCATGCTAACTCACTAATATACTTGCAGGCCACTCAAAGATGACTTGCATTGCTGGGCACACAGGAAATGAGCATCAAAAGTATGCAGTAGGGATACTTTGTGCACACTGAAAAGGCACCAAGCTCATCGACTGAACAATGCTACACTCCAGGACTGCTTGCTTGCTTTAGTGGTGCTTGTACACTTAGCATTTACCCACCGTGTCTTGCCATGTCTGTTAATGCGTTGGCACTTTAGCCGGAGCCTAGAGGACATAAGGACTGCCACGCTGAGGTGCTGTTTTGTGCAGACACACAGATGGGCTGCTCTGTCAGAGCAGGAGGAGGAGTTGAAACCAATTTGATGAATGGCACACTGAAATGTCAATCTAATAATTACAACAAATGCCAGAAACCTGCGTGGTAAACACACCTCACATTTTTCCACCCAAATGATCACAGCGGGAAATGCATGGTGATTAGTCCTCAGTCCAGTGGAGGGGAATGCTGCTTTTGGCTAGGGGAGGGCGATGTGGGGTGGGAAGGGGGTGGTGGCGTGGTGGCCCCAGGACCATCAGTTAGGAGCAAAGTCCATACTCACTATACGGTTTAGCCAAGGTCTGTTGGCAGCTTGGTACACTTGTTGGCAGTGGACCTATCAGACTGCAGCCCAGGGAGTAGGCAACATGCAGCCCTAAAGGGTTAGCATCAGCAGTCAGGGGAATCACATATCATCAATCAGGGAGCTGCAAAGACCATGGTCAGGGGGCCTGGTTAGTCATGTCTAGGAGATGTCTGCTGAAGTCAGTCAGAGTCTGGTCCGAACACAGTCCTGAGGGTTATGTCCATCCATTGTTCAGGAGGGTGAAAAGGAGGCATTTGGGTGGCTTAGGACATCACTGCCAGATGTGAGGGAGGAGTTAAGACTGCGAGGGAAGCAGAATGATGTTTAGAGGTGGGGTAAAGGTTGGAGGATGTTCCACATGTATGGGCTGTGTGAAGAACAGCATCAGAGGGAATGAGGTAGATGCAGAGGGTTTGTTAGTTGGCAGTACCACTGCCATAGTTTCCAAGGAGGGAGTGTAAAGGAACAGAGTAGCATCATTAAGGTGTGCTGCCAGTGCTCACAGACCAGGAAAGACAGTTGTATGCAAAAGTCAGTGTGGTGTTCTATACATGAGGGAGAACGGTTAGAAATGGGCTGTCAGATAGTGTGGTGTTAAAGGGGACCTGGAAGCTTTTGACAGTGATGGTGTCCACCCTGAGCTGCAATCCCTGGTATCACTTTCTGTCTCTAGCTGTGAAAAGTTACTAGAAAATTGCTGGGGCAATGGCCAGGGTGGACAGAGTCAGTATAAGTCTGAAATGAAAATATGAGATCCATGATAATGAAAGAACAAATACATTAAGAAGCTGTTTGCAAACTCCAGTTATATTTAATTTGCAATCATTTCATTGTCCATTTACTATGCATACAACATGAGGGTGCATAGGGGTCAGATCCTGGTCTAATGTAATTTGCTCCATACCATTGGTCCTTGCAAATTGAACATTGGCATCTCAGTGATGATGAAATTAGTAATGATGTAAATAAAACAGGCCAATGCTGGTGAAAGGTGAACAATTATTCATACCTCTTCCAACTGTGGGAGTTGCACATCATTGCTTCATGGTCTGTCATGTAAGTTTAATGATGATCTGTACGGAATGCAGAGAGATGTTGAACAGTTGATGTGGGCCTGGGATAGGGAGGGTCTTGGAAGTCTCACACTCGACCGCTCTCACTATTGTTGTAACACCTTCCCTCACTTGCTGTCACTCATCCCAATCCGGATGCCACTCAGTTCATCAAAACACCTCGCTACCTGCACCAGAGGTAAAAGCTGTGCCACCCATTTTCATGTCCCTTAATACCTGTGTCTTTCTGATTCCAGGAGGAAAGCAGCCCCCAATAGGGTAGAAAGGGTCAAGGCAAGTGATGGTCCACCCAGCATCAGGCTCCACATCTCTTATGTCAAAAAGATCCTGACTCTGACCATTTTGAATGGCAGACTGACCATGTCTAAGCTCCTGGACTAGTATCAGAGGTTGACCTATTGTTTCAGGATCCCATGAACAAATCCATTTCCCTTGACTTGACTGAGGACTGCTGTCAACTATGACAAGCTCCTTAGCTTTGTGTCTGTGCTAAATGCCAAGGCACAAAAGCAGCATTGTGAGCCTGGTATCTTTGGCTGAAGGGGCAAATTGCAAAAAGACAAGGCAAGTCAATGAAAGGAAGGAATCCTTTGAGCAACCAACAAGGCTCAAAATAAGTGAATACTATGACAGCAAGTGAAGTCCATGAGCCGGGTGCATGTCCCTGAGTGCACAACGTCTTTATTGCAGTTTTACAATGATAGTTGCTGGTGCTACCTGATGTGCTGCATTGAAGTACAGAAGCTTCCTGTAAGTGAATCAAAATGTGTCATACTGGCCCTTTAGAGGCTGGTACATGTCAGAAGTTGGAGGGGGCGGAATGTGATTGGTGCCCATGGACCGTGCCCTGAATATTTTATGCACTGTGTTGAATATGGAGATCATTTGGAGCAAGTAGAAAGCTGAATATGCCAGGTACCTGTTCTGATTTCCATGTCGAGAATTCTCAACGTCTAGCTTGTTCAGCATGTTTGGAGAGAAAGAAGGCTGCATATGAATGATATGTGCTGTTAATAAGGTGTTTAACAAGCAATAATCCCCAGTATACTGCTGGAAGCATGCTATTCAATGCTGCTCTGTGTCACCTAAGAACTTAATATTAGTGCAGACACTGATGTGGCTGTCAAGGCAACAATTGCGCACAATAGGGAGTTATAATAAATGTCTGTTGGTTTGTTCAAAGCCACAATATTCACCCCCAGTTTCTACATTACGGGAGGTAACATAAGGATTGCTATATTAGGTAAAATACTCTACTGGAGGTAAAGACCACAACAGTAACAGTACTCAAACTTTGGAAAGTGGAAAGACATTTTGAAACAGCTTGTATTAAGTGAAGATTCCTGCCTTCTGTGGTTTCCGTACATTCTCACATCGTGCTGGAAAGAGGAATCTACAGGATGAAAAGCTGCTTTTCTATGAAGGGCAGTGTGCTGGCTTAATTACTGCTTAGTGTGAAAGTAACAGACAACAGCCTTTTCTTGATTGTAATTTTGTTTAAAATGAGAAATACATCTCAGAACTCTTTGCTTCTTCCTTGAAAAAAGGCCTTAGCTGTTCCCCGTCCACCACCACACTCCTCTGCTTGGCTAAGCCCATCCTCGCTTTGAACAACTTCTCCTCTAAATCCTTCCACAACAGTCTCCACCCCTACTTACTCACCTACTATGCCTTCAGCATCCACATCCAAAGGATCATTAGCTGCCACTTCTGCCAACTCCAGTGGGATGCTACCACCAAACACACATTCCCCTCACCTCCTTTGCCAGCCTCCCACAGAGACTGTTCCCTCTGGGACACCTTGATCCACTCCTTTTCCCTGCACAACATCTCTCCAAGCTCCCACAGCACCTTCCCTTTCCTTTGCAGAAGATGTAAATTTGTCTGTTTATTTCTGCCCTCCTCACTATCCAAGGCCCTGATGAAGCAACAATTTACCTGCTCTTCACTCAACCTAATCTACTATATTTGCTGCTTGTTACATGGGCTGCTACCACAAACAAACTATTGCTAGCCACTAACAGCACATTAGCAGCTAATCATTCTCCCAGGCTGACTTTTACACAACTGTTTTACCTTTCTCTCAGGGCTCCATCTCCATTTATTGTTTACTCCTTCTCTTCCCCTACCACTCCTTCAGCATATACACCAACTTTTTTCTGGCTACAATCAGTTCTGAAAAAGAGTCATTGGACCTGAAACCTTAACTCTGCTTTCTCTCCACAGATGCTGGCAGTCCTACTAAGATTTTCAAGCAATTTCCAGTTTGGTTTCTGATTTTCAGCATCTGCAGTTCTTTGGGGATTTCTTTAGCTCAATTTTGACATTGCTATTGCTCATTTGTTGCCAGATTATTTCGCCGGCATTACTATCCAGTGAAGACATTTTATGCACAGAAAAAGACAAAATATGAAAATGATGTTGAAATGCAAAAGGAGAATTAATAAGAATCCAGAGTAAAAGTCTCATCGTAAAATCATGTCCCAGTGATCCACCAGTGTATTTTTTCATTCTCTCCTGCTGAGAAAGCAAATGTTATTTTGAGTTCTTGTGCAATTGTGCACAGACTCTGACAGTCTTTCAGACCTCATAGAGGTTCCTTTCTCCTACTCATTGCTGAACTGACCCTTGAGCTTCAATGCTAGCCTTGTGTACTTTTGTATCTATCAGTAGAAATGAAATCAGTCTGGGATGAAAGCTTTAAATCTCTATTGGTTAGTGCTAAGAATCAGAGTTGCTTAAGGTAGATGCCATTTTTTGTTTCATTTATCTTTGTTCCTTTCTTCCTTGGGTCACAATGACGTTTTTAAGGAATATAGTCAGGAAATCCAGAATGGGGGTTGTAATCTTAAAATTAAAATTTGGTCATTCTGGATCTTATCAGAAAATATATCTTTACGCAAAGGGCATTGGAAATACGGCACTCTGTTCTTCCAAGGAAACTAGAGACTCGGGCAATTAACAATGTCAAACAGAGATTGATAGATTTTTGATAGGTCAGGGTATTAAGGGTTCAAAACCAAGATATCTTGATGGGGTTAAGATACATATCATCTATAACCTTGAATGATAGAATGGGATTAAGAAGCTTAATGACTTACAACTATCCCTTCATTCCTTGTATAGAATGATCCAAATCCAATGTATTTCATATTTCTGGTCAAAACTATGAAATTCAATTTGAATTCCTCTGTTTCAGTTATTGTGAAGCTAAATTCTCAGCACATCACAATCAGTTTATTCCAATGCAGCAAATATTTGAAGGAGTTCATCACGAAAGAAGTCACTAATTTGCATAAGATTTCTTCCACAACATGCTTGGAAGAATAAACTTCCTGCTGAAGTTCAATCTCATTGAAGTCTTTTTACCTTGTACTCTTGACATTATTAAATTATCTGCTTAAATCAATACTGTTGCAACAGCCTGCATCTTAATTCCAGCACTGTACCAGATTAGTTAATTGCTAAGTCTCTACAAGAATGATGGGAGAAAGTGGCCAGCGATAGCCGACAATACAAGGCAGATTACCTTTGTGGTTGTGGTTGTAGACTTGCCCACCGAGCCGATGGGTTTGGTTGCAAAAGTTTCATCACCCTGCTAGGTAACGTCGTCAGTGCACCTCCGGTGAAGATATCAATGTTCTATCCTGCTTGTTATTTATATGCCTCGGTTTGCAGGGGTGATTGGTGATACTTCCGGTTCTGTTTCTCAGTGGTTTGTACACAGGGTCTAATTCAATATGTTTGTTGATGGAGTTCTGGTTGGAAAACGGGCCTCCAGGAATTCCCTGGCGTGTCTCTGTTTGGCTTGTGCAATTATCGACGTGTTGTCCCTGTCGAATTCTTGCCCCTCGTTGCCTGTGTGTAGTGAAACAAATGAGAACAGGTCATGTCTCTTGTTGGTTGGTTGGTGTTTGTGTATCATTATTGTCAGTTTTCTTCCAGTTTGGCTCTTTAGTGTTTCTCACAGTCCTTGCATGGTATTTTGTATATTACACTGGTTATGCTGGTTTTGAGTATGGGATCCTTCATGTTTGTCAGTAGCTGTCGTAGGGTGGTTGTTGGTTTGTGGGCTACTCTGATACCTAGGGGTCTGAGTCATCTTGTGGTCATCTCTGAAATGTCCTTGATGTATGGTAGGGTGATAAGTGAGTCTGGTCATGTTATGTCTTCCTATTGTGGTGGTCTTGGAGGTAACGGTGGATTGTGCTTTTCGGGTATCCATTTCTTTTGAAGACTTCACATAAGTGTTCCTGTTCTGCTTTGCATAGTTCCGAGTTGCTGCAATGAGCTGTGGCTCGTTTAAATAGTGTCCTGGTGCAGATCCGTTTGTTGGCATTGGGGTGGTTGGTAGTGTAATTGAGTATTTGGTCTGTATGTGTGGTCCTTCTGTAAATGCTAGTCTGGAGTTCCCCTTTGTTTTTGTGTTCTACCATTATGTCCAGGAAGGGTAGTCAGTTATTGTTCTCCTCTTCTTTCATGAATTTTATCCTGGTAAGGATGTTATTTATGCGTTGGTGGGTTTCTTCCAGTTTAGTGTGTCTAATAATCACAAAGGTATCATCTACATTTCAGACCCAAAGTTTGGGTTGTATAGTGGAGAACGATGTCCAATCTAACCGTTGCATTATTGCTTCTCCAATCAATCCTGATATTGGGGATCCCCTTGGTGTTTCATTGAGTTGTTTGTATCTGCCGCCATTGAAGGTGAAGTGGGTTGTGAGGCACAGATCTAGCAGTTTCATGGTGACGTTCTTATTGATGTTGTTGGTGTCCTGGGTTGTCTGCCTATTTGATTCATCCAGTAGTGTGGCAATTGTTTTTTTGGCTAAGTCGATGTTTTTGGATGTAAATAGTACTGTTATGTCAAAGGATATCATCAACTCCCTCCTCATCTATCCTGGTGTCCCTGATAATGTTGAGGAATTCTTGGGATGAGTGGGTAGTGTTGTCCATGAAGTATTTAATTTCTGTTGTAGTTCCTTGGCAAGTCAATATATTGGTGTGTGAGACCAATATATTGGGAATGAGACAATGGGTGTGAGGGGACCCCTTGTTTGTGTACCTTGGGTGGTCCGTAGAAATGGGGTGTGTTGGATCTCTCTGGCTTAATTTTTTGGTAGTCTGTCTTGCTGATGTCTCTTGAGCTGTGTAATTTTTTTCAGGGTCGTTGTAATCCGGTTCCCTAACAGTATGGTGTCAGGTCTATCGCCACCTGTTGGTAGGTGTCAGTATCTACTAGTAGTGCGTTAGCTTTCTCGATATTTTGGGCTCTGTTGAGGATTATTGTCATGTGTCTTTTGTCTGCTGGTAAGATTTACATGGTTCCTGTCTTTCTTGAGTCTTTCCAGGGCTTTCCTCTCTTCTGTGTTGAATGTGCTCCACTTTCCTTTTTTGCTCAGTGTTGGGACTATCGTCTGTCCGATGGTCTGTTGTACTTCTTCCGTGAGTCTGTTGTTGTTTAGTGTTGATTCCAGTGCAGCCAGGAAGTCAGTCTTTTTGGCAGCTCTGTATTTGTAATTCCATCCGCGTACTAGGACAGTCTTCTCAGTGTCTGTAAGTGGTTGGTCCGAGATGTTTTTAAACCATGAATCTGTGTTGTCCATGTCATTGATGTGGGTGATTTTGGACAGTTTTTCTTGAAGGGCTATTCTTTTCCTTGTTCTGGTCTTTTGTTGTTGTATGCTGATGGCTTGTTCCAGTGTAGATGTCCATTCCTGGTCGGTTGCGTTGGAGTACAGAGTTTTTTGGCGTGCAATTTCCTGCTCGTATTTGTGGAGGCAATTTGTGGGCATCGTTCATCGTAACCCTTAGCATTCTGCAGCCATTCTGTTCAGCTGTCCTCCATGCCTGTGGATTGTTGGTGGGTGGTTTATACTTTAACCTTTGTGGTAGGACCTGCTTTCTGAGGCATTCGTGCAGGAAGTATAGTTGTTCACGGGTCACGCTCAGTTGGATGGTATGTGTTTCCCATTTGTGGACCAATTAGAGGGTGTTGCGCCTGTAGGTGTTTAACATTTCCAAAAAGATTTGTAGCTCAGGTTGTGGATGAGATTGTAGACATGCTTGCCGAGCCGGTGGGCACCCTGCTAGGTAACATCGTCAGTGTGCCTCCGGTGAAGCGTTGATATTCTGTCCCGCTCGTTACTTATTTGCCTCAGTTTGCTGCGGTGGTTGGTATTATTTCCAGTTCTGTTTCTCAGTGGGTACACAGGGTCTAATTCAATGTGTTTGTTGATGGCGTTCCGGTTGGAATACCAGGCCTCCAGGAATTCCCTAGCGTGTCTCTGTTTGCCTTGTGCCATTATGGATGTGTTGTCCCAGTTGAATTCGCGTCCCTCATTGTCCGTGTGTATTGAGATCAGTGAGAATTAGCCGTGTCTCTTGGTGGCTAGTTGGTGTTCATGTATCCACATTGTCAGTTTTCTTCCAGTTTGGCCAATGACTTTGTGGTTATCGAGGCCACTAAATTAAAGAAAGAAGGGATGGCAATGAAACACAAGTATCTTTTCTCTATGGCCCTTGGATGGATGATATTAGAGTAACAATGGTCTGGGGTGAGATATGAACTCTCTGGATATTTCAAGGGAAAGCATATAAAAATGTATTTTGAGGACATTGGCAGCATAACCTAGGAATAACCATTGCAGAAAAAGGACATGGGGCCCAGAGTTCAGGAAATAAGGACGGTTCCAGCTGAGTAACTGAAGACTGGCCGGTTTCCCTAACCAGTGTGGGTAATACCTAAGTCTCAGTGATGAGTTTGAGGCAGCTTTATTTGTAACCTGATGTGATTTTACACTGCAGTTTTAAACTGACTGAATGATGAACAAAGAAGTAGATTGCAGCAACAGTACAGGCTGTAATCATTATTTTCCCAGGAGGGCAACAGACAAAAATGTAATCTGGACAACAGAACAACCCTCCATTAAACTCTACCCATTTGCACACTTCAAAATAAATATTAATTTATTGTTGCCTTCTGCTAACCATTGTCACATGAGTTTTCATTTTAAAAATACCTTGGAGAAGCAAACTAGCAGTTACTGCCATTAACCCTCAATATAGAGTTTTGTATCAATATCGTCATATTGTGGCCATGTACCATATAGCAATAAAATCAAACCTCACATTGTTGGCTTATAGGCTGAGTGGAATCACAGATGAGGAGCCAAGTTACCTTCCAGTCATGCAACCTCTGTGCTCAGATGCACCTCATCGTCCATTGACCTGAATATACTTTGCATTTTGCAAAGGAGAGCAATTTGTCTTCCTAGGATCCGGCTCAACATTTCTTTCCTCAACCAACTCTATGCACAAATTAGTGGATAGAATAGCCATCAATTTTATACCCTTATTTGCATTCCTTCCTTGTGTAAAGGAGTATCAACAAGTTTATTCAGGATGGCGGCGGAGTAGGACACTCCAGCTGGAGCTCGTCTGCTCTGCCTGCTCCTCTTCTTTCGTTGCTTTTCTTTTCTTTTTCCTTCCTCTCTACTTTCTTTTCTTCTTTTTTTTTCTCTCTGACTCCTGGCTTCTGGTGAGCAACGATTCCCACCCTCCGGTGACGACTTCCAGCCTCCGGTGATGACTCCTGGCCTGGCGCAGTGGCCTCCTGGCACGGTGTGTCACCGGTGCAGTGTGGAGCCAGGGCTCAGTGCAGACTGGAAGATAGGGAGTCCGTTGTGCTGAACTTTTATTTCTGTAATGCTAGACATTTTATTTCTCTCTTGTCTATAACTAAAGGAAGCTGTGCCTTGGTACTTTTTGTATCTAAGTTGGCGCTGTAATTGGTGACATATAAACTTTTCACTGTAGTCATTGAGTATATATGACAATAACGACTATTTTATTCTATTCTATTATCACAGTGACTGTGCTTTGAGCAGCAGTATATATTGACTTACTAAGAGGCCTATTTTTAAAAATATAGTTTCTGATGCGCCAGGGTCCCAGAGAAACAAATTGGCGCCACCTGCCACCGAATGTCAGTTTTTGGCGCCGTGCCAAGATCATCACTTGAGAGGTTTACATGAGGACCTGGTTGGGGATGTGCCTGGCAGCACAGAAACAGGTAAGTGTCTTCATTCAAATGCTCTTTAATTCACTTACCTTCTAGAAATTTGCAAGGAAGCCAAAAAGCACACAAGCCCCTAGAGCCTGAATATTGGTGGAGAAAAAGTATCATTTGGGTCTGCTGCATGTAAAATAAAACCTGAACCACAAAGAGTTCTGCTGTAAGTGTATAGAAAAGTACTGTCTTTCTACCTTCCAGTACCATTTCAGCTAGTGGAAAAACCATGATGAACTATTACACACAGGGGATAGTCACAGTGATACATCCGATTAAAAATAATACTCTTGCTTATTTTTATCAATATAAGTACAACATATCACCTTATTTTTTGCTGTGTTTACTTTCAAAATTAATGCTTTCTGCTAAAACAATATTTCTGAAAAATTGTTACTTTATGAAAACAATATCCAATTAAAATGAAACAAATTTTAAGGAAGAATCAGCTTGTTCCAGAGTCTATTCAATTCATATTTTCTGAAAATGCTACTGAATTTTGATTACTCCTTGATAGTTATTCTTAATTCCTTCCATGTGCCATAACTTGTGGTTTTCATTGTCGAGAACCTTTTTTAGTTATTGACTGTGTTGCATGCAACACCAATGTTCTACCAAGTCCTTTTAGGTCATAGACCTTTCCCAGTGGAATCCAAAATTGGAATTGTTATTTGGACATGGCAGGTAACCATTTAATTATTTACTTGCAGTTTGTCATGTTTCAAGCATGGAGTCTAAACTGTAAGGAGTCAAATATCCATCTTGTCTTTACGTTGGATTACATGTGGAAGGGTGAATTTTTACCTGACTTCATTACATTATATGCATGGTAGGATTCAGTGAAAATCAAGTAATTAAAAATATAATTCTTTGGCAGTGCTCACATCGCATCTCTTCCTGTTAAACTTCATTGGATGTTGCACAGGTGTTTAATAACCATCTAGATATAGTCAACGACACCGTCTTACTTCGAGAATGTTACAACTTCTAACCAGCAACATAGTGGGAACAGATCTTCTAGAAAAAGAGAAGAGAAAAGTGGATGTACACAGAGATAATGTGATTCAGAGTGATAGATTTTTTTAGGATTGGTCAGATTGATCATATTGTTTATTTTTGATATTGTGGAGCACTGACCTTAGTATGTTAACTGCCACATTAAAGCAGTGTGTGTACGTGGATCATATAATGGTAGTCTTCAAACTGACCTGTCATTTTCCAGTCTTTTACCATTGAATAAATTGAACATCTTACAAAATACCAATGAATGTCATTGTACTTTACTACTTGGTTGGTGTTTGGATTCCAGCAAATGGAACAGTTTGCTTTTGAAATCTTTGAAGGACAGTTTCCTCATAAATTGTTCTACATAAGTTGGTTGTGTGTGTTGTATATGATAATGGCTCTGAAAAAGTTAGAATTAGAGCTGCATTAGCTCCATCCAGTCTAATGATGTCACACAGCTTTTGGTTAAAGAGGATGCAGTCTAGCATGACATCCCAATGGAGACAGGCATGTTATCTCTGGCTTCTGGTAATCTTTTTAGTTATATTAACTAGCCAATGAAACTAATACGTAATATTATCATGCAATAAACTACATTTGTTTCTGTAAGACAAATACCTCTTCTTTTAAAGACCCATAAGTAGTTTAACCTCCTATCAGTGTTAAGCCATCAGTATTAATTTATTTCAGAATCACTAAAATTTTGAGGAAAACAAAAGCAACATTAAAATTCTACTGATTTAAAGCAGTTTTAAAGTAATAAGAATAAATAGCTACATTAAGAAGAAATGGCAGAGAAATAATATTGCCACCAAGATTTAATGTCAGAGATGGACCAAACAGAACATTGGACATCTAGAAAAAAAATTCTTAATATATAGATTTGTTTCAAAATTAATACTAAGTGACAAGCTGAACAAGTAAATTTACTATTATATTCAATACATCTTACAGCAAATGATAAATATTAATAGAATCATAGTCATCAAGTCACGCAACATGGAAACAGACCTTGAAGAAGTTGTAACAGCATTTTATATCTACTTTATTTTAATATAAAGAAAATCATTGAAACAGCATATTTTAACAGAAGAGTTCAATGTTCAGAGGAATTTATAAATAACCTCTAAAGATTATTAGAAAACTGCAACTGAAAAGCTTTGAGATTAAATTCTTCAAGAGATGGAATTGTTGTTGATGAATCTTTGTTAGATTTAATACAGTCGCAAAAAGAGTTGTCTTTGAAAAAGGCTATTCCAATTGTGCTCAAACCAGAAACCAGATGACTAAGACAAATCCTGAGAAGAGAATGGTGGGCTTACTACTTGAGAGCAACAGAACCTTTACATTTTAATAGTGTACAGTATACAGAGATAATGCAACATCTGGTGACCTTCATGTGATGTACATAAAATGAGAAAGACATTCAGACAGTGGCAATTATTAAAGCTTTCTTTATAATGTTTAAAGCTAAATTACATAATAATATTTAATAAACTCCTTCAAGTATGTTTGATGTCTTTTGCAGTTGTTGAACAGCATGATGGAGACAAGAGTTAGAAAGGCACAAAATAGGAGAAAGAAGGAAGGAGAATAAGATGCAGCAATAGAGTGTGGAAAGAGTGAGCAAACTAGAGACATTGGGCAAAGAATGAGAGAGCTTTCATTAAATTTGTGGCAGGATCTCTTGCTCTCCCTCATGGTCATCTTGGACAGAGGATGGTCATTTAAGTAGGCAGAATGGTGGTGTGTCTGAACTCTATTATCTTCCTGCCTCTGCCTGAATTAAGATGGGGCAGGAAGGCCATGGGTAGGACTTATTGCCTCATCACTAACTGAGGCGCGTAAGCAGCCAATTAATAACCACATGAGGGAAATACAGCAACAAAAAGAGAAAAAGCTCATTTAAAGATCAAAATCTTGCAATGTATATTGACATTCATCAGCAAAGCTCTAAAAGAGACTTGAAGGAGTATGTTCGAGCAGAATGTTAGACACAGAGTACCATCCATGTCATTACAGCGATGGAAGAATGTAAGTATTCCTGAGGGAATACAACAAAATAACCTGTTCTTTAATAATAAAAAGCTTTACATCAAGCTTCAATTTGACGTTGTTCTCCCTGAGAGCTTCTCCTCGCTGATGGTGTTTGTATACTTTACGTTCTAGTCAACACTTCACTATCCTGTAGCATCTACACTGGACACTACACTATTTCTTAATAATGACATTTCAGATTTAAAGATAAATCAGTCTTGAAGTACAGTTTGAAAGCTAAAAGTAAAAGAGGATAACTAGCTTTAAGAGATTTGAGGGAAGTGCTATTTGTTATGTAAGTGATCTTTGCAATTTTTTCTTCTTCTAAGCTTGGTATTACACAGTATAACATTCCACTGAAAAACTGACACCATGTGTGCTTCTGAAAAATTCAATCCTAAATCCTCAGTCAGTCATTGTATGGATAAGTTGGCAGCTCTCACCAGGAGCCAGTCCCACTGCTCCCAGGTTCTGCTGGAGAGGCACTGCATTGGATCAATCATTGGTCTCCAAGACCAAAGGCATGGCAACAGGGGGGCATGAAAAGTTGACCCCAGTCCAGGTATTACCCCCCTCACAAGGAGAAAGGATAGTGACAGGAGGTGCCTACCCAGAGGTGGAACCACAAACTACAGCCCTCTGTCAGTTCCCACTCAGAACACTGCAGAGGTGGCCAGGCCTTCCAGCCCTTCACTATCCACCAGTCCGCGCCTTCCTCTCCCACGCCACCCACCTCCGCCCCAACCCTTGGAATTTGAACCTGATGAGATTTAACTTCCCTCAGATGAGAAGATCCTTAGCATCACCCCATGGTCATCGTGCCAAACCTCCAGGGCCAACTGCTTCCACATTGGAGCAGGCCATCTCCACCTTGGCTGTGGAATCAGGGAGTACACTGAGACATAGTGACAGGGAGAGAAAGAAAAAGAAACATATTGAGAACTCTTTGGTGGCAAAGGTGAAGAAGGCCTTTTTTCATAAGGATTTAATATTGATGACCTTAACTTCCTGCTTTTGAGCCTCTTGTAGGTGCTAAATGCATTTTCACACCAGTCAACAGCAGTTCATGGTCACACTCGATGGAGGTCTGTGAAAACAGCTCACTGACTGTCTGCAAGCTTCCAGGCCACCTGCCACTTCAACACACCACCATGTTCCCTAGCCAACACCTCTGTCTCAGGCTTGCTTCGGTGCTCCAGTGAAGTTCAATGCCACTTGGAAGAGTAACACCTCATTTTCCGCTTGGGAACTCTACAGCCTTCTGAACTCAATGTAGAGTTTGAAAATTTTTGGGCTTGAGCTCTCCCATGTCCTTGACCCAACCTCCACACACCAGGAACAAAAACAGAAGTTGCTGGAAAAGCTCAGCAGGTCTGGCAACATCTGTCAAGAAAAAATCAGAGTCAACGTTTCGGGTCCGATGACCCTTCCTCAGAACCCTTATTATCTCATGGCCTGCTATTACACACAATCCATTGTCAGCCACTAACAGACTACATTAGGAGCTGTTCAGCCTCTGAACCTGATCATCATCCACTCCTTTTTCTGTCCAACTGTCCTTCTCTCTCTTTGGGCTCTACCTCCGCCTATCGTTTACTTCTTAATTCCTCCCCCACCCTATCTCCTGCATAAAAACCAACATATTCCTAGTCATCATTGGTTCTGAGGAAGGGTCACTGGACCTGAAATGTTAACTCTGATTTCTCTCCACAGACCTGCTGAGTTTTTCCAGCAATTTCTGTCTTTGTTTCTGATTTCCAGCGTCTGCAGTTCTTTTGGTTTAGTTTTTTTTTGTTTTAGTTTGATATTATCTTTAATATTTCCAGTCAACTATGGATTGTGGATCTATCTCTTAGAATTTTCCTTACCTTACAGAATGTATTTATTCTGTGTATCCTGAAATATCCACAAAATGTCTGCTACTGCATCTCTATTGACCTATCGTTTAATGTAATTTGCCAATTCACTTTCGCCAGTTTGGTTTTCAGGGCATCAAAATTGCCCTTATTTAAACTTACAATTGTCTCAGACTAATTGTCTCCTCAAACTGAATAATATAACATTGAGACATACTATTGTTGCTGCTTTATAAGAGTGCCTTCACTATGAGGAACATTTATTAGTTCTAAATCAAAATACGATACCAGGTCTTGAAGTTTAATTTCTACCTGGTTTCATGTAGTCAATACATGCAGCACTCTGTTGTGTTAGAACATTGTAAAGGTGACAAGGAGAAGTTACATGGTTACCTCTCCTTTAAAGCAAATACCTATTATAGAATGTTGATTTAGTGCTGTGAGGTCAACACTCATCCAAGTGAACATTCACAGATTTTATTAAGCATAACTGTTCACAAGCCAGACTAAGATAGAACTTGCTGCTGAAGTCTTATAGACGCAAGGTCTCAGTTGAATGTGTCCTGCTATCACTACGACATTGCTCTTTACACAGACTAATCCTGACCTTAACCCCAAGTAGCCCCTCACACAATGTTGCCCCAGATTCTTTCATACTAGCTCATTTAGGTATTAATACTTAACCATGACCATTTAATTCTATTTTCACTTTCTCACATCTCTCATCCATCTTTGGCTTGATGCGTCATTCACAAAGAGCATGTATGGGATACATTCTCTCTTTCTGTTATATTGGAGGCTGAATGTAGGGTAGGAGTGGGCCGACAGCTTCTCTGCAGACCAGAATATTTCTGGAGCTCCATTGGAAAGAAGTTGTATGTCATCAATGGAAAAGGAATAGACTGCTGGGCCAGGATCTGTAGTATCATACAATCCCCCACAGTGCAGAAAGAGGCCATTCAGCCCAACAAGACTGCATCGACTCTTCATAGAACATCCCACCTAAAAATAGCCCCCTACCCAGCCCCGTTACCTCGTGTTTACCATGGCTAATCCATCCAGTCTGCACATCCCTAGATACTATGAATAATTTCAGCATGGCCAATCTAACTAACCTGTACACATTTTGGACTGTGGGAGGAAACCCACTCAGATAAGGGGAGAAATGGGCAAACTGTGTTTCTCTCTCTTTGAGCTTTATCTTCAACTATCCTTTACTCTCTTCCCTTCCCCTCCCATCCCATCTTCTGTACAAATATCAATCCTTCCCCAACTACCATCAGTTCTGAAGAAGCGTCAATGGACCGAAAACGTTAACTCTGACTTCTCTCCAGATACTGTCAGGCCTGCTGAGTTTTTCCAACAATTTCTGTTTTTGTTTTTGTTTCAAAAATGGGAATGTTTGCTGATGATTGCACCATGTTCAGCACTGAATTTGAAGCAGTTTGTGTCCACTTTTAGCAAAACCTGGACTAAATCAGTGGAAAGTAACATTTCCACCACAGGCAATGACCATTTCAGACAAGAGAAAATTTACCCATCACCCTTCAACATTCAGTGGAATTCTTATCATTGCATCCCCCACTGTCAATATCCTGGGGTTTATGATGAGCAGAAACTGACCTGGGAAAGCCTTACAAATACTATAGCCACAGCAGTAGATCAGAGGCTATGGCCTTTGTTGCAAATAACTCACTTCCTGTCTCTCTAATGTTTGTCCACCATCTTCAACGCACAAGTCAGGAGTGTGATGGAATACTCCCCACTTGCCTGGATGAGTGCAGCCCCAACAACACTCAAGAAGCTTGACACCATCCAGGATAAAGCAGCTCACTTGATTGACATCCTATCCACTGCCTTCAATATTCATTTCCTTCATTCAGTGGCAACAGTCTGTACTATGTACAATTTGCACTGCACTTTCTAAACTTGTGACCTCTACAAAGCCGGACAAGGGCAGCAGGTGCACAGCAATACCACCAGCTGCAATTTCTTCTCCAAGCCACTCAGTATCCTGACTATGGAAAATATTGCGGTTTCTTCACTGTCACAAAGTAAGGAACTGTCAGCTAGTTTTACCTTATGAATATGCAGTTGTGGAGGAGGATAATTCAGTAAATGAAATTGACCTGACTTTTCAAAGATGCTTTCTTCAATTAACACTGGTACAGAGGTTTTAGGTTCATGGAGTAAAGGAAAAATTATTTAGATGTATTGAAAATTAACTGAAAACAAGAAGTGAGGGTTTATAATAAATATCATAAAATGACCAGTGGATCTCCCTGGAGTTCTCTTCAGGACCTGATGATAATCAGAATATTTGTGAATAGTCTAGTATGAGGAAGCAGTAACAGCATTAAACTTGTTGATAATATGTATCTATGTAGGCATATAATGAACAGACAGGAGACTAATTATCTTCAGAAACAGACCAATCATGCAGATCACCTGAGATATAGCAGGTGTAATTTATTGTGCATTAATGTCAGGCAATGCATGTTAGAATATATGTGTAATAATCTAATTAGGTCTCTATTGACAGCTAATGAAATGGAAAAGGATTTCGGCTGATCATAGAACTTACTTGATAGCACAGTGCCACAATTGTCAACAGACAACGTGGGTAATGGTATGTATCTGAAGGATATTGGTTACAAATCAGAATACTTTATGCTGACATTGTGCAGATGAATGACTGAGTATGTGTGATGTTCTGAATACACTACCTTTGATAGGCTATATACATATTCTAAAAGATTCATATAAAGTTAGTCAGGAAAATTTCACACTTCAGGGAAAATGGCTGTGAAGTAACTAACAATACCTTGCTGAAAAGTGTAGGTAAGATTGAAGTGAGCAACGAATGTGGTGTGCATAAGCCTTGGCCTTTTTAATGTCCAACTGGGTGAAAGTGAAGACTGCACGTGTGATGAGCTAACAGACCATGATATGAGGACAAGCATTAGGACTTGCTACTGTCAGCAAGTCATTCAAGAGGGAGGAGTGGGAAGGAATGTGGTGGTAGTAGGGGAATGTATAATGAGGTGGATTATACAGTTCACTGCAGCAAAGCGTATGAATCTACATGGTTGTGTTGCCTACCCTCAGACAAGCTTTGGGACAGCTGTTCAGGGAAAGAGAGGAACTTGCTGTGGGAGGCAGAGGATCCAGGCATTATGGCCCACTAGGTACAAATGATGTAGGCAAGGTGAAGAAGAAGGTTATCCATTGTCAGTATGAGGCGCTAACTGTTAAATTAAGAGGCAGAATCTGAAGGTCACAATCTCTAGATTATTATCTGCGACACATACAAGTTGACACAGTTAGAAATTCCAGGCTCAAAGACTGTAGGGGAAGGTCACCAGGTTCTGATGGATTTCATCCTAGGGTCTGAAAAGAAGTAACTGATTAGGTAGTTGATGTGTTGGTTTTAATTTTTCTACTCCTTAAATTCAGATAACGTTCCTTTAGATTGGAAAATAGCTAATCTAACTCCTGTATTCAAAAAGGGATGGAGGTAGAAAGCAAGAAACTGCAGACCCATTAGCTTAACATCTGTCATAGGCAAAATATTAGAAGCTATTATTAAAGTCTTTATAACAGGGCACTTGAATGAATTCAAGATAATCAGGCAGAGCCAACATAGTTTTGTCAAAAGGAAATATGTTAAACTAACTTACTGGAGATCTTTTAAGAAGTAACTTGTACTGTGAATAAAGGGGAACCAGTAGATGTATTGTACTTAGATTTCCAGAAGGTGTTTTGATAAGGTGTCACAGGAAAGGTTATTGCAGAAAATAAAAGCTTATGGTGTTGGGGTTAACATGGATAGAAGATTGACTGGCTAAAAGATTGACTGAAACAGGAAGTTGGAATGAATGAGCCTTTTCGAGGTTATCAGGATGTCGTGAGTGGTGTAGGGTTGACACTGGGCCCTCAGCTGTTTACAATTTAGATAAATGGTTTGGACAAAGGGAAGGAAGGTATGGTAACTAAATTTGCTGGTACAAAGAACAGGGCATAAGGACCCTACAAAAGGATATAGATAGATAAGTGAGTGAACAAAGATTTGACAATTGAAGTACAATGCAGAAAAATGTGAAATTTTCCATTTTGGCAGAAAAAGTAAAAAGGGAAGCATATTATCTAAATGGTGAGAGGTTGTAGAGTTCTGAGATGCAGAGAGATCAGTGTGTCCTAGTGCATGACTTGGAGAAGGTTACTATGCACATGCAGTGAGTAATCAGGAAAACTAATTGAATTTTATGCTTTATTGTGAGGGGAATTGAATGGAAAAGTGAGGAGGTTATGCCTCAGTTATCCAGGGCATTGGTGAGACTGCATTGGGAATACAGTGTACAGTACTGTACACTGTACTTGTTGAAGGATGTTAATGCTTTGGAACCAGTTCAGAGAAGGTTTGTTAGACTAATAACTGGAATGAGCGATTTCTCTTTGAGGAAAAAGTAGACAGGCTAGGCCTGTATCCTATAGAGGTAGTAAGAGTCAGAGGTGATTTAACTGAAGCATGTAAGTTCCTGAGGGAATGTGACTGGGTCAATGTTGAAAGGTGGTGTAGGTGGTTTCCTATTATGGGAGAATCCAGAACTAGGAGTCATTGTTTAAAAATAGGAGGTCTTCCATTTCAAACAGAGATGAGGAAAAATTTATTTCTCTCAGAGGGTTTTGAGTCATAGAGGCATAGAATCATACAGCATGGAAACAGACTCATCAGACCAACCAATCCATGCCAACCATAATCCCAAACTAAACAAGTCCCACCATCCTGCGCTTGGCCCATATCCCTCCAAACATTTCTTATTCATGTACTTATATAAATGTCTTTTGGACGTTTGGACTGCATCCATCACTTCCCCTGGAAGTTCATTCCAAACATGAACCATTCTCTGTTTAAAAAAGTTGCCGCTTATATCTCTTTAAATCTTTCTCCTCTCACTTTAACAAATAACCTCCTACTCTTGAAATCCCCTATCCTCAGGAAGACACCTGCCATTCACCTAATCTGTACCCCTCATAATTTTATAAATCTCTATAAGGTCATCCTGCAACATTCTATGTTTCAGTGAAAAAATGTCCCAGCCTATCCAGCCTCTCTTTTATAGCTCAAACACTCCATTCCCAGCAATGTCCTGATAAATCTCTTCTGAACCCTCTCCAGCTTAATAATATCCTTCCTATAACAAGGCAGGTTAGGTGGATTGGCCATGCTAAATTGCCCATAGTGTTCAGGGATGTGTAGATTAGGTGGGTTACAGGGCGATGGGTCTGGGTGGGATGCTCTGAGTTTCGGTGTGGACTTGTTGAGCCGAAGGGCCTGTTTCTACACTGTAGGGATTCTATGTGGGATCTTGCTGTGTAGATTAAAAAAGAATGTTGGCAAGTCATGTTGCAATGTATAAGATTTTGGTCAGGCCACGTTTGAAGCACTGTGCACATTTCTGGTTACCACACTACAGGAAGGATGTCCATTTAGGCAGGAAAGAATAAAAAGGAGACATATTATCTAAATGGTGAGAGACTGCGGAACTCTGAGTTGCAGATGGATCCGTGAGTACTTGTACATGAATCAAAAAAGGATGGTTTGCAACTGTGGCAAGCAATTAGGAAAACGGATGAAATGTTATCATTTATTGTGAGGTGACTCTTGAACACCAAAGTGAGGAGGCTATACTTCATTCACAGAAGGCACAGATGAGAACTGCATCTGGAATATTGTATACAGTATTGGTCACCTTATTTCAGGAAGGATATAAATGCATTGGAGGCAGTTCAGGAAAGATTACGAAAGTTCAGGAAACATATAAAATCCTGTGAGATCTTGACAGGATTGATGTGGAGAGATTGTTTCTTCTTGTGGAAGAATCCAGAACTGGGGTCACTGTTTAAAAATCAAGGGGCATATATTTAAAGCAGGATAAGATACTTCTTTTTATCTCTCTCTGAGCATTTTAAGCCTTTGAAGCTATTTTCCCAGAGAAGTGATGGAAGCAGAACTCTTGAATATTTTTAATACAGGTGTAGATAGATTCACATTAAGCAACGGGGTAAAGGATTATCAGAGTTAGGGAGGAATATAGATTTGAAGTAACAATCAAATCAGTCATAATCTTATTGAATGACAGAACAGACTTGAGGGCTGAATGGCATACTCTTGTTCCTAGTTTCTACATTTGCATGACAATCAGCAGAAAATTAAAGAGCACAGGTAGAAAATTTAAGTAGGATTAGAATTTAGAAAAGAAAGCTAAGATGTAAAGCATACTCCAGTGAATGTAACTGATTTCAGATGAACATGTACCTTGTAAGAAAAAGTCCATATGAATTTCTGATAAGAAGAGGAATTGAGGGTTTTAAAGATACCAATAACATAGGTTCAGAGATAGTAGGAACTGCAGATGCTGGAGAATCTGAGATAACAAGGTGTAGAGCCGGATGAACACAGCAGGCCAAGCAGCATCAGAGGAGCAGGAAGGCTGACGTTTCGGGCCTAGACCCTTCTTCAGATCTAGGCCCAAAACGTCAGCCTTCCTGCTCCTCTGATGCTGCTT
>NC_063357.1:34102008-34129774 GCF_021869965.1 Rhincodon typus | reverse complement strand
TCCCTTATGCACACAGTACTTTTTGCGCTCGGTTTGAGCGGAATGCCAGTGGTGCCGTGTCACCTGTCCTGACAGCCCTGGATACACCTGTTCCCTCCGTCACTGCTGCAGATGTCAGCTCAGTCTTCCTGGGAGTCAACCCAAGGAAAGCGACAGACACGGACGGAGTCTTCAATCATGCACTTGGATCCTGTGCAGAACAGCTGGCGGAGGTATTCACTGACATCTTCAACCTCTCCCTCCACAAGCTGAACTCCCCACCTGCTTCAAGAAGACCACTATCATCCCCATACCTAGGAAAGCACATGCAACGTGCCTTACTGACTACTGCCCAGTGGCTCTGACCTCAGTAATCATGAAGTGCTTCGAGAGGCTGGTCATGGCCCACATCAGCTGTAGTCTCCCATCCTGCCTCAGTCCCCTACAATTTCCTTATTCATGAAACAGGTCCACAGTGGATGCCATTTCCTTAGCCCTACACTCATCCCTTGACCATTTGCAGAACGAGGGCACCTACACCAAGCTCCTACTCATCAACTACAGCTCGGCCTTCAACACCATTATCCCCTCCAGACTGATTTCAAAACTCTGTGACCTTAGTCTTGGCTCTGTCCTCTGCAACTGAATACCCAGCTTTCTGACCCACAGACCTCAATCAGTGAGGATAGGTACCTGCACCCCCTCCACAATAACACTCAACACTGGAACCCTGCAAGGATGTGCACTCAGCGCCCCCCACTGTACTCCCTGTACATCCAGTACTGCGTTGTCAAATTCCGAACAAATGTCATCTACAAGTTTGCTGATGAATCCGTCGTTGTAGGTCAGATATGAAACAACAATAATTCAGAGTATAGGAAAGAGATAAAGTGCTTGGTGTTGTGGTGTAATGATAACATCTCTCTCAAAGTTGGCTGAACAAAAGAACAGACCATTGACTTCAGGAAGAAAGGTGGAGGACATGCCCCCATCTACATCAATGGAGCTAAGGTGGAGAGGATTAATATCATCAAGTTCCTAGGAGTGATGATAACCGACAATATGTCCTGGACTTCCCATGTAGATGCGACAGTCATGAAGGCACAACGACACCTCTTCTTCCTCAGGTGGCTCAGGAAATTTGGCATGTTCAAGGTCCCTCACCAACTTTTACAGGTGCACCATAGAAGGCATTCTATATGGGTGCATAACAGCCTGGAATGGCAACTGCTGTGCCCAGACCCATAAGAAATTACAGAAAGTTTATTGCACAGACCAGACTGTCAAGGAAGCCAACCTCCCATCCATGGACTCCATCTACACTTCTCGTTGCTGCAGAAAGGCTGCCAACATAATCAAAGACCCCTCTTACCCCAACAATGCTCGCTTCCAATCTCTTCCATCAGGCAGAAGATACAGAATTTTGAACGCACACACCAACAAGTTCAAGAACATCTTCTTCCCTGCCATTATTAGACTGCTGAATGGACTCTCTAACTTTAAATAATGCTGATCTACAAGATCCCCTGCAGAGACTGCGAGAAACACTACATCGGACAAACAGAAAGGAAACTAACAACAAGAGTACATGAACACCAACTGGCTACAAAAAGACACGACTAATACTCACTCATCTCAATCCACATGGACAAGGAGAACCATGACTTCGACTGGGACAACACCAAGATCCTGGGACAGGCTAGACAGAGACAGGCACGAGAATTCCTGGAAGCATGGCACTCCACGAAGCAGGCTATTAATAAACACATTGAACTCGACCCCATATACATTCCACTATGGAGGAAACCCGGAAGTGAGGTAATCCATCGCAACGGACCCCAGAGTTTAAAAGCCAGGCAGGAAAGCACACCGACGCTTCATCACAGGTCGCACTGAGGATGTTACCAAGCACGGTAACGAAACGTCTGCAGAACAACAAACCAGCTCGGCGAGCCAACCAACCTCAACACCCACAACCTGAGCTACAAATCTACTCCAAAACCTTAGTAATGCTGATCTCACTTCGCACACCTCTTGTGCAGTTGTATCCTTGTATGCCTTACTCTTTCTAAGCACCCTATGATCTGGATGTGTTTGTTTGCTATGATCTGCCTGTACTGCTCACAAAACTAAGCTTTTCACTGTTTAAAGTTTTAGCAAAGATCTGTAGCTTGGGTTGTGAGTGACGTTGTTGACTTGCTTGCCGAGCTGGCTTGTTCTCGTTCAGACGTTTCGTCACCATGCTAGGTAACATCATCAGTGAGGCCTCCGATGAAGCGATGTTGTTCTACTCTGCTTGGTATTTATACTGTCCGGTCTGTTATGGTGAGTAGTGTCATTCATTTCCGGTTCTGTTCTGTATGGGCTTGTATATGGGGTCCAATTCTATATTTTTCTGGTTGCATTATGGGTTGAGAACCATATCTCTAGGAATTCCTGTGCATATCTATGTTTGGCTTGGACTACTCTGGTTACCTTAACCTGATGGTCTTCATTGTCCAAATGTATTGATATTACAGAAAGTTCACCATGTCATTTTACTGCTGGCTGATGTTTGTGTATTCTGATGGCTAGTTTCCTTCCTGTCTGTCCGATGTAATGTTTGTGGCAGTTGTTGCATGGTATTTTCTAAACCATGTTGGTTCTGCATGTTGTGGGAATGGGGTCTTTAATCCTTGTAAGTGTTTGTCGTAGAGTGGCAGTGGGCTTGTGTACTACCAAGATTCCTGGTGGTCGTAGGATTCCCATTATCAGTTCTGATATTTTTTGATGTAGGGCAGTGTGGCCAGTGTGTTAGGGTGTACTGTGTCTTCTTGTTGTTGTCTATTTAGTAGGCACCCGTGGATGAAGTTGTGGCGATATCTGTTTTTAGAGCAAAGTTTTTGTATAGGTGTTCTTCCTCTTTCCTGCATAGTTCTGGGGTGTTGCAGTGTGCCCTGGTCCATTTAAATAGTGTCCTAATGCAGCTTTCTTTGTAGACGTTGGAGTGGTGACTGTGGAAGTGGAGAATTTAGTTAGTGTGGGTTGCTTTCCTATATCCTGAGGCTTGGAACTCCCTGTTGATCATATGTTCAACTCTGACGTCCAGAAACGGAAGCTGATTGTTGTTTTCATCTTCTCTCATGAATTTAATCCCAGTGAATACGTTGTTGATGAGGTGGTGGGTCTCTTCTCGTTTGGCACGCTTAGTAATGACAAATGTGTTGTTCACGTACCGGATCCACAATTTAGGTTGGATGCAGGGAAAGGTCGTGTGTTCCAGTCTTTGCATGACTGCCTCTGCGATGAGTCCTGACATGGGTGACCCCACGGGTGTGCCATTAATCTGTTTATATACTTGACCTTTAAAGGTGAGGTGTGTGGTGAGGCACAAGTCTAGTAGTTTGAATATGTTGTCATCGTTGATGAAGCTGCTGGTCTGCGTTCCTGCTTCCTCTAGTAATGTGGCCAGTGTTTCTTTGGGTAGTGGGATATCAATTGACGTGAATAATGCTGTGACGTCAAAGGATGCCATAATCTTGTCATCGCTCATTTTTATGTTCTTGAGAGTATTGAGGAATTTTTGGGTTCAGTGGATGGAATGGGGTGATCCATCAACTAGGTATTTCAGTTTCTGTTGTAGGTCCTTGGCCAGTTTGTGTGAAGGTGTGCCCGGTAGGGAGACAATGGGCCTGAGGGGGATGTCTGGTTTGTGTACTTTAGGAAGTCCATAGAAGCGGGGGGTGTTCATGCCTTCAGGTTTCATTCTCATATAGTCCATCTTGTTTATCTGTCCTGCATCCTTTAGTCTCTTCAGTGTCTGGGTGATCCTATTACCTAGCTGCGGTGTTGGGTCTATCACCACCTGTTGGTAAATATTTGTATCTGCGAGCAATGGCTGTGCTTTCTCAACATAGTCCACTTTGTCCAGAATGATGGTCATGTGCCCTTTGTCCATTGGTAGGATTATAATGTTCTTGTCTTTCTTGAGTTTATCTAGTGCTGTTCTCTCTGATGTGTTCAGGTTGTCCCATTCGTTCCTTCGGATTAGTGTGGGATTATAGTTTGTTGGATGACTTGTTGTGTTTCATCCTTTAGTTTGTTGTCTTTTAATGTTCGCCAGGCGGCCATGAAGTCTGTTCTGTTCGCATCTTTGTGGTTATGGTTCAGTCTGCATAATAGGACAGCTTTGTCAATTTCTGTGAGTTGTCTGTTAGGTAGGTTTCTTATCCATGTGTCCGGTTTGTTGTTGTCCTTGTCTTTGTGGTGAATCAGTTTGGTAAGTTTCTCCTGTAACTTGTGTCTCTTCTTAGTTTTGGTCTTGTGTTGATTGATGTTGATGGCCTGTTCCAGGGTTGTAGCCCATTGTTAGTCCTTAGTGTTTAGGTGCTGTGATTTTTGGTGCAAAATTTCTCTTTTTCACTGTACTAAATTTTCACTGTACTTAGGTACATGTGATTACAATAAATCAAATCAAATAAGTCCTGGCATAGGACTTGAACCTGGAACGTCTAGCCCAGAGGCAGGGGTGTTTTCACTGCATCGTAATACTTCCTTTGATAAATAGTTAAGATAACAATAAGAAATTATTACATAGCCAATGAAAAGGAAAAATGGAAACAATTATGAAATGGCAAAGAACATGACAAACAGTTAACCTTTTGAGCAAATATTTAGTATATCATAATTTATTGAAAGGTATGAGAATTTTATGGTTAGCTGGATCATATTGATGTTGTTGGCTACAGTATTTAATTTTGCTGAGACACTAATGTTTCCTAAAACAGAAAGATCAGCAACTTGGAACTTATAGAGTTACTTTGGCATTTTCTTTAAATTTATTGGACAAGTTTTAATTTTATTTCAATCAATCGAAAAATTTGTGTTGACTGTGAGCATTATGCTACCGACATGGAATGTACTATGATACACTTTGCCTTGCTCCAACCCCACCTACGTGTCTCAGGATTGGAGACTGTGTATTTTCTAACAAACTCTATTACTTGATAAAATAATTATCTAAACTAGTATAATAAAGTCACGTTGAATAATAGATAGGAAATGGCAAGCTAAGGCTAAGGAAACCCTTTTATAGTATTAACTAAAACAAAAACAGAGGCGCAGGTAGCAGTAAGTCAGTCAGAAATTGATTCAAATTGCTGAGCCCCAAAGAGATTAGTTGAATGGCACTTAATTCTGAATGTCTGCCATGTGCTGACTGAGAGGTCAAAGGTCTTCTCCACAAAACAATATGCTAAGTATCAATACCTGTTAAGCTTTTAGATTCGAAGGAATTTTCATTAAGAGAGTTAATTCAATAATAAAAGCTTTTCATATTAAATAAATCGGCTAAGTATTTGTTTCTTAGCAAGAGGGATCGTAAACAATGTTCAAATGTCTCTGACCATGTTTGGAACATCATATCCCACTTGATTTGATCTGTCTTTTTCCCTATTGGGTGGATCGTGGAACATGTTGGGAAGCAAAAATGATTCAGAATTCCAACGAGTACAAGCATTGAGTACTCGGAATATTCCATTAACCATGACAATCACACTGCCTTGTTTCGGTGGATATTGACCTCACAAAAGTGTTTCAGAGATAGTAGGAACTGCTGATGCTGGAGAATCTGAGATAACAAGGTGTGGAGCTGGATGAACACAGCAGGCCAAGCAGCATCAGAGGAGCAGGAAAGCTGACGTTTTGGGTCTGGACCCTTCTTCAGAAGACCCTTCTCACAAAAGTGTTGCTGTGTTGTAAATGCTATACCCCTATATTCATCTGAAAATGTCAAAAAATCATAACTGAAAATTCAATATAGGCATTTGAATTGCTATTTTTTAATGAGAAAACTGGTTTAATTTAGTGTTGTAAGGTCGCTGGTTTTACTTGCTGTTTGCCCCCTATGGTAGGAAGTGTATTTGTGTTACAGTTTGGTGAGGGAGAAGCATTTTTACCTGACAATCCCCCCACCACCCCCACCACCCCCACCACCCCAACCCCCTGCCTCCCCACCACACTCTGGTTGAAGTGAGAATCATTTTCAGGGCTTACACATGATGATTTGTCGCTTGGGTGAAGCAATGGAAAGTATTTGATGTTTGTGCTACCACGTACAAGGGAGAATTACTTTCAGGCAAGGAGGAGATAAACTGTCTGCAATAAAGAACAAAATCATGTTTACCACTTTGTGAAATATCATGTGTCAATGAAATAAATGAGGATTAATCGATGTCACTGGGCAAAGGATGAATGTTGGTCAGAACAGTAGAAGAAATTGTCATCTGCTCTGGTGATATGGTGAACATGCGCTTCCAGAAGGCATTCAATACAATGCCACATGACAGACTTAAGAGGAAGACAAAGTTAAAGGACTTTGACAAGTTGTTGGAGTGGACAAGTTACAGGTGAAGTTAGCTGCACAGAAGTGTGTATTTTTGGTAGAAAGAACACAGAGAGACAATACAAAATAAAGGCTACTACCCTAAATGGTGTGCAGGAGCAGAGCGACCTGACTGTATCTGTATATGAATCATTAAAACAGCAGGAGAGGGAGAGAGAGCTGTTAATAAAGCATACTGAACTCTGGGCTTCGTTAATTGGAGCATAGAACACAAGAGCTGGGAAGCTGTGATGAATTTATACAGGACACTATTAGAAGTCAGCTGGAGTATTGTGTACAGTTCTGGTTACTATACTAATGCAGCAATGGTTTATAAGAATAGTTCTAAGGATGAGAAATGACCATCAGGAGGAAAGTTTGGTGAGGTGGGACTGTTTCCTTGAAGAGGGCATGACTAAGAAGAGATTTTATAGAGTATTTCACAATCATGAGCAATCTGGACAAAGTGGATATGGAGAATCTGTTCCCATTTGTAAAAAGGTCAGGAACCAGTGATACAATTTTAAAGTATTTTTCAAAAGAAGGAAACGCGAAGTGCGAAAGAACCTTTTCATATAGCAAAGTGGCGAGGGTTTGGAATGTACTTCCTGGAAGATTGGTGCTGGCAGGTTCAATTGAGACATTTCAAGAGGGTGTTAGAGGATTATTTAAATAGAAACAATGTGCAGTGTTTGGCAGAAAAAGCAGGAGATTGGCAATCACTTAAAATATTCAGACAGCCATTGATGGGCTGTACAGCCTCCTTCTGAACTGTGACAGTTCTGTGATTCCGTGCTTCTGTTAATAAGCCCTATCTTTGATTTCATCTTAAATGTTTTTGCTAGGGTGTTCATTTCAAAAGTTGGACTCCAAAAATCAGGGTTTGGAGAACACCCTTTGACCTATCTCAGTAAGGGATGGGAGTACAAAAGGAAATGGAGCAAATCAAACAAAACCTTGTTGCCTCGCTGATGAGGTGGGTAAAGCAATCAAAATTTAAATCCTCCACCATTTCCCCCTTTGTCCATGACACAACTTCGCACATATTTCAGCTACTTTGCAATCGGGAAACGTCCAGCAAATATGGGAGGGAAAATTAATGGAAGCATCATCAAAATACTAACTCTGCTGAAACAGTGAATACAAGTGTACACTGAAGCAGTAAACCAAAAGTACCAACATGCCAAGCCTGTTAATTAACTGGAAAGAAGGAGGAGTCAGAAGGACGCAAAACAGAAAGGAAAGTAAATCAATATGGAAGTATTTTGTTGAAAAACATCTCCCTGGTTTGTAGGTGCTGGAGATGCAATAGCCTAAAATTAAGCTGTTCAACTAATGTTAATTGGGATGCTTCAGGCAATGCAGCCTATGTGGGACACCCTCACTGTAAAGACGACATTGAGTATTAGAAGCATACAAAGTAGGTTGACCATGTCATCAAAAAGCCTTAATGTGGTACACAATATTCCATGTTGAACTACATTGCTGTGCACACACACACACACACACACACACACACACATACACGCACACACATACACACACAATCACACACACACAAAAATAGCTGGGCATGTTTTCAGAATTTCACAAACAAAGATAACCATGAAATTTTCAATGTTGACATATTTTTGAAGCTGTAGAGTTAGTAGAAATATTAGGTTCATCATCACAATCATCAGAGGGCTTTTTACGAACTTTTGTGCATCCAGATGATCCTGGATTTTGACAAAGGAGTCAAAGAAGTTAGAGGGCCTGTTAGGTTGATGTTAGCTTCTGTAATGGAAGCTCCGAAATGAAGTGCCTCTGTATTCGAAATGCAGCAGAGAGGAAGCTGTGCATTGATGGAGGAGAAAACTAGGTGACAATAATAGTATATTCACCAAGAGACTTTAGACATCACTTCTCCTTGATTCAAATCAAACAAGGCCAATTTGCTTGGTGATTGCCTTTCAACCTGTAATCTAACCTGTAGCCACACTGAAGAGTAAAAACAGCACTTTTAGTGACCATGAAGATCACTGTGGCCATAATTTTATATCAGGGACTTTTTTCTAGTAGGAGTGACGGCATTAATAACATAGCATTATTTGCCATCCATATTGGCACTAGAAATATGACAAAGGTCCTGTACTGTAGGAAAAAGTGCTTCATTGTTCTTTCTGACTACAGGGAAGCAGAATGAGTGGGACATGTCTTTGCCAGGTTAGTGTGATTGCAAATTGCACAGGATGTCAGTAACTGCACCCAACCTTCTCTCTAGGCCACATATGTTAGTGGGGAGATAGCCTTTGTGGTTGTGAGACTAGCAATGCATTTATATCCAGTTGGTGTGAGACTATGCACAGAAGGTCCTTTCTGCAAACACCTGTAACCTTGGCAGCAGATACATGCATGCTGCATTGGTTAATTATTCCCACCATCACATAAAAACAGAAGTAGGCTGTCAAATGACAAGAGATATCCTTTAGTACTCAGGCTGCTCTTTTGTGTTTGGAGAGTGTCTTTAAACTGGTGATGGTCTGTTTTGCGGATGGCATGGCTGTTTCCTTCATCTATCACTTCCTCTGGCAGTTTATTCCATTTATGAATCACCCTATGTATGAAAAGGTTGTGCCTCAGATCCCTTTTAAATCTTTCTCCTCTCACCTTAAAAGTATGCCCCCTAGTTTTGAACTCCCCCACCCTAGGGAAGGAACCTTTGCTATTCACCTTAACTATGCCTGTCATGATTTTATAAACCGCTATAAGGTGACCTCTCAACCTCCTACACCCCAGTAAAGAATGTTACAGTCTATCCTTCCTCAATCAAATGTTTTTAGCCAAGAATGTTTTCTAACATGTTAAGTTTTAAGACTAACTTCTGACAGACGCACCCTCAATCGTCATCAGCAAATAGTGTTGATTATTTATTTTCATAATTCCAGCTTGGATTTAATTCATTGATTAATTGATTAATCTGCACATAAAAATCACTAGCTGTTTGTCAAGATCAGGGGGCCATATTTGCAAAAAATAACACAGCAAAAGTGTGGGCATACAATGGAATAGAATTTTTTTTACCTGAAGGAGAGGTTGACATTAACAAACTTATGAATTCTTTACCAATCTAGTCAGCCCAACTAATGGGGGTATTGATCTTCCTCCCCTTTCAGAGTAGCAACCTGCTGAATCCTTCATACACACTTTTGAAATATTGAAAAATTCAATGTACTCTCCTTAAGCCACTAATATTCCAGTTGACTCTCATTAATGATCAGCCCTAGGCCTTTGTTTTCCTTAGAATATTACAACTGCACCGTTTGTAACTCATGGCTTTTAAATGTCTATAAATGTCTGGACACAAGTTGGTTGTACAAAAGATCCTAAGTCAATAAGGAAAGGGGATTTTGAATTTGGCAATTTCTGTTAAGGGTATAGCTTCTCACCAGTCTTAAATTATCATTTCTATTTTTGGTACACATTAATTATCTTGTATGACAAGGAGCTCTATATTTAACCTAAAAGCTACACTGGAATACAAAGTTCTCAACCTTTACTAGCCTTGTGTATTTGGAAACATTTAGAAGTTTGAAACCAATTATTTAGATGGAGGCAGAAGCATTCAATATGGCTTTTCAGTATACATTAAGTAAACCACCTTGCCTTAATAAAGAAAATGGAATCAAACATTATTTATTATCGAAAAAGGAACATAAATATCAACTGGTTGAAAGGTAGGAAACAAAAGTTGGAGTTATTGAATATTGTTCAGATTAGAGATGGTTGGAAATGATACAGCCTGCACAGCATGACACTGCAAGATAAATCCTCTGTACTGCTTATCATGGTGTAAGATTGGTCTGATAGATATACTGCTACAATCGTCTCTCCTGGTAGTGATCTCCAGGGGCTGCTTGAACTAGTGTGGTAGAGGAAAAATATCTGATAGATGAATGAGGAGAGACCCTGCCTTAAATGGGCTGAGGTTCATTGAGTGATAGCAACTTGGTACAATTACATTAGTATGATGGACATAGTTCCAATAACAATCAGGGAGACTCAATGGTAGGACTTACTCCTTTGAGATCCAAAGCTATTCCCCATCGAGTTAATGAGATATCAACATATTGGGGTGTGCTTAATGAACTTCTCAGTATTAACCCATTTAGACTCTTACATTTATATACATGTCCCCTGAAGCATTTTCCCCAATTATTAATATTATGCAACTGTATGTATAGTTTCATTTGCCATTACCCCATATCCCCACAAGTTTCCTACTTCACAAATTTGAGATGATCTGGAGATTACACTATTCTCCTAGAAAGACTTTTCTTTGGATTTGGAAGTTTGGTGGGTTTCTGGGTTGAAGACTGTTGATTCTGATTCTGTTCATAGCAGTATAAAGTCTGTAAAACCCGATAAACTGGAGAATCTATTTACTCCGTTTTCCTTCACTGAGGACTGCTTTCCTGATAATACAGGTAATTGCTCCATTGCAATCTCTGGAGGACCTTTAATTGCATCAATCTAGTTCACAGAGGCTTTTTTTCTCTTTTCAGCAGAATCCTGGATCTCAGAAGTAAGCTATTTCTTTCAATAGTGACTGGAATTTGTGGGCATTGGTCATTCAATCTCAGAGTTGGTTTCCATGGTGTTGTATGCATCACATCCTCAATCTCTGTGAGCAGATTTCTACACTTAATCATCTGACAAATTTGTGTTGAAGTATGTGGACTCTTCCCTTTAACTTGCGCATCAGTTGGATACTTTCATTCACCCACAGTGATTGTATTCTCAGTGAAATCAATATGTTCACTTGCTCAATCGTATTACGTGAGAATTGCTTCTTTCTTGACATGATCTATGTCACTGATACTGATGATTCTTCCTGGGAAGATACAGAAAATAAATCTTCTGATTGAACCTCTGTCTTCTCAGCTGCAGAATTCAGTCTGTCACATAGCTGTATTGAGTCTGAATCACTCCAGAAGGAAAAGCCACTACAAAACCAGCAATACTGGGAAATGAATGTTCTGGTCATACTGGAGTCCCATTTTGCGGTAAACAAGATGAGTCATGCCAGTATTTGCAAGCTTTTCTGTTTGTTTTACTTGTTGGACACTAGTTGAGGATTCAGCAGATTGGAAAACAGCAAATGTGACGCCACTGTTTAAAAAGGGAAGTAGACAAAAGATGGGGAATTATAGACCGCTTAGCTTAACCTCTGTAGTGGGGAAGGTGCTTGAGTCTATTATCAAGGAAGAAATAGCAAGGCATCTTGATAGAAATTGTCCCTTTGGGCAGATGCAGCATGGGTTCATGAAGGGCAGGTCATGCTTGATAAATCTTTTGGAATTCTGTGAAGACATTACGAGCAACGTGGACAATGAGGACCCAGTGGATGTGGTGTACCTAGATTTCCAAAAGGCCTTCGACAAGGTGCCGCACAAGAAGCTACTGCATAAGATAAGGATGCATGGCGTTAAGGGTAAAGTATTAGCATGGATAGAGGATTGGTTGACTAACAGGAAGCAAAGAGTGGGGATAAATGAGTGCTATTCTAGCTGGCAGTCAGTGACTAGTGGTGTGCCTCAGGGATTGGTGTTGGGACCGCAATTATTTACAATTTATGTAGATGATTTGGAGTTGGGGACCACGTGTAGGGTGTCAAAGTTTGCAGATGACACTTTGCAGAGGACTGTGAAACTTTGCAGAGGAACATAGATACATTGAGTGAGTGGGCAAAGGTCTGGCAGATGGAATACAATGTAAATAAATGTGAAGTCATACATTTTGGTAGGAGTAATAGTAAAAAGGATTATTACTTGAATGGTAAAAAGTTGCAGCATGCTGCTATGCAGAGGGACCTGGGTGTCCTTGTGCATGAATCACAGAAGGTAGGTCTGCAGGTACAACAAGTAATTAGGAAGGCAAATGGAATTTTGTCCTTCATTGCTAAAGGGATTGAGATTAAAAGCAGAGAGGTTATGTTGCAGCTGTAAAAGGTGCTGGTGAGGCCACACCTGGAGTACTGTGTGCAGTTTTGGTCTCCTTACTTGAGAAAGGATGTACTGGCACTGGAGAGGGTGCAAAGGAGGTTCACTAGGTTGATTCCAGAGTTGAGGGGTTTGGCTTATGAGGAGAGACTGAGTAGACTGGGATTATATTCATTGGAATTCAGAAGATTGAGGGGGGATCTTATAGAAACATATAAAATTATGAAGGCAATAAATAAGATAGAAGTAGAGAGGATGTTTCCACTGGCAGGTGAAGCTAGGACAAAAGGGCATAGCCTCAAGATTAGAGGGAGCAGATTTAGGACTGAATTGAGAAGGAACTTCTTCACCCAGACGGTTGTTAATCTATGGAATTCCTTGCCCAGTGAAGTAGTTGACGCTACTTCAGTAAACGTTTTTAAAGATAAGGTAGATATTTTTTTGAACGATAAAGGAACTAAGGGATACGGTGAGAATGCAGGTAAGTGGATCTGAGTCCACGAAAAGATCAGCCATGATCTTATTGAATGGCGGGGCAGGCTCGAAGGGCCGGAATGCCTACTCCTGCTCCTAGTGCTTATGTTCTTATGTTCATCAAAGAGTTCAAGTTGGGTGTAATGCTCATTTCCTTTCTGATGATTTGCATTTCTTCACAAACTTTGCAGTTTCTTGCAGTCTGAGTTCTCTTCAGTGTTTATAGGAGTGGAAACCATTTATGCTAAGCTTGTATATCACAAGTTCACATCTTGCTGACAGAACAAAAACAAATTTCTTATACCAGCATAGCTAATCTCAATAAATTATATTTTCTGTTTGGGTTCTGAGAACTTGTTTTAAGTTGTTTCTATGGCCCTTGATTTCCTTTCATGTAGCTGTGCCTCGTGATGCCTGCCTGCTGCAGCAGTAACACTCAATCTAAACAGTAAGTACTTTGTTTATTTCCAGCTTTCGTAGCCTGTAAACTGCACACTTTTTCTTTAAGTTTTCCCTTGTAATCAGGCACCTCAACTTTACTCATATATCCCCCAATATCTGTTTGTTCTCAGAATGAGCCATGATTTGGAACAACTCCTACAGATTATTGGCATTTGATACAATGTTTAACAGTCTTGCTGTTCTAGTTCACACTCTCTGATGCACCTCATACCAGGTCAGAAATGGTTTTTCCAATTGACTGTAGGTTCTGCAATGTAAAATGTATATACAATATACAGATATTTCATGCATCTGACATGTCTATCATGTTCTCAAACTCAATGGAGATGGGCAGGCAATCAGGCCAGGTAAGCCCCCACTAAGGGGAGATTTGGGACAAGTCTTTTCCAATTATTGATGTGCTGCTCTCAGTATATGAAGAAGCTGAATAAATGTGATCTCCTGATTACTGGCCAAATGGCCATCAGAGCTGAAGGCTTCATTCCCTAATAGAAGGTTATGGGGATTAACGGCTAAAATCTTTCCATGACGACTCCCATATAAGGGCTTCTGCTCCAGCCCAGTGTCCACAATGCCTTGTGTTTCTATTTGTTGATTTCTCTCCAGGCAACATAGGGTGGTTCCGTGCTCTTCTTACTGTTGCACAATGCCATTCCTAGCACCACTGGAAGTAGCTGTAAGAAAATAATATTCTAGCCCTGAGAGGTTTTTACGAGTTTTATTGCAGACAGTAGCTGAGGTAGAGGCCATTCCAATCTTTAAATGAAAAGAAATTGAACATTTGACACAGCAGAAGATCCAGGACTATGGCGAGAATAGGGCAGCACGATTATTCTTATGATTGAATTGATTTAGTGAGTCTTACTGCAGAAATGATGGGCCAAATGGTCGTCTTCTGTAGTGGAGAGATATACATAGTGCGATATAAATATATCGGAGGAATTTCATTTTGCCTGAGTTTAGCCACTATCTCTGAAAAGTTCCAGCTGAAACCATCAGGAGCTATGAAAAGGGACCATGATCACGAAGCAACACCAGTCCCAATGATGCAAAACTCACAACCGGATACTAATGAGAAAAGAACCAGCAAGGCAACTGTTGTTTGGAGCTGTGTTTTATGACTGAAATCTGTGCAGTAATTATGCAGAATGATAATGCCTCTTAACCTTTGCATTGCAATCAATTGGGAAAACATTTGACTCAAAACTAGCAGTTAAAATATTAAGTGGTTTGTCATTGAATGATGATCAATTCAAATCTCTCCCTTGTGTGAGGAAAAAGAAACTGTGATAGCAGGTCTGCAAAATTATCTCCAAGGCTGTTTTGGACGTATGAATTCGTGCAACAAGATATCAAGATCGAAAGCTATGATTCATCTGCATATAATTAGAAACACATAATTTATAGAGGAAAAAAGAATCACGAGTCCTGTTTATTGAGTCTCTAACACTGTTGACAGCTTTTTAAAATTTTCTGTGATAATTTCTTCTGATCTCAGACTAAGACTTCTGTGGATGGATTGAGTGGATGCCTTTGCTATCTGTTTGTGTGACATTCCTTTCAGCTTTAAACCACTTACAGTAAGAAGGTTTATTCCTGTGCTGAAATAGTAATGAGAGGATTGTTCCACACGCACATTAAGAGGTAGATTTTACCTTTCATGGCAGACAGTAGACTGGCTTCCTATTATAAATCCTTCCTGGTTGGGCGGTTGGTTGACTACCATTGGTTTACCGTTGTGCTAAAGGTTAAAATCTATCTCTTGAGTGTTCATCCTTCAGCATTGAAAAGAGAAATCTCTAAAGTGATTATGGCACTTTAAATCCAGCCTTATTCGAGTAAAGTGCTGTTAATAATTTATGTAAAATACCATAAGCAGCAGCTGCCTTTATGTTTGAATAATCTGGTAATGGGTATACAATGAGTCAGATCGTGATAGACTCCAACATTTTTTTTAAAGATACAAAACACACAAAATTGCCCTTTCATCTCAATTCTGTCATCTCCATCACTTCTATTTATGAGATATGAATACATTGCTCAGTTCAGGAGAACATATTTTAACAAATCTCAACCCAATAAAATGGCGCAGTTTTTAATTTTTAATGCAGTTTCACTAGATTGCTGTCTCACGCCTGATCTGAGCTCCCTTGTAATAAAGTCAATTGTTTTAAACAAATACACTATTCCTTATGCATTGGCATTAACATATGATTGGATACTTGACTTGAAATTGTGTTAATTGTTTAGTGGGCTTTTTTTCTCTCAAAATCAGCGATTGATTATTTTTCAATGCCAATGCTTGTAGCACTGCATACATTGCCTTCTTAAGTGGATATTATCTATGAGAAGCTGTTCTAGCCATAACCTGCATTTACAGCTCTCTCCATTCCATCATACAATATAAAATCTTAGTTGAAGTTATGATTATAGATAGCATAGATTTGTTTTTCTAAGCTCCTGAAGTCAGTTGAATCCCATAATCACATCCCAACCCATAACCCTCATTACTCTATGGCACAGTAATTGCTAGACTATTCCTCTGGGAGCACTTCAATACACATCAACATGGATGGAAGATAGAGCTGTACCTTTAGAGCCCAGCAACACATACAGTGCTTTTGACTTACTCTTGAGTAGAGTGACATGTTGGTAAGGTGCTACTTTGGGGCAATGTGGTTGATGGATAGGGTGGAAGGTGTAGCTGGAAGGTGGTTAGGGTGGCAGGTGGCGAGGATGATCGGTCAGAAGGTGCAGTTGGGTAAGGTGGCAGTTGGTGAGGATGCTTTGTGATGAGGGTGTAGGCTCACAGGCGTGTGATGTGCATAGACAGGCGATTGGGAAAGTGTGTTGTGGGCTGTTTGGATGGGTTGAAGTTGTCAGGTGGATGAATGTCAGCATGGTCAGGAGGAGTAATCAGACCATGTTAATGGGGTTGTTGGAGTTTCGGGGGATAAACTGGGTGTTAGGAATGGTGGTAAAGGGAGTGAACGGGAGTTGGATTGCCACTGGCTCTAACTGGGGACAGTCCTATATTTACCTAGTAGTTAGAGTAAGATTTTTCTGTGTAATAGTTCCTGTGTATCTCTCCAGTTTAATACATTGGAACAGTCCATAGTCAGAGTATTTATTGGAGATTACTGAGGAGTGGGGGAGTTGCCTACCGCAAGCTGAGGACGATGTAACCATGTCTGACAAGCTAAGTCAGGGAGTCCATAAAAGCAAAATAAAAAATATACAAAGTGGTGAAGATTCGTTGAAAGCTAAAGTCTTTGGAAGCCTTTAAAAAACAGCAGACAATAACTGAAAAAGCCATAAGTGGGGAGAAGATGAAATATGAGAATAAGCTAGCTTTTAACATAAAAGAAGATTAGAAGAGTTTTGTTTTGAAGATATATAAAAAGTAAGAGAGACCACTGGAAAATGAGGTTGGGAAGTAGTAATGGGGGACAAAGAAATTGTAAAGGACCTGAATCGGTACTTTGCATCCGTTTTTACAGTGGATGATGCCAGCAGCATACCAGAACTTCAAGACAGTTGGGGGCAGAGGTGAGTATACTGACCATCACTAAGCAGAAGATGCTGGGGAAGCCGAAAAATCTGAAGGTGGATAAATCACCTGGACCAGAAGAACTACACCCTACAGTTATAGAGTCATAATCATAGCTTCATACAGCACGGAAACAGACCCTTTAGCCCAACTCGTCTGCACCAACCAGGTGTCCCAATCTGACCTAGTCCCATTTGGCTCATATCCTTCTAAATCCTTCCTATTCATATACTCATCCAGATGCCATGTAAATCTTATAATTGTACCAGCCTCCACTACTTCCTCTGGCAGTTAGTTCCATACATCAACCACACTCTGCATGAAAAAGTTACCCCTCAGGTCTTTTTAAATCTTTCCCCTTCTCACCTTAACCCTATGCTTTCCAGTTTTGGACTCACCACCCTAGGAAAAAGACCCTGGCTATTCACACTATCCATGCCCCTCATGACTTTATAAACTTCGATAAGGTCACCCCTCAACCTCCAATGTTCCAGGGAAAAAAATGCCTCAGCCTATTCCGCCTCTCCCTATAGGTTCTGAAGGAGATAGCTGAGGAGAGTGCAGAGGCATCTGTGGTAATCTTTCAGGAATCACAGGAGTCAGGGAGGGTCCCAGAGGACTGGAAAATGGTTAATGTAACATCACTATTTAAGAAGGGAGAGAGGTGATAGCCTAGTGGTATTATCATTGGAAGTTAATCCAGAGACCAAGGTAATGTTCTGGGGACCTGAGTTTGAATCCTGCCGTGGCAGATAGTGGAGTGAATTCAATAAAAATCTGGAATTAAGAGTTTAATGATGACCACAAATCCATTGCTGATTGTCAGGAAAAACCTGTCTGGTTCACTAACGTCCTTTAGGGAAGGAAACTGTCACCCTTAACTAGTCTGACTTATATGTGACTCCAGATCCAGAGCAATGTGGTTGACTCTTAACAGTGCTCTGGGCAAGTGGGGATGGGTAATAAATGCTGGCCTAGCTGGCGATACTCTCATCCTGTGAATGAATTTAGTAAAAGACAGAAAATAGGAAATTATAAGTCAGTCAACCTGACCTCCGTCATTGGTAAGATTTTAGAGTTCATTTTTAAGGATGAGATTGCAAAGTACTTGGAAGTGCATGAGTCAGTACAGCTTTATTAAGAGGAGGTCATGGCTGATAAATCTGTTTGAATTCTCTAAGGAAGTAACAAGCACGTTAGTCAAAGCACAGCCACTGGACATGATCTATTTGGATGTCCAGGAGGCCTTTGATAAGGTGCCACACAGGAGGCTGCTAAAGCAGATAAGATCCCATGGTATTAGGGACAAGGTACTGTCATGGATAGAGAATTGATTGACTGGCAGAAGGCAGAGCGTGGAGATAAAGGGGTCTTTTTCAGGAGGGCTAGTGGAGTTCTGCAGAGGTCAGTGTTGGGAGCACAATTATTCACATTATACATTAACAATCTGGAAGAAGGAACTGAGGGCATAGATGCTAAGCTTGCAGATGATACTAAGATATGTGGAGGGGCTGGTAGTGTTGAGGAAGCAGTGAGGCTGAAGAAGGGCTTGGACAGGCTAGGAGAGTGGGCAATGTGGCACAAGGCACATGATGTGGGAATGTGAAAGGTGATGCTATCAAAGTAAGGATACACTGGCTTTGGAGGGAGTTCAGAGGAGGTTTAGACAAATGATCCCTGGGGGTAAAGGGCTTGTCATATGAGGAACAGGTTGAGGACCCTGGGTCTGTACTCAATGGAGTTTAGAAGGATAAGTGTGGATCTGATTGAAACTTACAGAATATTGAGAGGCCTGGGTAAAGTAGATGTAGAGAAGATGTTTTCACTAGTAGGAGAGACCTGAGGACATAGTCTCGGCAAAGTGAACTCAAATGACCGTTTAGAACTGCAAAGAGGAGGAATTTCTTCAGCCAAAGGATGTTTAGACAGGGTTAGATAGGTTCTTGATTAGTAAAGGATTGAGGTTTATGGGGAGAAGGCAAGAGAATGGGTTGGAGAAACATACCAGTCACGATTGAATGGTGGAGCAGAATTGATTCGCCAAGTGACCTAATTCTGCTCCTGTATCATATGATTCTATTGAAGATCAAACATCCTTGACAATTTCCATGGAGCTTGTTGTAGCAGGTGTCCCATTGGGTCTCAGCACACATCCTGGGATCTCAGCGTTGTGTAATTTACATTGATGTGGACTTCCATTGGCTTAGTTCGTTAATTTGGGGACAAGATTAGAATGATATCAAACAGACTTCCCAGTTTGGTTGCTATCTGATTTAAGAGGGGTTGCTTCAGGAATGGTAAAAAGTGACTGAGGGATATATTTTGTGATTGTAATCTTGTTACTATTGTTTTATGGTAGCTATGGTGAACATGCAGGTTTAAGAGTTAGGGTTAGACTCACACTGGTCCACATCTTGTGAATGCTCAAATGTAAGAAGAGTTACAATTAGAATGTAACCAGTATTTGTGGAGTTGTAGGCCAATCAATCAGTAACTAATGAGGGCAGAGGAGAGAAGAAGGGGAGAAAATAACATTAAATAACAAAAAAATTAGATCATTTGTCCTGAAGATAATATTAAAGTGCTGATCCAAGGTCAATTCCATTTCCAGAACCCCTGTAATCTCTCATTAATGTCATCACAAATTACGTTTCTGTACCATGCCCAGAACAACATCTATCTGAACCTACAGGCAGTTAGTTGTGCAGAAGCTGCACACTCATACATGAGAAGAAATTCTGGAGTCAGGGAATTCTCACAATTTATCTCAAGTATCTGCTTTCAGAGCGCAGAAGTTACACTGGCTTTTGGGGACATGCCTTGTGTTATTCTGACACTTGAGCAGAGATGCAGAATTTTTTGCAGTCTCGATGTTAATGTCAGATAATAATTTTATCCAAAAAAGAGAATCTAACCATCACAGCTTGACTTTCAATAGCATTGTCATTGCTGAATCCCCCATTAACAACATCCTGGGAATTATCATTGACTAGAAACTTGGACAAACCATTAAAATAAAGTGGCTACATGAACAGGTTAGAAGCTAGGAATCTTGTAATGAATGATATAAGACTCACCTTCTGATTCCTCAAATCTGTCTACTATTTACAAGGAACAGGTCAGAAGTGTGACAGAGTAGTCCTCACTTACCTTGATAAGTGCAGCTCCAACAACATTCAAGAATTTCACAAAATGCAGGTCACAGCAGCTGCATAATTGGCATCACATCCACAAACATCCCTCCAACGCCGACACTCAGTTGCATTACTGTGTACCATTTACAAGATGCACTGCAAAAGTTCATCAAAGTTTCTTAGATAGCATCTTCCTAACCCTCAACTACTACCAACTGAAAACACAAGGGCAGCAGATACTTTGGACAACCACCACCCAAACATTGCCTCCAAACCACTTACCATCCTTACTTAAAAATATATCACTGTTCATTCATTAATACTGGATCAAAATCCTGAAATTGCCCTACTCCCAATACCAACGCTGACACAAATTTATCACCATATCTGTTCGGCCTGCTCACCTGGTGGGACGGGGCATGCCCAGGATGGGGACAGTGCAGGCTGGAACATTCTTGGTAAGACTGTGTATAAGAATATTTCAGGCTGTTGCTTGCTAGAATTGTGGGATGTCTCTCCCCATTTTGGTACAAACACCCACATGTTAGTAAGGAAGCATCAAATCAGCTTGTCAGGGCTGGGTTTCCCATTGTCATTTGTGATGCCTAGATTGATGTTAGATGGCTTGTCCAGATTCATTCCTTTCTTTAAGCTTTGTGGTGGTTTTGATGCAACTGAGTGGCTGATTTGACCATTTTGGAGAGCAGTTGTGAGTCAATCACATTGGTTAGACCAGCTAAGGATGACAGAATTCTTTCCTTAAATACATCAGTGAACTTAACGGTTTTTCATAACAATTGACAAGGGTTGTAGTAATACCATTACGGTAGATTTATTTTACTTTGAGATTTTATTGAATGCAAATTTCATCATCTGCCGCCTCGGGATTTAAACCAATGTTCCCAGAACATTACCTGAAGGGTTTGGATTACTAGCCAAATGACATTATCATTGTGTTACCACCTCCTTGTGACTGCAACACTCGGATGTATTGACAGCTCCATTTTAGTGACTGTGCACAAAGTCAGTTTCTGAACTCTCTAAAAGCATTGCTTCAGCATGGGCTAGCTGCTCTGGTTATTCACTGATTCCATCCACCTTCTCCAAGGATGGCCATGACCCATGCTCTTCATGGGCATCAAGAACCTCACCTGTCTGCGTTACCATGTTACACAATCAGCAGTAAACCATGGCGATGTGCAACAACTGAGATGGCCTCCAGACCAATCGAATCATCACTAGGATTTCACTTGCATGCTCCCTGCTACACACTTGAGGAGACACAACAATGATCATACCACTCATTCTGCAAATGGGCTTTATGCTTGGATCAAGAGCCCTGCCTTCAAAACATATCTATGGTTACCTAGCAGCCACACGTAGAGGCACCCAACATTGCCTTAAGGTTATAGCCATGGCAACTGTCAGGGATTTTATAGCAACTAGGCTGATTCACCTGGTAACTGAACATTAAGGATATGAAAGTCCTTCCTAATTAACAAATATCCTTAATTGCTCCAGTGGTTGCTTTATTGTCAAATGGGCGCAGTCTGTTGCACACTGCACAAGAAGGATGTCCATGATTAAAAGCAAAATTCACTGCCCTCTGGGCCTGATAGGTCCTGTCAGCTGTGCAAGGGGATATAGTCAGAACCCTCATGCCTATGGTATCTGATACCCATGTTGTGAATGAACGTGCAGCAAATTGCAAAATGCTACAATATCTGCACCCCACCCTGAAATGGTGCGGAGATTCACAGCCATATGATCTTCACAGTAATGTACGTTGGATATCCACCTGCTCCTTAGGTGTGGTAACATCACGTTGTAGCTTGTGACCAGCTACCACAAGGTGAATGGTTTTCTGTAGCCTGCTTTAGTGAAAGATTGCCCTTAGACAAAAGATCCTACAGCAGTAGGAGCATGTTCTTCACCCCCTACCCTTTGGGCAATGTGTCTACTGCACTCTAACACCTGCCAACTCGCAAGTTCTTGTTTTGTGAGGCAGTTAGGACCTGAAAATGTTAACTAATTTCATGAGTAAGATCTGCTAAACAGGCAATAAAGGACTGTTCCTGGGAAGAGCAAACCAGACTCCACTGTATGTATTAGCAGCTCTCCATGCAATAGTTGTTGTACTCTAATGTGGTTCTGATTGATTTACAGGAAACAATTGTGCCTCTTAGATTTAATGTAACTAGTGATTATGTAGTACGTGGTAACCCCTTACTGTTTAAGCTGAAAGCCTATCTTCTGGTGAAATGTTTGTATAGACCCCATATGGTACCAGGAGGTTGACTAATACCAGCAAGAAACACTGGTAGTGGTGAATCTACCCAAGGTATTCCAGACAACTGTAGCAGAAACAATTATATACAAAACTTCTGATTACCAAAAAGGTCCAGCCAAACACTGAATATGTGGACTCTGTGTCTGCTAACATCCTTCAAGCCACTTCTCTCCTCAGTCCAGTTGACTTTGAATTTAAATATCTACAACAGCCACAGTACCCAGTTGATACCATAATACTTAGAGCAGCATTGTAGCCTCTACAAGTGATCAATCCTGCTGGTTCACCTCTTTATTTTTTAGCCTGTTATGTCCAAATAACTGAACAATGCCTTCCCCCTGTGCAGCCACCTCAATGAACTGCCAATGTGCTGACCCAGCATGGTTACCCTTTACCACGGAAAATAAATCTCAAATCATTGTGTTAATTGTAACTTTAATTGGTCTCAGTTAATTACTCGTTGGTACTGGGTGGGTAGCTGTTGCAGACATGAACTGTCTCTGACTCAGTGCTGTGGAGGTGGAACATGTCAGGTTGAAGACTTGTGCCTTTGTTTGAGGAAAACGCACCTGGCTGCCTTCAAAACTACCTCCTTGCTGGTTCCTTGAAATTGAACACAGGCAGACAGGATACTGAGGAAGGCATTGGGTACGCTTGCCTTCATTGGTCAGTGAATCAAATAAAGGAGTTGGGATGTAATGTTGCAGCAATACATTGGTTAGGCCACTTTTAGAATATTGTGTTCAATTCTGGTCTCCTTGCTGTGGGAAAGATGTTATTAAGCTTGAAAGGGTTCAGAAAAGATTCACAAGGATATTGCTGGGGTTGGAGTGTTTGAGCTATAGGGAGAAGCTGAATAAACTGAGATGATTTTCCCTGAAGCATCAAAGGATGAGGGGTGACCTTATAGAAGTTTGTAAAATCATGAAGGACATGGTTGGAGTGAATAGTCAGAGTCTTTTCCCCATGACAGGAGAGTCCAAAACTAGAGGGCATAAGTTTAAGGTGAGAGGGGAAAGATTTAAAAGGGACCTAAGGGGCAACTTTTCCACACGGAGGTTGGTGCATATGTGGAATGAGCTGCCAGAGGGGATGGCGGAGGTGGGTACAATTACAACATTTAAAAGGCATCTGGATGGGTATATGAGTAGGAAGGGTTTAGGTGGATATGGGCCAAATGGTGGAAAATGGGACTAGATTAATTTAGGATAACTGGTTAGCATAGACAAGTTGGACTGAAGGATCTGTTTCTGCGCTGTACATCTCTATGACTGTATGACTCAGATTCTGCCCTAACTTTCCCATTTGATCAGGGCCATTCATCAAAATTAACAGTAAATATTTGTCGTCTTGACTGCTCTCTTATAAACACGCTTCATAGTGGTCACCGGAACATTTTGATTCAAAGACAAAACAATTAAGTTGAACCTGGACAGTTTTCCTTCGTCTGAAATGTCGAATAGCAATGGCTTAGAAAGAGCAATATAGAAGATATAAATCCTGAAATAATTTGACAATGCCAAGCTGTTGTTTGAAAAGTATGAAGATTCGTGGGAGGAAGGAAGATTGGAAGGAGATAAGCAGTTGCAATTCCAAAATTCTAATGAGTTACCTCCCTGTCTGTAAGGTACAATTACCAATTAGAAGGACACCTAGGTATGACTACGTCTTGGACAGTAGGTTTGTTAGCAGATTATTTGTACTCTACCCAAGTTTTTTTTCCCACTGTGGTCAATGGTTAATCTCAAGGTTCTAGTAAAGACACTTGTCTGCCTAAAGTATGAAATCAACGATTCAGTCCCAATGCATCCCATTAAACCTACTCCTTTGACCGAGACTTTACAATTTACTTTCTTCACCCACTACACCTCCTGAGGCGCTGTTCTGTGTAAGTACTTCAATCTTCCAAAATTAAGTAAAGTAAAACTCTGGAAAATTTATCCATCTGTAATCGCTTTAAACTATTACTCTCCAATAGCACAGGAACCAAATAATTCTTGCGGGATAAGTGGTCATTCGAATAATCACTGAACCAAGTCTTGTTCAGATTTTAAATATATTTAACTCGATCATATTTACTCCAGTGATATTAAATTGCATTCTACAACTCATTCTTTCACACTTAAAACTATGAGCTGAATCTTACAAGTCTTCACTAAGTCTGGGTGGGTCAATGTTTTTGGATGGTATTTTGCCACAAGACGTAACGAGATTTTGTGTCCTGTCCCAACAAACTCACCTCACTTGCTACTTACCACGCACCTACGGCATCTCTCACATCTGATTTCTGTCCCATCTCACCACCTGCTGTTTCCAGAACAGCTTGCCTTGCAGCGGATATCCACACAATGCCCATCATCCTTTGCTTCTGTGCCATCTTTAAAAGGCCTCTGTGCAGTGAGACAAGCATTGGTAATCGCCATTGTCCATCACTGTCAATATAATGGCACAGCAGCGACAAAACCACACCGCCCATGTTACCTAACTGGCATGACTGAGTTTCCCTCATATATGTGATGTGGTGTGAATATGTGATCTCAGGAAATACTTGTTCACACAGCAAGTAGTGAGGGTTTGGAATGTACTGCCTGGAAGTGTGATGGAGGCAGATTCAGTGGACACATTCAGGAAGGCAATGGATGATTATTTGAATTGAAATAATGTACAAGGATATGAGGAAAAAGCAGGAGATTGGTAGTACATAATGATGCCCAATTGAAGAGCTGTGCAGATAAAATGGATTGAATGGCCTCCTTCTGAGCTGCAACACTCTATACATCACATGCAATTCCATTCTTTCACTCTAGTCACTGTCCAACCACCAGGCTGCATCCCGTCTGAACACCCTCTTGAAGTCAGTCTTCCCCTGTCCCATTGAGCATTGTAAAATCAAATTTTGTCTTTGTCCAGTAGAGGAACATCATATACAGGCCACCAATGGGACAAATACAGAATCAAACATGAGCTTTTATTTACAGAAAGCAAAAGGAAACGACAATAAAGCAAATAAAGGCTGAAAATTGCACCTGCAAATTGCACCTGCAATGCCAACCATATTTCAGCATCATGACTAAAGATTTAACAGACAATGATTTCATGCAGCACCAAGCTCTCTTCGATTCGGTTGTTCTGTCTGGCTTGAGTGCCCGACATAACTGAGCTCTGTCATGGATAATGTCAGCTTCCTTCACCTCAAAGTCTCCATTCTTTCCCTGGGGAGACTGGTCCCATCTCCCTGGTTTTGTAGCATCCAGCACAGTGCCCTGTTGCCTGCCCGTGTATTGCAGAGCACAGCACTAGAGAATAAAGTGGCACATGCTGTCCAATCTGTACTGGAGAACACCCTGTGTCCCAGACAGCAAAACTGCATCTTCAACAGCCCAGTCACCTACTCCATCATGGCCATGATAACTTCAACATCATTGAGCTGCCCCTAGTTCAGTTTGCCACCCGTGGCAGATAGCAAATCTCCTTTGACCAGCTTCTGATCCCAAAACAACCTCACTCTCTGCATGCATGGCATCTGGTCAATAAAGTGATTGCAAATCCAGTGTCGCTGTGTCTTGCAAACAGCTGATACATGTTTTTGACACAACAATGTCAAGATGTCCACTTTCAGTACCGGCCCCATCTAGTTGCCAGGTAGCCTCTTTACTGCCTGCATGTCCCTTATAACCTCAAAAGCTGCAACAGCCCATATCCACCATGTGAAGACCCAGTACACCAAACTTCATGTACAACAGTCCTCCTTGCCTCCTGAAACATTACACCTCAATGATGCCCACCCTGTTCCTTTTCACTTCCCTTGTGGAGGCCACAGTGTTGGTCACTGCCACAAATCCCATCCCCTTCCCATACCCTAGTATGCCCTCAATGTTTTGCATTCTCCCTATTAATCATGAATTTCCCCAGCCACCATCCTTATCCCCACTTCTAAAGATGCCTCTGCATATCTACCCCCACCACTCAGTCTTCACTCCTCCACCCCTTCAATAATTGATTCCCCATCAGTTCTTATCTCGCTGTTGTTGTTTGTAAAAATCATAAAGGATGGTCCCATCACACTTGTCTAATTCTGCCACACACCTTGCCATAGCCCACATCACTCAGACCATTACAGACTTCATCTTACCTCTCAGAATCATTCCTGTTTCTTTATTAAAAAAATGAAGTTCACATGTCTCGCTGCCGGTTTGATAGTAGAAACTGCAGAATTATGGAATATTTCAAATATGACCTGAGAACAAGGTTAACGTTATGTTTACACACCCAAATGCCTTTGAGATTTACCATAATATTGTTTGATGACAAGTAGTTTTAGAAGTGATTAAAAAATCATTCACAAAGCTTATTCCATGTCCCGTTTTACTGAAGGTAACCTTTTTTATTGTGTTCATAAATTGTCGTTTCCTGTTCAAATATGCATCACTTTACATTTATCTGAATTGAATGCCATCTGCCAATCCAAAGCCCATCTGCTCAACTGGTGTTGATCTTTCTAAATGCTGTTTATCTTCCTTATTAAAAAAACAAACAAAAATCTCCCAAAATCTCACCGAGTTTTAGGCTTATGTAAGTTATGTATGTCCCCAATTCACTCCAAACTAACTCAAACCATCCATCAAAATCGACAATATCAAGTTATTTATTTTAATAATATCGTCAGATCTTCCAAAACTTTAGACTTTTTTTTAAGAGTTATAGGACCCACATCATCAAGTCTATCTATCATGCAAACAACCTTTTTTTTTCTTGCCATCAATCTCATAATCCTGCTCGGAATTGTTTCCAGGTCCTCTGCATTACCCACTGAATAAGGGATGGTAATTATGTGAGGCATGGCACTTACCAGCGGAGAATTTTCCACCAGATTCCCACTGACTCCAGTTTCCTGAGGATTCCTTGATGCCATACTCGGTCTTAATGCCAAGGTCAGTCACTTTCACCTTACTCTGCATTCAGCACTTTTGTCCATGTTTGAATCAAGGTTGTAATGAAGTCAGGAGCTGAGTGTCGCATGACGAACCTAAACTGGGCGTCAATGAGCAGTTTAAAAACCAAAAGATAGTAGGAACTGCAGATGCTGGAGAATCCAAGACAACAAGGTGCAGAACTGAATGAACACAGCAGGCCCAGCAGCATCATAGGAGCAGAAAGGCTGACGTTTCGGGCCGAGACCCTTCATCAGAAATGGGGGAGGGGAAGGGGGTTCTGAAATAAATAGGGAGAGAGCGGGAGGCGGATAGAAGATGGATAGAGGAGAAGATAGGTGGAGAGGAGACAGACAGGTCGAAGAGGTGGGGATGGAGCCAGTAAAGGTGAGTGTAGGTGGGGAGTTAGGGAGGGGATAGGTCAGTCCAGGTAGGACGGACAGGTCAAGGGAGCAGGATGAGGTTAGCAGGTAGGAGATGGGGATGCGGCTTGAGGTGGGAGGAGGGGATAGGTGGGAGGAAGAACAGGTTAGGGAGGCGGGGACGAGCTGGGCTGGTTTTGGGATGCGGTAGGGGGAGGGGAGATTTTGAAGCTTGTGAAATC
>NC_063357.1:33900253-34101608 GCF_021869965.1 Rhincodon typus | reverse complement strand
GTTTTCTCCTTCACAGATGCTGCCAGACCTGCTGAGCTTTTCCAGCAACTTTGTTTTTGTTATCAATGAAAAGTTTGTTGCTTGGTAAGTGTTGCTTGTTAGCACTGTTAATAACCCCTTCCATGATTGAGAATAGACTGATGGAGTAGTGGTTAGCTGTCTTCGATTTATCCCATTTTATTTGTGAATGGAATATACTTGGACAATTTTTCACATTGTCGGGTAGATGCCAGTGTTGCAGCTGTAGTGGAACAGCTTGGCTATAGGTACAGCAAGTTCTGGAGCACGAGTCTTCAGTACTATTGTTGGAATATTATCAGCGTTAATAGCCTTTGCAGCATCTTGTGCTTCCAGCTGATTCTCGATTGGGATCTGTGGTGCTGGGGATGCCAAGATGAGGGAGAGATGGATCTTCCCTTGGCACTTCTGGCTAAACATTGTTGCACTGATGTGTTAGTGTCTCCTATCAGTTGTGGAGCCTCCTCCTCCAATGAGTTGTTTAATTGTCTACTACTATTCATGACTGGATGTGAATAGAACTGCAGATCTTTGATCTGATCCATTGGTTGTGGAATTGCTCAAAGCTGCCCATCACTTGCTGCTTATGTTGTTTGGCAAACAAGTAATCTGGTGTTATAACTTCACCAGGTTAACAATTCATTTTTAAGTATTCCTGGTACTGATCCTGACATGCCCTCCTCTACTTTTCATTGAGACAGAGATGAGCCCCTGGCTCAATGGTAATGATGGAATGGGGGAGTATGTTGGTCCATGAGTTTATATATTGTGTTTGAATATAATTCTGCTGCTGATGATGGTCACAGTGCCTCATGAATACCCCGTTTTTAGTTTCTAGATCTGTTCAAAATCTCTCATTTAGGACTATACAACATAATGCAGAATTTTCTTAATGTGCAGGCAGGACTTGATCACAGCAAGGACAGTACAGTGGTCCCTCAGAATAATACTGTCATGGGCAGTATTACTGTCATTTACAGCAGGCAGATAAGTAAGGAAGAATTAAATTATGTTTTCCCTCTTGTTGGCTCCTTCAGCACCTGCCACAGCCCAATCTAACAGCAATATCCTCAAGAGATTAGGGTGGGATGTAAATGGGAAAGCTAGTCAATTGAGAACTATGAACACCGATAAGATCAGTTGGGGAGATGATCTTGAATATCAGGGTTAAGTTAATTGGGTCAGATTGAATCTGGGGTGAGTTGGGGGGCTCAGGTGGCATGTTAGGTTCCTGGCAGATGGAGGTACTATCAGTATGGGGCTCAGGGGGAGCTGGGATCAGGTAAGGGATGGGCACATTGGTTGGTGTGGAGTGTATTTGGGATTTGTGGGGAATCAAAGCTGGGGTCATTGTGAAGTTGGCTCCTGGAAGGTGTGTGGGTATCAGGTGTCCATTAGGTGAGGGTTTCAGTCATGAGTAAGGTCAATCAGTTCCTCCAAATTTAAAGTTAGACAGGCTTTTAATCTCTCTAACTTTTCCAAGTCAACTATTAATGTGAGTAATTTGGAACCCTTTGAAGTCTGTTCCTCTAACTCAGAGTTGGGGACCTTTACTCAGGGGTCCTGATGTCAGGTGATTACCCGTTAGAAGCTTCAATTTCCCAGATAATGGCAGCAAAGTCTCAGAACCTCTGCAAGGTCCGAACGCAGAGCTCCAATCTAGATTTGAGCAGCACTTATCTGCCTACTGGAGGATCTGAGCCAGGACCTGGCTGGCAATTGTTTACCCTGGCAGAGAGATACATTTGTCTGTTCTTTGCCAGATCTTTCTGGATCTTTGCACCGGAAACCATATGAAGATGGCAGGTTGAGACTCCATGACTGTTCTGAGAAACATCATGTGTAGGTTTAATATTACTGACAGTGATAGTATTGATAAATTTAGTGCTTTGTTTTCCATTCTGCTTTCTATTTCCCTTCCCTTTACTGATGTACATTGTCTACAGTGTCTTCCCCATCAGAAATAAGATGCCTTCATGTATGTCAGGAGTATGATTGAATACAATTGTTGTTGAGGGCTCTGAATAGCAAACAAATAACAAGAAGTCACTGTGAGCCTTCCAATTCCAGGGTTGATGTTGATTCAAGTTTCATCAAGCTCATTGCTGACAGTAAGAGAGCAATCAGAAATGCTATAACGGCTTTTTGACTTCAGGGGTAGTGCATTTTGATACTGATTCTTTTCAAATATGGGTACTTTGTCTATAAATGTGAAAATTGTCATCAAATTATCCTACTGTTTCCTTCTCTAGACTTGTCATGCATGCTGATTCATAAACATGTTCAACCTTCTCTTCATGTCTCACTAAAAATGAGGGGAAGTGATGCTTTGAAAGCTTGCAGTGTAAAGTAATAATTTTGAAATACCATGATGCAGTTGAGATTGTGAAGGTCACTTGCTGTCTTGTACAAAGTGTTCCCTGACAATTTTTAGCCAATTACATTTACACTTGTCCAAAGTTGAAATAACTTCAACAGACCAATACTTTGCCTTTGATAAGTTATAATGTTTGAATATGTGGCTTCTACATTCTCATGAACAAAACTGACACCCTGACATAACAAACATTGCTAAGGTCACAGCATAAAATTACATCTGTTGAATAAGATTATTCATTTCAAGGCCTAATGTTCTTTACATTTGTTTCCATTTTGTGCCTGCATTTGTTGTATATAAAACAACAAAAAGAACTGTTGAGATTTTGTGAGGAATTCTGAGGAAGGGTCACCGGACCTGAAACGTTAATTCTGATTTTTTTCTTCAAAGATACTGCCAGACCTGCTGAGATTTTCCAGCAACTTCTGTTTTTGTCCCTGACTTACAGCTTCCGCAGTTCTTTCGGTTTTTATTTTGTTGAGATTTTGTGTTCATTTTGCCCCAGTTTTCATCAGTAAGTCAAGTTACACAGCTCTTGAATAAGATTTTTCCATTTTAACAAGACCAGAAGAGGCATTCAAGAACATGAAAAGTAGGAGCAGGAGTGGACCATATGGTCTATCGTATCTTTTCCACTATTCAGTACTACTGTGGCTGATCTTCAGCTTCAACTCCACACTCCTGGTCACCCCACTTGTCCCTTGATTCCATGAGAAACCAAAACTCCATCTATCTCAGCCTTAAGTGTGTTCAGTGATAAAACAACCACAACCCCCTTGGGAAATGAATTTCAAAGATTCACAAAATGAAGTAATAGCTCCTCATCTCAATACTAAAAGATTGACCGCCTATCGTTAGACTTTGTCACCATGTTTTAGATTCATTGATCACTGGAAACAATCTCTGTCTGTGTCTATCTCAAGCTCCTTCAGAATCTTTCATGTTTCCCATCATTCCTCGAAAGGTCTGAGAAAATCAGATGAATTTACTCAGCCTCTTATCATTGGATAAAACTTCATCTTAGGAATCAGTTTAGTGAACCTTTTCTGTTCTGCCTCCAACATGAGTGTACCCTGTTTTAAAAAGGGTTCCTGTGGCACAGCGGTAGTTTCACTATCTCTGGGCCAGAAGGTCCAAGTTCAAACTGCATGTGATTTAGAACTGTCACAATGTGCCTCGACAGGTTGATTTAAATATCTACACTTTCCTAATTATGAAGACCAAAACTGTACCCAATGTTCTAGATTTTCTCTCCCAGAAATTCTATTCTGTTATAACAAGACTTTTTTTATTGCTGTGCTCCAAGAAACTTTTAACAAAGACCAAAGTTCCATGTGCGTTTCTAATTGCTTGTTGTAACTTTATGCTAACTTCTTGCATTTCTTATATGAACACAGCCAAGTCCCTTTGAAAATCAGCACTTACAAATTTCACACCTTTTATAGAATTCTGCTTTTCTAGTCTCACAATCAAAGTGAATAATTTTACACTCCCTTACATTATACTCCATATGCCATCTTGTTGCCCACTCACTTCACCTGTATATATCTCTTTGGAACCTCTGTGCCCTCTTCACTGTTTATCTTTCCACCTGGCTTGGCATGATCAGAAAACCTAAAACCTAGAGCATTACTTTATGTGTCCTCATTAAGTCATTAATATAAATTATAAATAGTTGATACCTTCGTGTTGACTCTTGAGACAGTTCCCAATTCACTCTCTGCCGACTTAGAAAAACACTGTTTATGGTCACTCTCTGCTTTCTGTCCATTACCCAATCCTCTATCCATGCTAATATATTAATTTGAACTCCCTGAGCCCTTATTTTACCAATTAACTGTTTGTATGCTACCTTATCAAATGTTGTCTAGAAATCTACATTAATGAGCAGTCCTTTTGTCTATCCTACTAATTACAACTTCAAAAACCTTGAAAATGTTTGTCACACTGGATTCCTTTTCAGTAAAGTTATGTTTATTTGTTCTAATTATGTTATGCTTATCTAAGTGTGTTGAAATGAACCAAATAACAGATCCCAACGTTTTCCCAGTGACTGTTGTTAGGCTATCTGACTTAAAATTCCCTGTTTCCTCTTTCCAATCTGATAAGATTGTTTCCAAACTTAAGGAATTTTGATAAAAACATAGCAAGCATATTCACTATCTCTTTAGAAACTTAAGCTGCAGATCTTTGGGTCATAGGGATCTGTTGGATTTTAGCCCTTTAAATTTGTTGAATCATTTTTCTCTGCTGTTATTAATATCCGTAATTTCGCCACTCTCATTAGCAATAAGTTAACGTATATTTCTGAGATGAAGCTTTGTGTCTTCTGTAATGAGTACTGAAACAAAGAGCAGAATCTTTCTAGCCCCTGACTAATGTAGGCCATGGCAAGATCGTTGGAGATTTTGGGTGAGAAGTCCGAAGAGATTCTCAATGTCAAGAGCAAAGAATTCCATTTTTGTCTTGAATGACAAGGTGAAACTCTCACTTGTGAGTAGCAAACAAATTTACATTCATCATTATTAACATCTCATTATTACCTCATCTAGCCTCATTAATGAAAAAACGGAAGAACTGCAAATGCTATGAATCAGAAACAAAAACAGGAATTGCTGGAAAAGCTCAGCAGGTCTGGCAGTATCTGAGGAAGGGTCACTCAACCTGAAATGTTAACTCTGATTTCTCTCCATAGATGCTGCCAGATCTGCTGAGCTTTTCCCGCAATTTCTCTTTTTGTAGCCTCATTAATGTGCTGTTTCCCATTCTTCTGCTTCTGGGTTAAAAGTTAGATGATAACAATTCCTGACATGAAAGTCAGAGCAATAATCTGACTCTAACTCATATTTGTCTGGAATTCCACCTTGGACTCCTGGCACATCTCAGAGCATTTGGACACAATCCATGGCATGTACCAGCCTGACTGTGTCACCATGGCACGTCTCTGATCCTTTTATAATACAGTTCTGCAATTCAGTGCTGTACTTTGGAGCGCACTGGTACCTTCCATCGCAATGCTGCTGTAAAGATACTGTGCATGTAAGGAGACACATGCAGCTCATGAATTGGAACAAGATGCATGTCAGAGTTGCTTATTCACACTCTCACTTTGTGCCTGCTTTGATGCTCAGAACATTTCTGCTTTGTTTTATTTTTTCGTGCTTTGCTCCTCAGCCACACCTTCACGTATCACAAACATACAAGCCGACTGGGAAAATCAAGTTGGTAGTCGATCTCAAGAAAAGAAATTTGTGGAACATCTACATGATGGCATTTTGGAGCAGCTTGTGGTAGAACCCACGAGAGAACAGGCAATTCTAGAATTGGTGTTGACTTGATTAGGGAGATTAAATGTGGTTGACTCTCAACTGCCCTCTGAAATGGCCTAGCAAGCCATTCAGTTGTATCAGTCACTACAAAGACTCAAAGAAATAGAACCAGATGGATCACCTGGCATCGACCTAGGCACAGGAAAAGACAACGGCAGAAACAGCCCTGTCGACCCTGCAAAGTCCTCCTCACTAACATCTGGGGGTTAGTGCCAAAATTGGGAGAGCTGTCTCACAGACTAGTCAAACAACAGCCTGACACAGTCATACTCACAGAATCATACCTTACAGACAATGTCCCAGACACCATCATCACCATCCCTGGGTATGTCCTGTCTCACCAGCAGGACAGACCCAGCAAAGGGGGTGGCACAGTGAGATACAGCTGGGAGGGAGTTGCCCTAGGAGTCCTCAACATTGACTCTGGATCCCATGAAGTCTCCTGGCTTCAGGTTAAACATGGGCAAGGAGACCTCCTGCTGATTACCACATATCGTCCTCCCTCAGGGGATGAATCCGTATTCCTCAATGTTGAACAACACTTAGAGGAAGCACTGGGGATGGCAAGGGCACAAAATGTACTCTGGGCGGGGGATTTCAATGTCCACCACCAGGAGTGGCTCAGCAGCAGTATTACTGATCAAGCTGGTCGGGTCCTACAGGACATAGCTGCTAGACTGGGTCTGCGGCAGGTGGTGAGGGAACCAACAAGAGGGAAAAACATACTTGACCTCATCCTTACTAATCTGCCAGCTGCAGTTACATCTGTCCATGACAGTATCGGTAAGAGTGACCATCGCACAGTCCTTGTGGAGACGAAGTCCCACCTTCACATTGAGAACAACCTCCATCGTGTGGTGTGGCACTATCACCGTGCTAAATGGGACAGGCTTCGCACAGATCTAGCAACTCAAGACTGGGCATCCATGAGGCGCTGTGGGCCTTCAACAACAGCAGAATTGCACTCCAACACAATCTGTAACCTCATGGCCCGGCATATCCCCCACTCAACCGTTACCATCAAGCCAGGGGATCAACTCTGGTTCAATGAATACTGCAGGAGGGCATGTCAGGAGCAGCACCATACATACCTGAAGATAATGTATCAACCTGGTGAAGCCACCAAACAGGACTACTTGTACGCCAAACAGCGAAAGCAGCAAGTGATAGAGAGAGCTAAGCGATCCCACAACCAACGGATCAGATCTAAGCTCTGCAGTCCTGCCACATCCAGTCGTGAATGGTGGTGGGCAATTAAATAACTCACTGGAGGAGGAGGCTCCACAAATATCCCCATCCTCAATGATGGAAGAGCCCAGTGCATCAGTGCAAAAGATAAGGCTGAAGTACTTGCAGCAATCTTCAGCCAGAAGTGCCAAGTGGATGATCCATCTCGGCCTCCTCCAGTGGTCCCCAACATAACAGATACCAGTCTTCAGCCAATTCGATTTACTCCACGTGATATCAAGAAACAGTTGGAGACACTGGATACTGCAAAGGCTATGGGCCCTGACAACATTCTGGCAATAGTACTGAAGAATTGTGCTCCAGAACTTGCCGCTCCCCTAGCCAAGCTGTTCCAGTACACTTACAACACTGATATCTACCCGGCAAAGTGGAAAATTGCCCAAGTATGTCCTGTACACAAAAAGCAGGACAAATCCAACCCGACCAATTACTGCCCCATCAGTCTCCTCTCGATCATCAGTAAAGTGATGGAAGGTGTCACTAACAGTGCGATCAAGCATCACCTGCTCAGAAATCACCTGCTCAGCGACGCCCAGTTTGGGTTCCGCCAGGGCCACTCGGCTCCTGATCTCATTACAGCCTTGTTTCAAACATGGACAAAAGAGCTTAATTCCAGAGGTGAGGTGAGAGTGACAGCCCTTGATATTAAGGCTGCATTCGACCAAGTGTGGCATCAAAGAACCCTGGCAAAACTGGAATTAATGGGTATCAGGGGGCAAACGCTCCGGTGGATGGAGTCATTCCTGACACATAGGAAGATGGTCGTGGTTTTGGGAGGACAATCAACTCAGCTCCAGGACGTCTCTGCAGGAGTTCCTCGGGGTAGTGTCCTAGGCCCAACCATCTTCAGCTGCTTCATAATGACCTTCCCTCCATCATAAGGTCAGAAGTGGGGATGTTCGCCGATGATTGCACAATGTTCAGCACCATTTGCGACTCCTCAGATACTGAAGAAGTCCGTGTTCACATGCAACAAGATCTGGACAATATCCAGGCTTGGGCAGACAAGTGGCAAGTGACATTCGCGCCACACAAATGTCAGGCTATGACCATCACCAATAAAAGACAATCTAACCACTGCCCCTTGACATTCAGTGGTGTTACCATCACTGAATCCCCCAATATCAACATCCTGGGGGTTACCATTGACCAGAAACTCAACTGGACTCACCACATTAACAGAGTGGCTACAAGAGCAGGCCAGAAGCTGGGAATACTGGGGCAATTAACTCACCTCCTGGCTCCTCAAAGCCTGTCCACCATCTACAAGGCACAAGTCAGGAGTTTGATGGAATACTCCGCACTTGCCTGGATGAGTGCAGCCCCAACAACACTCAAGAATTTTGACACCATCCAGGACAAAGCAGCCCGCTTGATTGGCACTACATCGACACCATTCACTCCTTCCACCACTGATGCTCAGTAGCAGCAGTGTGTACTATCTACAAGGTGCACTGCAGAAATTCACCAAAGATCCTCAGACGCCCCTTTCAAACCCACGACCACTTCCATCTCGAAGGACAAGGGCAGCAGATATATGGGAACACTACCACCTCCAAGTTCCTCTCCAAGTCACTCACCATCCTGACTTGGAAATATATCACCGTTCCTTCACTGTCACTGGGTCAAAAACCTGGAATTCCCTTCCTAATGGCATTGTGAGTCAACCCACAGCAGGAGGAATGCATCGATTCAAAAAGGCAGCTCACCACCACCTTCTCAAGGGCAACTCGGGACGGGCAAGAAATGCTGGCCAGCCAGCGACGCCCACATCCCACAAATGAATAAAAAATAAATTAAAGTGAAGGAACGTCTCGGTAACAGTGACCATAATATTGATAGAATTCACCCTGCAGTTTGAGAGGAAGAAGCTGGAATCAAGTGTAATTGTTTCACAATTGTGTAAAGGTAATTACAAAGACATGAGGGAGGAGCTGGCCAGAGTTGATTGGAAGGGGAGCTTAGTGGGGAAGACAGAGGATCAGCATTGGTAGGAGTTTCTATGAGTAATATGGAAGGCACAAATTCAACCTCAGGAAGAAGGAACATACCTAAGGGAGGATAAGGCAACCATGGCTGACAAGGCATTTCAAGGACAGCATAAAAGCAAAAGAAACAGCATACAATGTGTTGAAGGTGGTTGGGAAGCCTTTAAAAACCAGCAGAGGATAATGAAAGAATAATAAGGGAGAAGATGAGACATAAGGGTAAGCTAGCAAGTGATATAAAAGAAGATTGCATGAATTTATTCAGATATATAAAAGGTAAGGGAGAGGAAAGAGTGAACATTGAAGCACTGGAAAATTAGGTTGTGCAAGTACTAGTGAGGAAACAAAGAAATGGCAGGGGAACTGAATAGGTATGTCGCATCAGTTTTCACAGTGAAAGATACCAGGACCATACCAGAACTTCAAGTGAGACAGGGGCAGATGTGAGTGTTACTGGCTATCGCTAAAGAAAAGGAGCTGGAGAAGCTGAAAAGTCTGAAGCTGGATAAATCACCCGGACCAGATGGACTGCACCCCACAATTCAGAAGGAGATAGCTGAGGAGATTGTAGAGGCATTGGTGGTAATCTTTCAGGAATCACTGGGGTCAGGGAGGGTCCCAGGTAACTGGAAAAGGATTAATGTAACCCCCCTGTTTAAGAAGAGAGGGAGGCAGAAGACAGCAAATTATAGGTCAGTTAGCCTGACCTTAGTCGTTGGTAAGATTTTAGACTTCATTATTAAGAATGAGATTGTCGAATACTTTTTAATCATAGAATCCCCACAGTGTGGACACAGGCCATTCAGCCCAACAAGTCCATACAGACCATCCAAAGACCATCCCACCCAGACCCATCCCCCTACCCTATTCCTGCATTTCCCACGGCTTATGCACCTAAACCACACATCCTTGGACACTGTGGACAATTTAGCATGGCCAATCCACCTAACTTGCATATTTAAAGTTTGCTGTTCTTGAGAAGATTTGTAGATCGGGTCGTGGATGAGATTGTAGACTTGCTCACCAATCCAGTGTATTTGATACATCCATAATAGCACAAGCCAAACAGAGAGATGCCAGGGAATTCCTGAAGGCCTGGCATTCCAAACGGAACTCTGTCAGCAAACACATTGAACTGGACCCGATATACAAACCATTGAAGAACAAAACCGGAAGTAACATCAACCACTGCAGCAAACCAAGGCATATAAGTAACGAGTGGCACAGAACACCAACGCTTCACCGGAGGTGCACTGATGATGTTACCTAGCAGGATGATGAAACATCTGCAATCAAATACACTGGCTTGGCGAGCATGTCTGCAACATAACTTGCACATCTTTGGACTGTGGGAGGAGGAAACCGGAGCACCTGAGGGAAACACACGCAGACACGGGGAGAACGCGCAAACTCCACACAGTTACCTGAGGCTGGAATCAAACCCAGATCCCTGGCACTGTGAGGCAGCAGTGCTAACCACTGAGCCACTGTGCCATACTTGGAAATGTATGGTAACATAGCGCTGACTCAGCATGGCTTCATCAAGGGGAGGTCATGCCTGACAAATCTGTTACAATCCTTTGAAAAGGTAACATGCAATAGTAGACAAATGAGAGCATGTGTACATGACCTATTTGGATTTCTAGAAGGCCTTTGACAAGATAGTGTACAGGAGGCTACTGAATAAAAGAAGAGCTCATGGTGCTAGGGGCAAGGAACTGGCATAGATAGAGGATTGGCTGAATGGCAGAAGGAAGAGAGTGGGATAAAGGGGTCTTTCAGGATGGCAGCCTGTGACTATCGGAATTTTGCAGAGGTCAGTGTTGGGACCACAACTATTCACATTAATGATCTGGACAAAGGAATGAGGGCATTGTCGCTAAGTTTGCAGATGACCACAAAGATATGTCGGGGGACCGGTAGAAATGAGAAAGCAGGGAGGCTGCAGAAGGGCTTGGATGGGCTAGGAGAGTGTACAATGAAGTGGCAGATGGGAATACAATGCAGGAAAATGTAAGGATATACACTTTGATAGGGAGAACCATAGACTATTTTCTAAATGGGCAAGGCTTTGGAAAACTGAAGCACAAAGGAACTTTGGAGTCCTAGTTCAGGATTCTCAAGGTAAATATGCAGGTTCAGTTGGCAGTTAGGAAGGCAAATGCAATGTTTACATTCAATTCAGGAGAGGTAGAATATAAGGGCAGGGATCCACTGCTGAAGCTCTATAAGGCTCTGATCATAGCACATTCGGAATATTGTGAGCAGTTTTGGGCCCCCTGTCTCAGGGAGGATGTACTGGATTTGGAGAATAGTGAAAGGCCTGGATCAAGTGGACTTGGAGGATATGTTTCCACTAGTAGGATAGACTAGGACCTGAGGACACAGCCTCAGAGTGAAGTGTGAGATCGTATTTCAAATAATGACCGAGATGGGTGAGTGGCAAAAATAACATCTTTATTGAGCATCCACAGTCGCACAGTTTGAGGCAGTAAATGGAATCCAAAGTACAGGTTTACAGTGATCTCTTTACACACAGTTCTTCAGTCCTTACATATATTAAAATGGTGTTACACAGTTTTATCTATTGTACACAGAGGTTTACATGACATTTGTCCTGGGGAAGCAGGAGATTGTTTAAACATTTGCTAAGTGCTGGCTTCTATTCAGATTAGAGCGTTTGTCTGGTCTGCATGCATAACTGAGAGGTGTTAACTCTTTTATCTTTTAAGTTAGCAAATGCTAGTAAAAATACCAGACCTATATGATCTAAGTATTAAATAAAAGTATAAAAGATATTAAACTGATTACCACAGCTGGGTCGTGAGATATAGTTACTATTTGCCGGTTGAGTTTCATTCATTCATGCAATTTCACAGAAGCACTGTTTTGTTAGTAACTTTCTTAAAGGGGACAGAGGCACTATTCAATATGTATTTAACTGGTACGGGCTGGTGGAGGAGACTTGTTGACGTTCTGTAACCTATTCAAGTCCCGAGAGACGGTTGCTAAGGGGTTGATTAACATTATAATCTTTTCATAGTTTCAGGAGGGTCATGGAGACACTATGGCGGTGAGGGTATTGTTTCTGAGATAACAAGGTGTAGAGCTGGATGAACACAGCAGGCCAAGCAGCATCAGAGGAGCAGGAAAGCTGACATTTCGGGCCTAGAACCTTCTTCAGAAATGGGTTCAGGTTAGTAGTCTTTGATATTCATTCAAAGGTAGCTTTTGACGTAAATAGGCCTGATAAGGGTTGAAGGTGTGAAGAAGCAGTACTAGGTTTGGAAGGAATGTTTTAATTTGGTCTATCTCACAATAGTAAAATGTGTTACAAAAATGATGGTTTTATGAATGAATGAATGAAAATGCATTATAGTTATCAGAAGTTAGTAAAGGCTTACGAATGAATGGGAATGCGGTATTAGTAAATATAGAGCATTTGTGAGTGGGTTGGAAAAGAGACCTATAATACAATATCTCACAGAAGTGGTCACCCTTTAGAACTGAGAAGAGGAGGAATTACTTCAGTCAAAGAGTGGCGAATCTGTGGAACTCATTACTGCAGAAGGTTGAAGAGGCCAAGTCTTTGAGTATCTTTAAAACACAGGTAGACAAGTTCTTAATTAGTAAGGAGATCAAATATTACAGGAGAAGGTGGGAGAATGGGGTTGAGAAACATAGCAGCCATAATTGAATGGTGGAGAAGACTCGATAGGCCAAATGGCCTAATTCTGCTCCATATCTTATAGTCCTATGGCCTTTCCATGCTGCTTAACACAGGCACAAGCCAAGAAACTTGTCATAGTTAATGGCTGTCCTCAGTCAATGGGATGGACACGTCATATACAACACTATGTTAATGTCAAACAAACAGCATGCACCAGCAGCAAATGCCCTACATGTGCTTCCATCAAATGGCTTTGTTTTGAAATCAAAGGGGAGTAGTCTTCAGCCAAGTCTGGTGGGGCTGACATCAGACAAGGGGCCGCTTGGCTCCCATACAGCTAGTTAAGAGGATTGTATGATCACAGGGGCTTGGTCATGGTCAGTTGTAATCTTGGGGTGGTCCAGGTCAGGACATTCATGTGCCTCTACAGTGCAGGTAATGGGACATGACCAGCCTGCAGGTCCTGTTCAAGCAAACAGGAGACCTGAGGAAGAGAAGTCGGGAGCTGCGTGGAGATCTGTCAGTTATCAGTGAGGGCTCCAGTCAAAGTTGGCCAAGAAGTTGAGCCGTAGTTACTCATGAGGATTATCTTAATGAATGTCAAGGGGGTTTGTCAGGGGACAGTGATGTGTCAGAGAACTGGGAATTCAACAAGGCAACAACCTGGAATGCAGAGGGGGCCAAAGTGGAAATTCGACATCAAAGAGTTGAAACCAATGTTGCTGGGAGGGCGTGGAATACTGCAGGAAGGGAATTTATCAGTATTCATCACCACTGTGGTGTTGTTGGAGATTGTGGTCAAGAGTACATTGCAGGGATGGGATTCAGGGGTAAGGGAGAAAGTTGTACTCATAACTCCAAGTGGTGTCTGGGAACCTATGGGGCATCAGCAGTGATAGGCTGTTCAGGGACTTCCATGTAGAAAAGAACATGGAAGCTCAGTGTGCTCCTGATGTCCAGGCTAAGCCGTGACTCATTCTATCAAGCATGACCTGCCTTCCATATCCATTTGACTCCTAAATGCAAACCAGAAATTGCAAAAATCATGTACTTTCTCAGTACAGGTTGTAGCCACCTGTCATCATAGCCTCATGCATGTGAAATGTATGGAGAGTCCAACTTTGTGGAGTGCAGGTGTTGGTCACAAACAACGTTGACCATGACACTTGTCATTACAGATTGATCACAGCCATCTCTGTGATGGAGAAGTAATGACAGGTGACCTTGAAAGTGTCACCTGTGGACCATAATTCACAAAGATGGTTCCACAGTCCCATAGGCTGTATCAGGGCACAGACTGATTTCATCTCACCTTGAATTGTAGGTATCCGCTAACACACTCTTAAATGCAATTTCTAGGGAGATGTGGGGACAGAAAGATGTGGTCTTAGTACTCAGGCAGCAATTACAATCTTCTGCTGCCTCTTTGTGACATGAGTTGTTGTTACATCATCAGAACAAGATCCAACGTCAAAGTACCAAATGGGGACGTTCCTTATTGAAGCCTTCTATGTCCCACTGTAATGGTGAGCTATGCTAAATTTCCCTACAAAGTTTCATTTCAGGGTGACTGATGGATCCAGCCACAGCACAGGTTATTGTTGCTGTTCCTGCAATGCAACAGAAGGGGGACAGAGAAAAAGAAGAGGAACAGATGCACCAGCAAGCTCAGGATTAGCAGTAAACTCCAGTGGATGCTGAAAAGCCTCCACATGAAGAAGTCACAGCTGACTTTCCCCTCAGGATGTGCAAGAGCGTCAGAGTGTTATGCACTTGATGCCATCTCTGTGAATGAGCCAGGTACAGTGTAGTGCTAGCTAAGGATGTCCCTGGATGCTGTGACAGAGTTATGTCAACTAATGGAGGGGGTCTTGTGATGCAAATGGATGGGTGGCCAGCCTACTCTGGTGACTGTCAAGGTGCCAGGTCACACCAGTTCATCTTGTTTCCCCATGATGATGTCAGTGCTACAGCCCAGGGAGTGGGCTTTGATAACAGAGCTGGTTATCCCATGTGTAGGGCACAACAGACGGCACACGTATTGCATCGAGAAGCCCATTCCATTGTGCTGCTGAATTCATCAACAAAAAGGGTTACATTTCATCAATGTGCAAGTCATCTCTGATCATTGTTGCCAAATCTCAGAAATCTGTGCCAGAAACCCCAGGAGTTGACGGTGCCCATATCCTTGCTAACTCTCATGCTCCTGCTATGTTTAATGATATTTACTGGGGGATAAGGGCTACTCTTTGTTAACATGGTAATAAATCTGTGACACAACAACCTGATTTAGGCAGGACATGGATACAAGGCAGTCTATCCTTTGACCTGGACCATGGTGGAGCAAGTGATAGGTCTGCTAAAGATAAGGTTCTGATGCTTGGATCAGTCACAGATGGAATGTTATAGAATAGTCCAGATAGGGTGTGCTGTATAATCTTAGCACATTGTCTTCTGAACAACTGAAGCAGGCAATGAGGGAATGTGATGGGAGCTGATGAGCTGAGAGGATGGGTGCTGTCTTCTAAAGAGTGTAGTGATCATTCACCGGATGTAAAATTGTTGGTGCTCAAAAGTCAAATAATGCCTTCCTGTTCAGACAGGCAAGTATAGCTTACCCGAATGCTCACAGCATCCATTCCTTGTCTTGCTTTTCTTACCATGGACTTGATTGTTGTAGTCCTTGGCACCCATCCGCACCTGTCCCCGCCCAAAATTCCACTCTGATTCTAAACCCTCTTGACACCATTGTCAATATTTTTGTCTACTTCTGTGACCTAACTAATGGCACATTTGAGCACTCAACCGTACCTTGGAGCAGCCTTCCCCCAACCAAAATCTACAAATATGCTGCTGACTTTATGTCTTCAACTCAATCCACCTTCAGATAATCAAAATTTCAGCTCTTGTTGAATTCAGTCACCTCCCCCCCCACCATGTTGTGTTTATTGTTCTGGTAGGCTCTATTAGCTACTACCGCTGCCACCACCATCCCCAGCATCTTGAGTTCAGTCAGGGTATGTGGCAGGAGATCTTTGGCAATATGATCTTACTGCAGTAATTTATATCAAGGAAGAGGTTCCAAATCATCTCAAGTTTTGAGCTATTGTTTTTCACTGTAAATACTGACCACTTTTTTGTTGACTTTCTAGAAAGAGACTCGCAAAGTCAAAGTTTTTGCTGTTTAGTTTGAAAGACTCAATTTTTTTTAATTGAAGTTGAATTGTGCGCACTCACAAAGTCAGGAAATAGGGAAAGAATTTTAAGGCGCTTTGTTCAATATCTGGGCCGGTGTTATGCTGAAAACTCCTATGTTCTAACAACCAGCTCATTAAGCTCAAAATATACCCAAATTTATAAAACCTCTTTCATGGTGGCTAATCTTCACGGACCATTGGCTGTTATATTAATTCCACTTTATCCATCATAACGTATAAAGTGGAGATGTTCACTGTTGCTTTCACAATGCCCAATGCCATCCACAATTCTAAGTAGCTCATCTCCATGCACAACAATGGACATCAGTTAGACTTGGGCTGACAAGAGGCACATGGGATTTGTGCAGTTTGTGCCAGACAATGGCCATCTCCAACAAGAGATCATCTAACCATTCTTGGCATTCAATACATTGCTATCACTACATCTTTCACCGTGAGGATTTTGAGGTTACCATTGACTGGAGAGTTAACTAAACCAGCCCTCTCAAAACTGCAGTTGTTTAAGATAGTGGATCACCAACACAAGGAGTACCTAGGGATAGGAACAAATGTCAGTAACGACAATAATGTCAATAATGTGTAGATCCCATGGAAACAAAATTAAAATTTTAAAAAGGAATTTTCCAGTTAGTGTTCAGTTAGTTTCTTCAACTAATATGTGCTGTGCAGGTGAATGAACAAACTTGTCACTATCATAAGATTCAAGGCTATGGGCCTTTTGCTGGAAGGTGGGACTAGATTTAGTGTAGTTTTGGCGGTACAGATACAATGGGCCAAAGGATCTCTTCTGTACTGTATGATTCTATGACTCCATTTGTACCTGGTCAGTGGCTCATTAACTATTAAGAACAATTAAAAAATATTGGTATTACCATTGTCATTTCTAACCTATTTTCATTTTATTTTTCCACTGTCTCACAAATTGTGTGCAGATTAAAAAAAGTGTTTCAACAGTTTGCCACCTTTATTCAATTTTAATAAGCAGAACAATGCAGGGATCTCTAAAATGATAAAGAGTTAGAAAAGGAAGTGAACAAGACAGAGCAGAGAAGAAATGAAATTCAAAGAGCAAATGTTTGGGTAAGGGTATTGATTCATTTTTTGACCTTTCCTCAGCACAAACACACTGAACTGCAAGTAACATTTTTGAAGTACACTAACAGCTTTTTAAAGCATTCCCTTTGAGATTGTTGTCAGTATCTAGTTCATGGCGAAGGCATTCTAGTTAGAATGTGACTTTTAGATTTAGGAACTAAAATTTAACAGTAGAAATTGGGATAAATGTGATTGAAGCAAATGGAAGTTTATTACATTTGAAAAGTTGAGGTCATGTTGCTTTAAGAGATTAACAATTCAGAATGTTACCCCCAGGTCAGAATGGAAAAGACTGAGGTGTAAAAACAGCAGGTGGCTTAATTAGATGGACAGTGTGTTTGAAAAACTCACAGAAATGACAGTTTAGAGAAATTGTATTGAGAGTTCAAGCTAAATTAGTTTAAAAGCATTCCCTGAACTTTGGAAGCTTGTAAATCTCAATAGTGCATTAAAGGCTACACTGTCTTCATGATGGTTGGAGCTTAAGAAGATGATTGGTTTCTGTTTACAAACGTATTTGTTGGGAGATGTCATTTGCCGTTTTAAAGTTGGGAGAGTACAACTGTTAGCAGACTTCAGGTATTTAATACAGGAGGAGTCCTTGCCAGCCATTGATAGTGGAGTGCAATTGAAAATTGAAGTTAAAGATGTCCAGCATCAGTATTTGCTTGGTGCAGCTGGAAAATATTGGAGCTCCAGTGTCAGCTTAGTGAAGTTAACTGTTTTTGAAAGAGTTAGAATAATGCCCATGATTGGTTGTTGGAATGCTGTCTCAGGAATCCTTTGGAACGCAGTATTGGAGAGGAAATTAAACTACTAGGACATGAGCAGTCTTTGAGGTTTAAAATAAAGCAACGAACAAAAACAGAAAATGCTGGAGAAACTTCCAACAAAGGGTAACTGGACTCGCAACGTTTACTCTGTCTTTTCACTCCACAGATATTGCCAGACATGCTGAATTTCTCCAGCATTATCTGTTTTTGTTTCAGTCACTGAGGCAGTCAATGACAGAGTAACTTTTAAGGTAGATTCAAGGCTACATTTTTGAGAATGAAGAGTTGGAATTGTAAAAGAGAAAACATTTGAATGAAATTTAGTTGCCCATACTAACATCTGGAGTAGTTGCTGAGAAATCTGTGGGGTCTTTCCTGACTGCATCAATTATTTGATTTGTTCTATGTAGCGTTCAACCACAGTTTTTCACTTAAGCTGCACTTATCTCCTGTTAATCTGGATGTCTTCGAGAATAAGTTATAAATGTGGATAGTAGATATTGTAATATGTATGTTCTAGCTTTATATTGGATGGTTTAATATATTTGTTAAAAACCATGGAATCTAGTAACTTTATTCTCTTAGTAAGTACCTAGGTTTTCAATATTTGTCAATATTTTACAAAAAACTGTTCCTAGTCTCTAGCCAGACAATAACAAAAATTGGACAGATATTATAACAGAATCCATAAAATATTGCTATTTTTAAGAATGCCTATAAGAGTAAATACTAAAAATGAAATACAGGGAATTTTTCCTTTTTTACTCATGGGGCGTGGACATCACCATCTGGGCCAGCATTTGTCACCCATACCTAGTTGTTCTTCAGAAGGTAACTGTGAGATGCCTCCTTGAACTGCTGCAGTCCATGTGCTGTCGGTAAACCCACAATGCTGTTAGGGAAGCCGTTCCAGGATTTTGACCAGTGACATTAAAGAAACGGTGATGTATCTCCAAGTTACAATGTTAAGTAGTTTGTAAGGGAACTCACAGTGATGTTCTAGTGTATCGGCTGCCCTTGCCCTTCTAGTTGGAAGTTGTCATGGGTTTGGAAGATGCTGTCGAAAAATCTTTGGTGAATTTCCACAGTGCATATGTAAACTGCTGCTACTGGGCATCAGAGTTGGAGGGAGGGCATGTTTGTGGATATGGTGCCAATCAAGCAGGCTGCTTTGTCCTGGATGGAGTCAAGCTTCTTAAGTGTTATTGGAGATGCACTTATCCAGGCTAGTAGAGAGTATTCCATCATACTTCTGACTTGTGCCTTGTAGATGGTGAACAGGCTTTGGAGAGTCAGAAATTAAGTTATTCACTGCAATAGTTCTAATGTCGGGTCAGCTCTTGCAGATATTACATTAATCTGCCGTCTAGTTGAGTTTCTGATCAATGGCAACCCTCAGGATGTCGGTAGTGGAGAATTCAGTGATGGTAACACCATTGAATGTCAAGGGCGGTAGTTAGATTGTCTCTGATTGGAGATGGTCATTTCATGGCATTTGTGTTGCACAAATATTAGTTGTCACTTTTCAGCCAAAGCCTGGATATCTCCACTTCTGACCTTTTGATGGAAGGAAGGTCATCGATGAAGCAGCTAAAGATGTTTATAAATATTTAGTTGTTGAACTCTTGTTAGCAAATATGGTATTACATACAAAATTAAACGTTTACTGTTCCCCAAATCATGGAAGAAAGAGAAGGGTTAATGTGGGATGTACAATTGCTGCTTCTGCCATAATATTAAAAAAAAAGAAATGCTATGTTATTTCCTGCTTTATTCAGCCCCCGTGATGTAGATGGTATTCCATTTTATAATAGTCCCCTGCCATGGTTCTACTTACAAGCTGCAGATAAAGGCACATACACAGTGGAAATTTTTAAAACATGCTGAGTTATCAAAATACCTCAAAAAGTCCAGGATGCTGACTACTTGGGAAAGTTCACATTGTACAGCAGGTGATAAAATGTATATGAGAAGCAACACATACAAACTAAAGGCCATTCTGATCAAACCCATTCCTTCCCAGAATGTGTGTCATTCTTTCTTTCATTTTATCTGAAAATATTTCATCAATGGGATAGGTTTAGTTTGGGTTGCGAATGCTTCGATGTCCGACACTGTAAGATGAACATTCGCTCCACCCTGCCTCACCCTGCCCAAGTTGGACCCTTGAAATCTTCTTTATTTGAATGAAAGGCATATAATCAATTATCCTGACTGTGAGCCCCAACCCTGTCACTCCCATCAACTTCACTTCATAGTGTGTGTATTTCAATAACTGATTTACTATATCAGCAGCCTCAATGTCCCTATTGAACAGCTGTATAAAACTAAATAATGCAAAATGCAGATAAGTCTTTTATTTTCCTTGAATTGAGCGTACGAAATCTCAGCTTCCTTCCCACTGCTAAGGCCAAATCAAGTGAAACAACCTAAGATTGTCTGAACCTAACAACCAACATGATATAACCTTGGAGATCATCTTCTAAGTATGTGATAACGGTCCAGAAGCAGCAGAAATGCATACAATTACTCCCCTGGAGAACAGAAAAGTTAATACTGTGGGTAAAGAACCTTTATCAGCAGAACTACCAAGCTTGAGAACCTCTTACATGAGCGATCAGAACAAAGCAAGAAGGAAAATAGATGAAGGTCAGGCTTAGATATTACAACAAAGCAGTTTAATAATCTATAAACAAAACTGAAACGGAATAGAACAGCACTGAAGTGAAGAGCAGAATGAGTCAGAAGTTGCTAATGTCAAGTTCAGATATGATACTCACCTCAAAGTTTGCATTTATAGGAACAGTGTAGGAGTCCACCTCTGGGAAGATTAGAATGAGAATGGAAACAATAAGGTGAGCTGCAGCAAATATATGATTACGGTTGAGATGTTCAGCAAATCAACCACACAATTACAGATTGATTCCTCAAGTATTTACTCACGAATTATGTGCAGCAAGGGCAATTGGTTCAGCGGAGGAAGAGACTTCTGAGGAGCAGGGAGTTCCTACATTTTGTTCTCAAAAGGAGGATGGATTCATAACTCACAAGTAATGACTTGGTACAACGTGGTTTATAAAACTTAAGCAGTAGGAGAATGTAACTCGCTCCTTTTGGATTTGTGTTGGCACAGCAGGAAAGCAATGAAAGCACATAAAGTTAAACTATGGAACATAAAGATTGTTGAGATTTTAGGTCAGCCAAGTGTGGCTTCCTAAGTAAATTCCTAAGCCACATATGCAGCAGGTAAATTAGATTTATCCCCTCGCTTGCTCAGCAATGGGAAAGAGCAGTGATTATGGAGGAGGAGATGGGGGAGCTGTGAGGGAGAGGAGCTAGAGGAGGTTTGCTACAATACAAAAATGCATGGCAATTGTCAGAAAAGTGGGCACATAGCTTCCTTATACAATTATGCTGATCATAGACCCATTGCATTTTGATGGAGTGATAGCCTTTACAATTTGTAAAACTAATGGGTTTCTCTGAAGAAGTTTCAGTCTGATATTGGTGCAGTCAATTATAACCTGATCTTAGGAAAAGCCAGAAAACTTGATGAACCCCATAACCCTACCATGATGTTTCTGGTTACCCATGCAGAAGGTAATACTTCAGTCACTGCTTAATGACAGTATGAATAGTAATATATAATGATACTGATATTACCTGAAACAAGCCAAAAGGAAATAATGTAAAAATATTTAAGGCCACTGTAACCTGGAGTACAATTGGTAGTGTTGTGTACAACAGCTTTTAATGTAAAAGATGCAGAACTTTGGAATGGGCTCTGTATATGTTATTCATCAAACGAGAGCCTTCATCTAATTCTTACTACTCCATATATTCAATTGGAAGAGTAAGGATTCCTGACAGAATACCTTTTTCTAACTGGTTTCTCTGCAGCTATTGCTGTTTCTGTTCATTCCACCTGCTGCTGTTGCTACCCAGCATTAGCTGTGGAGTAGCTGAGCATTGGAGGAAGCATCTAAAAGAGCATTATTTTGTGAAAGATAGATCAAAATTAATCTGGTTGAAATTTTTATGCCTGCAGCGCATATGATATAGAAGTGTTCATGACGGTTGTCTTCATTCATTCTAGAAAACATTTGCTAAAGTTATGCACAAGAAATTATTGCAAAAATGAAAGTGCATAGAATTAAAAGTATCCTTGAGAGCGAGTGGTGACTATTTGTGTAATTTGAGATTTGAACACACAGATGACTCAAAAATCATGAAGCAGGCCTTCTTTATTCCGCTCCAGATGTCCTCCCTCATCATCACTATGTGCTTCCTGAGGTCTTTGATCTTCCCTGCTCAGCACTCTCCCTCACCATTGCCACCAGCTGCTGCAGGTTCGATCACATACTTCCCTGCTTGAAACCTGCCATACTAGCAAGTACACTTAGCACACAAGATCCATTTGCTAATCAGTTGCATTTTAATAAGTTCAAGTGCACCTTGATTGCTAGAATATTCAAGTCCACCTTATTGTCAGCATTCGCTTCTTATATCACTGCTCTGGGCAAATGACAAGGGTTGGGGTAATATCCAGCATTTGCTTGAGAAGACCATCTCAGCCTCTTCTCTGCCCTGGTACCTTCCAAGGGATTCAGGCTCCCTGGAGAATCTCCCTCATTGGAGTCTAGGTCAGCCAGGACTCGAAGAATTGTATGTTGCTTCAGTTTCTGTCTCCTGGCAGGTCCTCCCTGCATTGCTTTGCAGGACTGGTGTAGGCTTCCCCACACTGAATGCACTTCCTGGATCCACAGCATGCAGGTAATTCCAGAATTCCACATTGCGACCCAACTCCACTTTACTTGATACAGTAAGGAACTGGAGGAGCACAGCAGGCCAGGCAGCATCAGAGGAGCAGGAAAGTTGATATTTCAGGTCAGGACCCTTCTTCAGAAATCTTTACTTGAGCCATCACTGACTGACACTTCAAATTGCACAGCACCAGTGAGTGATTTATTGATCTTCACATCATTCACCAAATCTCTGGCCTCTGTGAACTATTTTCTAAGGATGCCCTTCAGCTGAAGTTTCATCAATATGGTAGGGGGGAGTTCAATCTGTGTTGAGCTGTTTGATGCCTCTGTGGGGTTTAGGGCCCCAAACATCCTGTATCTTATTCCAAACCCTGAGATTCTGATTTTGGTGGAAAACCCTCGTATTTAATTGGCAGGTCAGCTCCATCAACTTTGATTATTCAAGGTTTTTCTTCTCAGCATTTCTCCCTCAGTTCACTTGGGTTACACCTTTCACAGCAGCTGATGTTTGTGTGATGTTCAGCTATCCATTCATTGACCTGGCCAGGATACTTTTGTCAGGAAAAGTTAGCATATCTCTGATTTGACTTTCAAGTTAAACTGTGACAAGCTGACTAAGGTGCAGCCTCTTCTTGCAAGGGTCTCTTCGAAATTCAAGCCGAAGATGAGTATGTCATCCAGATACATGAGGGGGCATTGGAAGTTAAGGTTGCTAAACCTTATGCATAACATGGCCAGGAGTGTTACACAGCCCAAATGGCTTTCTTATTTATTCATAAAGTCCCTGGCACCTGTTCAGATTGCTATCTATTCAATGCCTTATTCAGCAATAGGCAGCTGTTTATAACCAAGCCAAATCGAGATTGCAGAAATAGTTTGCATCTTCAAGAAACTGCAATGCTACCAAAATCCTAGATAGAATGCAAGCATCCTTATGGGATTTTCCATTCAATGCCCAGTAATAGAAACAAATCCTCACTTTTCCACCTTGTGAAGATGAAAAGGGAAGCATACAGGCTTGATGACATTCAGTTGACACCTCACTTCTGCACACTGTTCCAAACCTTCCCAGTGATGGGGTGGGATCCAACAATAAGAAATATTTACTGAGTAGTTATCTTTATTCGCAATCATGCAGTTTATCAGGTCACATATCAATGTCATCATCATCTGAACTGAAAATTAACCTGTACTTGGTAAGAGTAGAAACAAACTGCTCTCTCTGGGCCTCCTCCAACTTGCCAATGTCCATCTTTGAAATGAGATTAAAGATATCTTCTCCAGGTGGTCCACTATGCAGGGAAGTGGTTAGCTTAAGGACACTTGTGGGCATTCTTGGTTGAAGGCGAATATCTTTGTTGCTGAAATTGGCAGACTGCATGGGTACTCTACCCTTTTCTCCAACAGTGACAAAGGTGGCTCCCAAAGATACACCAAGTAGGAGTTCTGCTATGTGTAACAGTCTAACAAGGCCTGACATCAACCTGTTGGAGATAGTTTGCAAGAACCTTGGTGAACAGCAGTGGTGCCATCACACAGCCTGATTCATTGCTACACAAAAATCACATGCGTAAGTCATTGAAGTTGGCAGGACACATTGAGAACATGATTGGTAAAGTATCATGGGCTTTATTAAAAGGGATATAAAGTTCAAGAGCAAAGAAGCTATGTTGACCTTATATAGGACACTAGTGCGTCCTTACCTGGAGTAATATGTCCATTTCTGTCTCTTCAGTTAGGAAAGATTTAATGATATTGGAGAGTGCAGAACAATGGTTCCAGGGATAAGGAGCTTCATTTGTGGATTTAAATTGAGAAGTTAGGACTATTTTCCTTGGAGAAATGAATGCTGAAAGGAGATTTCATAGAGTTATTTAAAATTTGGATAGTATAGACAGGAAGAAACTGTTCCAATTCATGAGAGAATCAAAAAGGGGGTGACATAGATTTGAAGTAATTGGTTAAAAAAAAAGGATGTGGAGAAAACCTTCTTACGCAACAAATGGTTAAGTTCTGGATTGCAGAAATGAAAGCAAAAAGTACTGGAGGAACTCAGCATGTCTGCCAGCATCTATGGAGAAACAGAGTTAATGTTTTGAATCCAAAGTGAATTTTCTTCAGAAGAAGAGTCATACTGGACTCCAAATGTTAACTCTGTTTTTCTCTCCACATTTGCTAGAAGACCTGCTGAGTTTCTCCAGCACTTTCTGTCTTAATTTCAGATTTTGCTTTTATAATGTTTGGTATGCAAAGCCCTGAGAGTGTGATGGAGGCAAATTCAACAGATGCAATCAAAAGGAACAGTGCAGAGGGTTAGGGAAGGAATATAGGAGAATGGCAATAGATGAATTACATTGGGAGTGCTGTTACAGACATAATGGGTTTAATGGGCTTCTTCTATATTGTAACAAATCTGTAATCCTGACAGTTTTCAGTAGATGAAGGACTATGTATTTGCAACTTTGCTTGGCACAAAAATATTTTGTGAGGCAATTCTGACAATATCAATTAACTATATTAATATATTTTAAGTAGGTTTCCAACTGTTTCTAAAAAGAACATTTTACCCAATTTGAAAGGGGAACAGTCAAAGCTCTAAGGTCGAGGAGCTGGAATGTTTTTTTCATTTGGAAAGCAAGATGGAGTGAAAGCTTGACAGAATCTCTTCTCTCTGGCTTAGTGAAAATCTTAACAGTGCAGGTAGGCGAAATACTAGAGAGAATTAACTTTGAAGTTAATCAAAGGTTCATTCGGTTCTTTTTTGTGTTAGTTACAAAAGTTTCATGTTTTCTGGCAGTATGTTAAATTCTGCATGACTAGGGTTGTAGTACTTGGATAAATGCTTGTTAAGTCCCTTCCATCATTGCAGAAGGGTTTGTTCTCTTTACTATGTTGAAGAGGACAGACCCACACGGCTCAATGATATTGAGAATTGGATAGAAGTAAAGGTCAGGGAATTGTACAACTAGACTGAGTTCAACATTAAAATTATCAGTCTCCTGGCCATTGTTAAAGAGACATCATTGCCAATAAAAGTTATTCATAAAAAGGATTCTCATTGCTGTCACTGGTATTCAGTTAAGGTGTCACTGAGTATAACCAACAGCACAGTTAACTTTATAAAATAATGCTGAAGAATTTGCAACAATCTTCAACCAGAAGAGTCAAGTGGATGATACTTCTTAACCTCCCTCAGAAGTCCCCACCATTACAGCTGGCTGTTTTCAGCCAATTTGATTCACTCCATGTGATATCAAGAAATGGTTGTGGACACTGGATACTGCAAAGGCTATGTCCCTCATAATGTTCTGGCAATAGTTCTGAAGATTTCTGCTCAGAATCTGCCATGCTCCAGTCAAGTTGTTTCAGAAGAATTGCACACTGGCATCTGGCGAACAATCTAGAAAGTTGCCCAGGTATATCCTGTGCACAAAAAGCGGGGCAAATCCAATCCAGCAGAATACAGCACCATCAATCTACTATTAATCATCAGTAAAATGATGAAAGGTGTCATCAGCAGTGCTTTGAGTAGCACTTGCTTAGCAATAACCTGCTCATAGATGCCCAGTTTGGTTTCCGCCATGGCCACTTAAATCCTGATCTCATTACAGCTTTGGTTCCAACATGGACAAAAGAGCTGAATTCCAGATATGAGATGAGATTGACTATCATTGACATCAAGGCTGCATTTGACTGATGTGGCATCAAGGAGGCCTAGCAAAACTGCAGCCAATGGGAATCAGATGGTAACTCTCAATTGGTGAGAGTCATACCTGGCATAAAAGAAGATGGATGTGTTGTTGGAAGTCAGTCATCTCAGATCCAGGACATCGCTGCATGATTTTCTCAGGGTAGTGCCTTTGGTCCAACCATCTTCAGTTGCTTCTTCAATGACATTTCCTTTACCAAAAGGTTAGGAGTGGGAACATTCACTGATGATTGCACAAATTTCAACAGTATTCATGACTCCTCAGATACTGAAGCAGTCCTTGTTCAAATGTGACAAGATCTGGACTGTATTCAGGTTTGGGTTAACAAGTGGTAAGTAACAGAAGTGCCACACAAATGCTAAATAATGACCAATCTTAAAAAAAATTAATAATCATTGGCATTCATTAACATTACTATGACTGAATCCCCCACTATCAATATCCTGGAGGTTGCCATTGACCAGTAACTGAACTGGACTAGTCATATGAATAGTGTGGCTACAAGAGCAGGCATGCATAATGTTCCCAGATTCTCCACACAGTGATCAGCATCAATATGCCAATTGCAGTATTGACTTCCTGTTCCTGAAATCGCTACCGTGCATTGCACTCAAAAACTGGTGCAACCAGTAAGAAAGTTAGATGTAATGCTGCTCCAGACTCCCCAAAGTCTGACCACCATCTACAAGGCACAAGTCAGGAGTGTGATGGAATACTCCCCACTTGTCCAGATTAGTGCTGCTCCAACAACACTCAAGAAGCTTGACACCATCCAGGGCAAAGCAGCCCGCTTGATTGGCACCACTTCCACAAACATCCATTCCCTCCACCATCAACGCTCAGTTGCAGCAATGTGTACTATCTGCAAGATGCACTGCAGAAATACACCAAGTCTCCTTAGACAGCACCTTCCAAACTCATGACTACTTGTACGTTGAACGACAAAGACAGCAGATATATGGGAACACTGCCACCTGCCAGCTCCCTCCAAGCCACTCCCCATCCAGACTTCGAAATATATCACTGTTCCTTCAGTATTGTTCAGTCAAATTCATGGAACTCCCCCATTAACAGAAATATGGGTGTCCCAACAACGGAAGCACTGCCTCAGTTTAAGAAGACAGATAACCACCAAGGGCACTCTCAAGGGCACTTCGAATATCTAATAAATACCGGCTCAGCCAGCAACACCCACTTCCTACCCATGAATAAAAAGAAATTACAATTCAGGCATTGCTACCTATCTGGAGTTTATTTGTATGTGCTAATTTGTGTACACAATCAGATCTAATCCTAACTATTGGCTTAATTTGTGCTTTTGAACCCACAGCATTAAATTTTCACCAGTCTGTTAACTTCCAAAAGAGTGGGAAACATTGTTAGTACCTAATCTTTATGTTATGTCCGATATCATTAACATGGAGTTTGAAGGCAATAAAATCACCATCAACAAGCCATCAAGCTTTCAGGATTTTTATGTATGACCTTACAAGGAAAGGTAACTGACTCCAAGCATGCCTTGAAATTAAATGCACGTCAGTAGATTAGAAAGGATGTTTGAGCCACGCTACAGAATGATTCCCACGTGTGATCCTTTGCTTCATAAATTGCAGATGAGGGGAGAGAGCAAATGGAAGGGTGTGGCAGAGAGAAATGAAACAAAGCAAGTGCAATTCTTAATGCCAGGTTACAAAGTTGCATTGCTACAGGTAAGACAAAATGACAGAATGACTGACAAAAAGTCCACAAAAAACCTTCAAAACTGGGATGATCAGAATTTGCATAGGAAGGTCAGCATAAAGGAGATAGAAAATAGAGTAGCATAGAGAAAGTATATCATGTGATTCCAAAGCACTGGGTACAGCAAAGGCTATGGATTTTGACATCACTCATTTTCGTCCTGAATTATTGTGCTCCAGGACTGGCAGCACTCTTAGTCATAGGAGCATAAGGAGTAGGCCATTCAGCCCCTCAAGTGTGCTCGGCCATTCATTGAGAGCATGGCTGATCTGTGAGTACGGAGCCTAATTGATATTCTTGGTAGGTGATGGTAGTGTGGTGAATTAAGCAGGTCTTGAGACTTCTGTGCAATTCACAGCATATGGCATTAAGAATCACACAATAGTTAAAGCACAGAAGGAGACCATTCGGCCTATTATATCCATGTTAGCTGTCTGCAAGGGCAAATGAAGTAATACACCTTCCCCACTGCACCCCCCCTCCAACCTGTAGCCTTCCCTGTCACCCATCAACCCCAGATGCCCAACCGACCTCCCCTCCAAAGTCAAGCTGTTTCAGTCCCGCTGCAAAACTGGGCATCTACACAACAATGGAAATAATTATCCAGATAAGGCTTGCTCATTAAAAAAGGCAGGGCGAAGCCAAACTGACAATTAGTGGTCCATCAGTTTACTCGCAGTCATCAGCAAATTGATGGACGATGTTCACTTTGGGTTCTAGATCTCACCAAGACCTTAGTCCAAATATGGATAATTCAAAAGGTGAGATAACAGTAACTAATTTGACTTCAAGACAACATTTGACCAAGTGTGGCATCACAACCATTACAAAACTAACAGGGATTTGGAAAAAAGTAGTTCCATTGCTTGGAGTCATAATTGGTACCAAGGAAAATGGTTTTAGTTGTTGGAAGCCAATCATCTCAGCCTCAGGACATTACTGCAGCAGTTCTGCAGGGTCATGTGCTAGGTCCAAAAATCTTCAGCTGCTTCATCAATGATGTTCCTTTCTTCAAAAGAATCAGAAATGGTAACGTTTACTGATGATTGCAGAGTTAAGCAGAATTCATGATTCCTTAGGTACTGAATCAATCTGTGTCAATACATAGAATGACTTGGACAACATTCAGGCTTGGATAAATAAGCGGTGAGTAACATTTGTACCACACATGTCCCAGGCAATGATTATCTCCAATAAGAGACAATCTAACCATCCTTGCCATTCAATAATATGACTATCACTGAATTCCTCATCATCAACATTCAGGGATTACCATTAACAGAAGTTTAAATCCACTAGCCATAAAAATACTGCAATTAAACATAAATAGTGCACATATTATGTGTAAATGGACAAGTTTGGATAAATTCTATAACAAGGGCAGAACAGAGGCTGGGAATTCTGTACCTCCTGGCTTCTCAAAGCCTGTCCACCATCTACAAGGCTCAAATCAGGTGTGTAACAGAATACTCTTCACCTACTTGGTTGAGTGGATCTCCAACAATATTTGAAAAGCTCAACATCGTTGTTGTCTATGCTTTGGACACTTCAAGCGGTGTATGAATTAAAAACATTTTACTGAAATGCACTTGTGTTGAGGCAGAAAAAGGGACACAGAATTTGGTTTGCCATTCAATTTTATTTTATTGACAAAATATTCCTTATTAAAAACACTATGTGAGTACTTCCCAAATTTCCACAGTATTTACTCTTTATCTAGCTCTATCCATCTGAGAAAGGATATTACTCGCAACAATCCATGTGTTTGAGCTGGGCCATTAAAATCTCCTTCCTCTTGCTGTATGGCTGGAAGGGCCTTGCAAGTAAGGGTGGATCTTCTCCTGGGCCTACTTGCGTTGCCATATGGTCTTCTGCCAGAAGTCTTGCTGTGAGTCTTTCCTGCGAGTCTTCACTCAGTCCACTGAAGGGGTGACATCCAGGTATGAGTTCTTATTGCCCCTTGCTCTGACCTTCCAGAATGTTCAGTGGCCTTTGGGCCAATGAGGTCATGAGATGGTTTCAAATCGTCCAATGGAGTCTCGCCAACACTCTTCACTGTTGCCATGCTGGGAGGTATAAAGTGCACATACTTGGGCAGTCAAGATGCCAGAACATCTGATCGATACTTCTTTAATACACAGCTCTCAAGCTGGGTGTAACTGGTTCCTCTTAAACCTTTGTAATCTCTTTGATCTTGGTTTCCACTGTTCTCTATAGCTGCTGGCTGCTATTTCATTTAGTTTGGCCAATTTTCTTCACAGATGCTGTAGCGTGTACCATCTTCAAGATGCACTAGAGCAACTCACCAAGGCTCCTTTGACAACAGTTTCCAAACACGTGACCTCTACTACCTAGAAGGACAAGGGCAACAGAAGCATGGGAACACCACAACCTGCAAATCTCTGCTCAAATGACACACTGTCTTAACTTCATACTATCAATTGTTTTTGTCGCTGCAACAATGTTAATTTCCTTGAAGCCCCTTCCTAATAGCACTGTGAGTGTACCATATGGCAAGCAATGGTTCAGTAAGGACATCAGCCCCACCTTCGCCAGGCTAATTAGTGATGGGCTGACCTTGCCAGGAATTTTAACAACCGAAGAATTAATCAAAATAACTGATACAAGCTTGAGAGGTACAGACAAAAGCAACTGTTAATTAGGTGATGGAAAGACAGAGAAAAATACTAGAGCCAAATTTTGATAAAAGGCTAAAAATGAAAATGAAAAGCAACTTTCTTTTGAAATGTGGAGCCATAATACATTTCCATGAAGACACGGCAAGTTAGAACAATTCAGCAGGACAATGTCTCTTTCAGCCGCATTGGCTCCAGTCCACCATGAGATCTTTTTTATTCAGAAAGCAATAATTCTCTTGTTGTGTCTTAATCTCATTAATTGCTTTTGACCCTGAATCACAATATCCTGAACAGGTACTAATAGTGAACAGCTCAACATATCAGGATTGATGATGGAAGTTATTAGCCTGACAGTGAAATGATAAAACAGTGTGCACTCTTCCGTGAGATATAGTGTACAGCCGAAGATGTTAGACAAGGATCAGCATATTAACAATAGCATCACTGACCCATGAGTTGAATACTCACGGATTAAAATTACAAGACACAATATTAATAATGAATGTGTTTTCACACAAACAAAATCCTCTCATTTGAATAAAAGCATTAATAGGTAAAAGCAAAAAGAAGGTCAATGTTGGAATCTGAAATAGAGACAGAAAATACTAGAAATAAAGCTAGCGAGAGAAATAAAGTGAAGGTTTCAGTTTGATGACCTTTCTTTAGATTCTACCATCTGATTTGCTGACTGATTTCAGTAGTTTCTATTTTTATAACAGAAGTAGTTGTGTGAAGTTAATAGTTTGTTATAACAACAAACATTGAATTTTATGTGAAAAAACTCAATTCTCAATGTTGAGAAAAAAAAGTTTGATTCTGCAAACAGGATTGATGGGTGAGATGAGAATCTCACTTGTGAGAGATCTATTTGCGTCCATTGGCATGTCAATAGTACCTAATCTCATATCATTTATATATGCAGTTTCCAATTCTCCATGCACTGGACAGAAAGTAGATGGCAACAATTCCTCTCATGAAAGTCGGAGTGAGTACCTGGCATCTCCAGCTCACCACTTGCTTCTCTGGTCTTCCATCTTTCCCAGTAGTCACTGCCATTTCAGGTTATGTTCCATGGGCAGACACCTCCTGCACTTCTTCTCCATGAAACTTGGTATGAGATATCCACAAGCCTCACCACATTATCATGGCAGATCTCTTACCCACTTACAACACAGTTCTCTACTTCAATACTGCATTTTGGAGGGCACCAGCTCCTTTTATTGGAATGCTGCTACCAGAACATTTTGCGCACAGTCAGAAGCATCTACCTCTTGGATTGGACCAGGGTGCATCTCAGACCTCTTTGCCTGCTCTTTTCTTCCTCATTCACTTTGCACCTATTTGGATGTTCTCAGCATTTTTGCCCTGCCTTGTCTTTTTGCACTTTGCTACCTCATTCACAGTACTTCTCATAGTGCCACTACCTGTCCTTGCCTGTTAGCATAGACAGAAAGCCAGGCAGCTTGTCATGGTTATCAGTAGTGATGAGTCAAAGGTGCAGACATGTTGCTGTCAGGCACTGTGCTGCATCAATGTCATATGTGCACACGTACCAGCAACTTACGAGGCAAAGACACGGCATGTGTACCAACCAAAGAGGTATTCTCAAAGGTTAAGAACCTCAGTCAGGCCAAGGAAGACAACTGAAGTGTCTGTGACTCTATAACTAAGGGCATCATCTGATTTCAGTCCAGAGTTTAGATACAGTCAGTTGGTCAATTGGTGATCAATGTTAGAGGGTTCCATGTCACTAAAGTCTAAGAAGTGGACACAGTCAGTCCTGCAGGTCCACCGGAACATATGCAGGATTTATGATAGTCATTTGGGTAGGTGTGCATCAGAGGCCTGCTCACTCATCAGTTAGGGCTGTTCATCAAGTCAATTGGAGGTGGGGGTGTGGGTGGGCCATGGTCAGTCCTGGGATCTACTCGCAAAAGTCAACGAAAGGGTTTATCAAGGGTGACTGCTGTTGTAGACAAGCTGACGAAGTCAATTGTGAGGATTGCAGGCAACATTGTGTGAGGCAGAGGGAAACAATAATTGTGAATGGGGGGGGTTTATAAGTGTGGGACACGGTAGTGCTTTAGAGGACATGGCTTACTGTGCATGGGGAGGAGTTCAGTAGTGGCTTTATCTACTTTGTCAACCCCCTTCAGTATCTTACATACCTCAATTCGATTGCCTCTCATTCTTTTCAACTCTAGCAAGCATAGGCCTAAACAGCTCAATGTCTTGTCATAACACAGTCCTTTCATCTCTGAAATTAATGCAGTGTACCTTCTCTGAACTGCCTCCAATGCTATTACATCGTCCCTCAAGTAGTCAGACCAAAACTGTATACAGTATTCCAGTGCGGTTTCACCAATGCCAGCTATATTAGCGGCAACACTTCCCTACTTTTATTTTATTCTTTCAAGGGACATGGGTCACTGGATGGCCAGCATTTATTGACCATCCCTAGTTGCCCTGGAAGAGGTGGTTGTGGGCTGTCTTCTTGAACCACAGCAATCCATGTACTCCACTATATTCCAATCCTTAAGAAATATTTGTCAAAATTCCATTTGCTCTCCTTATTACCTGCTGTACCTGCATATTAGCTTTCTGCAATTGATGCATAAGGACACACTGATCCCTCCACATTAAGACATTTTGAAGTTTAGATAATATGTTTCCTTTTAATTGGTTGGCTAATCTGTAGGGTCATGGCCCGGGTGTAATGCTGGGAAATGAAAGAGTACCCTGGGAATATGTGGAAGCTCAATATTGATGGGGTCAATAGGAAGGGCAAGTAAGAAAAGAACTTGGAGGTTCAGTGTATGGGAGCAGCCTTGATGATGAGGCTGAGCATGTGAGCCATTGCACCAAGCATAACCTATGTTGCCTTCCATGCTCAAGTGAACTGTAAATTCACACTGAAAATTAAAAGTAGCTCAGACCACCCCTATAGTGGGCAGAATAAGTGTTTTTTTTCTCTCTGTTTGTGCAGGTGCCTCTACCTCTGAGAGTTAGTCGAGTGGCAATTTCACTAATCACAATACAGGTTGAAGACATTTCTCATTATAGCACCCTGCAGATGAAATTCATCCAGTGCGCAAATGTGTAGGATACAAATCCGGGTCACAAGCAATTTTGACCTTGTCTGAAAGACAAGCACTCCCCTCTATTGCCTTGGCTGGTGAGCCCATTCAGCTACCCTCTGATTGATGCCGAGTGTAGATATAATGCAGACCATTCTTCAACCAGAGTCAACACAGAGTAAAGAACAGATTTAGTGAAGATGAGGTTCTGATACTTGGATCAGTTTGGAGGGCCTTGCAGTGCAGTGCAGACAGAGTGTGGAACATAACCCTTGCATTGGTGCCCTGCATTACTGGAGTAGGCAAAGAGAGGATGTGATGAAAACTGAAGAACTGGGAGAGTGGCAGTAGAGACAGAATTTTCTTCTTTCCAAAGAGGAAATTCGAGATATTGAGCAGGAAGAATATCACCTTCAGTATGATATGGTGCTGCAGAGTCAGGCAAAAGTCCCGAAATGAAACACGGTTCCAATAGATGTGAGCAGTGTGTAGTAATCACTCATTGACTGTAAATTTGTCGTTGTTTGAAAGACAAGCAAAGCTTGTTTGTTCTCCGAAGCAAATGCAGCTCTTCTGTCTGCTTTTTCCATTCACTTTTGCTTCAGTTGAATAACATTTTCAACCATTTGAAAGCTTTTCTGTATGTAATATTCATACACTGATCAATGACAAGAGATTAGGCTATGCTGGTCATGCGGGAAGATGTAGAATTCCTTAGTACAGGGTTCCAAAATGGAATGGCACTAAAGATGGGTAGCCTGTGAAGCTTGATTCTCTCATCTGCAGTTACAATGACAGTGAATCTGACAAGCGATGATGGAAAATAGCAATGCATTTACAAGTATGATCTTGTATTTTCAATGGATTGTCACCCATGCCACCTATGCATCCTCAGAAGTAAAGGTTCTGTTTTGTTCTCCCCTCCTTGGATAATGCACAGTGAAGGGCAGTTTCTGGTCAGGAGCTTCTGACCTAGTGAAACAGCTAGGCTTTTAAAATGGTGCCGAAACGGAGAACCCCATTATGTCCTGACAGCTGTGAGAGCTTCCACCTTTGCTGAGCACACAGAATCATGCGTGGGGTGCCACGGAGGTGTGGCACATGCATAATAAGGCAAAACATGGAGACTTTTATGAAATAACTCACTGGAGCTCAGAGAGAGAAACCTTCCACAAAACTCCTCAAAATTGACAGGCCATTTGAGATAAAATCCAGCTCTCTTTTCCTTGTAGTGGCATATGCTTTAATTTCTATATTAGTGCCATTTCAACAGCAAAAATTACAATAAAGCATTATATACACATAGAATGTTTCATGTAAGTATATTGAATAAGATGGGATAATTTTCAATTAGCTCACCTGTTAGGAGTCCCCGGGGTTTGGGTGAGATATTGATTTTGCACTCCACCTAAGACTGTTATCCAATGCCCACAGTGAAGAATAAAATCAGACAGAGTCTATAAGATCAGCTTTGCACCTAATTTCTTTCAGTTTCTCAATGAGTTACTTTAAAATTACTCACATGTAATGTGGAACCTTGCTGTTTCAAAGAAACCGTTTAATTTGACTTCATTCCAATATAGCTCCAAAAGTACTGTGAAAGTAGCTGTCAGGTAGTTGAGGATATAATAAGAAAGATGCTATATAAATTTAACTTATTTATTTATAGTGTGCCTCTCAGATGCAACACACTTATGAATTGCTTCACATTTCTTTGTCTTGCTGTATAGACTGCAACTTCCATAAGCATTTAAACTAACTGCCTTCAGTTCACCAGCATGGAATGAGTGCATAATTCCAGAGGCACAAGATGCTGACGGTAGTCAGCCAGTTAGAGCAAATTATTTATTATTTAAGACAGAAACATGCTGGCATGAAGATTGCTGATTGTCAACTCCAATCTTGTGTATTACTTCAACTTTGGAGAACCAACAACTGAGCACTGAGGGAGCCTGTAAAAAAATTGCTTGATAAATCTATGAAGCACCATTGAAAAAGAAACATGGAAGGCACATTTCAACAATATCATAAATCCACCAGGAGGGCTACGTTCAAAGAGAATGCTTGAAGTTGAAGTTGAAGTAAATATAATGTTATCATAGAGTTTATAAATTTTGATCTGGAAAGTATAACTGAATAAATACATATGGATCTATTTTGGTGTATATAACTCCCATTGTTTGGAACTATATGACTTCCTAATTCTCAAAAAAATGTGTCTGAGGTGCATGAACATGCTTCCAATGAGGAATGTGCTCGACGCCACCTTGGTAAAGGATTTTGTGCACATGGACATAACAAACTTGGGTAATATGGATGGTGGGCAGCTAATGATGTCAACCATTACGCAACACAGTACAGCAGTTTCAGAGTACCTCACGCCAGCTTACACACTGCCTTTATATTTCCACAGCTGAAACACATTACTAAATTATACAAACCGCCACACCTAGCAATATTTTAGGGAATCATGAACTATATTGAGATTGGCTGATAGGCTTTTTCTTTATTGTTATTGGTGCAATTGTGCATATTTTTGGGGAATGTCCATATTTGTCCATTGCTTATATTTTCTTTCAGGATGATACTGAAATATTTCCTGTTCATTGAAAGTCTTTTAATGAAATGCATTGTTTTCAGGGATAGCCTGTAATATCTTCCTCTTGAAAATGAGCATGGATAATACAGAAAGGCCTCACAGAGTAGGAAATATTGCCAGGACAGGAGAGAGAGAAGGGGCCTCAGCTGGGATATCTAGGCAAAGCTTTTAGCAAACTTCTCTTACTTCAAATTCCTCAACATCAGGAATAAACCAAAATGTCTTTGTTTCACTGAAGAGGTCATTCCTGGAATATGTCAGCAACTGCAGCCAAATTGCAACCTTGGAACAGGCCAAGGACCACATTGCCCTATGCTGACAGTGTCTCTTAACTTTCATGTTTATGGACATTGCCAGAGTGTTGCTGAAGGTAAAAGTAACAACTGAAAGTTTGCAGTACACTGCTACATAAAGGAGGTCCCTCCACACAAAGAAAGCAATTAACTCTTGCTGCCTCAATGACTATGAAGGTTTGTACAGGTTTCTGGCTTCCCTGTGGTGTTGGGTGCCAAAGATTGGGCATACGCATTTCACATGAGGTACATTCGAGGCACTTTGACAGTTTCCTTAAGCCAAAGGGATTTTATTCTCATAATGTTCACTTGGTGTGTCACCACAGGCAGCGTACCATCCAGGTGAATCTGTTAATCTGTCAGTAAGCATAATTCCTTCCTTGTCCGCCACTCCTCTGTTGTTGAACCTCCAGGTCAAGTGGAGAGCTCTCTGCTGGATGATACATTTTATTCATTCATGACATTGCCCAAAGATGTGCGGGCTGGGAGAGCTGGCTATGCTAAATTGCCCATAGTGTCCAAGGATATGCAGGCTAGGTGGTTTAGCCATAGGAAAAGCAAATTACAGGAGTGGGTGTAGGATAGATGCACTTCAGAGGGTCAGTGTGGACTTGATGGGCCAAATGGCCAGCTTCCACACTGTAGGGAATCTATTCTATTCTGTTCTTGACTGCACATTGGAAGTCATGAACAACAGGAATACAGTGAGAGCCGTGTCCCACAAGAAAAATTATAGAGTACCTTATTGGTGTCCTCTAGCAAGACTTCTACTGTCTCTGGAGAATTATTACTCAGAGGAAGGTTTGGTGTGCTCAGTTGCATGTTTCGCAACCCCACCTTTACATTGAAAAAAAAACTCACCAGCACCAACTAGACACTAACCTGAGAATGGTTGATGGCCCCTTTAAGAGTGCTGATGGAGTTCTCTTCCAGTTGCTGAAAGCATGTTCAATTCAGTGAGTCTAAGAGAAGCATTAGTTTGGACAATGAAATTGAAAACAAAACTGTTGCCATCAATCAGTATCGCAAACTGACTGATGTCATAGTCATTTTGCTTTACATACCTAGGGCACATACGTCTAAACTTGTGCTGGCATTCCACAAGGTTTACACTGGAAATGTCTATATGTCTATACAGATGCCATTTTGGTATCAAAACAATATTTTTAGCATTGAAACTCTAGCTGCTATGGAGCCCAATTTTGAGGAGTCAGTGTTATCTTAGTAGAGTTTTATGACCTTTCTCTCATATATTCCCTGGTTGCAGCTCTTACTATATTCTTTGTTTGTCTTATTGTTATTTACATCTTTCCCAGTTCACAGGGTTTCTATTGTCCTTTTGTTTTGATACAAAGTGATTTCTTTAGGTTTTATACACTCTCTTACCTCCCTTACTTCCAGTAAAATTAACAATGTGTGGACTAAAATGGAAACATAATTTCAAATAATTAACTCAACATGACATTAGATACAAAAATAGATAATGATGAGAGAGATAGGAGGATTGGATTAGTAAAGAGGAGGAAATAAAATGAACACTTAGACTGAAATAAGCAAAGTTTAACTTTCAGCACTGAATTTAGTTTGTCCCTACCTTGCAAACACAAGAGCTTTAGGGTGGCACGGTGGCTCAGTGGTTAACACTGCTGCCTCACAGTGTGAGGGACCCAGGTTCAATTCTGCCCTCAGGTGACTATCTGTGTGGAGTTTACACATTCTGTCTGTGTGGGTTTCCTCCCACAGTCCAAAGATGTGCAGGTTAGGCAGATTGGCCATGTTAAATTGCCCATGGTGTTCAGGGATGTGTGGGTTATAGGGGGATGGGTCTGAGTAGGATGCTCTGTGGACTTGTTGGGCTTGTTTCCACACTGTGGGGATTCTATGACATTTAATATCGAGAGAGATGGCAAGATGCCATTTTCGTGAAACTCATCGCTTATGGCTTATCATGTTTAAATTTACATTTGCCCTCACCTGAATTTGTGTTAGAACATACGCATAAAAGATAACGAGTACCATTAACTTCATTATTCTATTCACAGCATATTATAGAGAGTCATTCTGGCATTCTTTCTGGATTCTGGGAATGAATGTTCTGAAAAACTGATGAGTCAGGGAAAGCCATGTGGAACCACTTTTGGGCAAGAGGAAAAAGAGCATTTTACTTTTGCTAAACTCAATAATGTTTGGTTCTAACACAGTTACTGGCAAGAACCCTGTCATGAATTAACCATATAAATCTCTTAGCATAAGCATCTAAAAGAAGATCTTCATTTTCTTGGTTAGAAACTAATAAGGCAATATTTCCATCTGGTCATTGGTCTTACCACTTGCATGTGACCCTTTTAAATGCAACATGAAAGAAACATTCACCGCTGGATTTGAACCCAGAACATAAAGGAAATAAACATGGGTGAGCACCTATGCAGTAGTGATCATAAATGAATAAGGTTTGGGACAATAACTGAGAATGACAGAAACATGACAAAGATCAGGGTAGTATACTGGAGAAAATCTGATTTTGAGGGGCTGAGAACAGATGCCGGGGAAATAAAATGGACGTATAGTAAGTACATTACCAGCAGGGATAAGCAAGATAACATAGATTATGAAGCAACTAGGAAAGAATTTTTTTCAAAAAATACAAAGTGGAATTATGCAAGTGAGTATTCAAGGGATATAACACAATATATTAAAATATTCTAAAGGCACATACATAAGTAATGAAAGTTGGGATAAGAATAAAGCCGTTAAAGGACAGTCAGAATAAAGCCGTAGGCAGCAATAGTGAAATGTCAGAAATATTAAATAATTATTTTGCTTCAGTATTTACCAGAGAGACAGATTAAAAGCATATGAGATCAGAAGATGAGATTAGAAATGATGTAACTGCATTTTAAAATTAGATATGGAGAAATATTAAATCAACTAATCAAACTGAAAGACAATAAACCCTGGTCGAGACAGACTGTACTCATGCATTCCAAAATAATCCAGTGAACAGATAGCACAGAAACTATTGCACATACTTAATAATTCATTGGAAAAGTAGTGGTGTCAGAGGACTAGTGGCTAGTTAATAATAAATCTGTATTTAAGAAGGCAGATAAACATGCTCTGAGAACTATATGTCATTATAGTATGATGATTGTATGAAAAATAATGGCAACTTTAATAGAGGAGAAAGAAGAAAAACACATTGAAATCAAAATATAACATAGTCAACTCTTGATGAGTCAAATCCTCAATTGCCTTCAAATTTAAGTTAAACAGAGCTTTGTGATAGCTGACGAGGCCACATTTACCACGTGAATGTTTCTGTGTGTAACCTAACATCCAAAAATGTTAAATAAGAAGCATACAGAAAAAGACAAGTATATTAGCATAAAAAAATCTATATTTAATTTGCCCATGCCAGTAGTCTATATTGTGTTGAGTTTAAGAAAGCTTGAGATTTAGCACTTTTTTTGCAAAAATATACTTTATTAAAGGCCAGAGATAGAAAGAACTGCCGATGCTGGAGTCAGAGATAACACAGTGTGGAGCTGGAGGAACGCAGCAGGCCAGGCAGCCTCTGAGGAACAGGAAAGCTGACGTTTCAGGTCAGGATGTTTCTCGACCCGAAACGTCAACTTTCCTGCTCCTCTGATGCTGCCTGGCCTGCTGTGTTCCTCCAGCTCCATGTTGTGTTATCTTTATTTAAGGCCACTTTTTTTGTTTGAATTGTGGATCAAAATGGGAAAAGGCTACTGCTAAAATTCAAAGAATGTGAAATGAGTTGCTATACTTATAACGCATTGAGTCGTGTTTACATTGTTGCTTTGTTCAAGCAGTAAGGGAAGATATTTGTAACACTATGGCATTATGGGTATGTGTGCAGAGCAAACTTTACCCAACCACACATTGCTCATTGGTTTGTGCAGTCAGGAATAGTTGTGGAGGCCAGTAGTCCACAGCATGACAATAACTTTGTGATTGGCTCAGAACAGGTGGACAACTTGTGCGTGAACAATACAGGGACAGAAGGTCTCCAGGCTGCAAACATCTCTCCTTTGCTCCGTCTCCAGTGAAGTAACCAAGAATTAAATGATAGCTTATCTCTCCCCCTATTTGTTAAAAGCTGTAACCTTTAGCCATTGATTTAAAGACTGAAAATTTAATGCATCAACCACCCAGTGTCTTCAGCAAAGACCTGAAAGGATCTGTGACAAGGAGATTGGCCATCAAATAGTCTTGGAAGTAAAACAAAAAGCGAAGCCTCATCAAATCCTATGGACTGGTGCTATTAAAATGTGTTCCTCTATTATTTTTGCACCCACCCATAACGTCTGTGTTTGTTTATTTGTCTGTGTCTGTTTGAATGTGTCTGTAGAGGTTTAGGAAAGAGATAGTGCTTAAGCTTGCAGACTTATAAGTTGATAATTCATATTTCATTGTACCGTCCTTAGGATTGTTTTATTTGCAATAAATAGCTTCTTATTAAGCACAGAAACCTGCCTAATGCTTTCTGTCAGCCTGAGCTAATCAGACATTAACATTGGGGAACTTTGAGTAGTTTGATTAAATATTTAACTTCTGCGATAATCTTAGATATAGTGAGGCTCAAGAATTGGTCCACTTTCCCAAGTGCTTCATTGCATAAATGGTCAAACTCTGTAACCTTCTCTGCTTTGCATGTTGTTTTTGGATCTGCATTTATAGTCTGCCATATTATCAATGCGATCAAACACATCTTAAATGCTTTTGTACAAGAGTGTGAAATTCTGGAGCATTTCTGCATCTTTCATGGCATCTTTCATGGCATCACCCAGAGATTTAAGAGAGCGAGCAGTTGGGCAGCCATTAGAATCTTCAGGGTCACCAGCCTCCTTAGCTGAAGAGCATACTGATGTCAGAAACAGAAACAAAAACAGAAATTGCTGGAAAAGCTCAGCAGGTCTGGTAGCATCTGTGGAAAGATATCAGAGTTAACGATTCAGGTCCAGTGACTCTTCTTCAGAATGATAGCTCAGAGCTTTCTCAAGGGCAATTGGCTACAGACAAACAATGCTGATTTAGCCAGCAATGCCCACATCCAGGATACCAGATTTAAAAAATTAACAGTCACCCCAGCCATGTTCAATCAGATGAAGCCTTGCCAGAGACTTGAGCAATGTGGAGTTTGAAAAAGTCACCTAAGTTCTGAGTTCTGAAAAAGGGTCACTAGACCCAAAATGTTCACTCTGATTTCTCTCCACAGATGCTGCCAGACCTGCTGAGCTTTGCCAGCAATTTCTATTTTTCATTTTGTTTCTGATTTCCAGCATCCACAATTCTTTCGTTTTTCTGTTTAGTGACATACTGATGTCATCTGTTTGCTCCATTATACATCTTAGGGCATTGTTCAGTTTTACATAAGTTTCCATTGTTGTTTCTGTTAGGAGCTCCACAACAACATCATGCAGTTGAGTGATGAGTTTTCTCTGATTGTATTGGCTAGCATCATCCTGCTGCCCTTCATTCACTTCACCTTGTGCAGCTGTAACTAGTTGCTGCCAGATGTTCTCATTGGCTTTTAGAATGTTAGATATACTTGATGCTGGAATATTCAACTCTATCATGATATCCATGTTGTACTTCTTGCCACAGTTTTCTACTACGATATCAGCCTAATTTTCTCTCCAATTGGCAATAAAATTAGCTTTCTCAAAAGGTGTTTCAATACTCATGCACTTTGCAAGTAACATTACAGAATGGTTCACATCTATTTGAGGTCCAACCACTTTGCCCTGCTTGGACTGTGCAATCATATGACTCCTGTTCCTGGCATAATGTCTTATGAGAAAGTTTGGTTAACCCAGATCATCCAGGACAGATTTTTGTGTTTTCACATGTATTGTTCTTTATCTTCCCTACTCTACTGACAGGAATGGCTGCTAATTTTGATTCCAAACAAGAATTAACATGGCTTGACCAAACTTGCTGTAGTCTTTGAAGATGTAATAGGCACTTAGACCAAAATAAAACAACAGGTGAAATTTATCTAGCTTTCCAAAAAATCTTTGAAAAGTTACTACATCATAGATTAATGACTAAGATCAGAGCCTTGTCATCCCCAGTGGGGACTTGTTATATTCATAACTTTAATCATGAAATATATGGTGTATATAATATTTCTGAGACTGCTTTCTGTTCGAATAATGGACATAAAGAAACTACTACAGCTGATAAGAATTAAATGGCTTTTGCAAACTACATGCTAACTCATGTCTCTGGTAAGGCTTCATTTAATTGAACATGGCAGGGGTGCCCTTCAATTTTTTCATCTGTTTTCCTCAATATGGACACTGCTGCCTAAATCAGGACTGGTTATCTCCAGCTAATTGCCCTTGAGAAAGTGCTGAGTTACCTTCTTGAACTTCTGCAACTCATGTGAGGGGGTGGGGTAGGCTTAGCCACAGTACCATTAGGAAGGACATTTTAACGATGCCTAGGCGGATGCCAGCTGGTCCATCGAGTTTCAACTCCTTTTGTCCTTCTGCAGCAGTTTGATGCAATTGAGTGTCTTCATGAGCTATTTCGGAGTATTCCACATTGCTATGGGTCTGAAATTATAGGTAGGCCAGTCAAGATAAGGATAACAGATTTCTTCCTAATTGACATTTGTGACCCAGATGGTTCACTATTTCTATCGTTGCCATTAGACTAGCCTACTAATTCCAAATTCCTTGAGTGCAATTAAATTTTGCCAGTTACTGTTGGTTTTGAACACATGTACCCATAGAATTATCCTGGGCATTTGGAATGCCACTATCTACCCTTGGGACAAAATCCAACTGTGAGATTCGCACTTTATCTTGTTTATAAACTTATCCAAAACTCAAAATCAATAGACTTGCATGTGTCTGAGCTAGATATTTAATGAAAGAAAACTGTAAAAATATTAATCATACATTGAAGTAAGTGACCACTCTCCATTTCCTTATGTTTGCAATGGCTTCAGACATGAAATCATTCTGAGCGACAATTGAAGTATTGATCATGTGAATGAAACTGATCCGAAATCATGAATCTATTAGCCCAAGAACCCAGGGGCTTACCAAGACAACAAGAGGGATCAATCTTCCAGCCAGAAGAGCAGAATCCTGCTAACAACCAGGTAATTCAGACAGACACGGATTAATTCATTTTCATCTGAAATTATTTGTCTCTACAAAAACTCACCTGTAACTTCATCTGGAAATCCAGAAACTTCCAACTTCCACTCAACATCAATGTAATGGAAGGAGTTGTTGATAATGTTATCAAGCAGCAATGCTCAGTAATAACCTGAAGATCGGTTTGGGTTCTGCCAGGCTGACCTAGCTTCTGACATTGTTACAGTCTTGGTCCAAATGTTTAGGGATGGGCAATAAATGTTGATCCAGCCAGTGATACTCACATTCATGAATGAATATAAATCAATGAACCCAGAGAGACAGCCCATCAGGCCTGCAATATGAACATATTAGCACACTGAAATGTGAAAGAAAATGATTTACTTCTTGCATTTCTCCTAATAACCTACACACATACTTTGTTTCTATAATCCATCTTTATTTGTGCCTGTGTCTGTATGCATACTGGAGTTATTATATAAGATAATGGCTCTGAAGGAGATAATATTCATGTTTTATTGAGGCACACCCAGCCCAATGATGTCTCTCAGTCTTTTGGTGGAGGTGGATGAGTTCTTTCTAACTTATGCCTGGCTAGTGATGCAAATTGTGTTTATTATTATGCAGTAAACAATCCTGTTAACTGAGATTGGTGCCTCCTGTTTAGACTCACCAATGGTCTATCCTGTACCACTGATAATTAGATTGGCTATAGATAGATTAAAAGCAAAGGATGATTGGTGATAGTGAACCACCTCAAACACCTTTCGCACAATACCATATACTGGCAGTGCGTCAAATAGTACATGATGCTCCATTGTATTTACATTTTGGACTGCTATGTGAATGAATATGATCTTTGCTTCTGATTTAGCTCATCTGAAAGTTTGTTTCATGTTTATTACTGAAAATCACAACATTCTAATGTGTTTAAAACACTCCCTCTTAAATGCATCTGGTTGGGTCTTCATCTCCTGCTGATTTGGAGTGTGAAATATGATGACTTAAATGGGACATTACTATCTCCCTGACTGAGTGCTGAAACTCTTAAAATGACGGACAAAACAAATACATGGTGAGTCCAGTAGGTGTAGTTACAAATCTTTTCAGCCTTAACATTTCTGTAATTAATTTCAATTAGTCTAATTTAATTCCAAGTGTTGAAGAAAGTGATATAATTGACACAATAATGCAAGCATTTAATTTATTCACAAAACACCATAACTGGGACAAAGATGCCTAAGCTGAATGGTTTCTAATCATTGACTAGCATGTATGGCTTTTGTTTGTGTCAATCTGATTATATGTGATAGAATATTATCTGTTGCAATCCATGTCTCTTTGTATCTGGGTGTGGTATAAAGTTTAGAGTGGTGATCATTTTTATTCCCACTGAGATGTGGAATCTTGGCTACAACCAGAGACCAGAGAATGAAAGCACAGCTTCCTTACACACTGTTCACTAAGATATTGGTTATTGAGTTGCATTAGGTGATTCTTTAGCATCAGCTTCCAATATCATGGATACCAGTGACGATGATCTTCTGTTGCTCCTACTTTAAAATGTATAACAAAGAAGCATTAATGATGGACCCACGTTGTGCTCAACAAATCCCCTTCTTTGATTGATTTAGTAAATTATACCTTATCCTGCTCACCTGTTGAGTTCTCGATGTTATTTTAGCTCACCTCTATTATTAATGCAGTGCATAAATGACTCCATGATTAATAAAATTACAAATTTTATGTTAATTTCTGTTTCATCAGCAGTTATGCCATGTCGTAGAATTCCTCCACAGAGTAAATAAGTGTAAAACATGTTAATATATTGATGTAACATTAGTAAGTTAGTCAGCTTTTTTCCTGGTTGCAGGTCTCCTGGGGGTGACAATGAAGTTTACTGATGAATTAAGTGAGTGCGAGGTCACTATGTATTTATCTGTGTTATATCTGTTTACTGTGTGTATAGCAGTTCAATGCATTACCATGGAAGATCATTGAAACAATATACATCAATGGGTTGTAGAGGGACCAGATGAACTTCCGCAGTTGGGAATCTTTGGAGGATTTAAAGGATAATGTGGGTGCATTGAACGAAGGGTCCCTTCAGGATGCAGAGAAGGCACAGAAGACCCAGAGTTCATCACCCTCAAAACCATTCTCTCCAGGTGACTGAGATGAATGAGGATGTCCTGGGACACTGTTATAAGACTGTGACATCTGCTAGAGCAGAATTTGCAAATTGAAGGGGTATGTGGTCACCCAATACCAGTGGCCATCGAGCTGCTGTCTGCACTTGATTTTTATGTGACCAGCTGCTTCAAAGGGTCCACTAGGGACCTGTGTTGGATCATTCAATCCTTTATGGACAAGTGAATGAAGATTGTCACTGATCAATTTGTGATAGCTCACAACATTTGATATGAACAGATCCTGGGTGAGGTTCCCCAAACTGTAACAGTTCTTGATGGAATACCACAAACTGATAAGCTCCTGGGTGAGGAAGGATGAAACCCTTCTTTATTCACTCATTCTCTTGGTCAGTAGAAACAAGTTTAATTAAAATAGGCTCTCTTCCGTGGTGGATATGTTTGTCCCAGACCTAAATTAATTTATGTTTTAAAAGGAACCAAATTAACCAGACTTTCTTCAGTTAACTAAGATCAATATATGAATTGTTCATATAGTGGATAGTTGAACATTGCAACTGGTGCAGTAGAGGTAGCATTGAGGTTGATGTTTATTTTTGGGCATCTTAGTTTTGCAGACCAATTGATTTAAGTTCCAATGTCCTGATTCCTTTTCTTAACTGGATTGCAGCACTTGGAATAAGATAAGGTCTTCCTTTAACCGCAACTGAGGGGTAACTAGGAGATAATACTTTATCTGTGATCTTTACCACACACGAATGCTTGAATACAGGCAGAGACATATAGGAGCTTTCAGGCCAAATAGTTTACTCCAGTAGAAATTGCGTTTTTTTAACACCTGTCCTTGTGTATTCTTCAAAGGGAAAAACACAAGTCTGTAGTTGAAACATTAGCAGCAGGGGTTGGCTTGCTGATGAGCAGAAGGTTGTTATCCCGTCATTATTTTTGTAGTCACAAATGATCACATTCCATTCTGTTTGAAGTTTCTTTTGACACCTTTATGTGTTATGTCCCATTCGCCCCACACAGATTTTTGGTACACCTGTACTTGCATTTGCTCTGTAGCAGTTCTCTTTTATTCAATTACAAAACGCATTTTAAAGCAAAGAACTAAAAACGTTCACAGTACTTCTGAGTTCTGACCCATGGTTATGACACACTTCACCTTGTGTACGCACTTTGCATTAAGACTGACAATATCACCCATGAGACAGTGTCATGTTCAGTGGTTAGAAGTGATGTGCAATGAATGACACTGACTGTAGAGTTACTGTGAAAGTTGCAGTGGAATGAAGAGTGAGAGCTACTCGGTTGGATGGACAGCATCCCTGCAGGAGTAGTCCTGGTCTGCTATGATTCCCTCCTTGTATGGACTCAGCTATCTAATATCAGATGCTCTGCCATCTTTGGGACTGAGAAAAATGAAGGGATTGAGTCAGATCAAATTGAGTGGCATAGTTGTTAGTGTTGGTGCAGATTGTGTAAAGGTGTTGAGGTGTTCTAGGTGATGGAGGAGGCAGTCTTGAAGCCATTCAGGCTGAGTGGTGTGGGAGGTTGGGTGTGAGGGTCAAAGCAGGAAAAGGAAGATGTTTCCGTCAACATGAACAGTGGTAGGGCATGGACCTTGCTGGGAGCTGTCACGGAGAGGGAGACAATGTGAGGTCATAGAGAGAAGTGTGTAGCACTAACCCTGGTGGAGTGGAGAAGGTTATTGATCTTCTTCTGCACTGCTGACTGTTCCTCTGCACTTTGAACATTGCAATAATCTAGTTAGTAACCTCGGACCAGACTGCCTGGGTCCTCTCCACTGCGTATCCCCATCCATGACCCTATCGGAGAATAATGGTGTTATCTTCCCCTTATCTGGCATCTTCTGTCCTTTACCAAGCAGGGCAGCTTCATAATACCAGTCCTCAACTTGGGGCACAGTGTGTTTCAAATACAGCGCAAACACCAGGGATGCCATTCTTTCGATGGATATCGATGTGTGGCATGCTGTTCTAGATATAGCATGTGGTAGTTCAGGAAATAATATTGAATATGAGGGACTCCACAGAGGTTGGGGAGGCAGTTAATGAGGCACAAATGATTAGATATGGTGAGAAATCTTGCCAGGCCTTGCAATTATAATCCCTCCAAAATCTCAATGCAATTCGCACTTAATCATAAGAATGTAAGATTCAGCTCATTGAATCTATCTATCACATGAGGAGCCTTTATCCAGCCAGATTTTCAACAGTAAAAAATGTCAAATCAACATTTGCAAAATCAATTTTTTCAGATCAATTTATTTATGAAATGGTGTAAGGTCTGATCATCCCAAAATAGAAGATATATGGAGGATACCTACTCTTTATGAGTATTTGTACTCTACTCTACAAGTCCAAAGATGTGCTGTTAGATGGATTAGCCATGGTTAATTGTCCTGTAGTGTCCAGGAAAGTGCATGTTAGGTGGGTTAGTCATGGTAAAGGTGGGGATAGGATGGGGCTCTGGGTCTGGGTGGGATGCTCTTTGGAGGATCAATGCAGACTCAATAGGCAGAATGGCCCCTTCTGCACTATAGAGATTCTATGATTCTAAGAGTATTCCTCTTAACCTTAATCCTAACCAAAGGCTCTCTTCTCTGAGAGTTTCTCTACAAAGAAACATCACATATGATAAGAAGGTCACCAGCATATTTTCCAATCTCTCAAAAATGTTTTCTCATCACCCTTATGATACCTTCATGCCAAGCATACTAATTCCACGCATATTAACAATTAACTCTAAGACCATGTGTAAAAAAGCTTTTAAAAATAATTTGTTCATTCACAACTTTCCACAATGTTAAAATATAATACTGCTACAATGCAATAAATGTCTCAATATTCCGGATCTTTTAAAGTACCAATATCAGAATCTCCAAGCAGAGGTAATCTACTACTCTTCTATGAATAAACATTGATTGTATTTGCTGGCAGAGATCAGAAAGCCAAAGCTGTCAATCTAGTAATACTTTCCCCAGGACTCAGCTGTTTCAATAGTCTAATGGATATTTGGGCTCTCCGCCAAGAATGCATCTGATCAGTGCAGTTGTACAATGTTTATTTATACTAGATTAGGACATTTAAAATACTTGTAGTTTTGCTCTTGATATTTTAAAAGTCTATATGATTGACATTTTCATTGCCTTTAGTAAACAGACATTTTTAACACAGTGAAAAGTTCAGAAGATTTTTTTTACACATCCTATTGTTGCTGTAGAGTTCATTAGTTCTGCAAGGTATATATTGCTTCAATGGGCATAGGGGTGTCATTGCTTGCTTTGGATGGCATGACAGCCATGGCATGGATGGAGGTGCACAGTCCGAGATGGAGTACGTTAGGTCTCAGGATGGGATATGGGGAATCAATGGGGAGAGAAATGATAGGAAGGATGAGGGCTAAAATGCCTCTCCTTTCTCATTGTAGTCCTGTAGATTATAATAGAGAAATCCCAAAGCATTGATGTGGGACTTTAAAAAGCCCACCTTAGTACCAAACAGCCCCGCCGCTGCCCCCAACCTGTTTCCTGGGTTGATTGTACTGACTATAACACAGTCATACACACTCTCAGCAATGATAATTCCATCTTGGTGGTAACTTGGCAGATGCATGAAAATCCAAACCATTTACTTAATATTCACCAATTGTGATGTTCATCAATTATAACGCTTTGTCATTTTTATATTTTAAATCTCATCTTTTCCTCAGAAAGTTAGAACAATACAGTGCAGGAACAGGCCCTTTGGCCCACCATGTCTGTGATGACCGTGATACTATCTCTCCTGATAGTTCTGCACTCTTATTCACACAGTGTCTTTTAATGTCATTTTTGTAGTTTTGTCAGTGTTTGCATATAATTTTATTCCTATGGTGATCAGAACTGTTCACAAAGATTCTTTATATCATTGTTCTGAATCTATCCATTATGCCAACGACTGATAAGGCTTGAGGAGGATTGTTCACACAAAGAACTGTAAATGGCTTTGAAGATCAGACTTAAACAAGGAATTAAAGAAATTAAATCTAAAAGGAAGGGTTGAATAAAAGTAGAATCACATCTTACAAGAAGAATTGTGGAAAAGAAATGGCAAGGACAATTTAAGACAGCAACTGTCATTAATAACTCTTTAAAAAAAACATCAATGTAAAAGTATGGAGAGATTCCCATGAGAGAAGATAATGAATCTGTATCCATGGCAATCAAAAAGATTTTTTAAAAAGTACTAAAACAATCAAAAAAATGAAGAAATGGAAAAAGGAAGGGTTAATTTACTGGAATTGTAACAGGGATAAGGGGCTTCATTCAACTGGAGAGATTGGAAATGTTGGGATTGTTCTCATTAGAGCAGAGTAGGATAAAAGGAGATTTGACAGTGAGGTTCAAAATAATGAATAGAATAAACAAAGAAAGCTTATTTCCAGTTAAAAATGGGCTTCAAATCAGAGGAAACAGCCTAAGGTGATTGGCAAAAGAGCCAGGGAGGAGAGGAAGAAACACATTTTTACACAGCAAGTTATTGTGGTTATTTCTAACCAGGGAATAGAAATAAAAACTGCGGGCCCTTAACTGAGGCTTAGAGAAAACTATAGGATAAATGGTGAAAGAAAGAAGGAAAAATGTGCAGCTAGAAGGAATGCCAGAGGAAGCAATAGGTCTCTCATTTGAAAAAAAAGACTGTTTTTGTTTGGCTAAATTCAAGTTGCATTGAATTTTTTGGAGGGGTTTCTGCCACGAGGCTTAATGAGTTTTCTTGCTGTATCTTACCAAACCTGATGCATTAATTAACTACCTACCTACTGCTATGGCACATCTTCAGGCTCCGTGTGTGCACCAATTTGTTGGTGGTGTCATGCATGCTAAGTGACCACCCAATGTCATCGAGAAGAGAGTGTCTGCAGGGCTCTGGCACTCTTACTATCCTAGACCCACAATAAAAACTCAATTTCCCACTGCATTCAATACAGACCATTGTTAAACTTACATGACAAATGATGAATCAATGGTGTGTGGCTCCCACATTACACTTGAAAGTTGCAAAAATGATGGTCGACCTTTAGAAAGCATTCATCTTTTCTTACATCATTTTTGCTAATGTTGAAATCGTTGAGATGCCAAGTTCAGCCCCCAGACATGACTGAGCGGACCCTTGACCATTATCTTTGTCTCCCTGATCAGAATATGTGATTCCCTTGACTGCTGGTGCTCGCCTGGCCACTGTTCATTGTTCAAACCGCAATTGGACAGATCTCCTGGTGATGAGCATCCCAAGCAGATGATTATGTCCAAGCCAATGGACTGTGTACGGACTTTTTCCATCACTGATGGTACCAAGAATCCCTGACCAACAACAAATACCTTCCCTGACCCCTACTTGAGAATATGCCCCGACTCCTACTTGAGGACCTACCCCCATTATTTTCCAATTTGGTTGAAAACAACATGCATTGTTTTTGCTATGCCGGTAGCTAGTAGGTTGACGGCTCAGAGTGTCATTCATCAAGATAGCCCCTACATCTTCGGACACCTCCCTACTGCCAAGCAGCTGGTGCATGTGTCTGCATGAAATAACACCTAAATACATTAATACTGATAACCTTGCTTTGACTGAAGTGCCAATACATTAACAGGCCTGACAAGGTGGGAATACGGAAATCATGCAGGTAGATGCTAAGTGAGCAAGTGTGACAAGAGCAAGCAACCAGCCCTGAGGGTGCAGCTTGGTCCAATCCTTGAACTGGGTTGCTGCCAAAGCATGCAAACTTTGTTCCATGATGGTTGTGTGAGCTTTGCTCGTGTGGGTATCAGTGTCCATGGATGAGGGGTATATGCAGCTGCTGCCCATCAATCACACTCTGAGATGCAGTTGGTTGTACAGATCATGGAGGTCATTTACAGCAAGCAGTGAGTTGAAGTTGCCACGTACTCATTTCTGGTTTCCATTTCGAGTTTTCTCAACCTGTAGCTTGTTTAGTGACAAAGTAAGTTGAATATTAACGAGTTGAGTTGGGCCATTAGCAAACCAGTTAACAAGCAATAATTCTCCTTAATTGGGAGCTCAAGGCTGCCTAGCAAGAAACTTGTCACATTGCATGTGAAAGGCATAAAAGATAGAGTGAGATGCTCCCAAAGCCAAGATGGACTTTACCAGATGTCTCATAAAATTCTGCCACAAATCTCGCTGTAGCCTTCATTGTTCAGACCCATACAAGATTCTGCCCGAAGTTTATGCCAGAAGGACAATTTCTGATACTTGTTCTCCAAGGTACATGACCCACTCTTTAGAAAGTTTGTCTTTTAAGATAAATCAGTAGAATGTGTCCTTGGCCCTGGCCTTTGATTCTAAATCACCTCTTCCCCTGTACTTTCATGACCTGGTGATCTTCATGGAGACAATGGCTGCTACGCTCCTAACCAATGACTTTCTCCAAAATAAATAATCAAGAAGGAGCCAATTCAATTAATCAACAATTAAAGCATAAATCCACATCCCAGAGAAAGCCAACAGTCACATTGGAAAGTGTTGTTACACAGGGCTAGTTAATTTCATGGACTGCACATTTTGTAAATGGCTAAATCTCAGAATCTTTGCAGAAAAGTTGGAATGTGTGTGTGTGTGTGTTAGCTCTGATACCTCCATACTTCAATTATCCACTGGGACTCTCTGGCTAGGCTCATTCCTAATAATAGTCAGCTGAGTATCAAGTTTCAGCCTCCAGAGATGCTCCCCAGAATGACCTTCTATCTCCAGGTGATGAAGTTGAGGAAATTTATTGGTAAAGAGAAAGATTTTGATATGTTGTTTTATGTCTGATTTTTAAAATTTTTATCTGTTTTCTTTTCTCCTAACTCTTTCAGGAAATTTCGGATTTACTTGGATGTTCCCCCACCCCGTGCCCCGGCTGAGAAATGACCGGAAGCTGTTCTGTTTCCAGACCAATACCACTCTGTTCCATCCTCTGTTTGTGTATGACATGGTGTAATTCTGTTTCCCTTGCAGTGAGTAAGCAATTCTTCCCATCCAATCCCAGCCATCTCTAATGCTGAGATTCAAGAATTAATCAGCCAATCTCATTCTGGGACACTAACAAGCTGCAAACAGCATACCATTCCAGACTGCAGTTATGGAATCTTTTGAAAACATTGTAGTCTATACCCTTTGTATGTCTGGCAGGCAAAGTGGGATGTTCTTACAATTGCAAATCATTCTGTAACTGATATCATGGGAGAAACTGAGCACACACCAAATTGCACTTCAAAGGGAACACATTCCTTACAATGATTGGAAGAGTTATACATGAGTGTAAGATTATGGCTAATAACATTGTAGTAACATTTCATTTCCTGTATTCATACTGTCAAAGGAGTCTCGCTATTTCTGTCTACGATGTTTCTGTTTTCAGATGCAAAATTGTAACATCTATTAGAATGTAGATTCTTGCTTGAAATTATCACTGTAAACTCATCATTTCATTTTGTTTGAAACTGCATTACACAAAATTAATATAAACCTTTTTGTAACTATCTTCCTCCTTATTTCCCACTTTCATATTGTTATCTCTTTCTTTTTACAGTTTCCCTCACTTGCACTTTCACTCTCTGTCTGTCTTTCATGTATCTTTGTTTCACACTGTCAACTGGGGGCAGCACAGTGGCTCAGTGGTTAGTAGTGCTGCCTCACAGCACCAGGGACCTAGGTTCAATCCCAACCTCAGGTGACTGTGTTGAGTTTATACGTTCTCCCCATGTCTGTATGGGTTTCCTCCCGCAGTCCAAAGATATGCAGATTAGGTGGATTGGTCATGTTAAATTGCCCATAGTGTTCAGGGATGTGCAGATTAGCCATGGGGAATGCAAGGGTTAGGGAGTGGGTCTGGGTGAGATGTTCGTTGGAGGATTGGTGCAGACTCAATGGACTACTTCCACACTGTAGGCATCTATGATTCTGAAGTAACTCCATGGAGGCTAGTATCCTGTCCCCAAGTCACCTTTTATTTACATGACACTGACCCAGCTGGCTCCTAGAGTGAGCAGAACCCTTGGCACTCTTGTTTATTTCTGTCTGCCAGGACACCCTGGTTGAAATATATTAACAGCCCCAATCAGGGAACTCATACTCTATGATATCCACCTGGCTGACCTTATTCCAATCACTGCAGAATCAACCTCAAATACGTTCTAAAACAGGACCCAAGAATATAAAATATTCTTCAAGCTCCTTTTACTTTCACTTAACATAGAGTACAGCTCTGGCTACCTACCTGGAGGATTACAGAGATCGGTGATCAACCTATAAACAAACACAATAATTTCTTCTGAAGGTGCTCTTGATCTGTCCAAAGTATTAGTGAGTGCAGTGAGTTAAATTTCCAGTCATTGCCTAGTGTGTCAGGAGAAAACACCACGTTTTCTGTAGTTATACTGAAATAAGAGTCAGTTGAGATCTAGACGAGCTAAAGGTTGATAAAACGGAGATATCAGAGAAGATCTCTTCACTTCCTTCTGCCACTTCACCAGGAGCAAATGGGATGCTGCTGAGGAAGACTGCAAAGGTACTGCCCAGGATCTTCTATTCCTCCTTTGGCATAGTGATAGGTGATTGAAGGATTGAAAATGTTACACCATTGTTCAAATAACAGTGCAAGGATAAACCTAGCAACCACTAGTCTCAATGGGAAGAAACCTTTTAGAAATAATAATTCAGGATAAAATTAGCATTTGTTTGGAGAACAAATTTTTATAGAAAGTCAGCATGGATAAGATTGTATTTAGATAACTTAGTTTTCTAAAGTGAGAAAACAAAGACCGATAATGAAGGTAAGTCAGCTGATATGACCTATTTGAACTTCCAAAAGATGTTTACTAAAGTGCCTCATATCATGATTTTCACCGAACCTGAAGCCAATGGTATAAAAGAGCCCACAACAACAATACGGAACAATAGAAATGATACAACACAGAAGGGGGACATTTGGTCCATCCTGTCCATACCAACCCAAAAACACCCAGGTGCCCTTTCTCGTCCCATCTTCTTGAACATGACCCATAGCCCTGCAGCTTATAGCACTTAAGGTGCAGATCCAGGTGCTTTTTGAAAGAGTCCATTGTTTTGCTTCCACCCCTAACTTAGGCAGTGAATTCCAAATGCCAACCCCCTCTGCACAAAAACATTTTCCTTATGTTCCCTCTAATCCTTCTGCCACTTAGCCCTTGAATCTATAACACCTGGTTTTTGAACTCTCTGCCAAGGGAAACAGGTTTTTCCTGTCTGTTCTACCTCTACGCCTCACAGCTTTGTATATCTCTGTCTTGTCATCTTTTAGCCTTCTCTGTTCCAAGGAAAACGACTCCAATCTCTCCAAAGATAGTAGGAACTGCCGATGCTGGAGAATCTGAGATAACAAGGTGTACAGCTGGATGAACACAGTAGGCCAAGCAGCATTAGAGGAGCAGGAAAGCTGATGTTTTGGGTCTGGACCCTTCAAGTAGAGGTCCAGCTCTACACCTTGTTATCCCAAATCTCTCCAATCTTTTCTCACAGCTACAATTCTCCAACCCTGGCAACATTCTAATAAATCTTCTCTGCACTCTCTTCAGATCAATTGCATCCTTCCTGTATTGTGGTGATCAGAGCTGTACGCCACACTCCAGATGTGGCCTCACCAGTGTCTTATACATGTTCATCATTATATCCTGACTTTTGTATTCTATACCTCTGCAAATGAAGGAGAATGTTACATGTGCCTTCTTTACAACCTTATCTACTGCTACCTTTAGGGACCTGTGCACTTGAATGCCAGGATATCTTGCTTCATCTACCTCTCTCAGTATATTCCTATTTATTACCTATTTACTTGTACTGTTTGACCTCTCTAAATACATTGCCTCACACATATGAAAGGTGAGCTCCATCTGCTACTTTCCTGCCCACTCCACCAACCCATCTAATCATTGTGGAGCTTGCAGCTATCCTCTACACTATCCATTATATGTCTAATTTTTGTGTCAGGTGCAAATTTCCCAATTGAGACCTGCCAATTTCAATTCCAAATCATTAATGTGTAAAACACACAACAAGAGTCCCAACACGGAACCCTATGAAGCACCAGTTGAAACAGTGTCCCATTCGCAAGGGCAGTCATTAACCATTCCCCTTTCTTTCCTGTTACTAAGCCAACTTTGTATCTAACTTGACATATTACCCTGTGTCCAATGGACTTTTACTTTTTTGACTAGTCTGCCATATGGGACCTTGTTAAATGCCTTACTAACATCCACGTGGACAACATCCACTGCACTACCCTCATCGACCTTCCGTGTCAATTCTTCAAAGAATACAATTAAATTTATAAGGCACGACCTTCCCTTAACAAAGCCATGCTGACTATCCTTGCCTTTCCATGCCTTTCTAAGTGATAGTTTATCTGATCTCTCAGGATTGATTCTAACAGTTTGCCCACCACTAAAGTAAAACTAACTGGCCTATAATTGTTTGACATTTCTTTTATATCCTTTTTAAACAATAGAATCGCATTTGCATTCCTCCAGTCCTCCGGCACCTCACCTATGTCTAGGGTAGATTGGAAAATAATTCGCAGAGCATCTATTGTTTCCTTCCTGACTTCCTTCAACATCCTAGGGAACAATCCATTCAGCCCGAGTGATTTATCTATTTGCAAGCGTTCCAACTCCTCTACCACTTCCTCTCTTGTTATGATTATTTTGTCCAATATTTCACCTTGCTGCTCTTGGATGACTACATCCACATCATCCTTTTCTTTTGTCAATACAGAGACAAAAGATTCATTTAAAATTATTTATATATCCTCTGCATATTCATACACATTTCCTTCTTCATCTCTGATAGGCCCCACTTTTTCCTTAACAATCCTTAACCTTTTATATACTGGTAAAACATTCATGCATTTTCCTTTATCTTGCTCGCAAATATTTTTTCATGCTGTCTCGTTGATTGCCTTATTTCTTTTGTACTTGATCCCTGTACTTTCTATACTCCTCTCGGTTACTTGCAGTATTAAGTTTTTGTGACTATCATAAGCTTTCTTTCGATAGTTGAATTGCTCACCGTGCTGGTAAGTTTGTTCACAAACGTTTTGTCACCATGCTAGGTAACATCAGCAGTACACCTCCGGTGAAGCATCCTAGCGATCCTGATGATGTTAACTAGCATATTGATGTAACTTTTGCGAACAAATTGACCAGCTTGGCGAGCAAGTCAACAATCGCATCAACAACCCGGGTTACAAATCTTCTCAAAAACCTTGAATAAGCCTTGAATTAACCTTTAGTCTTCTCCTGTGATATTATAGGCAAACATGGGGTTCTAGATTTAGCAGTCTCATTCTGATTTTTGGGGGGCTGCACTGAGTGTTGCTTGGCTAAATGAGAGTGCTTTGGAGTTGGAAAGTTTTAAGGGGGAATTTGCAAGGGGAATTTGCAAATGGTAATTAAATTTAATTTCAGGGCAAATCTTCAATCTCATTTCTTTCATTCTAGGAAGTAAAGGCTTCCCTGTTTAATTGGGTGTAGTTTTGAAGTGAGCTGAGAGACAGGAAACAAAGTGGTATTAATAGAGGTGGGATGAGTGAATGGATTGTTCATGGCGCAAATTTCCTTGACTTCGGATCCCCAACTATGCAGTGTCTTGGTTGATGAATGCACATAGTGGACATGTCTAACAAGAGGCTAAAGTGCGGTCTACCAGAGGCAGCATGACCCTAAAACAAATTTGATGTTGAATTTTTGCCCTGGGATATCAGTTTCCCTTGCTGTAATTTTGGCAGTTAGCTACAAATCCTGGCATAAACTAATGTTATTTTATTTGTGTTCTAAAGTTTGTATTGAGAACCAAAGAAATAAAAACTTCATGAAGAAACCTGATTACATCAGTTTAACACTTAATGTAACCTGTCAAGTGCCTCGTGGAACTCAATGTGCTATTTTCATATCACAGTTATAGACCTTTCCTGTAACAAAATCATTTATCAGAAAAGTACGGCACAACAGTCATAAAGTCAACAGATTATAAAGCACAGCACAACTGATTACTGTAACAATTCACATTAAAGTGATGAATGCACTGAATAATTGGTACATTTCAGAACAATTACAATGTCTCATGTAGACACTTCATTATTCAGAATCAATTCCACTCATTTTTGATATTTTCTATAACTGAATATATTACAAGTGATTCTCAGGTCTGCTCCAGCCAAAGTGGAATCTCATAAAATGGCTTTCGAATGATGCCCAGGATCAGTCAGATTGGTCGCATGGTAATTTCACGTTACAGCAGATGCTAGTTTAATAAATCCACGCTATGGCAGCACGTGCAAGTATGTCACCCCTTCGTTGTTCCTTACTAAACGTTTTTTTAAAAGCTGACAATCGCAACAATATTGGGATAACTCAATCATGACTGCACATGTCTGAAATAGTGTTTAGAATTGATTTAATGATTACAATATCCCTTTAAGAGTTGTTCCATCTATCTGATTACTTTTTTTTCAATTTTGAGAACAATTACGAATATCATTTATCCATCACAGTCATTTTATCACAATCTGTTTCAATGAAGAGTGCAGCAGGGCAGCCTGTTGCAAAATTGATATGGTACACGTGGATTGGAAAGTAGGATGTTAGAATTTGTTTGTAAAATGATAGGGGGACAAGTGTGTGGTCCCTTTAAAAGATGATTTTTTTTAGCCTTAGAGACTTTTAAAAAAAAGTCTGCAGGCAGCAGCAGCTACATTAATAGCTCTTAAAATTGTAACATTGTATCAAAAGGCTATACTGTTAGCAGGCAAAGCAGCATTTTTGCCAAGACAACAAGAATTTAGCCAATTAATTGAAACCAGGCCCTTGATACCAAAGCCCAATTAAATTTAAATCTGATGACTTTGACAACCTCAGACCAATCCTATTATAAGAAATTAAGAGGTCATCAAGGGTATAAAAGAAGAGGGCATTTGAAAGCCAGTGTGAAAACAAACTGCCATCTGTTAAGAGAACAACTCTCAACAGCCATCAGCTCTAAAGAAAGAGAAAATCGCTGTTTCTCACAGAAATTTCTAAAATCTCAGAGTAAGTACTATCTAAATAAAGGTACTATAGCACTCTCAGCTAATATTACTGATCCAAGAATTCAACAGAGGAAGGCATTCCTGACTGGAGGACAGTGGAGAAGGCAAAGAACATTCTGGAAGAGTTATCCTGGTTGTAATTTCAAGAGATTAATTTGGATTAATAAGTGGGATTTGTATTTATTGGAACACATCATGCCATTAGAATTTTGTTTTATTCCAGTTCAGTAGTTAAGGGGGAATTGTTTGGTTTGTTAGTAGTTCTGTTAATTTGTTAACTGCTAGAGTTAGATAAATAAATTGTTCCTTGTTATAAATTATAATGTGAGTATCAGGGATTTCTTTCATTTAACCACTCCTTTAATAGATTATTAGGCAAGGTGATCTTCTCTGGGTATTTCGGTTTTAGTTATCCAAGGGGGATCAACCATTCCTTCTTAACAAGCCCACAGTAGAATTCAGTGCACCTATTAATGAGGTGTCAAACCAGTGAAGCTACAGCCCAGGACTATTTTTATACCAAACAATGAAAGCAACATGCAATATGATGGAGCTAAGTGATCCCACAAACAAAAAAAAATCAAGCCCTTTAGTACTGCCTGATAAAGAATTAAACAGTCATAATCATAGATCATAGAATCCCTACAGTGTGGAAACAGACCCTTTGGCCCAACAAGTCCACACCAACCCTCAGACCATCCTACACAGACCCCTCCCTCATAACCCACCTAATCTACACAGCCCTGAACACTACAAGCAATTTAGCCTGGCCAATCCACCTAGCCTGTACATCTTTGGACTGTGGGAGGAAACTGGAGCACCCAGAGGAAACCCACGCAGACACAGGGAGAATGTGCAAACTTCACACAGACAGTCGCCTGAGGGTGGAATCAAACCCACGTCCCTGACGCTGTGAGGCAGCAGTGCTAATCCCTGAGTCACTGTGGAAATTCACAATTAAGGGGGACCCCAGTCCACCATAAGACAAGGGCAACTGAATAATTTATCACAGACTTCTCCTGAGATTCCCAGCATCACAGACGCACGTCGTTTGCAAATTTAATTCATTCAATATGGTATGAAGAAGGGCCAAAGATACTGGATACGACAAAAGCTACTGATCCTAATGTCATTCTGGTAACAGTACTGAAGGCTATAAGCCCTTAAATATTCTGGCTACATTACTGAACATTTGAACTCCAGAATTAGCTGTGGCACTAGCCAAATTTGTTTTCTTATTCATTCACTGATTGTCACTGGCTAGGACAGTATTTATTACTCTAATTGCCCAGAGGGTGTTAGAAGTCAACAATATTTCTGTGGGTCTGGTGTCTCATTGGGGCCAGAAGATTTCTTTCCCTGAAAGATACGAGTGAACCAGATAGGTTTTACCCTGGCAATCAGCAACAGCTTTCATGGTCATCATTAGCTTCTTAATTCTAGGCTTTTGCTGATTTCAAATTCCACTATCTACTACAGCAGGATCCAAACCCTGGTCCTTAGAACATTACCTAAGTTTCTAGAGTAATACCAAAGATGATACCACTAGGCCATCACCTTCTTCTACGCTATAACACTTGCATCTACCTGGTAATGTGGAAAATTACTCAGTTATGCACAGTTCACAATAAATAAGACAAATCCAACCCAAGCAGTCACCACCCATCAGTCGACTCTCACTCATCAGCATAGTGATGGCAAGTGTCATTGACAGTTCTATCATGTAGCACTGACTCAGCAACAACCTGCTCACTGACGCTCAGCTGAGGTTCTGCATGGTCCACTCAGAAGTTGATCTTTTCACACATTTGTTCCAAATGGGAAGCACAGATTGGCTGAACACATGAGCTGAAGTCACTCATGAGTGACTGATCTTGATATCAAAACAGTATTTAACCAAGTATATCATATTAAGGAGCTCCGGAAAGTCTGAAGGTTAATGGAAATCGGGGAAAAGCTCTCTATCTGGTTAGAGTCCTACCTGGCATAAAGGTGTGGTCTTGGACGTCAATCATCTCAGTCCCAGACTATTGCTGCAGGAGTTCCTTAAGGTTGAGTCCTGGACCACCAAGCATCTTCAACTGTCGCCTTAATGACTTTCCCTCCATCGTAAAGTAAGAAATAAGGTATTCATTGATGATTGCACAACGTTCAGCAACATTTGTGATTTGGAAGGAGTTGCTATTGATATGCAATAAAATCTGATCAACATTCAGACTTAGTCTGAGGCAATAATCATCACCAACAAAAGAACAGTTAATTATCTACCCTTGACATTCAATGACATTAATTATGCTGATTCCCCTATAACCGACATCCTAGTGATGTTACTAATGACCAGAATCTGAATTGGACCAGCCTTTTAAACAATATGGCCACAAGAGCAGGTCAGAGGCTAAGAATTCTGTGTGAGTGAATCACCAAAGCCAGACCTACGTCTATAATGAATGCACTCCACTTGCCTGAATGAGTGTAGCTCAAATAACACTCAAGAAGTTGAACATCATCCTGGACAAAGCAGCCAACTTGTTTGGCACCCCATCTACCATCTTACAGATTGGCACCCCTCACCAGCAAACAATAGTGACCATCTATAAAATACACAGCAGCAACTCACCAAAGCTACTTCAGCAGCACCTTCCAAACCAGTGACTCTATACCTAGAAGAACAAGGCACAATAACACTGCCTTCTGCAAGTTCTCCTCCAAACCTGATACAAACCTGACATCAAACTATATTGCCATTTCTTCAGTGTAGCTCTGTCAGAATCCTGCCACTCTATTCCTAATAGCACTGAGGTTGTATCTGCCTTCTATGGACTGTGGTTGCTCATAAAGTTGGCTCACCACCAGCTTTTCAAGGGCAATTAAGAATGGGAAATAAATGCTGGCCTAACCAATGATATCCTCTTCATGTCAATGACTATAAAGTAACTGTAGCAACAGCATGTTTCCTGATGAAGTTTGAATGATTAATCCTTTTGAAATGCTGACAATCGCAAAGATGATCTGGAAACTCAATCACAACTCAATCTCTCTGTGACAGGATTGTGGAAAATTGATTTTCAGTGTTCAATGGTCCAGTACTGTCTGTAAGGAAAGAGAAAATTTGTTATTTAACCATTTTAGTAGCAATAACAAGCATGAATGTGAATGTCCAGTATGTACATCTGTTGTTGTTCTTCCTGTTATATTAGCCCAGATGTTAAGAATCAGAATTTCATGGAGTAGGCCACCTTCAGAGCCCTTAAAATTAGCAGGTGGGCCTCATTTTAGAATTCATACCTTCATTTTCAATGCTGGCAATTTTCGTCGATGCTGGATAAAGCTGCAGGTAGTAATTAAGAGAAACATATGTTTAGCCTTCTGTATATTTGATACAGTTCACAGATGGCCTTAATATGAATGCTTGGGTGAATCCCAAGGCTCACTAATGGATTAGCTCAGCAAGGGTCTGTTTTTACAATTGGAAGTAGAGAGTTTGCTTTTATTGATTGACACCATTGCAAGGTTGAAATTCTTTCTTTGAATTGCCCATGTCAATGTCTGTATGCTCATTTGGACAGGATTAAGAAGTGTCAAGGGAGATAAAGCTTCCTTTATTGATTGCATACTTGTTCTCAAAAGCAATACCAAGGCAGCTTGGAGAAAAAGAGGGAGCATGGAAAGGGAGTGGAGTGTGCGAGCGTGGAAGTGGCATGAGAGTGGATGGAGGTGTGAAGGCCAGAAGGCCTAACAATTTTTAATACAATTCACCCAAGAAAATTGATCTGGGTCTCTGAACCAATCCATCTTATCATAGGCTGCACCCATGGTGTAGTAAGATCAGGTTTGCACTCAGGAAAATGAACATTTAAAGGTTTTATTGAACATGGCATAATCCACTACTGAAGGTAGGAGAGACGCTATCTGAGGACTTCCTGACTCAGGTCCTGGTTCCATCTTGTTTTTTTTAATTCACTCATGAGACATGAGTAGCATTGGCTGTGCCAGCATTCATTGCCCATTCCTAATTACCCTTGAGAAGACTGTATTGCTGCAGTCTATGTGTTGTAGGTAGACCCACAACACATTAGGGAGAGAGTTCCAAGATTTTGAGCTACCAGAAGAAATGGTGATAAAATTCCAAGTCAGGATGGTAAATGGCTTGGAGGGGAACTTGCAGGTGGTCGTTCCCAGTTATCTGCTCTAACTGAATCATGACATTACTCCTTATGCATATGCTCAGTAACTACCATTGGAATAAATGTCAGTAAACCTTTTACTTCAGAACTCTCATTGAAGTTCTTTCACTATAAACTTTTATAGTATTAACTTTTAATCATTAATAATTAACTCCTTACTCCCATTTCCTCCTTTCAAAGTCTATTCCAGCCCAGACATCAATCTCCAATACATTCTCGGCCCTTTCTGAAGACCAGTTAAATAGATGAGACCTGTGTGATGTTCCTTGAAAGAAAATGCCTCAATAGATTGGGAATCTGGTCTTTAATGAAAGCTGAAGTAGTGGTAACACCCTGATGACCTCGTAGCTGATCTCATTTAAACCAAAGAATCTATAGTAAGGATTCGTTATTGCTCAGGTCATCAAAGGACTGCCATATACTCCTTACCTGGATGCTGCTTTCCTGTGTAGATAGAGGTTTGAGGAACCCAAGGATAAAAGTGGAGATTCATCACCATGAAAACTTGTTGACTTTGAAAGTGGGTCTTCTTTCACCATGAGTGAGGTTCCAAAGAAGCTCTTTTTCAATACTCCTGAGAGACGATTGGGTAATAGCAGGCCATTCTGAGTCTGTCATCTCACTGCAAGTATGAATCTGATCTGAGAGTTTGGATTGACTAGATGTTGAGGGTTAAGTTCAACATTTTCCTCCACATCTTTTTCTAATTCCAACAAAATCAGAAGTTGATTTCTTTTATTAATGGACGTTTGTTTTTCCTGAGTCATCTACAAAATTAAACAAAGATCTCCATTCTCTATCCTTAGAGATTTCTTTTTAGATATAAAATCATCATTTATTGATTGTAAAATAACACTTTCTTCAGCTGATATTTCACAGTGATCTTGGAACTCTGAATACTGTAATAAGTAAGAGCCTTTTTTGTGGAATTTTTTTTGAGAGCTTTTCTTTTTTACTAGTGAGTTGCTGTTTCTCTTTGAGTACTTTGCTATGAACCAACAAAAATTCTTTCTTTATGAGAATCAGTTATATTCATTCACTCTCTGTTGCTTTACTGCTCATTTAAACTTCTGCTTAGAGGTCTCTGATTTCTTTTATTACTTTGTCAAAGTAACTGCTGTAACTGTTTGATTTCCCAAAGAAACTGTTCCTTTTCAGTCTCTGAGGCTTGACAGTATGGTGTGGCCACTAATACCTGGGCTTATAGTTTAGCAGCCTCCTTCAGGTAGTTACACTTCTCCAACTCTTGCTTAATTTTGATGTGTTCAAACACCTTTCGATGTTCTATATTAAGCTTCCATAAGGTACTTATTAGCTACAGTAGATTTGTAGATGGGCCCCTGCTTCTTTACTGAAGGAAATCCTGTGTGGTGCTTCCATGGCTTCATGATAAGATTCACTTGTGGATTTCAACTGACTTTTCTGCAAATGCACAGCCTTTAATTGATTAATATTGATTTGAATCAGGTTGGACTTAATCACTTCACTTTTTCTGGGCACTTTTTCACTAGATGCTTGCAGTTGTTGAACTACCTCTTGGAGGGATGTTTTTAAGTGTTGAAGCATTTTTCTAACTATGTCATCTTGATGTTCTTTGCTCATTGTTGCAGGTTTGTATTACATCTCTGTCGATTCACCCTGTTTGAAGCTTCAATACTTAGAACTCTGTGGTGAAGCTCTGAGACCTGCTTTTATGTTTGATTGAAGATCCCTTTCCAACTCCTTAATCTGAAACCTCTCAGATATTATGGCCACCTTCCTGTTTGTGGAAAGTTCTGAAGCTTCCCTTTTGTTCAGTTTTGAGTGCAATAAAATATATTGTTCTTCAACTGCTGTTCTTTTAAGTGCGAGGGCAACTACAACATTTTGCCTATTCTTCCACCTAACCATGCATTTCAGTAGCAGCAGGCTGGCTTTTAGGCTGGTAGGCCATTGGGGCAAGGTTATAATGAGGCTGAATATAACAAAGAGGGAGAGATTATTGTGGTAGAGTTTTGGAGGGCCAAAGGTCAAGTGGTGCGTCCATGATGAGGCCCACACAGAGCAGCGGATAAGGTCATGTGATTGTATGTAAAGGATCACAGATGAGGGATGAACTGGGAGTGCAGGGAATTGAACAGAAGGTTGGAGGGGTGAGGCCAAGGATTATATCATTGAGATGTTAACAAGTCAGATAGTGAGCTGAAGATCTCACTTGCACTTGATTTCCTTGGTCCACAAGTAGTGCAATAAAGGCTATTTCTCACCTTACTACTGTTGCTGGTTTTCCTGAGCCCTGTGACATTAGGTCATCCAAAATTAAACCTGAAGGGTAGATAAAGCCTGGCACAAGCACCCTCATTAAAACCATTAAATGAGTTATCTGCCTCATGAGATTGGATAGGTGCCTCCCTACCTCTGGCTTGCACCCATTCCATGTTTGTTAAAATCGGAAGTAGGCAGTGTAAAGGCAGATTGGACTGAATTTAAATCATTTTAATTCTTAAAACTCTGTATTGTAAAAATCACCTTAATTGATTCAAATTAGATTTGCATTAAACTCAGAAGTCTAATATTTAATGAAAGCTATAATATATGCATGAGCTTTAAAAGTAAAACTCAGCTTTAAAGCCCCGAGTGGGAGACAATGATGTAACTGAATAGAATAGGAGAGGAGATAAGTTAAATGCTGAAGTGGCCATTAAGTGAAGCCCAGCTTGGAGACGGGTTACTTGGGCAGTGCTATCTCATGGACTCAGGCTGGCTATAGTGTCCCAGCTTCCTGTTTCTTCTTACACTCCCATTGCTGCTTAATGTTCGTAGCCCTGTCGCAGTAGTTGCTATGACTACTCTGGTTGATTGTTTGCCTGAACATGGGAGTACCTACCGCGTTATCAGAGCAAGTGGGTGTTTTATATGATTTTCTAATAAAGAGGAAGCAGTGGGGAATGTATATGTATATAACACTTTCGTAATTCATGCTGTGTAATGTGTAATAATAAGTCGCAGAGACTGCAGTTCAGACAGGCCTACAAGTCTTGGGATTTGATTAACATTGTAACCATGCTCATGATTTAGGCTGTTATCTGAATCCATCCACTGTGCTATTGAATTTGAACTCATTCACGGCATCTATTGCTTTATATCAGCTGTAAATCACTTCAATGTTTGATCCACACATAACAATTAATGAAAGCTTCAAGCTTCACCAACTAAAAGCTTTTCCAACAACCTGATACTAATTTAGTTTTGTCATTTCATCCACAGTGCGGAACAGTTTGACAAGCATGGAAGGGACATTAACATTGGTCACTAGATGTAAATCTTTTAACTCTCTCAACACTACCATTGACTTTATTTGCATGTGTGCTCTTGAGATGCCAAGGATGAACAGGAATGTTTTTGTTTGACAGTCCATTTCTTAGATTGGTGATAATATTTACTAATGATATGACTGCGCCAGGCTTCCAAGTCAGTGCTTCTGATCAGCCGCAAAAACAGCCTTCAAAGTTGTTTATCCACCAGTTAATGCACAATTTCCTAAGCTTGTGCCTATTTTCTCATTTGTTTAGTAGAGCTGAGTGAACAAAAACAATCAAAGATCTAAAATACGACCGAGTGAGGCCATGTAAAATTAAGTGAAAGAAATGGTAAGGTGGAGAATAGGTAATAGAATTGAGAAAAAAAACTGGTTGAGCAGTTTGAAAGATTTTTTTATTTAAAATTAGGTTTTAAATGCATAATCTAGATGCATTGGCATTGACAAGTTTTCTGCTAATCAAGTTGAAACAGGATATAAGATGACAGTTGTATCATCAATATGACCACAATCACTGATAACCCATCCAGAAGTCTTAAATCAGGAGTTTGGATCGGAGAGTCCCTACAGTGTGGAAACAGGCCATTCAGCCCAACAAGTTCACACTGACCCTCCAAACAGCATCCCACCCAGAACCATTCCCCTGTAACCCTGCATTTCCCATGGCAAACACACTTAACCTGTACATCGCTGAACACTGCGGGCAATTTAGCATGGCCCATTCACCTAGCCTGCACATCTTTGGACTGTGGGAGGAAACCAGAGCACCTGCAGAAATGGGGAGAATGTGCAAACTCCACACAGACAATCACTCAAGGGTGGAATCGAGCCCAGGTCCCCCTGGCGCTGTGAGGCAGCATGCTAACCACTGAGCCACCATGCCACGCTGTGTCAGGAGTTAGACTTGTATAGTATTTCCAAAGTAAGCACCAGCATAGGAAATGTTACTGTTGATCAGAAGATTACCGTGGTTAGTGACGTTGAAGTTTCCAGCTGGTGGCACTTATTTGGATAATGGCAATATTAACTTCCCCTGCAGCACCCAGATGAACCTCCTATGTTTTCGGTGTTGATGGTGAGGGATAAGTATTGATTTGAGCACTGGGACAACTTTCCTGTTCCTCACCAAAATGCTGTCATTGAGTCTTTAACCTCGCAGATAAAAGATTTATACCGGGAGCTCATGGTGTCAGACCCAACACATTAGCATGGACAGAGGACTGGTTAACTGAGAGGAAACTTGGAAGGGATAAGTGTGGCATTTCCATATTGGCAAGCTGTATTTTTTGCAGTACCACAGGAATCAGTGCTAGGACCTTAATCATTTACAATGTACATCAATGACTTGAATGTACAGATTGAATAATTGATTATTGTATCTTCTGCTGACATAGCGAGAAGTAAAAGAGTAAGTTATATGCCTTCAAAGATTATAGACAGCTTAAATGCCTGGGCAAAAAATATTGGCAGATGTAGTATAATATGGGAAAATGGGAACTTGTCCATTTTGACAGGAAGAATAGAAAAGCAGCATATTACTTAAATCATAAAAAAATTGCAAAGTTCTGTGGTACAAAGAAATTTGAGTTTTCAGGCACTTGAATCACAAAATGTTAGTACATAGATAGAGTAAATGATTAGGAAGATAGTCGGAACATTGTCCTCTATTACAAGAAAATGGAATATAATAGTAGGAAAATTTGCTACAGTTATACAGGATACTGCTGAGATTACATGTAGAGAACAGTGTGCAGTTTTGGTCTCTTTATCTAACATAGGACACAATTATTTTAGACACAATTCAGAGAAGGTTCACTTGACCGATTGCTATGATGAAAGATATCTTATGAGGAGCGTTTAGACAGGTTGTGCCTGGATCCATTGGAGTTTAGAAGAATGAGAGGTGATTTGTGTTTTTTCACAAGTGAGGGTTTCATTGGCTATCAACCACCTTTCTTGGTGCTGGTATAAATCTAAACAAAGGATTTTCCTGATTCCAATTGACACCAGTTTTGCTAGAGCTCCTCGATGTCATACTTGATCAAATATTGATGGCCTTGATGTCAAGGGTCGTCACTCTTACCTCACCTCTTGAGTTCAGTTCTTTGGTCCATGTTTGTACCAAAGCTTTAATGAGGCCAGGACCTGAATGGCCTGGCTGAAACCAAACTGAGTATCAATAAACAGGTTACTGCTAGGTAAATGCTGCTTGATAACACTATCGATGATATCTACGTTTACTTTGTTGATGATTTGAAGTAGACTTATGGGGCAGTAATTATATTTGTCTTGCTTTTGTGTGTACATGACATACTGAGCAAGTATCCACTTTTCTGAGTAAATGGCACTGTTGTAGAGATTGTTGAAGAGTTGAGGGGAACTATTTTTATCTCAGAGGGTTGTGAGTTTGTGGAATTCTCTTCACCAGAGCATATTGGGGACAGGTTCATTGAATGTTTTTAGGGTTGGTTTCGTTTCTTGACTGACAAAGGTATCAGAGGTTATAGTGGTAGGTAGGTAAACAGAATTGAGACCACTATCAGATCAGCCATGATCTTATCAATTAGCAGAGTATGTTGAGGGGCAGAATGGCCTACCCCTGCTTTTAATGCATATGGTTACATGTTTGCATGTATGGCATTGAATTAAAACCTCATCCAAAAGACAATTTTCACCTCCTCCTGTGGTCCTTCTTGCAGATTTTGAGACAAAAATGGTCCCTATTCAACTGCTGTGATATGCTTATCTTGATGAACTCAAGCAATAAATTAGAAAATAAACCATCAATCTCAGATTCACTCTTTGTTGGCAAGGTGGTCAATTTAACTATGGTTGGAGCAAGGATGTGTTCCTCTATACCTGTGACAGTGACTCATACAACAGACTCTCTGGCATCATCATCCAACCAGTTACTTTGCAAATTGGAACAATTGGACTGAGCTCGGCCAGCTATGAAAAATGCCATGTTTCAAATATTTGACAAAACGCACTGCACTAATTTGAGAACTAAGATATTAAATGTTTAAAAAATGTTATATCTTGCTTACAAGTTCTATTTTTTTTTTATGAAACTGCAGGCTATTTAGAAATACACATTTTATTTAGTTTTCCCTGCAATTTCTTTATATTTTCATTTAATGTTCTTCTCAAATTTGATTTTTATTTTCTTAAAGGCTCTAGCTAGGTCCACTCAGGGCAATATATTTTATGTACCTTTTGCCAAATGAGATTGATTCATCAACTTAGTAAAGGCTAATGATTGAATCTGATTTGTTCCTCCACTATATGACTGAATTATACATGGGATGGTAATTAATTGAGTCTCAAATGAATGCATCTTTTCAAGTTGATGTTTCTAAATGATAAGGTATTCCAGGCATACGTGAATAGTGGGATATGACCCCATGCGTTGGCTGGAAATTAACGGGCAGTTGGGACCTGAACAATTACAAGACATTGTAACTTTTCACTTTTCAGTGGATAGCAGATTGCCAACATTGGATAGTAGGGAAGTGTGTCCGTACAACCCATGGTTTTTTGGCCAAAGGCAGTTGCCCAGCACACATTTTTGTTGGAGCTGGGCTCTCTTAATAGTAGCAATAATCATTACAGTTAAGTAGAAATTTACTATTGCAGATGTAATATTGTCTTGTATTAAGATATTTGTTTCCCCTTATTATTATTGTCTCCGTGGCTAACTCAAGCAAGAATACAGTCCCTCAGTTCCTGAAGAATCTTGGACAACCGAGTGGCTGTTACTTGCATAGAGACTTTAGCTGATCCATCTTATATGGAGTGAAATCAAAATAGTAACTATATTTTCAAACACCTTCCATACATGCAAACTTGAGAATTATATTTACTGAGAAAAATCTGGTTGATTTCTCCAGGCAGTTTATAGAGTAATGTAACATCACTATTTAGTAACATAAGGCTGTTGACATTCTCTCTAAAGCTTGTAATTGCTTGCAACCATTTAAAAGGAAAACAACCTCCAGAAGAAATTGTCTTTGCTGTGCTAATGAAATTATATAAATGAATTACTGTTATCAACCAGATACTGCAGGAGTGTTATGAGTATTATATTTAAGTCCAAGAACGGTTCGTAAATAAAGTGCCCCTGTAGGAATCATGTTGACAGCTCTCTACATAGTGAATATTGCCAATTCATAAAGACAGCAGATGGTGAGAAGTAAAATCTTTGCAATGTTGCAATGATTACCTTCTGGGTCTGTAAGTTTCAAGAGGGCTACTAACATGAATATGAACGTTCAAACCCCACTCCAATTAGAGGTGAGCTCGGTGCACAAAACCGCTGTAACACTATTCAAATTAGCTCTGAACTGACAATCTGTCTCACAGTGTGGAAGGTATTTCATCTTTTCTCCATGAAGAGTCTGGTGGTGGAGGTCATTTAGTCCAACGGGAAGGTGATGCACAGGTACCTGCATGCCTTTTGGGCTCTATCCTGATTAGTCTATGGTAAAAGGTCTCATAGGAACAGGAGTAGGCCATTCAGCCCCTCAAACCTGTTCTGCCATTCAATGAGATCATGACTGATCTATAGCCTTACTCCATATACATGCCCTTGGCCCATATCCCTTAATACTTCCGCTTAACAAAAAATTATCCATCTCAGATTTAAAATTAACAACTGATTTTGTATCCACTGCCCTCTGTGGAAGAGTGCTCTGAAAATCTTCCAGCCTTTATGTATAGAAGTGCTTGCTAACATTTCTCCTGCAGGGTCTGGCCAGAGTTGTTAGACTATGTTCTAGAATCTCCAACTGATGGAAATAGTTTATCTTTACCTGGCTTTTCAAAGAACACCGAACAGTACAGTCCCTTCGGCCCACAAGACTGTGCTGCCACATTATACCTTTCTAAACTAAAAACCTTTTGCTTCTACATGTTCTGAATCCCTCTATTCCCTGCCCATTTGTATGTCTGTCAAGATGCCTCTTAAAGGTTGCTATTGTATCTGCCTCCACCACCTTCTCTGTCCTTTAAACTTACGCTCTTTTTATCTTAAACCTATGCCCCCTAGTAATTGACATTTCTACCCTGGGAAAATAACTCTGCATGTCCATTCTATCCATGCCTCTCGTAATTTTGTAAACTTCTATCAGGTTACCCCTTATCCTTCAACATTCAAGTGAAAACAAACCAAGTTTGCCCAATCTCTCTCTATAGCTAAAACCCTCCAAACCAGGCAACATCCTGGTAAACTGTTTCTGCAAACTGTTTCCAAATTGTGGCACAACTAAAGTTCTATACAGCTGCAATATGACCTGTCAATTTTTATACACTGCTCTGCCCAATGAAGGCAAGCATGTCACATGCTTTCTTGACCACCTTATCCATTTATGCTGCCACTGTCACGGAACTATGAACCTGTGTGCCTAGACCCTGCTGGGATCTGTCCTGTGACTAAAGAGGGTACAAAGATTTCATACAAGTCCCCGGCAATCTCCTAACCTACCTCCCTCAGAATTCTGGGATAGTCCTAGGAATTTGTCAACCTTAATGCTTTTCAAAACACCCAACACTTCCTCCGTTTTTTATAGTGACATGTCCAGAATATTAATATATCTCTCCTGAGACTCACCTTCCACCACCTCCTTCTCCTATATCAATATTAATGCAAAATATTTGTTTAGGACCTCACCCATTTCCTCTGGCTCCATGCATAAATTCCCTCCTTTGTCCTTGAGTGAACCTACCCTTTCCATAGCTACTCTCTTACTCATAAAAAAATTACCTTGGAATTTTTCTTAATCCTGTCTGCCAAAGACATTCCATGGCGCCTTTTAGCCCTCCTAATTTCCTGTTACATTTGTCTTCTTCGAGCGCTCTGTCTGCTTTCGGTTTCCTAAACCTTACGTATGCTCCCATTTTCTTTTTGACTAAGCTCTCAATTTCTCTTTGTTATCCAAAGTTCCCAATCTTGCCATCCTTATCCTTCATTTTCACAGGAACATGTCGGTCCAAAATCTAATCAACTGGCCTTTAAAAGATTCCCACATGCTACATGTGGATTTACCCTCAAACAGCCATCCCAATCTATATTCCCCAGTTCCTACCTAATATTGCCATCATTAGCCTTCCCCAGTTTAGTACTTTCATTAAAGGACTACTCTTATTCTTGTCATAAATAACTTATAACTTACAGAATTATGGTCACAGTTCCTGAAATGCTTTGATCTCCTGGTCGGGCTCATTTCCCAATACCAGGTCGAGTCTGGTCACTTCCCGAGTTGGAATACTTATACATTGTTTCAAAAGAACTATCCAGGACACAACTAACAATTTCCCCCATCCAAGCCCCTGACACTAAGAGTCTCCATCAATACAGGGGAAGTTAACATCACCCACCACAACCCTGTTGTTTTTATATTTTTCCATAATCTATCCACACGCTGTTCCTTTATCTTCTGCTAGCTGTTGGGAGGTCTGTAGTATAATTCCATCCAAGTGTTTGCGCCCTTCCTTTTCCTAAAATCTACCCATATGGACTCGCTAGATTCGCCCGCCAAGGTGTCCTCCCTGAGTATAGCTGTAATATCCTCTTTAATCTCTAACACAACTCCACCACCTTTATTACATCCTTATCTCACTTGAAACGTCTAAATGCTGGACTGTTAAGCTGCCAGTCTTGTCCCTCTCTCAACCAATGTAGTAGCTACATCATAATTCTAAGTATTAATCCAAGCTCTAAGTTATTCTGCCTTAACTTTCATATTCATTGCATTAAAACAAATACACCCCAGACTGCCAGTCCCATTGTGTTCAGTAACTTCTCCCTGTTTCTCATCTTAGTCTTACTGGCCTTAGTCTCTGGCTCCTCCTTGGTCATTTTACTTGCTAACCTACTGCTGTGGCCTGCACGACCCTGCGACGTGAGTTTAAACCCTTCTGAGTGGCACTAGCATATCTCCTTGCCAGGATATTAGTGCCCCTCCAGTTTAGGTGCAACGCATCCTTCTGGTACAGGTCCCACCTGCCCCGGAAGATATCTTAATGAACCACATACTTGAAGCCCTCTCAGCTACACCAGCTCTTTAGCAATGTATTGAACTGTATTATCTTTCTATTCCTAACCTCACTGGCATGTGGCACAGGACTTAATAGAAGATAGAACAGTACAGCACTGTACAGGCGCTTCGGCCCACAATGTTGTGCCGAACTATTATCCTACTAAGATCAAACTACCCTGCATATCCTACATTTTTCTATCCTCCATGTGCCTATCCAAGAGCCGCTTAAAAGTCTCTAAAGTATCTGATTCCACTACCACTGCTGGCAGCGCATTCCACACGCCCACCACTCTCTGTGTGAAGAACCTACCTCTGACATCTCCCCTATACCTTCCTCCAATCACCTTAAAATTATGGCCCCTCGTAATAGTCATTTCCGCCCTGGAAACAAAGTCTCTGACTATCCATTCTATCTATGCCTCTCATCATCATGTACATCTTGTACATCATCCTGAGATTACAACCGTAGATATCCTGTTTTTCAACTTCTCGTCTATCTCCCTGAACTCCCCTTATTTCTCTTTCTGCATATGTCATTCGTACCAATATGGACCACAACCTCTGTCTGCTCACACCCACCCCTTCAGATATCCTGTTCCCGCTCAGAGATACCCTTGATCCTGGCATCAGGGAGATAACATACGATCCTGGAGTCTCGTTTGAGGGCACAGAAATGTGTATATGTGGCCATGACTAGAGCCCCCTATCACTACCGCTCACCTTCACTTCAACCCTTCGTGCTGTAAAACCAGCCAGTCATGGCTGTTGCTGCTGCTTGAGAAGCCATTCCTCCCACTAGTGTCCAAAATGGTATCCCTGTTTGAGAAAGGAATGGCCAGGAGACTCCTGCACTGCCTGCTCACGCTTACTTGGCTACTTTGTGGTCACCCAACTCTATCTCTGTAGCCGTTACTGGTGATGTGACTAGGTCATTGAACATGCTGTCCATGACATTCTCAGCCTCATGGATACTCCGTAGTGTGTCAATTTGCAATTCCAAGCGTTCTATGTGGCAAGTCAGGAGTTGCAGCTTTTCCTGTTAATATTTTGAAGACTTCAATCAGCTCACACTTTAACCCTCTTAACTCTAAAGAAAACATATTTAATTTACATAATCTCTCCTCACAACTTCACCCGTGAAATCTAGGTATCGTTCTTGTAAACTTACATTGTAGGCCAATATATCATTCCTAAGGTGGGGTGCCCAGACCTGCTTGTGGATAATCTTTCTGCTTCCGCTGCCAATGGCGTCATTAAAGGGCCAATTATTGCCCACTTAAGCATCTTCCTTTGCTGTTGCTGCTATTAACACAGCAGTGTATTTGGGGAGAGGGGAGTGGGGATTAGTGTGGGCAGTTGGAGACGGTGGAGAGGGGGTGCTCAACATGGAGGGAGCATAGCAAATGTGTTTACTTGCAAGCTGCCTGGGATGGGGTCGCATCCCTCATTCAAAGGCACTCCGTGTTTAATTGAGATTCCAACATTGGGGAATGAGGAAATATTCACAGCCATGTATTTTCCCTTGTTGTCTGTCTCCCTCTGCCCCTTCCTTTCTAAGCCCAATCCCACAGCACCCTTTGCCACCATTCAACTGAATTCCTCCTCAATCAGAGACCTTGGTTGCTATACTGTCAGCAGCAGTTATTGCTTTCCCTGTGGCACTACTGTGTGCAGAAGAACTGCTGGTCTTTGACTGTCTGGTAACTCTCAGCAAGCAGGATTTGATTGGATTTATTACTGTCATGTGTACCAAGGTGCAGTGAAAAGTGTTGTTTTACTTGGCTTACAGGCAGATCCTACCATACACGTGCATCAGGACTCTGTTGCTTCCCTGGGTCAGATCACTGCTGGGCTGTCAAGCACCCATGTGGAGTTTAATTTGGCAAGCTTAGCCTAAAATAGGAGATATGGAACTACCAATAGATTAATTGATGAGAAAATGCTCTTGATAATATCGAAATTCAAGCATATTTTATATTATGAAAGTGTTTCTCCATCCTACATGAGAAGCATAACCAATAGGACCAGGTATAGGCCGTCTAAGCATTGAAGTCTGATCTATCATTTAACACAATCATGGCTGATCCTCTACCTCAACTCCTACATGGGAGAGATATCTTTTAATCTAGCTATTATCCACAAATCTGCTGACTACTGTCTTGGACACAGCCAGTATCTGGGTATTCGCAAATATTTAAGGCAAAGAATTCCAAAGGTCTACAAACCTCTGAAGTAATTTCTCCTCATCTCAGTCCTTAATGGATGGTGTTTGATAATATAGTTACTATTTTGATTTCACACAATATCAGGTGGATCAATCAAGGATTGTATATGACCAACAGTCACTTGGTTGTCAAAGATCCATCAGGAACTGAGGGACGATACTCTTGCTTGAGTTAGCCATGGAGATATTACAGGCAAAGGATATTAAACATATGGCTTAATAAAAGACCATGTTAGACATGTGTAGTGATTGGAACCAAGTGGTTCTCGTTGGCCATGAGATCCTTGATTGGGGTCGTTAACTTGGGCCAATCAGGAAGTCCTGGCTGACCAATACAAACAGGGGAATCAAGGATTGACTCCAAGCTGGCTGACCACAGCCAGTGTACTGTGCACATGTAAATAAAAGGTGATTTGGTGATGGGATAACAGCCTCTCTGCAGTTATTTCAGTGGCGACGAGAGTACGATCGTAGTGAGCCAACACCTTAGATGACGATAGCGGCCTTTTCACTTCCCTGAGGGCTACTTCTTGGCTATGCAACCATTTCTAAGGCTGACCCTTTTTCAACAGCAGGCATAAGGGTGCCAAAATGGAGGCCATGTTACGTATGAATTTTCTGTAATAATTCACTAACCCAAGGAAGGACCTAAGCTCCGGTACAGACGTGGAAACCAGGGCACCTTTCATCACCTTCAGTTTATCTTCCAGTGTGTGTAACCCAGTTTTGTCAATTCTGTAACCCAAATAGGTCACTAGGGATGCCTAGGACATGCATTTTTCCCTTCTAAGGCATACGCCCAACTGGGAAAAACATTTAGGCACTATGTCGAAATTCTCCAAGTGCTCTTTATTGGCTTTCCCAGTTATTAACACACCATCCAGATAAATGGAAACCCGGGGTGGTTCTTGTAAAATGTTCTCCATGGTCCACTGAAAAAGAGCACAGGCTAATGATACCCCAGTTGACAGTCTCGTATATTGGTGCAAACTATTATGGGTATTAATTGTGGCATAATTCTGGGACTCCTCATCCAGTCGCAATTGTAGATAGATGTGGGTCATGTCCAGTTTCATGAAGGACAGCACCCCCGCACTTCCCCTATGCCCCCCCAACCCCAAGCCAATTTTGCATACAAGATTGGGTATTTATCCAGCTGCGAGAAACGGTTTACCATTCGCTTGAGATTCCCACAAAGGCGAACTGAGCCATCAGGCTTCACAAACTGTATGATGAGTGCTGCCCTTCTGCAAACTGAACTGGTTTGATGATTCCTTCCCTCTCCAGTCTCCTGATTTCCGCCTCTACTTTTGCCCGCAAGGCAAATGGCACTGGGCGGGCAAGGCAAAATCGTGGAATTGCTTTCTGGTCAACATGTAAAGTGGCTTTGGCTCCTAGGCCAGGCCACAGCAGAACCCCACAATGAAACTAAACCTTGGCCAAGGATCTAGGCTGGCAAGCCATTGTAGTTGCTGCTGGTATGTGGACACAAGACAGGAAGGCTTGACTTGAGTAAGAAAACTCATAGGCCGGTATCCAGGAGTGTGCACACCTACATGTGGGTTGGAACAGTTAAATTGCTTGGCAACTTCCAAATCAGAACAAATTAAAATTAATGTTTGGTGAAATGATCACCTTGTTCTCATGGAGGTCGATACCGGCACAGCTATATCTGTGGTTGCAGAACCTGTCTTTAACAAGATTTACTCTGGACTCCAGCCCTTAAATTCGCACAAGACCTCAGCCAGATTGAAATAACTGTATAAGAGGCTGCTATCCCATCACCTAGTCACCCCTTATTTACTTGTGCACTGTACACTGGATATGACCAGACAGCTCAGAGTCAATCTCTGAACTGAGGAGATTCTGAATCTCCTGTTTATATTGGTCAGCCAGAGCTTCCTTATTGGCCCAGGTTAATGACCACAATCAAGGATCTCATACTCAGCAAGATCCACCTGGTTCCAATCACTACAACCTGCAATAGTAAATTTTTACTTCCCTGTAAATGATTATTTTTGCAGAAACGCATGTTGGACAATTGTATTTGGCTCAGAAATCATGGTTTACATGGAAATAGTTTCCTGCTATCCACTGCTGGCAGCCTGGTTTCCATATACAAGTTAAAAAATGAATTGCTTTCTAAATGCTCTAGTCTGACATTTAATTTTCATCAGGCCCATAAGATTATTATGTTCTGAAGAAGGGTCACTGGACTTGAAACATTAACTCTAATTTTTCTCTACAGATGCTGCCATACCTGCTGAGTTTTTCCAGCAATTTCTGTTTTTATTTGGAATTATACCCCACTACCTACACATGCCTGGAATATCTAATCATCTGGAAACATCAGATAAAAAAGATGCATTCATTTGAGATTTAATTAATTATTATACCTTGTATAAATGAGCCACTTAGAGGAAGAACAAGCCAAATTCAATTAGTCCCTTAATAAATGAATTTTAGCTTCAGATTTTTTAGCAGTTATTACCAGTGTGGAAAAGCCTTGTAGGTAAGAACGTACACTAAAATAATTAAATATTTTACAGACATGTTCTATCCTCCTTCCTTAATAAATAAATAACATTAGCTATTAGTTAGTCCTCTGGCACTGCATTTGTTTTCTCGTCAGTTATTAAATATGTGAGGTAATGTCTCTTCTATCTTTCCCTAGATTCTTTTAAAATGTGTGCATGGAATCCGTACAGACAAGGAGCTTTATCCTCTTTGAGTCTAATTAGTTTACTTAATATATCTTTTTGTTTTAATTTGAAGCGCACTTATCTCATTACTCATCCCATCATTCAATGCCATGTCCACCGGTTCGATGACTTTACTAAATATAGAACTGAAATAATTATTTCATATTTCAGTCATCTCTCTATTGTTATTTGTGCCTGTAAAATATTTAACTCTTTTAGTTTGTGCTTTTTGGTTATTTAATTTTACAGTTCCTCTTTGACTCCCTAATTTTTTTTCACTCCTCTCTTTTCATATACTCTGCTATAATTTACTCCTCTGGACTGTCACGTAAACCTCTTTCTTAACTCTCACGTGTTCCTTTATGTTTTTATTCCCCTCCCCTTCCTGGTATTTCTATTATAATACCTACCACCCAATCCCCACCACCTCTTCCATCCCTGCAACCCACACATGATTTTGTACTTACCTGTTCCTGGGGTACTTAGACTGGTGATACTGTGTTTAGCTGCTGGGACTATAGAGCTACCTGCTAACCAGATTGACTAACATCTCTCTGAGGCAGGACTTCCTCTTGTGGATTGGAGATGCCTCCTCCAGCCAATCACAGCCATCTGAAAAGTTTTACTTGTATTTGAATGGCTCTGTAAAGGACAAATTACTCGGAGATGGATTTCTGCACTTGCATTCCATCATACATAAAACAGGAGCACAGACTGGGCATGGACGGTAAACAATTGGCCAGCAGTTTCCCTGGCAAACAAACCTGTCTACTCTGCATTCAGACATGCAGTGCTCTGTGCCAGCATTGTAAGCATAGGAAATTATCCCTTTAATCTCTAGTCTACTAATCTTGCAGACGCTGCTTTGAATTGAATAAACTGCAGACATCTAAATGATCCCCATCTTTCATCATTGTATAGTTTTTGGTCATGTGTTCTTTCTTAATTTTCCTTTCTTCAGAAAATAAATTCAACTTTAAGCTGAGGTAAAATTTACAAGTTTATGAAACAAATCAAGAACATTGTCCAGGCATAATGCCATTGTGAACAACTTGAAACTAAGAAGCTGGGGAGAGAACAATTTAGAACCAAAGGGGTAAAATAGGGAGAATTTATTCACCATGGAAAGGGGTCATGAATTATAGCATACTATATGAATAAATTTAATAACATGAAGGATCTGCACAAGTGATGGGGAAAAGTAGGGTGACCAAATGCATTTTGAACATTAGGAAAGGTTGGGAAAAAAGTTTTTAAAGTGAATAAGAGGACATTTTTATTTTGGGAATTCCATTTTTCCACTCCCTTGAGAGACATGGGCAATAATGAGAAATTTGGGATAATACAACAAAAATGAAAAGGTCAGAATCAGTATGTCAAGAAAAGATGTTTCAATTTTCCCCTGAAGGCTTAAACGGTAACTTTGCAATCTTGTTGATGAATGTTGGCCGTTTTATTTCCATACATTTGCTTCTCATTAATAGCCCAACTCGCCTCATTTCTACTCAACGTCAAATTCTCCTCTGCTTCTCTGAGAAACCAGAGATACCAATTCTCTACCTGAAAGTTGGATCAGTTACCTGGTGGCTACAGCTCACCATTTTCTTCTCCACGTTTTCATCCAACTCTGTCTTCATCACATCATCCTCCTTCACTCTTTGTTCATGTAAGTTAGCAACATCAAAACCACCAACCTCATCATATCTTTATGCCTGCGCTTGACTGAACTCACATACCAATTCATCCGTGTGAGGTAGCAGAGAGAAGGTGTGGTGTTTACCCTTACAGATTGCAGAAGATCATTAACCTTCTTGTTTTGCTGTGCATTGTGTTTTACCCAGGACACTACACTGACCCAGGCCACCATCTCGGTCTAAGCTGACTGGATTTGGTAGTTTGGCCTCTTTGACTGGTCAGCAAGCTACAGCACTCTAGGTCTCCGTTGGTAAACAAGGGTCATAACTTATCTTTCTGGTCATCTCCTTACAGCTAACAGTGCAGGACCACAGTGTGAAGAGTTAATGCTGGTTACACCATCAGTGGTGGTGTGTGTAAATCACATAGCCCGAGCTGACGTATGAATGATCCAATATTACAGCTCGCAATTTTTTCTCCATAGCTGATACTCTCATGGTCTCACAATGTGGACGCATCGTGTCCTAATGATTCAAAAGATGAATGAATACCTTACCAGAAGATAAAAATTTCAGGACCCTTCAAAGAAGGGGCATAAGAGAGTTGGGGATATAGAATCTGCTTGGGTGAGGTCTCCATTAACATTACACATGGGGTTTGCACGGAATTCCTAAATTGTTTTTATCTTAAATCCAACACACTAAAACTACTTCTCTGCACTGAAGCCTTTAAACTGCTTTGAGTTTAGATACTCTTGGACTAAGTTGTCAAAAGTATCTCCAAATAGTTGATGTGCGTTAGGATACTTTAAAATGCAGCGACTGTTGTGCGAGCAAAGGCACAGCAATGATATGAATAACTAACGAACTTACACGTGCTTGAGGAAAGATAGTTGGCATGTATTCCTCCCTGCTTTGCTTTTCCATAGTACTAGGGCAATTTTAACATCTGCCTGAACCATCTGGACACACGGTCTTTGTTTAATGGCCAGTCCAGTTAGTCATTATGTCATTATACCTCCGTTACTTAATCATGTAACTTTGAAAAGCCAAGAATGTTTTTTTTTTAATCATCCTTGGGATACAAGCATTGCAGTTATAGCTAGCATTTGTTGCTTATCCTTGCTTGGCCTTAAACTGATTGGCGTGCCAAACCAGTTTAGATTCAACTACATTGGGTTTGGAATCAGATTTAGGCCAGACTGGATAAAGGACAGCAGATTTTCTTTCCTAAAAAACATTAGCAAATCAGGATGGGTTTTTACAACAATGAATGATTGTTTTGTGGTTAGCACTATTGTGTCTAGCTTTTAATTTAGATTTTTTAAAATCTAATTGATTTTAAATATTCACCAAGTCCATGCTGGAATTTCAACCCATGTATACAGAGAGTTAACCTGGTCTAAGGATTACTAGTGTACCACTAGATCATGATCTACCCCATGCATCCCAGGCAATGAGTCAGAATGGCTAATGTCAAAACTAGCAAGTCTACCTGATTGAATGGATAGATTTTTCCATCACTTGGATTTCAAACATCCTGATGGTTCAGTATTAGGAGAGCTACCTTCAGTGTCTTGTTATAACATAATATATAACATAATGCTCTCACTGGTTGCAAAAGTTGAACAAATTCTCCATTTCCTGACATTCTTGCAATCCTATGCTTCAATATTATTTAACTTGAAGAGAAGTTTTCATTCAGAAACAATCTTGCTGGCACTCTAATCTTGTTGGTGTTTCAGAGTTATTAATACTTGTATAATGATAAAATGTTGATGTTATATATTATGTTAATTTAGGTTCAATTGTGGGATGAATAATTGAATGGTCTAGGGTTCATATATATCAAAACAGAGTTTACCAGTAGACTGCTCATAAAAACCTTAAGCACAGCATAACATTGCTTATAGAGATGTTTGGTTTGCTAGGCATTTATATTTTTTAAAACAAAGTATGAGAGTCATGGAAGTAGGAAATTTTATTCCTTTAGTTCCATAGCTGTTCTGAATGATTTGGTGCTGATGTTTCCCTGTTTTACACACAGTGTAAAGCTCACCTCTGGTATGAATTCCCATGGCATCACCCCCAAAACTTATACCACTGTACCACACCTCTGCCATTTAACTAACCTGAATTCCGCACAGAAAGGTCACCCAGTGAGGTCTAAATTCATATGCCAGATCCCAATGGCATTATCTAACATGCAATCTAACTAACTAACCAATCTAACCTGTATTCACAAAAAATAGGCTCTCAATTCACCAAAATGCCAATATCGCGGCCTCGAAGGTTCACAAAATAATCCCTGGCCTGGTCTCTTATCTGCTTATTTCTTTTAATAGCAAGTCCTGCTCATCAATAATTGTTTACCCTGCTGAATTCTAATGATATCTCTTAAGTTGCTGTTTTCAGAATCACCTTCTTTAAGTTCCTTGTTATTCCAGTGTGTTTCCTATCAAATACTGTGCCACATGCCATGTAGCACCCTTTTATCCTATTGTAGGAATTATACACAGCTCTTGTGGCATGCTTTAGTGTAGAAATCAAAATTTATCACTGAGTGCTCACCTAGGACTCTTACTTTTCAACTTCCTAGAACTTATTTGGTCTTCTCTTCTGCAATTTTCAAGTGTGGTACCATCAAATCAGAACTTTCCTGAGTATCAGTATGTCTCCTTCAATAAAACAAAGAGCTGTGGAGGTTGGAGATGTGAAACACACAAAAGCAGAAATTGCTGAAAAAAACTCAGCAGGTCTAGCAGCACCTGTGGAGAGAAATCAGAGTTTTTCTCCAACCATGTGTTGAACTATAGGTCTTGCTTCTTTACCTCAGAGTCTCTGTGAAAGCAAAGAAAATTCCACCTTGTGAAAGGAGGAACGAGAAATCTAAATCCTAGGTGTGTGATGACTTCTTAAAACTGGATACATTTCCAGTCCTCAGCAGAGCAGTGCCTGCATATCAACTAACTGATGCAAATGACGTTGCTTTCCAGCAACAATTAGGGGTTGGTGCCGTGGCATTAATAGTTATTTTATTCAAGCCCTATAAGAATGTCATGTCCAGTCTCGGTACTTTAATAATAAGTTGTTTCATCCCTAATGTGTTACTTGGATGGCCTTTAGATAATGGGTTCATGAAAATGTGAAGAAGCCAATTCATAGAATGCCATTCAGCATTAATGAGCAATGCAGTTTGTACTTAATATTTAAGCCAGGGAGCTTTAAAAGCACCAGAATAAATAAATAAACTTGGATATTGGCTGGCAGTCTCGCAATAATAGAACTATCACAAAGAATTCAGAAGATTAACCCCTTCAGGGGCCAATCATGAATGTGAATTGTCCTTTGTGTAGGTACAGAGAAAGATGTAATTTCTGAATTTTGTGTATTAAAAATCAGTTGTGATTAATGACAGAGGATAGGCTACAATAACAATGGGCAGAGGTTATGCCTTCTTCCATAGCAGGTTTGGTGGTGAGCAGGCATTTAATCAGGAGGAAGGTAGTTGACAGAGTCCTCAGCACTCTCCCATTTGCACTCAGACTAAATCTAGGTCAGGAAGGCCATGGACAGCCTAGCCTTCGTGTCATTAATATGGGCCTTAAGTGGGTAATCAACGTCCACTGAACGGCCTCATCCTGCCACGTATATTAACCCCAAGGCAGGTCAGGAGTTTGCCATATGAGGAGCATGACAAACAAACCCACATGGAGTTGATTGTGAGGTCTTGGAGATGGAGGGGTATTCCTGTTTTAAAAGCACTAAGTGCCTGCTTTATGGAGCTGACATTGGAAAGAGAAGGCCCTTGAGATCCACACCCCTGGCTTGCTGCTGACTACCCCCCACCCCGCAACTTCACCCAGACACACTTTCTGTCTCACTATCACTTATCCGTGGCCTGGGATCCAGAAACCATCCTATGTTGTGGGTCAGTGCTGTAGCAGCAGCAACCACCACCCCTCCTATGGTGCAGATACTCAACAGAGTTCTCAGCATCTGATTTCCCAGCAGCTCTGAGAGAACCATCCTGGTCCTTGACCTTGGAGAAGATCCTCCACTGGCTTGTCAAGAATGGAAAGAGATGACTGGGGATTCCTACTGGTGCTCCAGGTAGAATTGAAAACCCTATCACCTCTACAAAAGTCCAGACTAATTTAAATTTGCAATCTGTTAACCCAGCTCAACATGAGTAAAAGGATTGTCCTGTGCTGATTATGGAGATGTTGAGATTGTAATGTACACTTTAGTTCTAGTTTATTATGTTTTGCCATCATGTCTTGAACCTAATCAGTCTCTTTGTCTCCCTCAGAGATCCAACTTGAAATGCCTGAGAAAGGAAGTGATGGAAGCCTGCAATATAAACAGAAAATACTTTAAAAGGTCAATGGATTAGTCAGCAGCTAAAAAAGAAATAAATCTGAAGAAAGATCAGTTCTAAAATGATAACCTTTTCTTGCTATTTATTCATGTGTTGTTAACAATGCTAACAGTGTCAGCAGTTTTTGTCCATCCCTAATTGCCGTCGAGAAGATTGTGGTGAGCTGTCTTTGTACATGATTACTACTTATGTTGGATAAGGGACGTCCACTGCTGTTAGAGAGGTTAGAGTTCCAGGGTTTTGACCCACTGGCACTCAAGTACAGGTGATATATTTCTAGATCAGGATGATATGTGACTTGGAAGGTAACTTGCAGGTGGTGTGGCACTCCCATGTGTCTGATGACCCTGTGTTCTAAATTGTAGAGAGTGTAGCTTTTGAGGTGTTGTGAAATGATCTTTGGCAATGTGGTTGCAATGCATCATTGACTTGCTTCTGCCACTGTGTTGATGATAGAGGGAGTAAGTGTTTAAGGTGTTGAATGAATTCCTTAAAGGGCTCACCTTTGTCCCCCTCCACCCACACATCAACGAATACCGCTCACGTTTGGACATAGAGCAGTTTTTCCACCACCTCTGCCTCCACGCTTACTTCTTCAACCGTGAGCCTAACCTCCCTCGACTGACCCCTTCTCCTGCCTCCAACACACCCCCTCCTCCTGGACACCACCCCAAGGCCTCCTACCCTCCCTTGACCTCTTCATCTCCAACTGCCGTCGAGACATCAATCGCCTCAACCTCTCCACCCCTCTCACCCACTCCAACCTCTCCCCCACAGAACGTGCAGCCCTCCGCTCCAATCCCAACCTTACCATAAAACCCACGGACAAGGGAGGCGCAGTTGTAGTATGGCGCACTGACCTCTACGTCGCCGTGGCCAGACGTCAACTCTCTGACACCTCCTCCTACCGCCCCCTTGATCATGACCCCACCCCCGAGCACCAAGCCATCATCTCCCAAACCATCCACAACCTCATCACCTCAGGTGAACTCCCACCCACGGCCTCCAACCTCATCGTTCCCCAACCCTGCACCGCCCGCTTCTATCTCCTTCCCAAAATCCACAAACCTGAATGCCCTAGTCGACACATTGTCTCCGCCTGCTCCTGCCCCACCGAACTTATCTCCAACTATCTCGACTCCATTTTCTCCCCCTTGGTCCAGGAACTCCCTACCTACGTCCGTGACACCACCCACTCCCTCCACCTCCTCCAGAACTTCCAATTCCCCGGTCCCCAACACTTCATCTTTACCATGGACGTCCAGTCCCCATACAGATGGCCTAAAGGCCCTCCGCTTCTTCCTGTCCCGCAGACCAGTCCCCCTCTACTGACACCCTCATCCGCTTAGCCGAACTCGTCCTCACCCTCAACAACTTCTCTTTCAATTCCTCCCACTTCCTACAGACAAAGGGGGTGGCCATGGGTACCCGCATGGGCCCAAGCTACGCCTGCCTCTTTGTAGGTTACATGGAACAATCCCTCTTCCGTACCTACACTGGCCCTAAACCCCGCCTCTTCCTCCGTTACATTGATGACAGTATCGGCGCCGCCTCGTGCTCCCACGAGGAGCTCGAACAGTTCATCCACTTCACCAGCACCTTCCACCCCAAACTTAAGTTCACATGGACCATCTCTAATACCTCTCTCTCCTTCCTGGACCTCTCTGTCTCCATCTCGGGCAACCACCTAGAAACTGATATCCATTTCAAGCCCACCGACTCCCACAGCTACCTAGAATACACCTCCTCCCACCCACCTTCCTGCAAAAATGCCATCCCCTATTCCCAATTCCTTCGCCTCCGGTGCATCTGCTCCCAGGCTGAGGCATTCCACTCCCATACATCTTAGTTGTCTTCGTTTTTCAAGGACCGCAACTTCCCCCACTCAGTGGTCGAGAATGCCCTCAACCATGTCTCCCACATTTCGCGCAACTCATCCCTCACACCCCGTCCCCACAATAACAACCAAAAAAGAATCCCCCTCGTCCTCATGTACCACCCCACCAACCTCCGGATCCAACGCATCATCCTCCGACACTTCCGCCATCTGCAATCCGACCCCACCACCAAAGACATCTTTCCCTCCCCACCCTTATCTGCCTTCCGGAGGGACCACTCTCTCCAGGACTCCCTTGTCCGCTCCACACTCCCCTCCAGCCCCACCACACTCGGCACTTTTCCCTGCAACCACAGGAAGTACTACACCTGCCCCCAAACCTCCTCCCTCACCCGCATCCCAGGCCCCAAGAAGACTTTCCATATCAAGCAGATGTTCACCTGCACATCTGCCAATGTGGTATACTGCATCCGCTGTACCCGTTGTGGCCTCCTCTACATTGGGGAAACCAAGCGGAAGCTCGGGGACCGCTTTGCAGAACACCTACGCTCGGTTCGCAATAAACAACTGCACCTCCCAGTCGCGAACCATTTCAACTCCCCCTCCCATTCCTCAGATGACATGTCCATCCTGGGCCTTCTGCAGTGCCACAACGATGCCTCCCGAAGGTTGCAGGAACAGCAACTCATATTCCGCTTGGGAACCCTGCAGCCCAATGGTATCAATGTGGATTTCACAAGCTTCAAAATTTCCCCTCCCCCTACGCATCCCAAAACCAGTCCAGCTCATCCCCGCCTCCCTAACCTGTTCTTCCTCCCACCTATTCCCTCCTCCCACCCCAAGCCGCACCCCCATCTCCTACCTACTAACCTCATCCCGCCCCCTTGACCCGTCTGTCCTTCCTGGACTGACCTATCCCCTCCCTAACTGCCCACCAACACTCACCTTTACTGGCTCCATCCCCGCCTCTTCAACCTGTCTGTTTCCTCTCCACCTATCCTCTCCTCTATCCATCTTCTGTCCGCCTCCCCCTCTCTCCCTATTTATTTCAGATACCCCTTCCTCTCCCCCATTTCTGATGAAGGGTCTAGGCCTGAAACGTCAGCCTTTCTGCTCCTATGATGCTGCTTGGCCTGCAGTGTTCATCCAGCTCTGCACCTTGTTGTCTCGGATTCTCCAGCATCTGCAGTTCCTACTATCTCCTTATTGTGTGAGCTGCTTTTTCTGGACAGTGTCAAACATCTTGAGTGTTAATGGAGTTGCACTTATCCAGCCGAGTGAAGAGTTTTCCATCACAGTCCTTACATATGTCCTATAGGTGGTGGAGAGACTTTGGTGAACTGGAGGTCAGTTACTCATCACAGAATTCTCAGACTCGGACCTGTTTTTCTGTAAATAATGGCTCATCCAATTCACTTTCTGATCACTTGCAAGCCCCATTATTGATACTGGGGGATTCAGTGATGGTAATGTCATTGAGTATCAAAGAAAGATAGTTGGATTCTTTCTTGTTAGAGGTGGTCATTGTTTGGCACAAATGTTACCCGACATTCATAGTCCAAATCTGTATGCTGTCAATGTCTTGCAGCATATAAACATAGACTATTTTATTGTCAAAGCTGATATAATTAGCCTTCAACAATAGCAATAATCTTCCTTTCTTCTAAGAATGACTCCAACCAATGTTGGTGATGGTGATTGCTCATCCACATATTTGGAAGTTTGTCTGTTGTTATTTGTGAAATAACTTTCAGCGGTCTCATAGCAGTTTTAGTATATTAGTCTGAAAGCACCACAACACAAAGTTCAGCACAGATTAGGAATCTAACCTTGAAAGACCCAAATGATGGTTACTTGCTGAGAACAATTGAATTGTCATGTCAGTATAGTATGGTATTATTTCTAGCATTGCGATTAAGACATAATTCTGGAGGTAGTGCTGTACTCTGCTTTGAATGAAGCAAACCAGTTCATTGGTGTGGACATTAAAGATCCCAGTATCCTGCTCAAAATTCCCCTCTTCGCCAATATCACCAATAATAAGTTAACCAACAGTGATGCCTCTAAGCTCTTCCCGTTGAGTGCAGCCCCTTCATTTGAATGGACAGTACCTTTTGCAAGACTGTACATGTGCGATAGCTTTAGGAAACAAATACTGAGTGGCCTTCTCAATCTCCTTTTGGTTGCTGTATAGTTATGCGTGTGTATAGCTTAGAGGGGACATTGTTGCCAGTCTCATTGCTTTGTGTGTGTTAGGTAGCTGCTGTGTTTCTTTACATAACTGCAGTCACTGGACTTCAGAGTATTGAATGTGAAACAATTTGAAAGGCACCATTAGACACGTTGCAAAATACAAAGCCTCTTTTCCACGGCGGAAGAGAAGAAAGTGATGATAAATGTTTTAATCACTTTTATTTTACGTGAGAAGAGTTTTACTCTGCATCCAACTGTGCTATAGTTGATTTGGGAATGTGGTGATGCGGACATGACTGAAGTGAAATGTATTGCAATCCCCAGAACCAACATTCCACAGCCTAATGAGCAAATAATTCACATCTAAAAGTCAATTCTCACACCACGTGTAATTTATGATAATGATGTAGGGTCCCTAAGTGCCTTTAACATCCAACTTAGAGCAGGTTAGTTATTTTCATATACCTCATATATAGCAGATTGAGCCAACTTCTATTGAATTGACCAAAATTTATGTGGTGTCTCCAGTGATACGCATTCAGATCTGTCTGCTGTACTTGTACTGAAAATCTGGTATGATTATAGAAACTTAGGTAATGAGTAGTCAATGATTGTCTTGAATTTGGTGTGGCCTTTGGGGTCCCAGTGGTATTTTGGCCTAGAGGACTTGATGGACCCTGACACTGAAATGGGGAACACATTTCATTGTGTAGATCTTTCATCCCTCCAGTGTACGTTAACTTTAGTTCTGGTGGGAGTACACTGCAAGGACCAATCTTAGTTTAAGCATCTGTCCGCAGTTAGGAAGTTCACATAAAGAAACATCATGACTCTCGCTCTTGCATTTGAATGGAAATGTCCTCCATGACAAAGGAAATTCTTTTCCAGGCAATTTTCAGTCCTCATAGGTCTTTCTTTCATGACAAAGGTACCGTTTCTTTTCTGAAGAACATTCAACAACAACATTGTTTAGTTTGCTTGCTTCAGAATCACACATCACGGGCAGATGACACCATGGGCTAACTCTTATGGGATTTTTGGCTAAGTCTCATTTGTGTCAAGGTCTTTTTTGGAGAGTTTTGTGCCACCAGACCGAGCGAGATCTGTCACTGGATCTTACCAAATTTGCCTCATTGATGACCTACCTTGCCATATAGTGTTCTCTCATCCAATTCTAGCCCTGTCCTACAATGCACCATTCCTGGAACAAATCACCACTCACTGGGTATCTGCCCAAAGACCAGCATCACTGATGCCTGTGCCATCTTTAAAAGGTTGCTGTGTACAGAGATAAGCATTGGCAATCCAGCGTTGCTGCTCACCAGCATCAGAATGGCACCAAAACCATAAAGTCAAGCTGTTCACTGCACATAACTGGCATGGCTCATACTTCCTCTCACATATAAACCCATTCTCTCACATTAGTCGCTGTTTAACTACCAACTGCACAGTTTACCTGCCCTTAGCTTACCACCTTCTCTAAGTTACTGCTACTCTGTCCTCAATGCTCACTGGAGACCTGCAGTCCAGTAGTGGAACATTAGATTCAGACAAACAGAGGGATAATTTGAAATGTGAGCTTTTATTTACAGTTAGCGACAGCAAACACAAGCTAAACCAAGAGACTGCAGTTTGTCTCTACAATGTGCTATCAAATGCTGGTATCATCATGAGTGACTATTTTACATTCTATGAAGGTAGACTGCACACAATGCTTCTTTACTGAACCTGGGAATCAATTGGGTCCTGTCTGGCTTGCAGCACATAATGCAGCTGAGCTCTGCCATGTACAAGGAGAGATTTCTTCTAACCTCCTCTTTGGAAGTTTTGTGTTCTTCCAGTATCTCAAAATTCAGCACACCTCCTCATTGTCCATTGCAATTGTGTGCTTTCTGAGTGGACTATAATCCAAAAATAAATAATTTCCAAGTACTTTTTAATCATAAAAACAGTGCTGCTTTAAACAAACAGTCGATTTTTCAGCGTCCTTTGCTGTATAATTCCCATCCAAAATCTTGGCTCAAGGATGTGACGCTAGTTTATTTCCCAGACTGATTCATGCAGAATTATGCAGCTCATCTTTGGATCAATTCAATTTTATTTATATCTCTCATCACATAAAGACCCCACAAACAGCTTGCATATACTAAGATGGGTCAAACAAATGTTTGCTAAGCTATAACTTTGATTTCAATACCAAAGTCTCCTTCTCAGAAATTCAAGAACCCTGTTTGTTTCAGATATTCTGAGGTCACCCATCTGCATTGACTTTCTGTTCTATGGAAAGAGAGAGTGATGTTTTATCTGGAACAATATGTACCGATGGGGCAGCTGACTGGATGGAAACAGTTGTGAAAATGGCGTGGAGAGGTGTAGGGAGGGACTGCAAAGTTCAGGGTTCAGAAAATGCATCCTAGCATCAATAGCTTGGAAATTCAAAATTCCAAAGCAGCATTAAAGTTTATTGGCTGAAAATGAGTTGCGAAGATTGAAGGAGCTCCACATAATGAAAGTTTATTTCAGGTTAAATGCACCAAATCTCATGGGCTTACTGCAAGATCTAAAATTATCTACGTGGTTGAAGGTCAATATTCATATGGAAATAAGGATTTATACATAGATGCACACTGATGTGAAGCAATACTAGGCTCCAGCTGTATAGAGTTGCTCCTGTTGAATATCTTGCTAATACTTGTAGCTTGGAGCTCCTAGTGATATTGATTATGTCTTGTACTCTTATATTTGCTTATTTCAGATTCATTTCAGGCATACATGGCTTCCAGCTGATGAATCTGTAGCAAAACCAATATGGCCTACGTACCCTATAGGCTGGGTCCCATGTACCATAACTTATTTCTTATTAACACGCTGCTGCAGAAACTTTTTCTTTTCCTCAAATGTTTTTTCTGCTTAACATGAAGATGCTGACCTCTCTGGACGTCGGAAGCTCAGTAATACAAGTTAGCATTTTTTTATATGAGAAGCTCATCAATTTTGAATCAACCTTCTATTTACTCATTGCCTACACACGTAAACATACTCATTTTAAAGGAGGAACAGGTACCTGGAGACAATCTCACTGGATTCTCCATCTTTGCTTGCCTTGAAACAAAGTACATAATTTTGAAAAGCATGGAAAAGGAAGATTGGCTTAAGGCATAATTGTGCTTGTTTGCAGTAGGGGCAGGTTAGGGGAGGAAATAATGCCAATCAGCTGTGAACTCAAAATTTATGAGAGTGGGCTTTAATGCTCTATCTCAGCCATTATAGTGACATCAGTTGAGATTGCACAAAAGAGATGCTAATCTGTCTTCATATCGGTGAGCGGAAACCTTTTATTGACTACATTCCCAATATACAAAGTTAAGTAGGAGAGAGCATTCCTCAGGTTTGGCTAGGTCAGCAGGCAACATGAGGGCTGCTACACACTCCTGGAGCTGAAGCTGCATCTCAAAAGATGAGAAAGTTCTTGCACTGTGGAGTGTAGATTGTAGGAGACTGAAAGACTCCAGCACTTCACTTCCTCCATGATACCTTCATCAAAACCTACAGATAGTGGACCTTCTGTAAATCCCTCAGCAAGAGTAATACCTGAGTAGGATCCTTGTTCATTACTCTGAGTTGTAGGTTGAGGTAGAAGTACTGAGGATATAAAAGTATCAACACAATGAACATCTGCTGTAGCTTAGAGTCATAGATGTTCACAGCAGAGAAAAAGACCCTTCAGCTGATTGTGTCCACAGCAGACAAAAACGACCACCTAAGTGATCTAATCCCACTTTCCAGCATTTGGCCCATAGCCTTGTATGTCTTGGCATCACAAGTGCCCATCAAAGTACTTCTTACATGTTATCAGGATTTCAGCCTCTGCTATCCTCACAGACTGTGAGCACCAAATTTCTACCACCCTCTGGGTGAAAAAGCATTTCATGTTCAGGGCTTTTCCACTTCCTTTGGTAATCAAACTAGTCGCTACCCACCTATAGAACAGAATCATAGAATCATTTATTGGGTTTTCCCACCTTCTGCAGCCAGGGTAAAAATTTCTTATCTCCTCCTGGCTGTTTTGCATCTTCCCGAATTAAACCATCAAGCATATTTCTCCTGCATTTATTTTTAAACAGAGTTCTCTGGCTGTATTCTTTATCAATCTTCCTCCTGAAATCTTGGCTAATTATTGACTCTCAGTCCTTTTAAGTCTTTAGCTAGCCCTGACCTCTCTTCTGCTGCTGGATTTCACTAGATTTCATTACATTTGCTCATTTTCAACTAAAATAAATTTTGATACCTTCCCAATTTTGTAGCACAAGTCTAAATTTCTTCTTTGGCCCTTTCACTGTTCCTTTGTGGGGCATAACCTTGATGGTGGCGATTGTCATCATGAGAATTGAGAACTCTCTTTTTCATTCCCTTGCATTTCCCTTCTCGTACCTTTATTAAACCCTCTTGAGCCTTCAGTACCTTCTTACGAAACCTTATTCACTATAGCCTCAGTATTTTCTAAGGATGACTGGCTTCTCTTTCTTTTCCAACGCACAATCTTGCTCTAGTGCTTCTTACCAAGTTCTCAAAGATGTTTTGCCTTTGGAGTGTTGAGCTGGCCTTTTTGCTGCTTCCATGGCTGCCACAGCATCACTGTTGACAGTTGCATTTAGGTGCTGACTACCTGTGTTCTCTAAGACTGTTATTGCTCTTAGAGTTGCTTGATTGTTTTCTTCTGGATCATCAAGATTTCTTCTTCTCATGTTGGGCGTGAGATCCTCACTGCTATAATTGAGTGGTATTTTCCCAAATAATCAGTCCTGGTACCTTATGAATTTGGCACATCTGCCACTATCGTGTCTCACTAACTTTTTGAAGAAGTAACAAAGAGGATTGATGAGGACAGAGCGGTGGACGTGATTTATATGGACTTCAGTAAGATTTCCTACAATGTTCCTCATTGTAGACTGGTTAACAAGGTTAGATGACATGGTATACAGGGTGAACCAGCCATTTGGATACAGAACAAGCTGGAAGGTAGAAGACAGAGAGTGGTGGTAGAGGGGTGCTTTTCAGACTGGAGGCCTGTGATCAGTGTTGTGCCACCAGGACCAGTGCTGGGTCCACTGGTTTTCATCATTTAAATAAATGATTTGGATGAAGACCTGGAATGTATTGTTAGTAAGTTTGCAGATGCTGCCAAATTTGGAGGTGTAGTGGACAGTGAAGAAGATTATCTCAGAATAAAGCAGGGCCTTGATCAGATGGGCCAATGGGCTGAGGAGTGGTAGATGGAGTTTAGTTTAGATAAATGTGAGGTGCTGCATTTTGGAAAGGCAAATCAGGGAGTGTTGCTGAACAAAGAGCCCTTGGAATGCAGGTTCAGAGTTCCTTGAAAGTGAATTTGCATGTAGACAGGATAGTGAAGAAGGTGTTTGGTATGCTTGCTTTTATTGGTCAGTGCATTGAGTATCGGAGTTGGAAGATCATGTTGGGTCTGTGCAGGACATTGGTTAGGCCGTTTTTGGAATACTGCATGCAATTCTGGCCTCCCTGCTAGAGGCAGGATGTTGTGAAATTTGAAATGATTTAGAAAAGATTTATAAGGATATTGCCAGGATTGGATGGTTTGAGCTATAGGGAGAGGCTGAATAGGCTGGAGCTATTTTCCCTGGAGCGTCAGAGGCTGAGGGGTGATCTTACAGAGGTTTATAAAATCATGAGGGACATGGATAGTGTGAATCGGTAAGGTCTTTTTCCTAGGGTGGGGGAGTCCAAAACTAGAATGCATAGTTTTTAGGTGAGAGGGTAAAGATTTAAAAGAGACCTATGGGCAACTTTTTCACACAGAGGGTGCTGCATGTAAGGAATGAGCTGCCAGAGGAAGTGGTGTCGGCTGGTACAATTACAACGTTTAAAAAGCATCTGAATGGGTGTATGAATAGTGAGGTTTGGAGAAATATGAGCCAAATGCTGGCAAATGGGAGTAGATTAATTTAGGATATCTGGTCAGCATGGATGAGTAGGACCGCAAGGTCCGTTTCCATGCTGTATAGCTCTATGACTCCATGACTCTATGTGGTACTGGATAAGACTTATTTGAGGTAGTTCATTGCAGCAATTTGTAATTGCTTAGTCTTGGGCCTATCTCGTGACAACCATTGAGGAAATACCACTGGAGAGTATTTACAAAAGAAGCATTGTTCTTAGATAACAAGAGGTTTATTGCATGATATAAATATGTACAATACTTGTTCCAGCATAATTACAAGGGAACTTCAGGAGATCGAACAGATACACCTGCTCCCTTTGAAAGCTAGAGCAGAAATCCTTCCCTCTAATAATAAATCTGTATGTGAGATCAATAAATGTAAGATGAATATTAACCCCTTTAGATCCATTACTTGGTAGAACAAAGGGACTGTGGGACAAGGATGTGCTGTGCCAGTGTATTTAGGAAAGACAGCAGAGACTTCACAAACAGAGGATGCGTAAGAGTCGTCATTATCTGCAGTGTGCTAAAAACATATAGCTGGATCCAGGACTTCTTCCTGAATCAAACCATCAGCAAGGATGGCATCTCCCTTCTCACACATAATTTTATCAAACAGCAAGTTCAAATCTAATCTGTAATCTGTCTTGAATGGAGAATGGAAAACCTTGAAAATTCACCTTTAGTCCTAGGGCTGTAGTGTCATTCAAGAAGGGAAGACAAACTTCTCCATTCAATAAAGAATAATTTTGACCAGAAATGTCATAAAAATGTCCATAAACACACTTGTTTTAGAACAAGGTGTGTTTTTCTTTAATCCGTTCACAGGATATGGGTGTCACTGGCCAGCATTTATTACCCATCCCCAACTGTCCCGAGGGAAGTTATGTCCAACACATCATTGTGGGTCTGGATTCAAGTGTAGGCCAGACCTGCCCTAAAGGATGTTGGTGAACCAGATTTAAAAAAAAAACAATGTTTTCATGATCATCATTAGACTCCTAATTCCAGAGATTTATTGAATTCAAATTCTACTTTCTGTCATGACCGGATATGAACCTGGGTCCAACAGGACCTTGGCAGAGTTGCTGAATTAATAGTCCAGTGACAATGTCACTAGTCCATCACCTCCCTACAAAGCTGCTTCTTAACCATCATTGACATACCATCCGAACCTTGTGGTTGATCATTCGAGATGAACCTAAAGAAGGTGAGGTTTAAACCATGATACAATATCTGAAAGAATGTGCACACTGACCCTATTATCTAATTTAAAATGAGTCTTACTTCTATGAACAAAAATATCTGAGTAATAGAAGTTATCCTGAAGCTCTACAACAATGCTCAGAAAAATAAGTCATCTTAGTTTTCATTAACATCTACCTGCTGGACAGGAATGGTTTGTTGTGATTTTTTTTTCTTATTTTGTCCCAGTGCTTGGGACTATTCTGTCTCCCCATCAGGCAATTCTGAAATTATATTTTTTGCTGCAGCCAAGACATGCTGCATTAATGTGTGGGCAGTTTTCCTGCTGATATCAACATTTCCTGCTACACCATTAATGAGGAGAAATGGCAGTGACTGTGCCTTCCTGCCAGATTGCTTCTCAATTTTCACATGGATGAGAATGCCCTGTGGACAGTTCAGCATTAGGCTCCCAGAGAAATTCATGCATCTCAGCCCAAGTTAGCCCCCAGTCTGTTCAGTAAAAGATCTTTCAGTCTGTAACCTCCTTCATTCTTTACTGAAACCTTTCTAGTAAATCAGTGCCTTGTTCCCCAAATGACACTTCTTTTCAAAGAGCATTAAAAATTAAATCTTTCAACAAAGTTAATCAAATAAAGACATTTTGAGGCTGAAGACTCTTGATGCATTTTAATATTGTCAATACTTCATTGAAGTGAATGGGAAAAGAAAAAGTTTATATTGATCGGTGAATTGGTAATACTGGGAAATTAAATGCCATATAAATGTTCTAGCTGATCTCAGCTGAAGGTACATAGGTGCTGTGGTTTGCACGTACTTGAACTATAACAGAGGGCTGACATTTTCAATTGGACTCTTTTGTAGGCTTCCACTAGAAAGACAGTTAATGAAAACAAAATTAAACTCCGCCATAACATGCTCCATGATTGGGAAACCCATGACTCTTCTAGATTAGATTTGCTTAAATTGGCAACTAGTTAAGGTACTTGGCACAGTGCCAATAGACAATAATCAATGTCTTTAGCAGGCAAGCTTAGTGCAATGGACAGGCATCATAATGTATATTTCTCAAATCACAGTCAAATGCAGGTCAGTCAATGTCAATGTCAAGGTCAATTAGGTGAGTCTGTTTGAAGGAAAAGGAACGACTGGCAAATGGAGGGCTTTTAAAAGGGTGATATCAAGAGTCCAGGGACAGTATGTCCCAGGTTTAGGGATCCCTGGCTGATGAGGGATATTGAGGCTCTGGTCAGGAAAAAGAAAAGGCATACATTGGGTTTAAACTATTGGGCTCAAGTGAATCCCTAGATGACCATAAAAAGTGTAGGAGCACACTTAGGACGAAAATCAGAAGAGCAAAAAGAGGATAAGAGATGGATCTGGCAGATAAGGTTAAAGATAATCCCAAGAGGTTCTATAGCTATATTAAGAGTAAAAGAGCGGGTAGGGAGAGCTACAGGAGATGGGGGAGAGTTTTAATGAATATTTCTCCTCAGTGTTCACTGAGGAGAGAATCATTGATGCAAAGAAAATAAAGGAGACAAGTGGGGATGTTTTGGAACGCATACATATTATCAGAGAGGAGGTGTTTGCAGCCTAAAAGCGCATTAAGGTGGATAAAACACCTGGGCCTGATCAAGTCCATCCTCAGATGTTGTGGGAGGCTGGGGAAGAAATTGCAGAGTGGCACGGTGGCTCAGTGGTTAGCACTGCTGCCTCACAGTGCCAGGGACCCTGGTTTGATTCTGCCTTTGAGTGACTGTCTGTGTGGAGTTTGCATATTCTCCCTATGTCTGCGTGGGTTTCCTCCAGGTACTCCAGTTTCCTCCCGTAGTCCAAAGATATGCAGGCTAGGTGGATTGGCCATGCTAAATTGTGCATAGTGTCAAGGGGATGTGTATATTAGGGGGATGGCTCTGGGTGGGATGCTGTGTGGGTCGATGTGGACTTGTTGGGCCTAAGGGCCTGTTTCCACACTGTAGAGATTCTATGAGGCCCTTGCAGAGATTTTTCCTTCATCTTTAGCCACTGGTGAAGTTCCCGAAGACTGAAGGGTAGCAAATGTTGTTCTATTATTTGAGAAAGATAGCAAAGGCAAGCCAGGGAACTACAGGCCAGTGAGCCTGACATCAGTGGTAGGGAAGTGGAGAGGATGCTGAGGGGCAGGATCAACCAACATTTGGATAGTCAAGGTCTGATTAGGGATAGTCTGCATGGACTTGTGCATGTGAAATCATGTCTGACAAATCTTTTAGAGTTTCCGAAGAGGTAACAAAGAGGATAGTTGAGGGTAGGGCAGTGGATGTTGTCTATATGGACTTTAGTAAGGCCTTTGACAGGTCTTGCGCAGCAGGCTAGTCATGAAGGTTAAGTCGCATGGGATTCAGGGAGAGCTCGTTTATTGGATTCAAAATTGGCTCGATGGTAGGAAGCAGAGGGTGATGGTTGAAGGTTGTTTCTTGGACTGGAAGCCTGTGACTAGTGGTGTGCCACAGGGGTCAGTGCTAGGACTTTTGTTATTTACATAAATGATCTGTATGTGCATGTACATTGTGAGACATATAACCATCCTCAATAAAATGTACAGTGTTTATTGTAGAGTTTATTGTGTAATTACGATGGATCAGAACCTCAAAGTATCTGTAGACAGTTTTTATTTTTAATTCCAAAATGTGTTGATTCTTAAAGGAGGAATGTTGTAGAAAAAAGAGTGGATTTGAATTTAGTGACTGTCTGGCAAAGTCCTATGTAAAGCCAATGGAACGGTGCACATATAAATTGTCAGGGAAATTCTTCTGACTTTGCCTACCCCAATCCAACACCGATATCAAACTGATAAATGTCAAACTGATAAAGATTTGACAAGGAGAAATAACAAAGGGATTTTTGCCCACCTTTCAACAGAAATCCGCCCCATATTTCTTTTTAACTCTCCAGGAATGCAAAAGGACAAATAACAATACACAAAAGTCAGTTTCAATCCTAATGATGTGGAGGGCCTGGTACGGACAAAGTCATCATCATAGAATCCCTACAGTGTGGAAACAGGCCCTTCAACCCAACAAGTCCACACTGACCCTCAGAGCACTCACCCAAACCCATTCCCCTATAACCTACACATCCCTGAGCTCTACGGGCAATTTAGCATGGTCAATCCACCCTGGCCTGCAGATCTTTGGGTGTGGGAGGAAACCGGAGCAAACCCAAGCAGACATGGGGAGAATGTGCAAACTCCACACAGACAGTCACGCAAGGTTGGAATTGAACCTGGGTCCCTGGCACTGTGAAGCAGCAGTGCTAACCACTGAGCCACCATGCCACCCCAGTTGTGTGACGTCTGACTCAATTGTAATGAAATAGATCACTAGGAATGAACATTCTCATGTGTTCAAGCATCAGCACGCTGTGACAATCATAGATAAAGAACCACCCCCCTGTTTACCCTGCATTGAAGGTACAGAATTTCTCTAACTCCAAGTTAAAAAGGAACAGGACAACAAAAGATTCTCCCACCCTGAATGGGGATCCAATCACAGTAGAAAGGCGTCAGAACTTTGATCACCTGCAAACTCAACAATGTCAAAAAGCAATTGTTCAACCGTGAATATCGATATTGCCGGAAATCTCACTGCAATAGCTCCAATGTTCAACTATCCAGTCTTTGCGAACAATTCAGGAACTGACCTGCATATCCATTTTGTGCCACTTATTAGACTTGCCTCTTAGACCTAACCTGTGTTGTATATGTATCGTGTTACTAATTTTTCTCAGTTTTAGTGATTAATAAATGCACCCTCCTTGTTAATACAAGAATTCCTGGTTAAATTGTCTTCTATTTAAAACATTAGTAAATTTGGAAGTGGGAGGAAGGTATCCCAAGGGAAGAGGTAACAAGGTGCAGAGCTGGATGAACACAGCAGGCCAAGCAGCATCAGAGGAGCAGGAAGGCTGACGTTTCGGGTCTGGACCCTTCTTCAGGGAAGAGGTCCTTTTCAAAATAAACCTATTTGCAGACAACCAAGGTGAGGGGGAGAGGAGGTCAATGAATAAAAACAATTAAAAACAGAACAAAAAAAACTCATATTTTTATAGTACCTTCATGATCAGCAGACACCTCAAAGCATTCTATAACCAATGAAGCTCTTTGTGAAGTTGTACTGTAGGAATGCAGACAGCTCTGGCAGAACACCACCAATAAACACACCTTTCCCTCACTCCCCCTGTCTGCATTTCACAGGGATCATTCCCTCCAGGCCACTGTAGTCCATTCCTTAACCAGCAACAACACCCCACTTCCCGCGGCACCTTCCCATGTAACCACAGAATGTGCAACATCTGCCCTTTCACCAGACAAGGATCTAAAACGTCTTTCCAGGTGAAGCAGCATTTCACCTGTACATCCTCCAATTTGGTCTATTGCATTTGCTGCACTCAATGTGGCCTATTTTACATTGGAGAAACCAAACTCAGACTGGGTGATCGGTTTGCAGAACACCTCCGGTCGTAGTCTAGCATTACCCTGATCTTCCCGCAACAGGTCATTTTAACACAGCATCCTGCTCACATGCCCATTTGTCTGTCCTCGGCATGCTGCAGTGCTACAGCGAATAATGGCACAAACTGGAGGAACAACATCTCAGTTTCTGCCTAGGCACTTTATAACCTTCTGAATTTAATATTGAGTTCAGCACCTTCAGATTTTGAACGGACACCCACTCCTTCCCTTTCTTTCAGCCTTACTTGTTGCATTTTCTGTCGTCATGTCCTCTTTCCCCTCTCCACACTCAGTTGAGACTGTCTGTTCTTTCCAGTTTGGCAGTTAGACATACCATAGTTCCACCATTCTCAGTTTTCAATCACTTAATCTGCACCATCAACGCCCTTCCTCCCGCAGAACTCCAACAAACCCACACCCCACTATAGCATAAATGCTGCCCTCTCCACATTTCACGTCAGTTCTGAAGAAGTCAACTAGATTCAAAATGTTAGCTTGCTCTTTCTCCATGGATGCTGCCTGACCCATTGTGACCTCCAGTATTTTTTGTTTTCAGTACAGATTCCAGCATCTGCAGTAATTTGCACTGGTAATGTAGGAAAATTGGCAGCCAATATACTCAGAATAGTCTCACCAAGAGCCTTCCACACCCAGGAGCTTAACAATTAGCTTTATCCAGTGTGAAACTGTAACAGATTGGGGAAGGTCTCTTGGGGTCTCTTCATAACAGTTGCTATAGTTTATCTGAGCACTTGGTAATGTTTTATTAATAAAGTCTCTCAAATGAACTTGTTACCAATCCATTTTCATAACACTAATGATTGAAATCCCCTCTAAATAAGCAAATAGTCCTCTAAGTGCCAGAGACATGAGGTCTTTTCTCTTTATGATGACGTATTTACGAGGTTGTGCCCTGGACTCTAAATGAGATGGAGAACGCACTAGGTGAAAGTCTCTGAGCTGGTGGACAGTGCAGTGAAAGCATTGACGTTGTATCCTCTGAGGCTTCATTAGCCTCAATTTCAGAGATGGAAGTGGTGTTGGAGCTGAAAGTTCCACCACTTGACTCTTCATGGAGCTTCATTAGCTGTCATCAGTGTCTGTGTAACAGACAGGATTAATTGTAGAAGATGAATAAAAGTTTGGGCAGAATGAGGATGAGTTTGGCAATAATATGAGAGCAGTACAGTACAATGAAGGTACTTTCATTGGTTCATGGGTCAGTTCATAGGTTGACTGCTATTGGTGTTTTGTTGTCCCCATATAAGCAGTCCTGCCCTTTACTAGCCAACTCTATTTTCTCCTCACGAGGAGTGAGGGGCCTGATGTCCACTGTCCAGAACTACTCTTGGCTATTTTGGCCTTGTTGTTAGCCAATTTGCCCTGCAATGAAACAAAGGAGAGGGATTAAGTATGATGGAAGTGGATGCAAGAGCATGCATGAACAGGAGAGGTGGTGGGCTGTCACCAGCGAGAAAAGAACAAGTGCAGAGGGCAGGAAAATTAGCAGTTTGGGAGCATGAGAGTCTGTAAGTCAACATGATGCATATGATACTGAGGGTTGCACCGAATCAGCATTGGTGAGATATGTGTGTTGTGATTGAGTTAGAGTGATGCTGAGCCTGTGATTGTGTGGGAGCACAGAAAAGATAGTGGCAGCTAATTTGTAGAGTTCAAGAAATCATTGACCATTTTTTTTAACGGCATTATTGGACATTCTTTTTAACACAGACACAGTGTACTGTGATTTCTATCTAGGCCCCATGGTTGGGTCTGTTGGTGTATTCTCCTTTAGTGGTCAGCTCTCCACTTTGCTACCCTGTCAACCAGGACCTCCACTAGGGTCTCTGACCTAGGAGCGGGAAGCTACCTGTCCTTTCTTCTGTGTGCTATGCAGCTGGACTTTAAATTTTACCCCAGGGGGCATGTGAAGGAAGATCTCAGCAGTGGTGAGCACTCGTATCTCACTTGCCATGAGATTCCCCGGGGAACATCTCGATTGCCTAATTAATAAGACGCATAAGACAGTGCGAGAAAATTTGGCAGACTACACACCATGAAACTCAGTCACCACCACACATTAACTGCAAATGGGAGAACTCAGCCCTTGCTTGTTCTTCTGTGTAAGAGGTACTTGGAGCGTTAAAGATCCGATAGGACCTTTTGTGATTAAAGTGGTTAGAAAGGGAGAATCAGGAAGTGACAAGTGTATTAAATGAATTTGTCACTGCGGAGAAATGCTCTCAAGTGCACTGTGCAGTAATAACATTGTACATTGTTTGACTGTGCAAGATCTTTAGCTCTCCCTTGACTTGCCTGAAAGCCTGATTCAAAAGTGTCAAGGTCGCTTCCAAACATTTGATTTGGCATGGCACCCTAGGCAAACCCTGCAGAGAGTTCTTCTAGTGACAGCTTCTCCCCCAACACTCAGCACGAAAATTGTGTGACAATAACAAAAGCACTTACAGTGAAAACCTAAAACCATCACTTCCTTTAAAGACCATTTTTTATTTGTTATCAGTTCATTAACCCTGTGCTTATTAATGAGCAACATTGTTTCTTAATTTAAAACGTTTGGAAAGAATCTCGCTCTGATAAATATTTTAGACCTATCATAGTTCACTAAGACATGGAGCTTGGTTCACCGAGCTGGTAGATACTGCTATCATGTCATTGATGTGAAATTTTACACATCCTGAAATGATGCAGCAGGGTGTCAGTGTACACAAGCTTAATGTGTTTGTCTGATCTCTCTGCTATATCAATGGTTAATTTGTTTATTTAAAAATGCTGTTATAATTCATAGAGTGACTTATCTGAACTAATTCAATCCTATCCCCATGTCCATTTCATTTCATAATGTTGTCTGGTTCCTTTTTAATCAAGTAGCAGACAACTCTGACCAGAATGCTATGAAAGAATTTGCCCAGATGTTCCACAAAAGCAAAGTGGTCAAATCAACATGAACACAAGTCAGTGCCAAAGCAAAACATTCCCACTTTATTAGGAATAAAATTACAATAATTTTTAAGACTAAGCATACTATCCCTAATGCCACTTACCATTACAATACTTCCTGAGTCTCTTGTAAATTTACACAGTCGCTCTCTCTATGGCTCTGTCTCTGGGTTTGCAAAGCTGCTTTCTCCCCTCTCTCTCTCTCTCTCCGGATGGTCAGCTGGTCTCTGCCTCTTGCCACGCTGGTCTCCTTGGAAGACCTCAGACGATTCCAAGAGCGGTTCTAAGAAAGGTTCCAAGAGAGGGACCTGCAGGTGAACTCTGTTTTTATACCTTTTAGATAGTTTTCTGGGTCTTTCTGTAGTTCTGACCAATCAGGGAGATACACTTATTAGTTTGAAACAGGAGTCAATCATTTTTGATGGCATGCTACTGTCAAGTTTCTTTGTGTAACAGGACTCTGTGCCTTTCTGTCTGGGCTGCCCTTTGTTCAGTGGATAAATTGTTGGGCGTGTCTGCACAGACTAACTGTTGTCTTTTACATTATGCTAATATCATTAGCACCTGACTGCTATGTTTGCACTGTGTCTGGTGTGTGGGTTTTGTGATTTCAGAGTTTCACTTGGCCAATGTACCCAGCAACACTTGCTGTTTGGCCAAGTTGACAATCTGTGCTTTAGCAGCCAGGAGGCTGCTACATTAATGTCTTTCCAATCCCTACAAATAGATCAAACAAATTCCCCCATGATCCTCTAAGAGATTCTAGAATCTTCTCTTCCCCTGTCCCTCGTGATTTTTGATTTGCCACTCTTTTACACTCTTTTGGGCATCTTTGTAGCATGTTTTTCTTTTGCCTGTTGGAGCTCGTGAAAGCCATTTTATTTGCAAAAGTGTTGATCTTTCCAATTAGAGTGGAGCTGTTGAGATAGAATTGATGCACATGTTGGATTGAGCAGCACTGCTGGAGAATTCATCAGCACAGACCTGTACTGCATTTATTCAATCAATAAGATGGACACACTCATTTTGTTTGGCAATTTCCTTAGACAACTGGACCACTAAGATCACACAGATACATGCTGATAAGGGAGGTCATTTCACCTAGTTAGCTCATTCCTCTGGAGAAAAGTGTTGTCCTCCATTAAGCATTTCAATACAATGCTGTTAATAGAGATAAAACCAGGTGATTCATAGGATGTGTGCTGTAAAAGGTTGAAATAATTGGAGCTCTACGATGTACTTTCTGAACTGTAAAACACTAGGACATAATTTCCTGACAGAAGAAATGCTGTTAGGAATATTACAGGAGACATTGTGCCTATGGAGGATGGTGAAGATATAAATGTAGATTGACACGCTGGGTTTTATTTGGTTGCTCTTGGAGATGAAGGAGTTTTCATGTACAAAACTTTTCCTCGGGAGATTAGATAAAGGTGAAAGACTCCATGTTGGTAAAGTTGAATGGTCAATGTAAAGCAAATAATCTTCTTTTTTTCCACACTGTCTTATTTCTTGTGATTTAATTCCTATGACTTTTTTGTAAGGTTGGAGTAGGATGGTCTCAGGTCCTTTTGGGTCTGATTGTGGGGATGCGAAGCAATGTCAAGCTCAAGGGAGGCAATTATCAGGATCAGGACAGCCAAGTCAGCAGTGGGGAGGGGATAAGGTTGGGTCATTATGTCTATAGTTGTTGGTGAGGAGTTGGGTGGAGAAATTATTGAGTCCAGGGTGTCGTTGGGTGCAGTAGTGTAGTTTGGGTGGGATGGGAGTTTAGTTGTGAGTCAAATGTTCAGTTTGTTACCTAGGAATTAGAGCAATGTTAATCTTGTAACCTTTCTTCAGTAACTATTTTGCTTTTTAGTGAGCTGGAGTCCTGTCAATATGACATGACTAAGGGATTTTTTTCTGGGAGATTCCAAACGCTGGCTCATTGCCCTATGGTCAAATTCCACTGAGTCAGCTTTCTGGGGATTTGCACAACTCCAATCTACACTTTTGAAACAACCAGATCCTAATCCAAATTTCTGGGCAGTTACAGATTAACCTGAAATTTATGATGAGGTTACTATCATGGAATTCTGTTGCAAATAACCTTGAGTCATGTGATCTGTATTTTGTCTTTCCTTAACATGTTATATTATATAAATTGTAAATTTGTGATTTTTTTGATGGACTTTTAAAGAAAAAAAGTATATTTAAGACATGAATATTCAAGCTTTATTTTATAAATGATAAAGTTATGTTAAATAGGCTGTTATCTGTGTGTATGTATCACAATTGGGTTCTGAATGTTCTTGATGCGTGATGGTTGGACACTATACTAGAGCAAACTGATAAATATTTCTTAACTATTTTATATTATGCACAGAGGCTTGGTTGAGCAGGACGTCACGAGAAACTTCTTCACTCATGATCCAGCTCAAAGAGACCTGTCATAATTGAACATTAATGATGATGCAGTCTAGCTATTAACATATAGCTATTAATGTCAAATACGACAAATCGCACCCCACCACCCCAAGTCTGGTCTGCCCACTAAACAATTGATATCATGAACTATTCCCAATTTTATCCTATTGTTATTTTGCTGTATCTGCAGTCACTGTCCAGTCTTCTGAGTGGGAGATATTGCGGTGACTTGACTAATCTACCTGACTGTGTCCTCATTTCTCTTGGAGGAATAGGCATGTGTGCATCCAGTGGAAGAGGATGTGAACAGACTGCAACATTGATCAGTGAATCTTATTTGCTGTGCCTGAAGTTAGATTCCTGACCCTTTCCATACTCTTTGTCTAATTGCTCATCCTGGAAACTTTAGTAACTCCTGCTGACTCCTTCCCCCTTTTAACTATTTCTTAGTTCTCCATGCAGGTGAACCCCACCCCACCCCAACTATTTAGTTTAAAGCCCTATCTACAGTACTAGTTTTGCGATTCACTAGGACTCTAGTTCCAGCATGATTCAGGTGAAGCCCATCCTATTGGAACAGTTCCCTCCTTCCCCAGTACTGGTGCCAATGCCCCATGAATTTGTACCCATCTCTCCCACACCAACTGCTGAGCCTAATTGTCCATATTCCCTCAGCAAAACTTCTTCCCTCTTTTTACCTACATCGTTGGTACCTACATGGACCATGACAACTGGATCTTTCCCTTCTGATCCAGGTTTCTCTCAAGCCCAGATGAGATATCCTGAACTCAGGCTTCAGACAGACAACACATGTTAAGAGACATAAGATGTATCCTGTGTGGATGCATAAAATGTGCATGTATACTCCCGTGCAATGCCACCTGGCAGAAACATGGGACTTATAAGTGTCCATCAGCTCAAAAGTGATGTCCTGAAAAGCTGAAGTGCTGTGTGAGTTGATCTGAAATCAGCCGTGATCGTGTGGTTTCGCTATGCCCATTTGTGTTGAGAAAGGGTGGAGGAGGTCGGTCTGCATGGAGCATGCTGGGAAATGGTGGCATCAGTGCATCCAGACGAAGGTCCGGAGGATCAAATAACAAGTTGAGACACCAAGTGTTCTCTCTGACTCTCCTGTCATGAATTGGCATCGTCTGGTTTCCTGAGTAAGGGGAAAAGAATGGGGAGCAGTCTTGAAATGAGGTGAGATAATGAAATGGAAATGCATGGAAATAAAATAGTCAACACTGATTACAGAGATTCAAAACTGACTGTTTTAATCTTAAGGGGAAATTGTCGTATTGTACTTGATGTTGAGAAGCTGTGGTTTTTTAAAAATTCTCTTAACTTTCTTGTTATTGACTATGCCACTCAATGGCATGGAAAATTCCAGGCCAGAAGTGAAGAAATTTCTCCTCATTTCAGTCTTAAATGATCAATGTCTTATCCTGAGACTTGTATGAGTATGCACGCTGTTTTGTGCCTTGTATGTATGTGTCTTATATAGGCATGGTCGATCTTAACTATGGTGTCATTTGTTAGAATAGTTTACAAATTGCCCTTGCTTAGTGATGAATGTGAAAAAGAGATGGCTGATTATTTGACCTAAGTTGTAACCCGGTGTTCTGGAGAAAACATTGGAAAAAGAAATTAGAAATTGCCTATAATACATATAACACATATGACTAAAATCCTGTCAGCGGTAATTCTCTTGATTGGGTAATTTTGTCACTCAACATTGGGTTTATCTGTGAATGTTTCTCATTTGCGGTAATCACCGGCCACTAGATCTTTCTCACACTTCAAATCTCAAACCTCTGATTAAGGCTGACATGTCTGATTGTGTTCTGGAACAATCCCCAGTAATTTGTTACTCGATGTAATAGAGCCAAGATTGTGCTTATTAATCACCTCCATTTTCTTTAATCAAAATAAAATGTTTTCTCTTAACAGTCATTAGCTGCACTGCCTGTTTCTGTTACCCACATGCTGTAATGTGGTGATCTGAGCACAGCTGGAATTGTCATCCGTACGATGCACATGTCACATTAAATAATGCTTCATCCCAACCTTTCTTTGTTTCTTTCCTCTGACGTTGGGAAAGTGGCTGTTTTCTGCTGCTTATGTTTATCTTTATTCCATGTTTTTTCTCTTCACTCAATTATCTTTGCTTGATGTTCCTTTCTCTTTCTCTCTACCTTATCTTTCTTTGCTCTATCTCATGTTTGCATCTTGCTTTCGTACCTATCACTTGACTTTAAGTTTTAACCACTCTCACCATTCTGTTCTTTTTTTCTTCTTCCATTTCTCCTTTTACTGTGCCCTCCTATTCTCTTTATACCCCTTCTCTCTTTTTCCCACCTTCTTTTAACTATGCCTCTCTTCTTTCACTGTTATTACCATCCTAGTTCTCTCTCTCTTTCTATCTTCCAAACAAAAAAAAATTTGTACACTGGTGTCGACTCTGAAACTCTATCAGGAGATTGCTCATTCAGGTCTGACTCATCACAGATTAATATTCATCACATGATTCTATGCAGTTGTGATACAGCAGATTACAGAATTACAATACAATGTATGTACAATACAATGCATGTATTCGTCAACAGTCAAATTTGACCAGGATACCAGTGCAATAGGATCTACTTTATTGACCTGCAAAGAGTGAGAGGACCTTAGATTAACATCTCAGCTGAAAAATGATGCCTTCAACAGTATAGCATGCTGTCAGTATTGTAGGGCAGTGTCAGATTTGATTTTAGTTCTGAAGACCTAGAATGAGATTTGAAACCAGAACCTTTAGCCTCAGTGGTGATAGTGCTACCAATCCAATCACAGCTTACAGCGCAACCACTTCAGAAAAGGGCACGTGCACAATTAAGGATGGAAATCAAAGCGTCGAGTCAGGGGTTCTCCACACTTTAAGTAGTCTTGTGAAAATGTCACTCTGCTGCCTGGCTCTCTATTCAAATGCATTAGTCATAACCCCAGATTACTTACAGATATTGAACTTTTCAGTGCAACATGTGGTTTTCTTTTCAAACAAGAAAATACTTAAAGTGAAAAAGATGGCTGAGAATGTAAATTCTGTGGCTGTCTGGAAAAATCCCATAAAATGTTGCTCCGGGAGAGTGTTAATGGAGTTCTAGCAGTCACCAATCTCGAGCCAAGCTGACACGGTCTGATATAATGGCCTTCTCTGCTGGTGGAAGACGTGCCTGTCTCTGCAACACCTCTTCGAGGTTCCTGGTCACAAAACGTGTGCCATTTCCCCCTTGTCTAACATGTCTGGGGCAAATATCTGGAAATGTGCAGGACAGGTCTAGACTGACAATGCTTGTCCAGAAGCGCGTGGTCTTTTTAAAGATGGCATGGGGGCAACACAGGATAGTGGTGAATTCCAGGATATCCACTGAACAGCGAGTAATTCTGGGAACAGAGTGTGGTAGCTATTCATGGGGCCAGAACTGAACATGAAAGACACCGTAGATCAGAGTACATAATTAATGAGATGAGTTTGGCATGCTATGGCAAGATAATTTGCTAGGTCTCATGGTGGAAGTCCCTCCCAAAAACGTGATTCAACACAGACAAAGCCAAAATAATGCAAGAATTGGCTGTGCCAGTGGTTTTTTTCCTGTAAATCTCAAGTTCCAAACCCAAATGACGTATGATATAAAATATTTCTTAGAATTACATTGTACTTGCCCCTTAATAGACACAGACTGTCTTTAAAAAGCACGTAGTCACTCAGGTTATTGGAAAGACTGGATCTCCTGCTGATGCATACAGCACATGCAAGCTGTTAACCAAACAGCTAGCATCAGAGATAGCAGGAACTGCAGATGCTGGAGAATCTGAGATAACAAGGTGTATCATCAATCTCTGTCTGAATGAGAGTAGGTTAATCGTACCACAATCCTCCCTAAATTTTCTAGGGTTACAAATGACCTTCTGTTGGACCATCCAGACAAATGACAGAGTAAACTTGCATCAGATCAATCTAGGCTGGATTTGAATCCCAGTACCATTCGGTTTGCTTCACTGAGGTCTGATTGTTTTAGAAGACTGAATGGTAGGCTTGGGAATGGATTTTAAGTAGACAAATGGTTAATCACATGCAGTGCACAGTGAGAAATTATGCCAACTAATGCAGTTCAATGAAACAGTTTAACACAATATCAAGTTAATTGGTTGAACGGCTAACACAATGCCAGATTTAATTCGGATAGGCGACACATCGCATCTGTCAGTGTCAATTACGCACAGATACAGGACTATTATTAGGTTGGTTCAAGGGACAGAGTGCACTGTGGCCAAATTTGCTCATGATACAAGAAAGGTGTGAAAGCAAATTATGAGGAAGACACAAAGAATCTGCAAAAGGATAGAGATAGGTTAAGTGAGTGGGTAAAAACGTGACAGATGGAGTCTAATGTAGGATAATATAAGGTTATCCACTTTGGAAATGGTATTCAAGTGGAAGTGACTACAGAATGCTGTGCAACAGAGTCACAAACACAGTGGAGGTACGGCAGGTAATTCTCAAAACAAATGAAATGCTGCCATTTATTGTAAGATGGAGTGAGTATAAAAATAGGTAAGTTTTATTAAACTGTACAGGGCATTGGTAAGACTATAGCCAGGGTAATGCGTATAGTTTTGATTTGCTTACTTCAGGAGCGATGTAACTGCATTGGAGTCAGTTCAGAGAAAGTTCCTTAGGTTGATCCTGATCTGTTTAATCACGTGAGTTGAACAGGTTAAGCCTTTACCCATTGGGGATTGGAAGAATAAGAAGATTCTTATTGAAACAGTCAAGAGGAGGCTTGGGAGGATAAAAGCCACCATTTAGGAAGAACAAACCACCAAAAAAAGGGAAATGAGGAGGAACTTTCTCTCTCAGAGGGTTGTTAGTCTCTGGAATCCTCTACAACAGAGAGAGAAAGGTGGTGGCCGAGCCATTCAATAAATTCAAAACTGAATTAGGTATTTTTGACTTACGAGAGCCTAGTGTTACAGGGGAAAGTGGAGTTTAGATTTTTAACGGATCAGAGATTGTTGAATGATGTAATAGCCTGAAGGGGCTGAATGGCCTACTCCTATCTCTTTTGTTCTTATGTTTAATTAAAGTTTGGCCTATATAAGGTGTAGGTACTGTTTGTATTCCAAAAGATAAAAGCCTGTCTTATCTCAGTTCCCTCCAATATTACTGTAGCATTCAGAAAGTTTGTGTTTCAAAATAAAGTTTGTTAAAATGCTGGCTGGTGTTAGTAAGATGCAATGACTTGAAGTAAGGTGCTCAAGCAATACATTCTTATTCAGAGAATGTGTAGAATGTGGAATATGAATAATTGAAACAAAAAGCATAGATGCATCTTTTGGGAAGCTGGATAAATGCATGCGGAAGAAAGGAATAGAATGATTTCTGATGAGTTTAGATGTATTAGGATGGGAGCTGGTCAAAGTGGAACATTAACATTGATGGACTATTTGAGCAGAGTGAGCAAAATTTTCTAGCAATGAATTGGGCACAATCTTATGCTTTTTGGCTAAGCCTGAGTTGTTCGGGATTTCTGGAAGTTTTGTTCCAATGATGCCTAACAGGTTTTCTCACACTATCACATCAAACTCCTTTCATTCATTGCCTACCTCGCCCCTATGATGCCTCTCATGTCAATTCCCAACCCATCTTCCCACCCACCCTTTCCACAGCAACTCACCACTCAGCAGATCTCTACCAAAAGACCCGCATCCCTTTCTCCTGTGCCATTTTTAAAATGTTACTGTGCAGCAGGACAAACTATGGCAGTGTAAAATTGCCCTGCTCATTGAAGGACAATGTCCACATGGTATCAGAGAAAGGCAACATAGCACACTGATTCGCCAATGGAGACGTGGAGGTCGTGGTTGATGGGCTGGTGCAGAGCAGGACTGTCCTCTTCCCAGAGGAATGAGGTCTCTGCCTGGGCTAGTGCCATCTCCAGAGTTTGGAGGAATGGCCAGCAGTGCAACAATAAGGTCAATGACTTTCTCCAGTTCACCAGGGCAAGCGCCACACTTTTCACTCTTCCACCTCACACGCTCTCTATCTCTGCTATTCTTCACACATTCCACTGACACTATTGCCACCCCCCCCTTCATTCTCATTATTGCCTGCAAAATCCTCTGTCACTTGCTTTCCCCCTCAGCCCCTAACCATTTATAGGTCTCTGTGCTGCCTCTCCTGTGGATTTCACCACCTTTCCTCAACATGCACCAGCACTAACCCCAAACAGTGCCACCCTCTGTCATCTCACTTATTGCCCCCTCTTCTTTTCATTAAAGGAAAAGGCAGCACACAATGAGGCAGAGGCAGCCTGGATGAGTGAGGATGTGCTCAACATTAGGATCCTTACTCCTTACGAGGAGAGGATGGTAGCCCTTGCTGAATAAGACTAAGACTGTTCCTGCAGGTGTGCTGAAATACCCATATTCCACCAAATAAATAAGCAGCACTCTTCATTTCCACTGCCACTCTCCAATTAACTCTGCTGTAATTCCAATTACTGGATATATCTCTAACCGCTGGCTGTAATGCCTTCTCTCTCTTTTGTTTTCCAGGTTCTGCAAGTGTTCCCTTGATCTCTGTGTCAAAATACTGGGTTCCGCCAGAAGCCTCCTGCATTCCCCACAGCCCAGATACTGACACTTCAGTGGAGAAGTTGTGAAAAAGAGTGGGTACACAATGCTGTGAACACTTCACTACGACAGCTTTGCAGTTGGCCAGGGAAGAAATGCTCCAGACAGCAGCTCTTGGAGGACTGTCAGAGAGCAGACTCCTGCTCAGCCCCAGGCAGGAGAGGACCCTGTGGTGTCAATAATCAGGGACTTCATACAGATGCACAGAAGCAGCAGCAGTAATGGCAGACAAGTATATGAGACGCTGTGGTCCTTACTGCCCAGAAACTGCAACAACGCAACATGTCATCTGTCTGCCTCCATGGATGGGTTGGTGGTTGCCAGAGCCAACTAGATTCAGCTCCCTCGGGGCTGATGGAGAGCCATAGATCATTGCCCCACCCATTAGATCCCATGACTCAGTGGTAGCTCATTGGTTAGCACTGCTGCCTCACTGCGCACAGCCAGGGATCCAAGTTCGATTCCAGCCTCGGGTGACTCTCTATGTGGAGTTTGCATGTTCTTCCCCTGTTTGCATGGATTTCCTCCCACAGTCCAAAGATGTGTAAGGTAGGTGGATTGGCCATGCTAAATTGCCCGTGATGGCCAGGGATGCGGCAGCTAGTTGGTTAGCCATGGTAAATGCATGGTTACGGGGAAAGGCTGGGGTGTGCTGGGTCTAGGTGGGATGCTCTGTGGAAGGTCAGTGCAGACTCAATGGGCCAAGTGGCCTCTTTCCGCACTATCGACGATTCTACGATGACTGGATGTATGATAATAAGGGGACTGGGAGCTCTGACCGCAGTCCAGGTCCCCCTTCCTCACAAGGAGACAAAGCAGTGACAGAAGGTACCCAGATGGTGGTGGAACCGCATGCAGGTCCCTCTGCAGTTTCCATACAGGACACTGAAGCCCTTCTCCAATGCCTATTCCACTTCAATACTTGGGAATTCAAGCTGAGGTGGGGCAACTTGGCAAGAAGACCCACAGCATGTCTGGCCCATCCACTCGCATACATCTCCTTGGGTCACCCTGTCAAAGCTCCAGGGCCAACAGCCTGTACACCAGAGCAAGCTCCCTCCACCCCAGCTATGGCACCATGTGGTGTATTTGGATGTGGTGGGAGGGACACAAAGAAAAAATACAACTGAGGGCACTTTGGTGGCGCGAGATGAGTGAGACTATCTTGTCTTCCAACATTTGTGTACCAATATTGTTGATTGTGAATTTCATGCTTTTGAGTTTCTCACTGTAGGTGCTTAACACACCATATTGCAGCAGTTCATGGCCACACAAGAGGCTTCACTGATTGCACAGAGCCAATGCTATAACCAGGGGAACAGTGTGTACGCATGGCTTTGCGTGCTACTACCCTACTGGATGAGGATCTCTCGTGTTTGGATCCCTCAGTGCTCAATGTCTGACTCTATCAGTAAATCACCAAATATCCACATCCCACCTATTGCAAATTGCCTCATCTCTGACTGGTGTCACTGACTGTATTTGTCTTACTGCTCTCCCCACCTCCCCCAAATCCCCCCCAGAGCCAGCAGCCTGACTGCTGCCCACTCCCTTTACTGCAGAGGCACAGATTCCCCTGACTGGAATTGCCCACTTGGATGCCCAACCTTGGTGTTGACCTTTGGCTGGTATGGGATGTTTCCTTTGACTTACTGTAATGTGACTTCCTGACTAACGCGCACCTCTATTGACTTCGGTGAGGCTTACTCCACTAAAAGTTGGATACGTGCCTGCCTGCCTGTTGCACTTGCAGTGTGTTTGTCACAAAAGCTGCCAGCCCATGGAGCAGGTCTGAGATTAAACTAGCACACTGCCCATCAAGAAGATACGTGCCCTCCAGACTGAGGACTGCTTAGCAGCAATGCAACGCACTTGGTTGTGTGACTGCGTTAATTGGTGTAGCAGGGCGCGACAAAGCAAGGATGCTATGAACAAGCAGGTAGGTGATAATTGAAAGAGCGCTGTGAGACCAAGCGAGTATCCCTGAGATAAAATCTATTCCAATCAGTGAGTTGGGTGCCTGTCCCCTGTGTGCAAAGCGTCACTGTGGAGACTTTCAATAATAATTGCTGATGCATGCTGCAATGCAAATGAGTGCTTGCAGAGTGCACTGTCAGTCCATTGTAGAACTGCCAGGATGATCAAGATGGTCTGACAAATATTAGATGTCTATATCCATGGAGGAGGAGTGAGTGCGAATGGTGCCCAGGTATGTTGCCCTGAGTGCAGTTTATTCACGAGCAACATGGAAGTCGTTCGGACCAAGTGGCACACTGAGCTCACTCCAGTTTCTTTCCATTTTTCTCTTTGTGCCTGCACTTGTACAGTGATCACTTTTATACATGCAGCCCCTCTGCTTCTAGCTTTTCTTAGTGTCTAAAACTCTCCCTATGTCTACCAGCCACACAGCATCTGCTCTTAACTTCCTTCCTGTTACTACTACTTTCTAGTTAAGGTCACCTAGTTGTACAGATCAGCATTTCTAATTATTCCAGAAGATTACAATTGATTCCTTTTCAATTAATGCAAAGTTTCCTGACACTTTAAAAACATTGATATATTACAGAAAATGTACAAACTCTCCTTATTATACTGCTTCTGGATTACAGTGCACCACAAATAAGCACTGGATGACATGTAAGTCAGAGTGCGTGATCATACTATTAACAAGGGGCTGATTGCAACAAGCTTGTACATTTAAAGTTGCATGAACTAATTGCAATGGACAAGGACATTGAGGGATCAATTCCAGCTGATCGCAGGTCAGAAATTGGATGGACTGTATTTCCAGTCATGAGGAATTCTTCTCTGTAAACATGCAAGTAGTTAAACCACCAAAGTTAGAGGGAGTCACCAAGAGATGGTCTGCCCTTCACTTTCTTTCAAGCTTTTCTTCAAAGAATTTTGTACATGATCAAAATGTGGTGACTCAAGTATGACACATCAGAATTAATTTTTCTGAATAAATGAAAAATCAGGTAGTTTGAGGCAAGCTCCCTGCCAGCATCACACAGTGAGAAAACCATTCCTATTAATTAGTACTGGTTTTGTCTTTTTCCTTTGATGTTCCCTCTTTTTTACTGTGTTTCAATTTTTACCAACTTATGTTTCATATTTTTGCTTTGGATCTTAGATATTAAATTGCAAATTTTCAATGTCACACAACAGGGAAAAGTCAAAAGTCATCTGCAAGTATGCTCTCCTCGAGGTCTCTTTATCTTTCATGCAGAAGACAGACCTTGTAATGGTCTTGGAATCATAGTCCAGTGACAAACTCCCCAGGATATGGAGTCAGGTTTTTCATCATACACTGAATGTGGAAATGCAGGTTCAAAGGTTACAAATTCATAAATGGAGGTGCTGATTTCATTATTATTTTTGAGTGACTAGCTACATAATTACTAAGTGAAGTTTTTGGGCTCAGTCCTTAATTAAATTACTTGTCAGAAACAGAGGCTTGGATTTTACAGCCTCCCAACAGTGAATTTGATGGCTGAGATCTCATGAAATAATACAAGTGGCCTCTCACTGTCTCCTTGCATACTCGCAGATCATGATCTGATCAGGCAGAGACAACATGGCATTGTGAAAGGACAATTAGGCTTAACAGGGAGGATAGTGGCATTGTGGATATGTCACAGATCAACCATGGTCTTGTTAAATGGTGGAGCATGTGCCATCAAAGAGCCAAATAGCCTTTTCCTCCACCTAAGTTCTATGTTCCTGACTTCTCTCTTATATTACAGTGGAGGATGGTTGAGACAACATGCCTGCCCTTACCTATAGAGGCCCCTAAGTAGCCAATTGGTGGAGGAAAAGGTTATTTGGCTCTTTGATGGCCCACACTGCTGTTTTACCTTTGACAGGAGACTGCAGAAGCAAGGTGGGTAGCCTGATGGCTTTCACTATGTAGCCTGTCATCAGGAGGATGCTTACTTTGCGGAATCCCTAGAGTCTGGTGGAAGCATCCCCTTCCTGCCAAAGATCACCAAGAAGATATAGTTTACTGCAGGTTTGTAGCTAGTTATATGTTATCTTGATATACTAGACATTTTTACAGAGTCTATGAGGAAAGTCAGATGTTAGGTTTCACTTGTTTAAGATGCTAAGCTGTCCTACTCACATGACATCATCATAATGGGTGATGTTTATGCCACGCCTCAGTATTAACCCTTTCAAACCCCATCATAACCATGTCCCTCCAAGCATATTTTTCTCATTAACGTACATTGGAAGATAGACAGTAGGTCCAGATACTATGCTGGCCTGGCAATGTCATGAGCAGATCATACTTCCAGCAATCGGCAAGACAAAATTTCCAAGCTTAGACATGAGGGAAAATATCTGACTAACTGGGCAACCATGAGATATCCCTTTCCAGTAAATTCTGGGCCAATACATTAGACCTTCAGTGACACACAGTTTAATTATTATTTATACACCACTTATTATGAGGAGGTGTTAATTAGTGGCACTGAAAGAATCTATCTCCTCCTCAGACTTTGTAACTTTAAATGCATGATGACTGTTTAGGGCCAAGAGGTTTGCTGTTTAAGTACAAATGCAGTAATGGACAGTGCAGTTGTTTCCCTGGTTGCATCTCTAATCCCTTCTGTATTTTGTTTCTAATGCTATCTCTAATCTCTTCTGTCATTATCTGGTAAAGTACAGGATTGGGGCTTATTGCAGTAAATATAGACACAGGTAATGAATAGTGTATAGGTCACTGTGGTTCCTGTTCTGGCATTGTCATTTGTGAAATACAGCTGTTTAGGTTTGAGCTCCAGGCAGTGATAAATAGACAATGATTTGATTGCTTCTGGAAGAAGTTCAAAAATATTCCTGTTAGTGCTATTGACCTCCCTTGAAAAACTAAACAACTTAAAGAGAGTCCACGACAATGGGAATTGTACGTGGCCTATTGCAATAAGTAGGCCTCATGGCTGACAGCCTTTTCTTATTCCTTTCTGATTTACAATTACTGAATTTATTTACCTTCTTCACCAATCCTTAACCTTACCTAGCTTTTTCCGTCCCCTACCACCACTTTTGTTCAACCAATTATATTATTGTCTGACCATTCATACATGGGTCTAATTCTTCCTCACAAGTATTTCATCACTGGGAAATTATCTGATATGGCTAAAGTGGTGCCCAAGTGGATAAGCAAAACAAAACCAGAGGATTCTCCCGAAAAGTCAGCCTTTCTGCTCCTATGATGCTGCTTGGCCTGCTGTGTTCGTCCAGCTCTGCACCTTGTTGTCTCGGATTCTCCAGCATCTGCAGTTCCTACTATCTCCAAAACCAGAGGATTGATTTCCCCCCTTTCCCAGTAGTTGTTGACTGTCATAAATGTCAAAGAACAGTTTGTGCTGTGGATAGAAAGATACTATCTTAGTGATCTGACCCCAGCAGAGAATCTCATCACTGATTGGAGAATCAATGTTAGTTCTGTCTTTAAGTACACTTCATTCGAACAAGGCTCCCCACTGGGAATGTGGAGTCAATGAATTTATCACAGAATGTGAAAAGTACTTCCGTTAAGTGGAAATATTCCAATGAAAGACATTGATTACTTCACTCAAACTATTGACCAAAATCACCTTGAAATGTTTCAAAACGATAAGGCAATTATCATTTTATTATAAAGGTGAATGGGGGGGCCATACGATTTCATTATTTGTAACATCCTTGTTTTTGATCATGGATTGTTGGTATTATTTACCCTGAGCTAGTCATTGATTTTGTGAACCCCTCCCCCACTCTCCATTAATATGAAGTCACATGGTTTACCTAACCTTTCTTGACCTCATGAGTTTAACCAAGAAGATCTCTAAACCTGATCAATGAAGAGACCTTTACCTCTTCTGTTAGGGCATTCCATTTTGTCTGCGTTTTCTGATACTGGTATATGTGTGCAATATGCTGCTTCAGTTCTTGTATTGTGCATTTACATGGTTTAATGCGGCATGGCCCAATACCTGGAGTGGGGGGGTGTAGGTTCCAGAGAGATGGGACCCTGAAAAGGGGAGAGGGAAGGTAAAGCTGATGGAGGGGAAGGCAGGGAGGGTGGGATGGTGAAATGCCGGGGAAGGTCTCGCATGTCCCAAATCTTGCACCTCACCTCTCCTGTCCTGTCTCCTCACTTCCCCCTCCCTCCTCCTCCACCAATGAGTTTAGCATTTCATATTTCTTTTGGCATTTTCTGGCCTCCTGTTGTAAAATTGTTCTGTTTACCTCACACAGTTCAACATAAAATAATTGCTGCCACTTTGGTCCCAGGGAATAGTGACGTCCAGTCAGTTCTACAAGGTTTACTCTGTAACTCACACAAGTCAGGCAGAGAACATTGGCTATTTATTTATCCATTAGCATGCTGACTGATTTGTACATGTATACATTTCGGGGTACAACAGGAAGGAGCAGGATTTGGAGCAGGAACACAATGTTGCTTTTGCCTTTCCCAGTCTGCAGATGTTAAAGGTCAATTTTCACACACCCAATTTCTTTCCAAGGATAGTGATGGGAGAATAGGACATGAGTGGGTGGGATGGTGGGGTGGTGAAGGGCAGACAGGAAAATGGAGTTGAGGTTTACAATCAGATCAGCCATGATCTTATTGAATGGTAGAGCATGCCTGATGGGCCAAATGGCCTATCTTCAGTCCTAAGCCCTGGGCTCTTATGTTCGAAAGCAATGTTCCCATCACTGAAATAATATTCAGAAACTGCTCAATGCTGTCCATTGAGCTCTCATCCCATCAAATGCTGTCAAGAGCCCCTTCAACTGCTATCCACAGCATTCCAGCTATTTGATATCATAGACCGTGTGACTACATTCAATGAATCTCTACTGATGGAGTAAAACCAGGTTTGTGGTGTCCCTCACAGCTCAGTAGCTTAACAACACTCGCAATCAAGGTCACAGCAATTTCTGTGCTGCTTCATTTTAAGACAGATCATTTCTGCATTCAGATTATTCACTAGAGTACAGGAATAAATAAAGGTCCCAAATAAAAAAAATAACAAATACGGCTCTGGAGTAACAATAAATACTACAGATAATTTGAGTGGCAGAGCTGCCTGCAAGTGCTTATTATGCAATGTAAGCTGGAGAGTGTGATGAGAAATACTTTATGTTTATAGATTTGATAACCAGCCAGAGTTTAAAAGCTTCTTTGCACTGCAATGTCTAATTCCTGCCCTTTTCATTGCATTCTTTTTTTGTATTTTTTAATGGAATGCTTTCAGTTGCTGTCATTTCAATTTATTTGCGAGTTTGAAAATCTGCATCTAATGACGAGGCTGGTAATGGAGAGGTGACGCGCACAATTGTGAAGTGCTGCAGTAATGATGGTGCCTGATTGCACAAATTACAATTTTGTGTCCACAAACCAGTACAATTGTGTGATTGTGTTGTCACAGTACACATGCCATTGCCTATGTAATCTCCGAATGTATTTCCCAATGCAAGTCTGTCAAGGGCATGTCCTCCCCTCCAGCTTCCAAACACTGTCGATTAGAAACATAGTTTTTTTATATTCTTCTGCTTCAATATTCCACACTAAAATGTCCCTACTTTCACCATTAAGAGGCAGAAACACTGCTGCAAGATTCTTGCTTCTCTGAGTTAAGTCAAGACTCATTGCATTGAATCCTACTCCAATCCATGCTTCCGATTTGTCAAATTCGCCATCTCCCATTGTTTACCCACTGCTGAAAGGAACAGGTTTCTCAAACGCAAGCATAGTATTATCTTTTTACACAATGTTGTTATCCTTCCTGTACGGTTATGAGGTACAGATAAAGGGTTGTCATTTATTTATCCTGTACTTCTAATGAAAGTATGAGTTCAAGGAAACACCAAGTTGTCTGGTTAATACACTTCCCTTATCAAATCAACACTAAATTAATGGAGCTTCTGTCTGCAGAGGACTCATCATGATTTCACAAACCTGTCAACTTGATTGCTAATGCAAGTTTAGCAAGGCTAGAACAAATACCTTTGATGGGTCTAATTACATAGTCTAATACAATGCTATTTTATCAACATATATCTTCACTGCAACATATCAATATGAAATATTATTATTTATTGTTCATTAGATAACCCTGTTCAATATGTATATGTAATACTATCTATTTCTTGTACAATCAGTTGTTTGGTGTAATTGAGTAGCTTTCTCTGTGATTAGGGTCAGTTAAGAATGTATCTGGACTCGAGTATAGGCCAGATTGGGAGAGAATGACAGATATCTTTCCTAAAAGTACTTTGGTGAACCTGGTTCAATGGTTATTAGTTCAATTTGATACATGTTATGGTCACCTTTACTGATACTAGCTTTTTATTCTGTACTTTTTATTTAGTTAACTATTATTGTGTAATTTGAAATTTAGTGTTCCAAAGTATGAGTCTGGGACTCTGGATTACTAGTCTAGTTATACAAACATTATGATACTGTACTCAGAAAACTGGAGAAATGGAAAATTGTTTAATGCCTGAGGTAGACTCAGGGGACTCCTGCACTGCCTAGATAGTCTTCCTAAAATACCTCGTGATCACTCACTGCCTTCATGGTCTCAGTCTGCAATGTGACAACTTTGTTAAACCTGCTATTCATATTGCGGATGTACCAAAGGGAATCCAGCCACAACTTGAGTTCCAAAATTCAAGCCTTCAGTTTTTGTAGCTGGAGACATTTTGCACACATTTTCTCATTTTCACATCTAAGCCACAGGAAGCCTCCATGACTCCTCATATGGACTAGGATATGCATTTCACACAGCTGAGCTGTCCTACCTTGCCTGAAATTTCAGACTATTTACTTTAAGCTGGAGACTAGAATGTTAGCAGTAAAATTATTAAACCAATCAGCTTCAAGGTGTCTAGCTCTTTGCAAGCACTCACACTGGGTACTCACCAACAAACTAATTGTTGTGATGACAATACTTGATTTCTTTTTCTAAAACCCAGCTTTCTGGACTCTTTCACATGTAATGTAGACTCAGGGCTCCATGCTTTGTTTACATCTGATCTTCATTTTTGTTGCATTTCCTCGCAAGTCCACCTCCACTCTCTATCCCAAGTATGCATTGACCCTCAGCCCCATTCTCTGTTTATATCATCTCTGCGTCCAAATTCCTTGCAGACCCACCCTCTGCTTACTCCCAGATGATAACACTGCCATTTTGGTGGAATGCTGCAGGTTGGCCAAGACTGTGAGGGGATCTCTGCTCAGATAGTATGATATAGAATCAGTTTATATAGCGCTAACAGAGAATGCAGTACAACATTGGTAGGAGAGGTTTACAGCTGACCAAATAATGGTATGGTAATGGAAGGTATTGTATTAATCAGAAAATTAGTGGTGCTTGCAGCAATGGGCATGCAGTAAATATGGGAGACTACAGTCTCATATAGATTGATTAAATCTAATGAAACCTCATGTTGTAGAGAGGAATTCCTGGTATGTATTTGAGATAATTTTCTTGAGCTTCCTCTTATTGAGGAACCAACTGGGGAACAGGCTATTTTAGATCTAGTATTATGCAATAGGAAAGGGCTAATTAATATTATTGTTGTGTAAACACCATGAGGGAATAGCATCTATAGTACGATGACATTTTCCATTCAGTTTGGAAAATCCATAGTTCAACATGAAACTAGAGGAAGTTGACTGTGGTGGATTAGAAAAATGCACTTAAAGATTGACATTAGCTAGGCAATGGTTTGTTTTTAATGTATTAATGTTTGGTTTTCAAAAAGATAAATCCTCATAATACAAAATACCTAGCAAGAAAATCTAAACAGCCATGGCTAACAAGGAAAGTTAAAGACGGCATTTTATCAAGGGTGGTAGCTTATATTGTTGCCAAGAAATTATAAGGCTGAGGATTAGGAAAATTTTAAATTCAACAAAGGAGAACAAATAAATTGATAAGCAAAGGGAATACACAATTAATGTAAAATAATAAGAACTATAAAAATGGATTATAAAATGTTCTATAGCTACGCAAATGGAAAAATATTAACAAAGACAAATGTAGGCCAATTACAGACAGAGACAGGAGAGTTTATAATAGGAGGTAAAAAAATGACAGAGAAGCAAATGCACGCTTTTAGGCAGAATCTCATAAAGCCTGAGTGACATGGGCTTTGGTGAGATTTGTGGCAGAATCAGACAAGAGATCCAGTGAAGCAGATCTCAACATTAGAAGCATGTCACTCCACGTTTATGAGTTTTACAAATGGCATGGGAATTTTTGGTAAAGCATTGGCCAGTTGTGAATGAAGGAGGACTTTTGCTCGATAAACCTTGTGGCTCAACTTATCTCATTAATATTCAGTTTCTATCTTACCAAATTTACCAAATGAGCCAGATATCAACAAATCTCAACATGGAAATTAGAGTTGGACGGCCAGTATATTCAGCTTGCCACTTGTTCCATGTTAGACACCAGACATTTCAGGGCACGCTCCATAGGCACCAGCCACATGTACCTCATGTTCATGGGTATTGGCATCCAAGAATCCTCATGACATATCTCCGATTCACTTACAGTACACTTCTACACTTCAATACTGCACCTCTACCTACACAAGCAATCGTTGTAATGCTGCAACAAGGGTACTGTGTGGCCAGGAATACACATCCAGCTCATGGACTGGACCAGGCTCCACCTCAGGTCTCTTTGCTCCCTGTCAGAGTGTTCCCTTATTTTAACCTACCTAGATGCTCACAGCATCCCTACCTTGCATCATCTTCCCTTGCCTTTTTGTGCCTTTCCTCCTCAGTCAGATATATGTGGCTTACTTTCCTTCTACTACTTATGGTTTAGCACAGACTCAAAGAAAGGACATTTTAATGGCTGTCAGCAGTGCTGAAGTCAATGTGGATAGTCTTCACCCATTGGGGGTCCCATAAGTAAAGAGCAATCCCAAGACCAGTGTAAGAGCTGGAAAATGATTAATCAACCACTTATGGTAGTCAGAGTCAGGATGCCTTCCACATAAGGGATAAGAAGCTGAATGTGATCTCTCCTCCACCCATCTTGAGCCTTTCTGTCAGTTGGGGCTGCTCTCCTCCTAGAATGAGACAGGGAGGTTTTAAGGAAGATGAAAGTAAGTGGTGCAGCTTTTTCCATTTGTGTGGGGAGGTGGTCTGAGCAAGTGAGTAACCAGCATTAAGTGCATGGAGAGTTAGTGGTGTCAGGACATGAGGTGGGTGACAGCGACTGATGGAAGATGTTTCAGGCATTAGTGAGAGAGTACAATCGTGAGCCTTGGTGAGGGATGGATGCGGTAGCAGAGACAGAATGAGTGTGAGGTTTCAGAGAGGAGATGATTACAGAGTGGGGAAGGCCATTGACTTTCTTCCTAAAGTGCTGTGCATTTCTCCAGACTGCTGAGACTGCAATGATCCAGGTGGCAACCTTGAACCAAGCTGCGAAGACCTGGTGTCATGATATAAGTGGGCCCCAGGTCTGTGTTTGTACAGCAGGGCACGAGTCTCCCCCTTTATGTCCTGCCCAGGATAAATATCAGGAATCAAACTTAGCCATTCTGTATCGACAGTGCTTGTCTGGGTGCACAACAGGCTTTTAAAGATGCACTGGATGTCCGAGATATCCACTGAGTAAGACAGGGTAGGTAGCTAATGAGGCATATTTGGTAAGATATGTTAAGAAAACCTGTTAGGTCTGGCAGCAGAAATTCTGACCTAGCCAAAGCCATGAGATTCAGCCTATTCATGTCTCTTTTCACAGAAGAAGACACAAGAAATCTCCCTGAAATAATTGAGAACCAAGTGTCCAATGAATGTGTGGTATTGAAAGGAATTTGCATCAGTAAAAAATGTATTTTTGGGAAATTAATTGGGTGGAAAGTTAACAAAACCCGAGATCCTGATGACTCTCACCTAGCGTGTTATATGAGATGATTACAGAGTTTATTTTATTCATTCATGGGATGAGGGTGTCACTGGCCTGGCCAGAATTTATTGCCCATCCCTATTGTCCCAGAGGGTAAATAAGAGTCAAACACATTGCTGTGGGTCTGGAGTCACATGTAGGCCAGACCAGGTAAGAATGGCAGTTTCCTTCACTAAAGGACATTAGTGAGCCAAATGGGGTTTTCCCTGACAATTAACAATGGTTTCACAGTTATCATTAGACTCTTAATCCAGATTTTTTATGGAATTCAAAATCCACCATCTGCCATCAGAATGCACAGAACAGAAGCAGACCTACACTCCACAATTAAGTCTTCTACTTCTTTTGTCTTGGTTCAGTCTTTCAGCAAACTTCCCTATCACTTTTTCTCTCACATACTTGTCCAGTTTCCTCTTTCTAAGTCATATTGAACCTGTTCAGTTTCCTGTCAGTCTGTACAAGGTGAATCAAATAAAGTGCAACTTTCAACGCAAGCTGAAAAATGGGACATAAATAAAGGAGCAAAGTGAGAGAGCACTGGAATGTTGACAGAATGTTGAAGAATGTGGTGGAGGAAGAGGGAAAAGAAGACCTGAGGAAATGGAAACATGAGGAAGCTAATAAACACTGGGGAATGGAAAGGGGCAGGATTAAAGTAACATTGGAGGTTGGAGGTCAGGGTAAAGGTGGGGGTGTAACGGGAGCTTAGGACTGCAAATCAGTAAGTCTGGTATTCACTTATTTGAAGTCACCCATTTGTACATTTACGATCAGTATCCCTATGATCCCAGCTCTCTGTCATCCATTCATGTCATCCTGATTAAAAGTAGTTCAGTACAAGCTCTTTGTTGGACCTTCAGCAAAATAGCTAGTGGCGGTGGTAGGGTGTTTTAAGTGCTTCCAGAATGGGGTTTTGAGCTACAATGTTCGTTTAGTCCACCTTCAGTGTAAAGGAAACAGACAACACAAAATAGCGATCATTCAAAGGCTAGACTGGTAATTAAATTGCCCGTCAAAAATCATTAAAGAGGCTGCACTGCAGTTTATGTGGTTAGTACTTTAATTCATGGCAACCAGCAGCAAACAGCAGAACAGAAGTAAACTGAGGATCTGAAGCCGTACAGTTACTCTCAGCTTTCATTACACAATGGTTGCTAAGGTCTGATGGATCAATAACAAGGGGACACATTTTTAAAGTGAAAGCCAGGCATTTTAGAATGAATTTGGGGATTTTGTTATCACCCAGAGTGTGGTGAGCATCTGGAATGTGGAAACATCTTAGTTTCTTTGAGTACTTAACAGGGTCAATGTGGAAAAGATGGTTCCCCTTGTGAGAGAGTCTAGGACCGAAGGGCATAATCTTAGAATAAGGCATTGCATATTTAAAATAGAGATGAGGAGGAATTTCTTCTTTTAGAGGGTGTTGAGGGCTGGAGAGGGCTCTTGACTCTGAGACATTATGTATATTCAAGGCTGAAACAGAGTGATTTAAATCAGTAAAGGAGTCAAGGATTATGAGTAATAGGCAGAAAATTGAGGATTTTCAGATCAGCCATGATTTTATTGAGTGGCAGAGCAGGTTCTTCTTTGACCTTCTCCTACTTATGGTCTTAACAGGTTAAGTAACAAAGCTTCCAACCTTTCGCTCCAATAGTACCTGGCTATTTTGTGACAGAGACAGTCTGATAACATCATATTACTTATGAAACCAATAGATAATTGGAGGATTTGTGTAATTGATTTTTTAAAATATGTTTTTAGGTAATTCCAGGAAGAACATTTATTTCCCAGGTCTGTAGGGCATTAGGAATGAAGCTCAGGTAGGAAGTGTCATTCCTGGCCATGTCATATATTGTTGCACATTTGGCGTCAATACCAAATATTGTTTTTAGGTCAAGCCATAATGAGAGGGAAAAAGACAAGTAGGCAATGTCCAAAGGTGGAATTCAGACATGTGGCTAAAATTGGAATTAGGTCTAGTTTCAGGTTCTAGATTCAGTTGGCCCATACCCAGTCCCATTGTAACAAGCATTATATGAACATCACAATGCCTGCTCATAACACAAAATATACTGGGGATTGATTGCATGTTCAGTAAGTGACCAAAGGGAGTGTGTGGTTAGCATAATGTGCAAATAACCTGCTTTTCTTAAAGGCAACTCTTCTCTCTTCAAAGGGAATGGCCTCGGTAGAACTTTGCTGGAGGGAAAAAAATATATAAATTGACAGATAGTCAAGAGGGAAGACAGCAGAGTTCAGCACGTGGCTGTTTATTCAAGCCATCAATGGTGTCATGAGCGAGAAGCCAGAGACCACCCTAAATCTTATAATGTGTCTACCCAACCCACATTCCAATGTCTGCTAGTCTCTGTACCGACGATTCATTTCTCTTACTGTCTGAGACTGGTTTTATCTGATAATTTTATTTGAATCTTTTCCTCTAATCTTTTTAGTTATCATTGCATATATGTAGATCCATAACTACTTTGGAATCTGTCTCGATGATTATCTTGAAGAATCTTGACTAAAACCTACTCATAATATCATAACAGATTGATTTTAAAAAAGCTCAAGAGAAACAATTAATTGATGTGAAATGTTCTTATCTATGGTAGCAAATACAGCAGCTCATCCAATCTTACTTAGGACAGATATGCTATTGTTTTATTTGCTGAGACTACATTAGGCAAATGTTCCCCACACTCTCTAACTTCTGTCAGGCATGTTCTGCAAAGCTTGTCAGGGGCTTTTGTCAGCCATTTTTTCAGCCATAACACAGGATGATAAGTGTGATGGGGTCAGGTTGTATGTAAGTGTTGACCCTGTCTTCAGATAGTGAGTACAACTGCACACCCCCCACTGCCAGCGACCAGCCTGGATGACTCTGGCACTCCAGACCACACTTACCTGGCTGTGAGAGTATGCAACAATAACCCATCCTTTTCCAATTGGTACAGCCCCAGCAATGTGGTCTCCTGCAGGTCCAAACCTCACTGATAAACAGAGCACAATGCGATCATTCTGGAAATCTCAACTGGTGCATTCCAAAAGGTGCCTCTAGATCTGTCCTGGCACATGAAGCTTGCTAAGTGAAAAATGTGTTTGTCACATGGCTTTCAATATTTCATTCCTGGGCATTATTCTTTAGATCCCTCAACTGTGTGTCAACAACAATGTTTTAAACAGGTAACCCTCACCTCCAAGGAGCTAGGTACAATGCCTGCTCTGTGTATGAAGAATTGAAGAGAATGAACTACCACAGGATGAAAGCAACATTGTATCTCTCAGAGAAATCTGGAAAAAGTTGTGTAGACATCTCATTGTGCTGACATTCTAGCAACATGTTGATGGAGTAAAAATCTTTGTAGTTTGTGAATATGCCTGGGTACTGGGGGTAGAGGGATACTTTAATTGTCACATGCCCTGATGTTCTGTGCCTGTGGGTCTACCCCCAGATGCACAAATCCAATTGCCCATTATAATGACAATAGATCAGAACCCTGAAATACATATAGAACTTCTAATCCAGCATGTGTATTTTTTTAAACAGGGCAGTGCTCCAGCCAAAAGATGGTTACAGATGTGAGTTCACTGACAGGCAGAATTCTGTGTGGACCCATGCAATGTCAAACCTTTGAAAAGGAAGACTAAAAATAGAAAAGATGCTGAAAGCCTGACTACCCAGTCCCCTGGCAGCAGGAAGCCATCTCCTGCAGATATGTTTATTTTACCCTTCCATGGATATAAATTATAAAAAGGGTTAAAAATGGACCACAACCACTGCTTTATGTGTGTTGGTCTGACCTACTAATGTGTGGATTAATGTGCCGTGAATGTGACAATTTGAGAACAGCCATTAAACCCCCTGCACTACAGATAAAGAAAGGGGAAGGATGCTGTCCCTCTCTGAGTCCAGTCAGTGCAGGAAGAAACAGAGACAAGGAAATTTCAGTCAACCTGCAAGTAAACAAAGGCCCTCATAATAGACTGTTCATCAATGTTACTGGTATCATCTAATGTAGGTCCACAACTTTCAGCTATCAGCTCTTCATGAACAATTCAGAGACTGATATTTGTATCTTTAACTTTTGTCCTTTTTTACACCCTCTTCTTATCTATAATCCGTGTCTGTTGATTGTGCTATTATTTCTTCTTGAGCTTATGAACTGATAAGCCAGACATTCCACCTTCCCGTGTCCCCAACTATCATTAACTCTCCCTGTGACAGAGACTGTAAGTCAAACACTGGACTCTTCAGTTGCCTGAGATCTCGGTTTCACTGTGGAAATAAATTATCCTTGATCACAAGGGACTGCCTAAGAGAAGAAGAAGTTGAATGGTTGACATATTGAAACAGACGACACCAGTAACCAATGTCCAATTTGGTTGTTCACACTAGTTATTTTGATCTCTGTATACCAAATCTATCCCTGTAGACTGTACCATCAAGGAAGTCAAATGTGTGCTGTGGGCCTTTCACATCCTCAAGGAAGAGTTCATCTTGTCACTTGATGCATCCTGCAGCTAAAATTCCCACACACTGCAGTGCTCTGTGGTTCTTTTTCTCTGCAGTTCCTATTCACGTATCCCTGGGTCTCTCTTTTGTATTCATGACTCTCTGCTGAACTGGTTAGGTTGGTTCCTGCCCGCAGAGATTTTTCATGGCTTAAAGCACGTAATGATCCTTCACATGCTTTTCATCAGTGTCTTTTCCGAGTGATTGTCTCTTCTTCATCTCTTTTCTTTCTATAATACTTCACCTCCTGTGGATGATTGATTTTTTTCCTGTTGCTAACTGCATGCTCTACTGTGGGATAGCAGGAACTGCCGATGCTGGAGTCTGAGATAACAAGGTGTGGTGCTGGATGGACACAGCAGGCCAGGCAGCATCAGAGGAGCAGCAAGGCTGACGTTTCAGGTCTGGACCCTACTGTGGGCCTTCTCTTTCACCTCCTTCAGTTTCAGTGTGGGATTTCCCATCCCGTGACTCAGTGCGAAGTCTCACTGGCCACCCCGAGCAATTACTGAACTTTATTTTGGGCAGATTCCCCACATCTGGGTTTGGATTGCTGGGGTCAGATTGAACTCTTACTGCCTTCCTCAGTTCCTTATGTTATAAAGCAGAGGTTGACTCCCCCCTCTGAGAACCACAACCAATACACCCAAAGAGGAACCCCTTGCCCTATTATCTGTTAAAAGGAGTGAGAAAAGGGGTGTAACTTCTAGTGGTTAAATCAAATAAATCCCTGAAACTCACTTTACAGACAACAAGTCACAAATTATTTATCCAACTCTAACAGTGAACAAATTAACTAAACTATTAACAAACCAAACAAATCCCTTCTAACCACTAACTATTCCTGAATAATGCAAGATTCTAATGGTATGTTTTCCAATAAATACAAGTCCCTGTTATAACAAAAGAATAGAATTTAGTCTCTCAAAATTACAACCAGGTTACATGTCTTCTGGAATGTTTGGTGCCATTTCTGTCAATTCTTCTGTCAGGAATATTAACTAGTTGTGCCATTAATTCCTTTGATTTTTAGATGGTGCTTTCTCTAAGACTTAGAGAAGACTGTGAGAGCCAACGATCCTGTCTTGAGAGCTGAGAGCTGTTAACTCTGGAAGATGGCAGTTTGTTCTCCTGTTTTTGTCCAACTACCTTCTTCTTTTATACCCTGGATGACCCTTTTCTTACACTAGGATTGGCCCTATGTTGTCAAAACCATCAGATTTCAATTTAATTTGTTTTTGGTAACTAAGCGCCTGGTTCAAATTGATTGACTAAATTCAAAACTCATTGTTTCGGTAACAAAACAAAACTGCTGCTTGGCTTGCTTACTGTATGGCCTTTAGATACAAATGTTTCAAAATCGGGTGCTTTCCATGTACTTTCAAACTTTCAAGCTGCTCACAGACCTTTTGTTTAAATCTCTGAGCGTAGAAAAAGCCCACTCTTTTAAAGGGACCATGCAATGCTGTCCCCCTTGGCACTTTACAAACACTAATACTTCATAAGTGCCATATTCTAACATCCTGCTTCCCAATCCACAAATACTCTATCCAACCTTGCAACACTTACTACATTGTGTCACAATGTAGTAAAGTGAGGCTGCCACTTTTGTGAGTGAACAACAACAGGCTTTAATGAACATAATTGTATACGTAGAATGGAGAGAGAGGATACTTTATATGGGCACCTACAGCCTCAAACTCCAATGCATGTGATCTGACATCACTAAGACACACCTCCATTTGCATGTGCTCAGTAGCTATATCCAGAGTGAAGGTACAATTCCCTTTACTCTACAATCAGCAGCATTTTTATTTTAAAAATGCAATTATCTTTTTAATTGATAAAATAAGCACAATTTTAAAAGACAATTCAACTCTATCATAGTAAATCAGCATCAACTATTTGCTGATCATAACGGAACAGTTGAGATCAGTGACTGAGATTGATATAAGGTACAGACATTGATTCATGATGATATTCTTTGGTAGCAGATTATTTAACAGAATCAGATAACCAATCAATTGGATAGATTAGTCATTTTCTTTGTTTACAGAATTTGTATGGCCCCTTCTATGTCGTTCAAGCACAGTCTACTCCTCTCATAAGTTCACCTCCATCCACCACAGTCTCATCCTCTTATCCGCCTGCACCCAGCAAAGCTTAATCCCCTTATAGTCACTCATATACCCAGCACAGGCTAACTCTTTATAGACTAAATCCTGTTCAACACAATCTAACTTTAAGAATTTGGCTATTGCTTATTTTATATTGACACATCAAACATAGTAATCCCAAGGTGACATTGTTCTGTATACTTGCATACAGCCAACCTGCTTGACAAAACCGTAAATGCCTTGAGTTTAACTCTTGTGTCTTCTGTTGCAGCAGTAGAATATTCTAATCCTCATATGTTTGCTATAACACACTAACTTTTCCTATATTTGCTCCATGGGATGTGAGTATTAAGTGGGAGTGTACCCTGGAGGGGGACCTGCAGGTGATGGTGTATCCTGTTGTCCCAATTTTCCTTCATGGTAAAGATCACAAGTTTGGGACGTCCAGTCAAAACTTGGCAAGTTTCTGCTGTGTATTTGTGAATTGTACCTACTGTATCCTTGTAACTGTAAGGCATAACCATAGTACCACACACTGTTCTCTTTATCTGAAAGATAGCAGAAGCCAGTTTTGTTTATTTCCTTTAAACAAACAGTAAACCTAATCAATCATCTCTACAGGTTTTCGGTGTTCATAACTTTTCCCCTACAATATCCATTGTTACCCCATTTCTTATGGGGTAAAATTATGAGATACAATTTCCATCAAAGAGTCCATTGTCTAAAGCTCGTTCTGCTGGAATGCAGTTAGTTCTGTACCAGCTGTCTTGCTTTGCTTAGCTCAGACAATTTGCTGATGTTTCTGTCACATGCTGTACATACTGTCATTCTCTCATATATGGCGCTTTCTGCTCATGTCAAGGTATCCTACGCTGACTGAGTTAAGATGATGTTGAAATGAATACACCATGATAGTCAGAGTTCAAAGGAGTCGCATTGAGGCAAAGCAGTATGCATTTAATAACGTCAAACAATTGTCAGGAAGCTGTGTGATATGTGGAATTATTAACATTCAGAGGAATAGACAGATGTTTTTGAGATTTGCTTGAAAAGTAGTTGAATGTACAAGAGCAATCAAAAGACAAGTGAAATCTTACAAAAGCTCAATGATGTCAACAAAACTCAGCTTGATCCATTGGTGTTCTTCAAATCAAATCAGGGTTTGAGCAGCCCTTGGATGTAGGAAACTCTTCAACAGATGATTAAAAATCTCTTGAAAAGCATGAGCAGGGAGCAATCAGCCTTATCGAAAGTTTGAAGCACTCAAAAAGAAAGAGTTTTCAATCATTTTCTGTGTTCTAAGAAACAAACAACTATTATTCAAAGAGCAAAATGGCACCAGGTTTGATCAAACAGTTGAGCAAGAAAACTCAGTCGGTCAGAGTTAAGAAACACCAAATTTGGACATTTTAAAGGTTTGTACCAAGTGGAGGAGATGAAAGACTGAAGGAGATTAGGTGTTCTGTACTTCTGAAGTTTAGGGAAGGCATGTTAAAATAGGAGATAGACAACCCAACTGACAGGAGTGGATTAATTGATCATTTTACACCCCATGTATGTTACACAATGGAAAGTTAAATGGAAAGATATGGTGGCAGTGGAGGTAATCAAAGAAGGTTCAATTATATCAATTATGAGGGACATTCTTATGAAGAGAGGTTGAATAGATTGGGCCTGTACTCATTGGAATACAGAAGAATGAAAGGCAACCTTATTGAAACATACAAGATTCTTAGAGGACTTGAAAGGGTAGGTGTAGAAAGGTTGTTTCCCCTTGTGAGAGGGTCTAGGAGCAGAGGGCATCATCTCTGAATAAGGGGCTACACATTTAATACTGAGAGAAGGTGGAATTAGGAATAGAGTAGCAAAGTGGAGTTGTGGATTATGGGATCAACGATGATCTAAATTGAATTGTGGTGCAGACTCAATGGGCTGAATGGTCTATTTCTGCTCCTATGTGTTACGGTCTAACTGTACAGCACAGTTCCCAATCAGTTATATCCACCTTTTCTCTCTGCATTTGCTGCCTAACCTACTGGGGCTCATGTTCCAGAAGCACATTTCCAGGGAGAAGATTTGTCTAAGAGTGATGGATGTTTGGAAATTGTGGCTCAATCTGGGAATTCCAGCCTTGAGGCCATTATCAACACCCCACACCCTTCCACACGACTTTCGATTCTGTTGGATGTGTAGCTTGTACTGATCTTCAAGGCATGATTCCTAAGATGTACCTTCCATCACAGGCAGTCCCGTGTTAGAAATCCAGTTAAATCTCGACTTCTACTCTTTCACCTAGGAAGCAACAGGAGTAAGCTGTTGAGCCCCTCAAGACCTCGGAGTAAGCTGAATGGCTTACTCCTGTTCCTATGTTCCTAATACTCCAATCCCCTGGAAATAAGGAACAACATTCCATTCACTTTCCTCATTACCTGCTGCACCTTTGTGCTAGCTTTCTGTGTTTTGTGTACAAATACCCCAAAGTCCCTTTATGTTGCAGCTTTCTGCAGTTTTTATCCATTTAAATAAAATTCTCTTCTTCGCATTCTCACACGTTATACTCCATTTGCCAGCTTTTTGCCCACTTACAAACAGCTTTCAGAGAGAGATTGATCAGTTAAGTATCCCTCTCACAACCTGTCTTTTCACCCTTTTTATGTCTTCTGCAAATTTGGCTACAATACATTCCATTCCTTCCTCCAAGTCATTAATATATGTTATAAACAGTTGCAATCACTGCACAGATCCCTGTGGAACCCCATTGGTCATGGGTCGCCAACCTGAAAAAAAGCCCCTTATCCCCACTTAGAGATAGTAAGAACTGCAGATGCTGGAGTCAGAGACGACACAGTGTGGAGCTGGAGGAACACAGCAGGCCAGGCAGCATCAGAGGAGCAGGAAAATTGACGTTTCGGATTGGGACCCTTCTTCAGAAATAGGTTGGGTTCAAGCCCTTATCCCTACTTGCTGTTCCTGTCCATGATCTAATTCTGTCTCCATGAAAAGGCCCACATACCCTTCCTAAGGTATGGTGCCCAGATTTACTTACAGTACTCCAAGTCCCACAGAGTTTCAAAACTCTTCTCCCATCTTTTTGGGAAGCTGTTATTTAATGCAAGATCCTCTTTGGTGATTATTTCACAAGTTTCTAATCTGTTTGCCTCTGCAGAAGCTGGCTGCCTTGCCAGGTCTGATTTTTAATTGTGTCCTCCTAGGGAGTGGGAGAGTATAATTGGAATGAATGTCGATGTATTTCTAGCATGCTGTATGATATTTTCTAATCCATTCAGTGTTATTATCCACCTTTGGAGGAGGTTAGACTTGAAGCCAGCCTCACATGTTCTAAATAATGTACTTGGTTCCAGCTGTTATATATTATGATAACTGATCAGTGAATAAAGCAGCTCATGCAAGCTGATTCCACTAGAGACATCAGGATTTGTTTGCCAGCTTGATTAATGCTCTGTTCTTGACAAAGGATATTTCTTTCCATAGCATACATGTGCCTTTAAGAAGATAATTTTATAATCTTCTCCTGCTGTAGAGCTTTGTTATTTTCTTCTTTACTTACCTGACTGCAGTTTGGAAGATATGCTCCCAGTTACATCAACAACACAAACACGAACATTTCAAGCACACTTCAGCTCTGAGTGAGTTGTGAGGAAGAAAATTTGTCCATTTAGAGACAAATCAGCTGCTTCTCCTTGTTCAGAATATTACCTATTAGGTCACTGATGAAAAGTCCTTGGGGAGAACAAAGGGATTGATTTGTTTGCGATACCCTCCAACGACAGACATGCTCATTGGGCATGTCAGATTGGCTGGCACCTGTAGAACAAAACACAAATTGAGGTAATGATTCAAGAAGACGAGAGCAGAAGACAAAGGCTAAAAGTGAAATAGACCATTTAAACATTTCCTTGCCAGCAAAGGTGGATGTGAGTGTTACCAAATTGGCAGTAAGGTGAATCTATAATTAATGTTGAGGTTTAATTCTCGGTTGGATCCACTTAAAATAAGTGCTTTGAAATTCAGGTCAATGTCTATACTTGACTTTTATGTTCACTATTATAACCGAGGTGATAATCTGATTAAAATAAATCAATTAGTGCTCACATTTAAATTATGGGTGAAGGACATTATATGAGAATTTTGGCCTGGAGAACCTCCCCAAGTTATGCTGAAATTGGCCAAATCTGTGTAAAAAAAAACCACATGAATGTACAAACAAGGAAAAAGAGTAGGCCAGTCAGCCCTTTGACCTGGTTTTGCCATTCAATAAGACCATGGCTAATCTAATTTTAGCCTCAGCTCTATATTTCCGATAATCTTTCATTCCTTTGGTGATCAAGAATCACTGCCTTAAAAATATTGAGGGCTTCTGCATCCTCAGCCTTATGAGGAAGGGAAATTCAAAGATTCACAACCCTCTGAGAGAAAGAAAATAATATTCCTCACATGTTTTAAATGGGCTACCCCTTATTTTCAAAATATGACCCCTAATTCTGATTTATTTTGATTGATTATTGTCACATGCACCGAAACACAGTGAAAAGGATTGTTTTGCATGCTCTCCAGCCAAATCATACGTTACAGAAATACATCAGGGTAATAGAACAGAAAGCAGAATATAGTGTTACAGCTACAGACAAGGTGCAAAGAAAGATCAACTTTAATATATGAGAGGTCCATTCAAAAGTCTGATAACAGTGGAGACAAAACTGTTCTTAAAACTGTTGGAGTGGTACAGTGGCTCAGTGGTTAGCATTGGTGCCTCACAGTGCTAGGAACCTGGGTTCAATTCCAAACTCAGGCAACTGTCTATGTGGAGTTTGTGCATTCTCCCTGTGTCTGTGTGGGTTTCCTCCTACAGTCTGAGGATGTGCAGGTGAGGTGGATTGGTTTGGCTACATTGCCCATTGTGTCTAGGGTGGGGAACGTAGGGATTCTGGGTGGGATGCTCTTTAGAGGGTTGGTGTTGATTCAATGGGCCGAATGGCCTGCTTCCAAGCTGTAAAGATTCTTTGCGTGTTTTCAAACTTTCGTTTCTTCTGCCCAGTGGACTAGGGTGGAAGAGAGTATAACAGGTTTGGGAGGGGTCTTTATGTTGGCTGCTTTCATGAGGCAGCAGGAAGTGTAGACGGAGTCAATGGATGGAAGGCTGGTTTTCATGATGGAATGGACTGCGTTCACAACTGTCTGTAATTTCTTGCTGCCTTGGGAAGAGCAGTTGCCATACCAAGCTCTGATGCATCCAGATAGAATGCTTTCTGGTTGCATCTATGACAACTGGTAACAGTCATTGTGAACATGTCGAATTTCCTTAGTCTTCTCAGGAAGTAAAGGCATTGGTGTCTTTCTTGATTGTAGCATCAATGTGGATAAACCAGAACTGATCATTGAAGATATTTATTCCTAGGAACTTGAAGCCCTCAACTACTTCAACCTCAGCACCATTGATACAGACAGTCTGCTTCTTGAAGTCAATGACCACTCCTTCAGTTTGCTGCCATTGAGAGAGAGATTGTGGTCTGTACACCATACCACTAAACTCTCTATCTCTTTTCCATACTCTGTCTTGCCGTTGTTTGAGATCTGACCCACTATGATGGCGTCATCAACAAATTTGTAAATGGAGTTAGAGCAGAATTTGGCCGCACAGTCATGAGAATATAAGGAGTATAGTAAGGGGCTGAGTACACAGCCTTGTAGGGCACTGGTGTTGAGAATTATTGTGGACAAGGTATTGTCACCTCTCCTTACAGACTGCTGTCTGCAGGTCATGAAGTCAAGGATCCAGTTGCAAAGTGGGAAGCAGAGTCCTGGGTCTTGAAGTTAGGAGATGAGTTTCATTAGAATTATAGCATTGAAGGTGAAGCTACAGTCAATAAATAGGAGCTTGACGTAGGTGTCCTTGTTATTCAGATGTTCCAGAGATGAGTGTAGGGTCCGGGGATGGCATCCTAGCTGTGGACCTATTGTGGTGGTAATTTTAGCTAGATTCTCCAACAAGAGGAAGCATCCTTTCAACATTATTCCAGTCAAACGCACTCAGGATCTTGTGTTTCAAAAGAATCACTTCTAATTTTTCTAATCTCTAGAGGATACAGGCCTAGCCTATCTAGTCTTTGTTCATAAAACAATCTGATTATTCCAGGTATTGGATCTAGTAAACCTTCTCTGAACTGCTTCCAACATATTAACATTCTTCCATAAGTACGGTGACCAGACTTGTATGTATTACTCCAGTTGCAGTCTCACCAATGCTCTGTATTACTGAAGCGTAACCTCCTGCCTCTTGCATTCAATTCCTCTTCAATCAGCTGATAGCAAGCACAAAGTATGCCCAGCAAAAGCAAGTTTATGCAAGCTTTGCGCTGATATAAAAACATTGCACTGGAAGAGACTCATTTAATTAATGTGGCAACATTGGCCAGATTAAATTCATCACAATGATGTGTTTCCATTCATTGCAACCATTTGCAAGTCTTTGAGGAGGGTCTTCAAATGAAACTTTTATTTAGATGCAAAGTCAATATTAGGCACCTCATATCAGCTTTCAAATCATGGAATCAATTTGCTAGGAAGTTGGCTGTTATACCCTGTGTAGGATGGCTGAAGGACTGAACTTGTTGAAGATATTTAACAGCTGCATGACCTTCAATGAGTCCTGTGAACATTCCTGTATGTGCTGAAGATGGCACAATCAACGTGTTCCTCTGTCGTTGTTTTTCTCTGCCTGGCTGTTTGTTACACCGTATAAGAGAGAGAATTTCGTTCCAAGTTGTTGGATTTCACTTCGGACCGGAATCGTGAATGGTGCCAGGAACAAACCTAAGCCTCCAGACCAACCATTGATTGAGGGGTCCCTGACGTGCTGGAGGGCATGAGGCTCATTGCATTTTTTTTTCCTTCCTTTTTCATCTTCATTTATTACTTAATAGATGGTCATATTTCAGTTTTCCCTCCTCTCTTTTCCATTTTTTATTATTACTTAATAAATGTTCATATTTGAGCAAATTGCTGTTGTCTAGTCTTCTCTTAACATTTAACCAAACTCAAAAGAACCACTTGGATACACTCTGTGGTCCAAGACATGCCCCAACGCAACTAGTAAATCATTCTGTACATTTAAAGGTACTCCAGTTATTTAACATTTGGTCGCTCACACAATTAGACACTGATTAAAAATGCATTTTTGAGGGCTAGAGCTATTTTGAATTTAGTTCCCATTGTTAGATATACAGGTATTGCAGACATTCTTCAATGCAAATTATACAATGTGCAAATTGGTGACACTTTAATGAAGTTAACCACAGATATTATGCAACTACATTTCAGGAATAACAAGGTTAGTTTTTATGAACTTTGACCCTGCAGTACCCAGTTGATCTTGTAGTACAGTGGTAATGCCACTATCTTTGAGCCAGGAGGCCCAGGTTCAAGTCCCACTTGCTCTAGAGTTATGTAATAACATCTCTGCCCAAGCTGATTAGAAAACATCAGCTCCACTTCCAAGTTTGTTTGGTGTTACAATCTTCCCCACTGCAGAAGGTTCCAACAAGCTCCTGGAGCCTCCAGTATGGTATGCCTGTCAGGTCTTTGTGGTAGTGTCCCCTCCTCTGAGCCAGGAGACTAGAAAATATCTGAATCTCCTTCCTTTGCACCTGGTATTCTAAGAGCCTGTGAAAGTATTTGAAGCAGCAAGTACAAGGTAACAGTAGACATTCCTAGCTCTCTGTCTCAATTTCTGTATGTGAAGGAAACAGTTAACGTTTGAGCAGGACTCTGGCAGAGGCATGGCAAGGGCCAGAAAGTCCTGAGTGGCACTGCAGCAGTGGAAATGAAAGTTGTGCTCTCTTAAGTTATCTTTTTATTCTTATCTTATTCTAAGTTAATGTGAATGGCACCATGTATGTACGGCGAAGGTACACACTTTTCATTGTATTTTTACATTGAATAAACGTGAAAATAAATCATTCAATTCAAATGCAATTCATTGGAACCATGAGGCTGCTTCTGTAAACCAGCAGCTAGAAGGCCTAAATTCACTAGGTACCTCAGCATCTCTAAACATCTTAATTTCTCAGGCCTCATATGGTTCTGATATTTTTAGATACTGAGGGATTCAAGTCGAAGATAAGCTGGACAAGTACACAAAACATTCCTGAATGGTGCAGCAGGCTTGAAGGGTTTTATGGTAAACTCCTACTCATATTTATTATGTTTCTTATGATCAAACTAGCCTCGCTTTATACAATAACCTCACTCATATGAACACAGAGCTAATCAGCACTATATGCAATGAAAGAATATGACAAAGCAGAATAAATCTATAATTTTCTAATCCTATAAATGCAGTCAGTTTCCTTTCTGCCTTTCTTGATGTTCTCCAAACACTCCATAGTGACTCTCCCCACTGGCCCCTCAATTACAACGACCTCATCTTACTCTCTCACTGATCTTCCATCCCCACTCCCCTGATTGGAAAAATTCTCCTAACCTTCTCTTCACAATATCAAGCACTTGTAAACAAGGTCCTTGCATCCATAAGCTTATTGTGAATGATTGCGTCAGTGTCCTGACGTTGATGGAAATGGTCATTAAGGGGTTTGGGGGAAATGATAACATTTTCCCATAAATGAAGCTCTCTCACCTGATTACACCTTCCATGACTTACTCGGCCCAGACTGTTATGGTGACAGTGTGAGCCCTAGGACCAACCTTGATCAGTCTCCTTAATTCCTCCTTTGAACATCTCAATTTGATCCACTTTCCTCTTAATTAAAATCATGGTTTTCTGCTGCTCATTCAAGTTCTGTGCCAGATTTCTCACCAAGAATATCTTCACTGCTTCCCCCAATATGGTCCCTGCACTGAGCAGTTTCTCATCCTCAGTGATTTCAATGTCTGTTTCAACCCCTCACATTCTTTTCCAAAACAAACTGCTAAATATTTCAATGAACTCACAAGTGCCAGTAAGGAATCTATTAGCAACTCATTGGAAAATAGTTCATGATCTCTTCAGGTTTGGGTGATTTGGTGTTTTTTCTGGTGCTAAAGACAGTTATGAGTGCTGGTCATTGTGCTGGTTTCAAATCAGTGACATCTTCTTAACATTGCCATGTTCTAATTGATTCTGTATTCATCCAAGCAGCCACACAAATACACACACCAACACAGTGTCAGGCATGGGTCCACTACACAGCTCTGCACACTGTATGATGCATGTGATAGCGAATGTCATCTGCAGCATTGGAATTACATTGCTAATCAACCTAATCCTGTGGCTACTATATCAAGATGAGTTGATGTTGTTGGTCATTATCAGGAATAGCTACTGCCTAGCAGAAGAGAGGAACACAAGCAGAAGGATTTGAATCTGATCTTGCTCCTTTTTCATCACTCTCTTCGTCCTAGTTCACCAGGAAATAATAGTATCTCTATTCTACTCCTGGCTCATCATTACCATTTTCTTCCTGTACTGCCTTTTTGTTGTGGTGGATCCTGCAGGAAAAGAGAACAGAAGCTAAGGATGAGTGAGACAAAGCTGAAGATTGCTGTTGTGTTGTTCCTCACAAGAACACCAGCTCAATAAATTCAGTTGGTGGTACCAACCTTGTCATTTCTTATCAAATTGGAGTAGCTTCTCAGGGCGCCCAAGGCTTCCTGATCAGACAACATAGTGTATATATGTTGGAGATTGATCCTATAATACACTGCATTTGTGGGTATTGTGTGCCAACTTCCACAAGAAGCTTGATCCAACACAAGATTTATACACATCCATTTATCAGGTTGCAGATTGGAGACATAGGACTAGAGAAACAAGAATTGCAAAATCATAAATAGTGGGATGGATGAAATTGAACTATCGATTAACGTTAAGCTTCATAAGTACACTTGATAGTGTTCATTTTAGTTTTGATTTTCTTCCCACGGTTTCTGAATGTGCAGCTCCTTGATGAAATGTAGACACCACAAACACCGGCAGAAGGACTCAATTACCTCATTTAAGCACTTACTGAACCCAGACAATGGTGCTTCGGGACGGTCCCCATTCAACAACAACATGCAGGCACTTTCCAACAAAATTTAACAGACTGAAATTCCAAGCAGCAATACTCAACTATAATTTTGATTTTTCTTAATCCAGAGACCCTGAGAGCAACTATAGCATCCTGACTAAATCAAAATAATTGGCCACGGACTGGGGATCAGACCTGGTGCTTCTGGGTGCTAGTACTTGATCAATAATGAACTGAAATGGTGTTTTAATTTTGTGACTGATATCTCCTGTGAGTGTTGGAAGGTGCTAAACGGCAGTGATAGTTTTTTTGTGAAAATGCTTCGAGCACAATTAAGAGGGACGACATTCAGAAATGTGCGAGCAAAGGCTACCTGGATTTTGTTAGCTGCAGGCGTCTGTCATTAATTACTGGTCTACAGGGTCAAGGATCCTTTTAAAAATAAATGTCATGACTGACAAGATGGTAGATGGTAAAACCCAGCAGATGTGTATCAGGACCACCTGAGATTTGACAATGCTCAGTCAAGCCTGGATTGCAGCCTCAGGACCCACAGGATTAGACACAATGAATGAAAGGCAATCACCAGGAAAAATAGCGACTGATAGCAGGGGACACAGGGCAGAGCAAGCAATTGCCATTAACATTTTTCAAAGTCGCACCCGGCAAAATTGATGTTGCTCCATTTGTCTTCCTGTTGCAAGCAAGGAGAGTGCAGTGGAAATACTGCAGTCAGCAGTCTGGAAGGTGAAGGCTATGGTGCTAGTTTTAATAGAAAGAATTACATAAGCAGTAATAGCTTCACTCGAGATTTAATGTAGGGACTGAGTCAAAAATGTCTATTGAGTCATATCCAGAGACTTCAGCCAAAGGGTGGGTAGATGGAGTTGAAGGTGTGTCCCAGTGTAAGTCTGTCTGTGTCAGTATGCATCCAGTTATGTGTGCATTCCCTTGTGTGTGCATGTGTACTGTCATGACCCTGGTGGGAGTAATGCCCCAGGAATCAAGCCCCACAATTGTGGACAGTGACCAATTTAACTCTAGGATGGGTAATGCCTTACTGTGGCCATACAGTAGGCATGAAACTCACACCAGGTTTCATCATTGAACATGAAAACAAAACCTCATTTCTCTTAGCAAATTTACAATCTGGCAAAACAGATGATTAATTACTGATATACAAACTTACACCTTTAAATCCCACCACACATACGTTCGTTTACAAATAGGGCTGACAAGACAGACTAAACAAAGTCTCTTTAGGAGTTTTCTGATACAGGCAAGGGCCATAAAGCCTGTTGATCAGGTAACTTTCTCACAGCTTTTGTTTAGATGTTTGGTGACGATATTACATTGGTGTCAGCTGCTGGGATCCTCAATTCAGTGGCCGGTTATTTGAACCTGGGTCGTGGTTTAAATTAGATCTTTCTTCCTTTTTAAAAATTCTATGTTATTTATTTTCCAATTAAAGAGAGCGTGTGATTTCACTTGCTGGCAGACTTGAAGGTTTGGGGTTCAACTGACCTCGTTCCTCTCAGTTCAGAGGCAAAACCACAACTTACAACTGATCGGAACACTGCTTCTATGCAGTTACATTTTGTTTTCCAAAGGTACCTGGTGCTAGCAAGTCCCACAAAAGTATCAAATTCCAGCTTCAAGCAAAGATGAATGCTCCTGTGTAACCATTGAGAGACAGCACACTTTATCTTTTTCTTTGAGCTGTGAAATCAAAAAATCAATAATCCAAACTTCCATTTTCCAGTTTGTATTTCTAAATAACATGTGTATGTCCCTTACAGTACAAAACTGTGAGTGCATGTGTCTGTGTGCACATGGGTACTTGCACACAGGTGTATGTGTGAATGAGTGCATGTACACATTTTATTTGATTTGATTTATTACTGACATATGTACCTAAGTACAGAGAGATGTTTTATTTTGTATGAGTACAGACAGATCATAGCTTACAAACATCATAGGGTGATTGAACAAAGCGAGGAATACAAAGTTACAGCTGCAAAGAAAGTGCTTCAGACCTGCAAATAGATAAAAGAGAACATTGTTAGTAATTTTTACAGACTTAGAATTGAGGTTTTAAAGTGCAAAATGTTTGTAAGAAATGTGAGAAAAAGTTCTGCTGTAGAGAGCTCACAAAGAGTCACCCTGTGTCAGTGCCATCTAAAGGCACGTGTGTGTGTGTGTGTGTGTGTGTGTGCGTGTGCGCGTGTGTGTGTGCGTGCATGTGTGTGCGTGCGTGTGTATGTGTGTGCACGTGCGCGCGTGTGTGTGCGCGTGTGCTTGCGTGTATGTGCGCATATGTGTGCGTGTGTGTGTTTGCGTGTATGTGTGCGTGTGCGTTTGTGTGTGTGCGTGTGTGTATGTGTGTGTGCGTGCGCGTGCATGTGCGTGTGTGTGTGTGTGCGTGCGTTTGTGTGCGTGTGTATGTGTGTGCGCTTGTGTGTGCGTGTGTGTGTGTGTATATGTGTGTGCTTGTGTGTTTGTGTGTGCGTGCGCGTGCATTTGTGTGCATGAGTGTGTGTGTGCGTGCGTGTGTGTGCATGCGTGTGTATGTGTGTGCACGTGTGCACGTGTGTGTGAGCGTGTGCTTGCGTGTATGTGTGTATATGTGTGCGTGCGTTTGTGTGCGTGTGTATGTGTGTGCGCGTGTGTGTGTGTGTGCGTGTGTGTGTGTATATGTGTGTGCTTGTGTGTTTGTGTGTGCGTGCGCATGCATTTGTGTGCATGCGTGTGCGTGTGTGTGTGTGTGTGTGTGTGTGTGTGTGTGTGTATACACAAATGTTTGTGAGTCAGGTGAGAGGTTAGAAGCAAGCTCTGCTATGATACCCTCCATGATCTGTGTTAATACTCATCATCTTTGGTGCACCTACCACATCTGGTCCTAGGTACTTTAGAGCTGCTGCTATCTATGGGCAAATGAGAAGCGACGGCTGTGAAGGAAGAGGAGAAAGTGGGAGAAAAAACAGTTACTGATCTTTGGAAGAGAAGTGACACAAATATAGCAGAATCTGCTCTCGTTTTGGATTCATTAGAAAATTTGTACTTAGATACAGAAATATACTAAGTGTCCAACAGGGTTTGAAAGAGAGTACTGCAGTCTCACATTCTGGGCCCTTTTAAGTGCAACAAAGAGGCAAATACACTCATTGTTGATCTTGAAATAAGTCTTGCTGAGAGATTCTTTCGTTTTGCAGGCGTTCCTGTTCTGAGGAATTTACGTATTCATCTGCTCAGATTTTGGTGAAAAAGTCATGGACACGATGGAAATATATATCACCTGTGTTTATGATGATCTTTTGTGAATTATGCAGCTATTCATATTTATTTTTACGACAACATTAATAAATACAGATTATTTGGTCATTATCACTCTGCGATTTGTGGAACGCAGCTGTACTCAAATTGGTTGTTACATTCCCTGCATTACAACAGTGATCATATTTCAGAAGCACTTCTGCTCTAGGAGCCTTGACATCATGAACAGCCAAATATAAATGTGATTTTTTGACCTTGAACCAGGGGAATCTGCACAGAAATTCACCTTCGAACTTCAATAGTTACTTGTAGTACTTGACGTTTAGGAAGTAATTTTATCATGGATCTTCATACCACATGGACAATCTGCTACTTACCTTGCATTGATTTCTTCCCATCTCTCCTTTTTCTAATTGCTGTCTACTTTTCCACACAGAAGACCTATGGTCTTATGAATATTGGTTACCTATTTGTAAGCTGCCAACATGAGAGGGTCTCAATCTTCTCCTCATCTGACAATCACATACGAGTGTATCTGAGATTGTGATCAGCATTGAGAACACTACTTGCTATTTTCACTGGGTGTACTTAAGCCTGGGACACTGCGGTCATATACAGCCATCATCTGAGTCAGAAGTTGAATCTGGACCTTTCACTCTGTATAGCTGTGTCACCAGCTGCCTTTAATTTAGTTTTCTTTTCTGTGCTCAAAGGAGTGCTGTTTATGGCAAATGGTTGGGTCTATAAACACTGCATCAAATAAAGCTAATGGTCAGCTCTGATGTTCCTTAAAGGGGCATTGAAGCCTCAATATATAACAGTCTTTTAAAGTAGGCAGAGAACCAAAAGGGGCAATTGAACTCTGTTGAATGTGACTCTAACTCAATGCTCTTCTACTGCTTTAAACGTTTTGTGACCAGCTGGTCAACCCTAGCCAGCCAGAATTCCATCCGGTCAGCGTGACATCTGTTTCCTTGTTGACGATGATTGAGCTGAGGAAATGGACAGGCAGCAGGTGTCACAGGAAGAAGTGTTTGCGTTTCAGAGCAGCTGCAAACTTTTAAGAGGGGATGAGCTTTAATTTCAAACAGCATTGAAAATCAGGAGAGCTTTGCTAGTGCTGGTGACTACTAGACTGAAGAACAGCTGGTATGTGTCCAGTTCAATTAATGGACACTTCACTGATGGATAGAAAGAGACTGCTGTGAAACTGAATGTGACACCCTATGTGGATATCACAGAGTCAAGTGGGAACTGTGCTCAGAACAGATGTGTAGTAAGACGTGAGTGATTTACCTCAATGCAAAATGTACACAATCTCTGTCTCAAAGAACATTTCTGATGTTTTTGTCATAGAATATGTAATCCTCCACTCTTTCATCCCTGAGTTCATCCTTGTCCCTTAAATTCCCTCAATAAAGCAAAAGCAGAGCCGTTGTGTGTGGGTTCCTTGCAACCTGAAGTGAACTAGTTTTAGTTTGAGATATTAAGAACTGCCGACGCTGGAGTCAGAGTCAACACAGTGTGGAGCTGGAGGAACGCAGCAGGCCAGGCAGCATCAGAGGAGCAGGAAAGTTGACGCTTCAGTCATTTTGATTTGTTATTGTCACATGTACCAAGGTGCAGCGAGAAGTATTGTTTTGTGTGCTATCCAGACAAATCATATCTTACATCAGTACATCAAGGTACTAGGACAGAATGCAGAATGTACTGTTACAACTACAGAGAAGGTGCAGAGAAAGATCAACTCTAATATATGAGACGTCCGTTCAAAAGTCTGATGACAGTGGGGACAAAGCTGTTCTTCAATCTGTTGGTATGTGCCTTCAAACTTTTGTATCTCTGCCTGATGTAAGAGGGTGGAAGAGAGTATAACTGGGGTGAGAGGGGTCTTTGATTATGTTGGCTGCTTTCACAAGGCAGCAGGTGGTGTAGACAGAATCAATGCTTGGAAGATTGGTTTGTGTGATGGACTGGGCTGCGTTCACAACTCCCTGTAATTTCTTGTGATCTTGGGCAGAGCAGTTGCCATACCAAGCTGTGATGCATCCAAATAGGATGCTTTCTATTGTGCATCTATAAACATTGATAAGAGTCATTATGGACACGCCAAATTTCCTTAGCCTCCTGAGGAATTAAAGGCATTGGTGTGCTTTCTTGACCCTAGTATCGATGTGGATGGACCAGGACAGATTGTTGGTGATATTTACTCTTTGGAACTTGAAGGTCTTGATCTCAGCACCTCAGCATCATTGATACAGACAAGGGCATGTCCTCCATTCCACTTCCTGAAGTTACTGAACAGGTCCTTCATTTTGCTGACATTGAGGGAGAGATTGTTGTTTTTACACCAAGCCACTAAGCTGTCTATCTCTTTCCTGTACTCTATCTTGTCATTGTTTAATATCCAATCCAGTACAGTGGTGTCATCAGCAAACTTGCAAATGGAGTTAGAGCAGGTGTTTATAGATTAAGATAGATGTCTGTCTATCTGGTCTAACAAGAAGAGTTGAATAAAGAATATAAAATTTATTGCATTACTTCAACGATTTAAAGACAGCATGAATATGATCTACATTACTACAGAGACTGTTAGGAGCTCACTATTCCCACGTTAACTCCTACAGACTCCTTCTTTACTCTGCCGTAGCTCCAGTGATGTCGACACAATGGGTGCTGCTAACCACATTCAAGCAATACTCACGCTTTCAAACCCACATACAACATCTCCCTCCAGATCCTTTTCCACATAATTATCATATTATTTGTATTTACATTTATTGCTACCCCATCTTCTCTCAGGTTTTTGACTTTATAAATTCAGGTAGCTTGGAAATTCTATTATGCTTACCCAATGTGTTCTCTTTCCAATTTGGAATAGTAGTCCTTTAGGGACAGAAATTGGTCATTCCGACGTGGTGTGACCAACATGTGACAACATGTGACCCACAACAATGTGATTGTCTCATGACTGCTTTCTGAAATATCCTAGTAAGCCTATTATCTGCTAGAAAGCAAAAAAAGGCGTGAAACTAGACGGGCCGTCTGACATTGACTAAGTCACTGGAAATGACAATGACTTTGCAAAGTCTTCCTTGCCAACATTTTGGGACTAGTGCCAAAACTGGGAGAGCTGTCTCACAGACTAGTCAAGTAACAGCCTGACATTTTCATACTCACAGAATCATACTTTACAGATAATGTCCCAGACAATGCCATCACTGTCCCTGGGAATGTCCTGTCCAAACAGGCAGGGCAGACTCAGCAGAGGTCGTGCCACAGTGGTGTACAGTCAAGAGGAAGATGCTCTGGGAGTCCTCATTATTGACTCCAGACCTTATGAATTCTCTTGGCATTAGGTCAGACATGAGCATGGAAGCCCTGCAAATTACCACACACCAACTGCCCAGAGGATGAGGAGGAGAATCTATAAAATCCCCATCCTCAATGATGGGAGGGGGGCTGGTACATTACTGTCAAAGATAAGGCAGAAATATTCGCTACAATCTTCACCAGAACCATAAAGTGGACGATTCACCTCAGTTTCCTCCAGCTATCACAGATGCCAGTCTTCATCCATTTCAATTCACTCCACATGATATCAAAAGATAGCTGGGGGCTCTGGATATTGCACCTGCAGTTTGCCAATATTCTGGCAACAGCCCTGAAGACTTGGGCTCCAGAATTTGCTGTGCCTCTAACCAAGCAATTCCAGTAGAGCTACAACACTGGCAGCTACCCAACATTGTAAAAAAAATTGCCTGGAAATGTCCCATACACGACAAATCTAACCCAGCGAATGACTTCTCCATCGGTCTATTCTTGATCATTGGCAAAGTGATGGAAAATGTCATTGTCAATGCTATCCAGCAGCACTTGCTTAGCATCACCTATTTACTGGCCCTCAATTGAGTTCCACCAGAGCCAATCAGCATCTGATCTAATTGGAACCTTGGTCCAAAAGAGCTGTTTTCCAGAGGTGAGATGAGAGTGTGGTATCAAGGAGTAAACTGGAACTATCATTATCAACATGCTGGGGGCTACTATTGATCAGAAACTGAACTGGACCAGTCACATAAATACAATGGCCATAGGAGCAGGTCAGAGGCTTGGAATTTTACATTGAGTAACTGACCTTTTGAATCTTCAAAGCCCGTCCACAATCTACAAGGGAATTGTCAGGGGTGTGATGGAATACTCCCCACTTGCTTGGATGGCTCTAACAACACTCTTGACTCCATGTGGGACAAAGCAGCCTACTTGATTGACATCATATCCACAGCATCCACTCCCTCCACTAACGATGCTCGGTAATACTGCAGAAATTCATCAAGATTCCTCTAACAGCATTATCTAAACCCACGACCACTTCCATCAGAAGGAAAAAACCAGCAGATAGGTGAGAACAGGTTCCCTCCAAAGCACACACCATTCTGACTTGGAAATAAAATGCTGTTCCTTCACTATCGCTCGGTCAAAATCCTGGAACTCCATCATTAATGATATTATCGGTGTAACAACAGCACATGGACTGTAGTGGTTCAAGAAGGCAACTCACCACCTCCTTCTCACAGGAAACTCGGGATGGGCAATAAGTTCTGCCCAAGCCTGCCTTGTCAATATCCCATGAATAAATATGTTTTTTTCAGTAGAATGTAGGTAAATTGGATTGTCTTCTTGGTAGCCTGAGGTCACCATAGAATCCCTACAATGTGGAAACAGGTCCTTCTGCCCAACAAGTCAACGCCAACCCTCGGAGCATCCCATCCAGACCCATTCCCGTATAACCCACCTAATGTACACATCCCTGAACACTACGGGCAATTTAGCACGGCCAATCCACCTAACCTGCACATCTTTTAACTGTGGGAGGAAACCGGAGCACCCGGAGGAAACCCACGCAGACATGGGGGGATGGTGCAAACTCCACACAGACGGTCACGCGAGGATGTAATTGAACCTGGGTCCCTGGCATATGAGGCAGCAGTGTTAACCACTGAGCCACCATGCCACCCCAATATGGTCTATAAGATAATAAGACCATAAGATTTTGGAGCAGAATTAGGCCATTCAGCCCATTAAGTCTGCTCTGTCATTTGATCACAGCTGAAATGCTTCTGACCTATTCTCCTGCCTTCTCCCAATAACTTTTGATCCCTTTACTAATCAAGAACCTATTTATTTCTATCTTATATACACTCAAATGAGTTGGCCTCTACAACCTCTGTTATAGTGCGTTCCACAGATTCAGCACCCTATTGTTGAAGAAATTTCTCCTCATCTTAGTTCTAAAAGGTTGTTCCTTTGGTCTGAGGCTGGGCCTTCAGGTCCTAATCTCTCCAATTCATAAAAGCATATCCTCAATGTCCACTCTATTTAGGTCTATCAATATTCTCTAAGTTTCAATGAGATCACCCACCCCCAATCCTTCTAAACTCCATCGAGTACAGACCCAGGGTCCTCAACCGCTCCTCAAATGCCAAGCTCTTCATCCCTGGAATCATTCTCATAAACCTCCTCTGGACCCCTCAAAAGCTTTATTTACGGGGTCCAAAATTGCTCGCTATATTCCAAATGCAGTATTACCAGAGCATTATACAACCTCAGCAGTATATCCCCACTCATGTATTCTAGCCTTCTTGAAATGAACGCTAACATTGCATTTGACTTCCTAGCTGCCAACTAAACCTGCATGACCACACAGGTCTGTGATTCTCTCTTGAGCTGAGGGCCTTTTACTTGTTGTATTTCTTTCATTTCTTTAACTTTGATGATCTAAGTCTATCCTTTAGTTCTGTCAATTTGCCTCCTGCTGTAGCAGGTGATCTCTCTCTTTGTGGTATTTTGGAACTTTGCGTGTTGTTTGTCTCTTGCTAATGACGTCTTCCCTGGATTTGTGCACATAGTTGTGCCAGTGAAATTTGTTTCGACTTGTAGATCTGTGCTGAGGTGGATAGACTTATTACTTCAACATCTTAGAGAATTTGACCTTTCCTCTTTCCTCCCAATGTTTGAATTATTGGTAATTTTAGTTTACGCACTTCCTCAGCATTCTTGCTCACTATGAAATTGTTTCGTGTAGTTGTGTCTTCATCTTTGGAAGGTGGGGAGGTTGGAAATTTTTGCTTGACCTTGACTCTTCTTAATTGCCTCAGCCCCGAACGGTAGACTTGAATCTGGAGTCGAAAGTTGTTCACTGCAGTGAATAGTAATCAGTAGCAGGTATTTCCATTGTCTATCGTCAAGCATCCTGTTGAATGGTGCAAACAATTCAGTTGCTGCCTTTTTGCTTGCACTTCATCGTAAACCATGTTGCCATTTGCAATCTGAACTGTTTCACTTTCAATAGTAGTGGCAAGCTATTCAGGCAAACTACTATAGTCATTGTTTTCTATCTCAGTTACGGTATGAAATAAATGCATTATTCCAATATAACTAACTTTTGGGGACATTTTCATTTAGGTTCTGGAATGAACATACAGGAAAAAACAACATTTTTTGGCTTTTGATCTTTTTTGCTTAACTTGTGCCATCTTTAGAATGAGATTGAGGATTATACACGACCTTTCACAGAGCAGAGAGAAAATTCTTGAAGTACATAAAAATTTTGTAGTATTCGGTGGCCCCTGTGTTGAGAGTTGCTTGTTGCGTACCTTTAACATTAAGTGCAATGCACCCTGAACAATGGAGCTGAAAGTATTTTCTTTGTTCATCAACCCTCTCCATCTGACAACACTGTGACACTTGCCTCCATGTCCAACTTAGAATTCATGTGATGCCTATTGATATCAATGCCTGCAGACTACAATGTTTGTTGGAGTCATTGATCTTCCCAAGGAAATCTTTGGGTTTATCTTCCACTGACGACTGTTCTGCTTCATTTTCTTTTTGTGTGTGTAGTTTAGCACAAGTATTGTTTCTAATGGACTGAGCACTTTTCCAGAAATGCCATTGTGCTGCAGTGTAGTTCCATGAATTGATAGGTATTGCAGGTTAAATGTTTGCTCAGGTTTGTTAAGCATCTGTGAAAAGCCTGTTAACCTCCTGCTCCACATTTTGCAGACTTATAGATTAATATCATTCTATTTATTCTTTACACGTTTGCGAAGCATTGGAGCCTAGAGCTGAGCAACCATTAGGTTGCCGTGAGAGATTTATCCTGTGCATCTTACAATATGGTGGGAGACACTGCACAGTTTTATTTGATGCTGTTTCTCGCTGAAAGAAAAAAGAAAAAGTATTTTTGGAGAAAGGGGACCAGATTGAGCTCCTAGGTTGTGCTGTAGAAATTTCCAACTGAACATCAAGGCACTCATTACATGGCGTCACCTTTTACTAAAGACATCACCCAGGACTACTTTCTCTAGAATAATGAATATGACAAAGACACTGAATTCCTTTTATGTCTTTGATTCCTCTGAGACAGTGGATGTAAAAAGTGCAAGTTTATGCCTTTTATCATAGAATCAGTAAGGTCATGACTGTCCCCTCTCAACATCCCAACATTTTGATACAGCTCAGGAAGTATTGTCAGCAATGTTAGGAGACTCTCATTCTGTTTTATAGACTCCCCAAGCCACAGATTAACAGTCAGTAATTTACAGTTTCAGGTAATGACCATCTCAACCTACAGCAAACCTAAACCACATATCGTAACAAATCAATAACAGAGCCATCACTAAGTCTCCAACATCATCACAGTCTTCAGTTCCATTTGAGATTCTTTAGATCATTGGTTTTCAACCTGAATGAGTCGTGGTGAGATAAAAAGTGTCAAGGCCGTATTCATGCTTCCAATCTCTTCTGAAGTCTTGCTGTCTATTGTTTATTATATAGAAATCCGATGCATGGACGTTTGTCACCATGCAAGAGACGGGAAATCCAAAAACTATGCACCCTGCTTGGCTTGCTATGCAGTCTGAGCATGCACTATGATCACACACTAAACTGCACATGTACAATAAAGATGCACGCAATTGAAGTGGTTGTTGAACTGGCCTGACTGGGCGTGTTTCGACTTTAGCATGGATTTTAAAGTGAGTAGTTTTGGAATTTTCATTTGTTATGCCAATGATCTAAGTCTTAAATTCTTAGAAGAAATGGATCTGCTTCTTGTCAAAAGAGATGATTCTTGCACTTATTCAGACAATGGAGCATTTGAACGCAAAAAAGATAAAGTAAGAACTGTCCAACGGCAGCACAATGAGAGCTATTTGTTATGCCTTTGGACTTTTGTGAACAGGAGCTGATGCTTGCCCCTTACTTGAATATTTTATATGCACAGAGAAGTTTGCAAGCATTGCAATGATACCAAGTAAGATGCCATTTTACAGACAAAACATCCATCTCTTGCAATCACACACATTCAGAACATCAAGAGTTTGAGAGAACAAAACATCAAGCAGAGCCAATATATGATGTGGAGTGTGCGGGTAACATCAAGCAGAGTCAATATTTGATGGAGCACATGCAGATATCAAGTAAAACTCAAGAAGTTCGTTACCTGGTGGCCGAAGTCCAAGAAGCCCCATATCATTGCCAAGACTTTAATTATCCCTGCATGTAAAATATCTCAGGTGTGATGTGAGGAGCTGATACTGCAAAAGAGATCAACAAAATTTCACTGTCTGCTAATAGAGTTAATCAACAAATTGATGACGTGTGATATAGAGGACTTGCTGCAAGAAAAGTTAGCTACTGGGACCTTTGCGTTGCAGATTAATAAGTCCACCAATCTAAGTGGACACAACCAGCTGCTGGTTAACGTTTGGTTTGCTGATGGGAGCTCTGTTCAGGAAATTCTTTTTTCTTTTATTAGGAGCTACCAACTCATGGGACTGGTGAAGAAATATTCATGTAACAGATACCTGCTTGCCCTCTCATTGCCTCTCTGCTCCTATGATGCTGCTTGGCCTGCTGTGTTCATCCAGCCCTGCACCTTGTTGTCTCTGCCCTCTCATTAACTTGTCTCCAGATCAAATGGGTCTGTGCACACCAGCAGGCCTAAGTTTTCCACCATGTTGTGTTTTGCTTTGATTCATTTATCATGAATAGTTAGAAGCAGTTGAGTTGAGCAGATTTTGACAGTGTATCGGTACTCACGGTCGAAGTTAGTCTATTTTTGCTGGTGGATTTGGAACGTTAATGCTTTTGATCCTTCTTTGGCTTGCTGTGTGCACTATGGTGCAAGACCTCTCTAGTAAAGCTGTAACCACAGTAAATGTAAGTAAATGTGACCTTTACGAGCAATCAACACAACTGAAAGAAGTGGATATGTTTAATGAAACTGTTTAACTCATTGACGTGTGCCTTGATATTGGGATGTGTTATATAATGAAGCTGTCTGTACCTGTGCGCAGAAGAATCTGGACCACATCCATGCTTGTGTTGATGACAACAACAATTTATATTTATGAAGCACTTTTAAAGTAATACAATATTCCGAGCAGCATAAAAGTCCAAAATTGAAAGAGTAGGGCAAGCTTGGAGGACATGCAAAAGTTACAGAGAAGGAGAGGCAAGGCTATATAGTACTATTTGAAAACAAGAATGATAAGTTTGAAATTCAGGCAATGCCAAACCACATCCCAATGTATGGAAAATGGCTACAAAAGCATTGAAATATAAATGCTTTCTGAAATAATAATGCTATGCTCCAAAGGCCAGCAGATGGTGTGCAGAAGGTATCTCCAGGAGAAAATGATTCTCAGTACCTTTGATGATCTCAAAATGTCCCGGGATGCTTTACAGCCAATTAAATACTTATAAAGTGTATTTATTTTTGTAACTTAAGAAGCACGGCAACCAACAAATCCCTGCAGACTCATTCAAAAGGACAAAACACAAAGCTCCCAGAATGAATTAATGATCAGACAATTGTTTCTTTTATGATGTTGGTCAAGGACAAGTATTGGCCTGGACACTGTGGAAACTTTCCTGATCTTTTTGAACTAATATAGCATGATCTTTTACATTTATTGAGCAGGAGTAGGGCATATTTTAATGTTGCTTCACAAGTTCTCCCTCAGTATCACACTGAAATGCCAACTTCAAATTTGTACTGAAGTCTCTGATGTAGGACTTGAACTCACAATCCTGTAATTCATTTGTCAGAGTGCTAATACTGCACCAGGCCTAACACAGGTAGGGATGCACAACTTGAGGAGCTATGTCAGTTGTGGCTCAGTTGGTAATGCTTTGCTGCAGAACCACAGGATGCCAGGTTCAAGTCAAACTCCGGGCTTGAGTAGATGAACTCTGAGGCTGAAAATGTGGTGCAATACTGGGGAAGCATTACAATGTCAGCAGTGCTGTGTTTGGATAAGATATGAAACTATAGTCCTATTCATGTGGATATAAATGATTGCATGACACAGTCTTCAAGGAGAGCTGTTCCTCCTGTTCTGGCCAATATCTATCACTCAATAAACACCACAGAAGCATCCAATTAATATCATGCTGTTAACTGCATTCATAATTTTAAAAGTATTGGCAGAATATTGATATTAGACAGTGACATAACTAAATCAGAAGGAGGGATGGTTGAGAATGGACAGCTCAGACTCAGGAGAGAGTAATGTCAGGGAACTGAACCCATGCAGACAAGGATACTGACGAAATAAATAACGTCTTGGATTTTTGACAGTACCATACAGCTGCCATCCTTCTATTGCTGCCTTAGGGAGATCACTTAACTGAAGCATCAGAGCAGTTAACCATGTACTGTTAAAGAGGGGAAGAGGCGTGGTGGAAAATATTAGGTTAGCAGTCACTCTTAGCAATGTGTGCAATAAATTTATTGACTGCAGATTATGCTTAGTGCATCGTCCTTTTGATGTGACTGGAGTTGAGCTTTTGCAGTAGATTAAATGATAGTGAGTGCTGATGTGGATGGATTCAGAGTAGGTTTATCAGTGATGAATTTCTTGTCAAAGAAGATCAAGACATTGGCATTGAGTGTAAAGGCTTTACTGTACAATCATGTTGAAAGACCTTTACAAGATAAGATTTAAAGGCTGCTTTGGCCAGTAAATGCCTGACTTCCAGACATTTCCTTTATGAACAAATTAGGAGCATAAATAGGCCATTTGGGTCTTTGAATCTACCATGACATTCAATAAGATCATGGCTGACCTGTTTGTATTTTGAATTCCATATTTCCAACTATCCCTAATAACCTTTGATTCCACTGGCTCATAAAAGCCTAACTTGAAATATTCAGTGAGACTTCCTCACCACCTATTGATGCAGGGATTTCCAAAGTCGCACAATACTCAAAGAGAAAACAAATCCTCATCTCTTTCCTGAAAGAGAGGGCCCTAATTTTAAAACAGATTCTCCATATTCTAGACTTAGCCCCAAGAGGAAATATTCTTTCCATATCCCCCAAGGCAAGACAAGTTCAAGTCATTCTTCATGTATATAAACTCCACTGAAGAGAAGCCCAGCTTGTCAAACTCTTCATGATAGGAAAACATGCTCCTTCTAGGTATCAGTCTGGTAAACCTCCTCTGAACTGCCTCTAATACATTTATATCCTTATATAAATAAGGAGACCAAAACAGTATGTAGCTTCATCTTTCACATCTTATGTTATTGATACCTTGTGATATGTTGGTTTGGTAATGCAGAGTAGAATAAAATGATCACAACTGGATTACATTAGAGTACAACACTGGAATAATCCAAACACTGCAGATCCAGCTTCACAATGCTATTTCATTTTGTTTATGTGGTTTGGCTATTTCTGGCTGATCCAGCATTTATTTCTCACTCCTCATTGCCCTTCAGAACATAGTAATGAGCTGCCTTCCTGAACATCTGCAGGGGGTGACTGCACTCACAGTGCTGTTAGGGAGCTCCAGGATTTCAACCCAGTGAAGATGAAGAAGTGCTGATCTAGTTCCAAGTTAGGGTAATGTATGGTATGTATCTGCTGCCATAGTCCTCCTTGATGGTAGAGTTCAGGTGCTTGGAAGATGTTCTTGAAGGAGCCTTAGTGAGTTGTTACAGTTCATGTCATAGATGGTAGGTACTGCTGCCATTGTAGTTCAGTGAAGGAGGTAAATGCTGAATGCGTAGATGGGATTTCACTCAAGCAGATACATCGACCTGGATAATGTTGAGTTTCTTGAGTGTTTTTGGAGCTGCATTCATACAGGCAAGTGGAGAGTATTCCATCAGACTCCTGACACTGCCGTGGAAAGTCAAAGACCCATCACATCCTGATAATGACCTCCTACAATCTCTTCTGTCGGGCAGAAGATACAGAAGCCTGAACACACGCATGAGCAAGTTCAGGAACAGCTTCTTTCTGGCCATTATCAGACTGTTGAATGGAGTCTAGCCTCAAATAATATAATCTGCAATGTGACCTGTATGCCTCTAAGTCTTTTTGAACTGTAATCTGCCTGTATCGCTTATAAAAAAAAGCTTTTCACTGTATTTCAGTACACGTGACAATAAAATCAATCAATCAATCAAACAATCAATATAGACGATGGACATGCTTGGGGGAGTCAGGAGGTGAGTTACTCACTGCAGGATTCCTAGCCTCTGACCTGCCCAGATAAGTCCTATAACAAAAAATAGCGTTATACAAACCAGACCAATTATCACCCCATCAGTCTACTCTCAATCATCAGTAAAGTGATGGAAGGTGGCTGGAAGTTGTCATTAACAGTGCTATCAAGCATTACCTGCTCAGCAATAACTGATGCCCAGTTTGGGTTCCACCAGGGCCAGTCAGCACCTGACATCCTTACAGCCTTAGTTCAAACATAGACAAAAAATACTGAATCCCAGATGTGAGATGAGAGCGAGAACCCTTGATATCAAAGCTCCAGTTGGCTAAGTGTGGCATCAAGGAGCTCTAACAAAATTGAAGTCAATGGAAATCAGGGGAGTGACATTTTTGCTGCTTGTAATTATAACTGGCACAGAGAAAGATGATTGTGGCTGTTCAAGGACAGTCATTTCAGTTCTCGTACATCTCTGCGGGAGTTTTTCAGAATAATGTCCTAGGCTTAACCATCTTCAGCTGCTTCATCAATGACCTTCCCTCCATCATAAGGTCAGAAGTGGGTACGTTTGCCAATAATTACATAATGTTCAATTCCATTAATGACTCCTCAGATACTGAAGCAGTTCATGTTTAAATGCAGCAAGATATGGACAATATCCAGGCTCGGACTGAAAAGTAGCAAGTAATGTTCATGCCACACAAATGCCAAGCAAGATTATCTCCAGCAGGGACAATCTAACCACTGCCCCGTGACATTCAATGGCATTGCCAACTCTGAATCTCCCACTACCAGCATCCTAGGAGTTACCATCAACTAGAAATTGAGCTAGCCATGTAAATACAGTGGATACAAGAGCAGGTCAGAGACAAGAAAAACTGCAGCAAGTAACTCACCTCCTAACTCCCCAAAGCCCATCCACCATTTACAAGGCACAAGTCGGGAGTGATGGAGTACTTCCTATTTACCTGACTGAATGTAGCTCCAACAACACTTAACACTATCCAGAACAAAGAAGCTCGCTTAATAGACACTACATCCACAAGCATTCACCACCAACAATGCTCAGTAGCAACTGTGTGTACTACCTACAAGATGAATTACAGAAATTCAGTAAAGACCTGTAGACAGCAGCTTCCAAACTCACAATCACTACCATCTAGAAGGACACAGGCAGCAGATACATGGGAACACCAGCCCCCAGAGCCACTCAGTAACCTGGTTTGGAAATATGTTACCATTTCTTCAGAGTCATTGGGCAAAATCCCTCCCTAATGGCATTGTGGGTCTACCTACAACTCATGGTCTATAGTGATTGAAGAAGGCAGCTCACCACCAAGGACAACTAGGGACAGGTAATAAATGCTAGATCAACCAGTGATGCCAAATCCTATAAGTAAATTTGAAAAAAAGCCCCAGCTCTTGTAGCGACTGTATTTATATGGCTGGACAAGTTCAGCTTCTGGTCAATGGTAACCATCAGGATGTTGATAGTGGGGGATTCAGTGATGGTAATGCCATTGAATGTCAAGGGGTGGTAGGTAGATACTCTCTTGTTTGACATGGCTGTTGCCTGGCACTTGCGTGGCATGAATAATACTCGTCACTTTTCAGCCCAAATCTGGATATGGTTCAAGTCTTGTTGCATTTGGACATGGACTGTTTCAGTATCTGAGGGTTTGTAAATGATGCTGAACATTGTGGAAACATGAACAGAGATCTTTATATCTGTCCTTGTGTTAAGGGGAGGGTCATTGATGAAGCAGCTGAGGATGGACGCGCCTAGAACACTACCATAGGCAACTCCTGATGCAATATTCCCGAACTGTGGTGATTTAAATCTAACCGCCACAACTCTCTTCCTTTGTACTTGGTATGAGTCAAACCAGTGGAGAGTTTTTCCTCAATCCCCAGACTATTTGGTGCTATATTCAGTCAAGTGCTGACGAGATGTCAAGGGCAGTTACTCTCACCTCATATTGTTAGTCCTGCTAGCTTCAATACATCTCTGCCAACTCAATGGAACCCACAGTGGTACAAATGTGCAGAATGGGTAGCTCAGGTTTCCTTTCAGGATGTCCTTCAATCCTTGTCCTTCAGATGGTGGTCAAATAGTGGTTTGACTGAGGCTGAATTCATGTGCTCTCACTGACATCACTGTAATAAAAGGCTTGCTGGTACACTACTGGAACTAACACCTTTTAGAGTGTCGAACTTCATGGATACCATCAGGTAAAACTCTAGACAATTGGAAACCAGCAAATTAATTTAAACAAAGGGCACATTCTTTTACTCCTTGGCATTCACCTATGCAAAGTGTGTGATTTCTGACCATATGTCTTCAATTTCAATCCTTTTAGGCGATTCAGAATTCACATCATTTTGGTGATAGTTATGAATTTATTTCAGCACATGTGAGGATTAATACATGACTGTGATTAAATTGTAATTAAAGACACCTCCTTGAGGCTAGAGAAGAATTGAAGCTTCCTCTTTAATTATGTTAGTATTCATGTTTGATGATCTAGACCACGTAGTACTTTGCAGGCAACCAGAAGTTTCCAACTGTAAATAAAACTTTAGATTTTTAACATGATTTTCCCTAATTCTGACAGATGACAAATTAAGCTACATTCTTAAATGTCTCAGACAGCATTATTAATGGTCCAAATCTTCCCATCCGGAATCCTTATTTTCATCTCAATCAGACAAAAGGGCCCAGAACTTCTGATTGGCATCAGATCTGTTCCAACCACAGCAAATTGGAAAAAGGTGACCATTTACCTGGAGTTGCAGGAGTGGGTGTCAGTTTTATAATTGTATAAACCATCCAGCTGTACCAGAAGCATCTGAAGATCCTGACTCTGTCTCAGAGTTAGAAAATTTTTCACAGAGTTCCAGACATTAGGTAATTGGCTAACAGAAGTTTAAACTTCCTGGGTAATTCCCTCAGTAAGATGCATTTGGACTTTTGTATTTTCACACCACACTACTGTAACAACTATCTGCCCATCGCAAGATCTTGGCTGGAGTTATCTATTTACATTCTCACAATGTTTTAGGGCCTGACTATCGACACAGGGTTCATCCTAAGTGATGCAGTGCAGCAATTTCAAACACACAGGGGTGTGGAGAATCTTCACATTCGCAACATTTGGCTTTTTGATATTACGCCCAGCCATTTTCTAGAATGTGCACACAGTTTAAAAGGTCCCAAAGTCCGTTTGACAAACTACAGGGGGAAGGTAAGTGTGTGAGGTAAGTGCGTGAAGGCATTGAGTGACAACTGGCAGGATGAGAGGGTAATCTGGAAGAATGGCAGGTGAATAGCTTGGCAGGTGTTTCAGGAGGTAGATATACAGATGACCAAATATGCAAATTGCTTCCAGCATGCTTCTGCAGAATTGCACATGGCAGTTAGCCATGTGACTCCATCCTGATATTAGGTTCATAACCTATCCAGCTCTTAAAATAACACAGCGCTTGAAGGAAGTGAGCGGAAAGGCAACACTTACAGCTCATAAACCCTGAGTCAAAGTTCCAACAGCTAAAGGAAAGAAAAACAGGGGAGGATTGTGTCAATCAATGTGCCCCCACAATCATGCCATGATTTTGGGAGGGACTGAGGAAGGCACTCTCTTTGCAAAGGGCCTCCTAAAAATTCTGGTGTCTGCCAATGCATAGTAGTGGGTGCATGAGATTCCTCAAAACCCCATTTGACCACAATCAGCATCCTGCCAACGTGCTGAGTATCGAGAGCAATTTGGTCAGAGAACAGTTAAACAGACGTCAGAGTCAAAAGCCTATTTAAATAATTTTTAAAACATGTTTGACAGTCCATCTCTAAGAAGGTCAGTATACTTCCACTCACTCAATGTATCTGTCACAACTCAGAACATTGATTTCCTTTTCAATCACACGAAATCCTGACTCTGGTGTGCAACAAGAGTGGGTAGGTGATGGCGTAGTGGTATTATCACAATACTAATATTCCAGAAACCCAGGTAATGTTCTGGGGACCTGGCAGATGGTGGAATTTGAATTCAATCAAAACAATGTCTGGAATTAAAAATCTACTGATCAATAAAATCATTGCTGATTGTCAGGGGGGGAAAAGCCCATCTGGTTAACTCATGTCTTTCAGGGAAGGAAAATTTGCCCTGACAACATTCCGGCAATAGTACTGAAGACTTGTGCTCCAGAACTTGCCGCTCCCCTAGCCAAGCTGTTCCAGTACAGTTACAACACTGGTATCTACCCGGCAATGTGGAAAATTGCCCAAGTATGTCCTGTGCACAAAAAGCAGGACAAATCTAACCCGGCCAATTACCACCCCATCAGTCTCCTCTCCATCATCAGTAAAGTGATGGAAGGTGTCACTAACAGTGCGATCAAGCATCACCTGCTCAGCAATAACCTGCTCAGTGATGCCCAGTTTGGGTTCCGCCAGGGCCACTCAGCTCCTGACCTCATTACAGCCTTGATTCAAACATGGACAAAAGAGTTGAATTCCAGAGGTGAGGTGAGAGTGACAGCTCTTGATATCAAGGCTGCATTCAACCAAGTGTGGCATCAAGAAGCCTTAGCAAAACTGAAACAATGGGTATCAGAGGGCAAACTCTCCGGTGGCTGGAGTCATACCTGACACATTGGAAGATGGTCATGGACATCTCTGCAGGAGTTCCTCAGGGTAGTGTCCTCAGCCCAACCATCTTCAGCTGCTTCATCAATGACATTCCCTCCATCATAAGGTCAGAAGTGGGGATGTTTGCCAATGATTGCACAATGTTCAGCACCATTCGTGACTCCTCAGATACTGAAGCAGTCCATGTTCACATGCAACAAGGTCTGGACAATATCCAGGCTTGGGCAGACAAGTGGCAAGTGACATTCGTGCCACACAAATGCCAGGCTATGACCATCACCAATAAGAGACAATCTAACCACCACCCCTTGACATTCAATGGTGTTACCATCACTGAATCCCCCAATATCAACATCCTGGGGGTTACCATTGACCAGAAACTCAACTGGACTCACCACATTAACAGAGTGGCTACAAGAGCAGGTCAGAAGCTGGGAATAGTGGGGCGAGTAACTCACCTCCTGACTCCTCAAAGTTTGCTACAAGGCACAAGTCAGGAGTGTGATGGAATACTCCCCACTTGCCTGGATGAATGCAGCCCCAACAACATTCAAGAAGCTTGACACCATCCAGGACAAAGCAGCCCGCTTGATTGGCACTACATCCACAAGCATTCACTCCGTCCACCACTGACCCTCAGTAGCAGCAATGTGTACTATCTACATGATGCACTGCGAAAATTCACCAAAGATCTTTAGGCAGCACCTTCCAAACCCACAACCACTTTCATCTAGAAGGGCAAGGGCAGCAGATATTTGGGAATTCCCTCCCTAATGGCATTGTGGGTCAACCTACAGCAAGTGGATTGCAGTGGTTCAAGAAAGTAGCTCACCAACTTCTCAAGGGCAATTATGGATGGGCAAGAAATGCTGGGGCCAGCCAGCGACACCCACTTCCCCACAAATGAATAGAAAAAACAAACCTCAATCCACGCCACTTCACCTACTCCTGGTGGCAGGGGGACTGCAGGAAATCTTGGCAATGAGCCTTGCTTCTCATTTTTACAGCGTGTATGGAGAGGTATGTAAGTGTGTGGACACTTCACAATGTTTTAGAGATGCCATGCACCCACAGTAACTTAAAGGAGCTGACGTTTGCCTGGTCTGTACAGGAACTTACAGGCTGGTCTTCATTGGAGACCACTAGAATTCCACATTTCAACCTCCCAAAAAAATCTTCTCACTTTGTCTCACCTACTGAGAGGAACACTAATCCAATGTATGTCTTGGTTTTAAGACAATCTATTTAAAACAGAAATGAACTATCTCTTACATTTTATACAAGTCCATTTTGCAGGTTTCATCCGAAATTTATTTTCCAGTTGGTAAATTTCACACCTGAATACTTCATGTATATATATTTGAATCTTCTGTACACCAGTCAAGAATCAACCTATTTATTTTTGAAAATATTCATTTAAAAATAGTGCAGAGAGCCATCTGGTGTCAGTATATTGAGCATTGTGATGTAAACTCCAAATTTTAAAAAGGATGCCGACTTCTGGAACCTTCCTTTATTTGTACTCAGACACATTTGAGGGATAATTTCTAAATATCATGATTGAAAAGTATGAAAAATGATGTATTGTACCTTCAAGAACTTCAGAAATGTGTAGCTCTGCTTGATGTAATTATCAATGTAATGATTGACTTGCTTCTTTAATAATATAAGTTGAAGAATAAAAGTCATTTTTATCTGCTAGGCTATAGGTTTGTGGCTGTGCTCAGACATAGGCATTCTGCATTGTCATAGTATCTTCATACAAACACTTGCTCTCCAAATCTGTAAGATATTGATCAAATGGACGTCGCAGGCAGGTGGGAGGCCACTCACATGGTGACAGGGGACAACAATGGCCAACAACCCAGATATCCTCCATTCCTCTTTGAATGCCACTAGCGTTAACTCATTCTCATTCTGCACAACCTGTTATCCATCTTCTCTAAGTCATTTCCTGTCTTTTCTTATCCAGGTACTCACAGCAGCCAGGACACTTCCATATCAGAAAAGGCCACAACTTGAATCCCTGAACGACTGTTCCATCTCAGATGAGGAAGCCTATGGATCTCAGAGAATGCACCAGTATTATTTGCACCCACTACCAGCACAGACATTCAACTTGGTCAGTCCTCTATCTATTGCAAGGCCTCAGAGTTAATGTTGCAAACTCTGTCGCCATATTAGAACAACAATAACTTCGTTCTCCCATTTTGCATGTGGTCCCGGCTATTATATGCACATTGTGACAACACAGTCACTTTAGAAAGGTTATTTTGTCCTGGGTATTTTTTTTTTGAAGAGAGGTTATAAAGACAGAGGTCATGAACTGACTACTGATGATTGCCTAAGTAAACAATTTAGGAGGCCTTAAGGGTTTTATTGTAATGGTTGAAACAGTGGGCAGTTCTAACAGACCAGGCTTTCTAGTATTTTTTGGCATTAGCAGTCAGAAATTGTTGGGGTACCAGAAGAATTGGAGGCTTCAATAAATCATTCCTACCTGCTATTTACCCTGAAATCTCTCTTGATGTCGTTTCCTCCTGGATTGGAGAACAGCATGTTAGAAGTTGAGTCTAAATTCGCCTTTTTGCCAAGGGGTGTGTTTATGGGATGTTATTATATTGGAACAGTTAATTAGGAATATGTACTGTATCTATTATTCGGTTCAGTTTTACAATAGTTAAGTTATTCTAAATTCCTCTTTCTTTTGTTTGTATTCTAACTATCGTGTTTAAGTAAATTGTGTTTTGCTTAATGTTGAGTAGTTTGACAAGTCACATCCCAGCTGGAACACCTATTTCACATCTACGTTTAAATGAGAAAACATTAGGGTCTAGGCTACCTTCTTTAAACATTTTGAGGGGTCTGGTCTCGTCTATAACAACGTACAATGCAGTTGACTTGCGTTTCGACTATACATTCATACAAGTAACTTGCAAGCTCCTCCAGTCACTCACAGAACTCCCTCCATTCTTCATGTTACCTTTTGTGTTGCTGTTCCTGTGGCCCAAATGACCCTTTGGCCTCTTCCATTTGGGAAACCACTTTACAGTATTATTAACTTGTCTACTTCATCCTTCAAAGCCCTGGACTCTGGGCCCTTAAGCATTAGCTGGTTCTGAAGCCTCTGCATGAAGAGGTCAGAATAACCATGATCTGATTGATTCCCTTCGAGAACTACCTGTACTCTCGGATTCACTGTTAAATCCCACACCACTATCTCCAGTTGTACCTATCAACCCTCCCTCAGCAATGCTGTACAATGAGGCCCATTTCCAGACTTGGCGTGCCTGTTTTCGTAAAGATGCCATAAATGGTCCTCTGATAAGCCTCCTGATTATTAGCAACCAAATACCCATGACTGACCATGGAGCAACACCTACACTGACCTGTACAGGATAGACCTGACTGACCATAGCCTATCTCTCAGACTGTTACCTCAATGCTATCCTGACAGATCTAATGTAATCTCAGGCTACTGGTAGTTGTTCTGCAGGACTGATCATGGCCAAGTTCCAGGACCACAGGACATGGATTTCTGGTCATTTATAGATCCAAGTGCCTGACTGGCAGTCACCAACCTGCTGGACTGAAATCAGAAGAACCCTTCGACTGACTATGGCTGCACCCACTAAAATGTTTGGACTCTACCCTTACCCCACGAAATACTCATCACCATTGACTTTCTTGTATCACCATTTCCTTCAAGCATATACCGTCTGCTTACCATGTACACTGCTGGCTTCAGCTGTAGCTCTGACGTTGATGTAGCGTAGTGCCACAGTGATATGTCCACCTACTCTCTGACTAATGCATTGATCCTCCAGTGCTCCCCACTCCACAAAAGCTATCTGCCTCTCCTTCTGTGCATACTAAAACAGGTTAAGAGACTGAAGATGGATGCCCTTAACTCAGTGATAAAGACCTTATGCACAAACACAGAAGATACCTGGCTCTGTGGCAATGCTGAAGATCCTGCAGAGAAATGTAAAGTGCCTGGCTGTGTGCAAGTTTTAGCTGTCCTTCACTTCTAAAGTACATACTTGATGTGCTAAGGTTAAGACTGAGTTGGACCGAGACCAAGCATGATAGTGTCGCAAGGTAGGTGCTTTGCCATTGTCAAGTTGAGTGGGTGAAGGGTTCAGGAAGAGGCAATCATGAAGGCACCTTGTGCAGAAAAAGCAAATTCCATGAAAGGCGAAGCTAGATGGCTAGCACAGCCATTTGATCAACGACAACACATGATAACAAGTTGTCAAGGACCTGTTCTGCTTCACTGGTTGAGTTTCTGCACCATCAGTTTGCTCAGTTGTGTGGAGAGTAAGACTGGGAAGCCAATGGTAATATAGCAAGCCAGGTTGTTAATGCAATGCAAATGCATAGCAATAAGCAATGGTATAATTCCAAACACGTTATCTGAGGCATGAGGACTTCACACCACAAGAAATTTTCATGATGCAGAGAATCAGATTTTTGGACTCGCACCTAAATGAGTCATGTTACTACCTTTCTCACCATTTTAGAGAGGAGAAAGCTCTACCTTGACCGTCTGAGTCAGTACTACTGACCAAGGAAGTCTCACAGGCACAAGCAATGCTTAGTTATTAAAAAGAATGTTATAAAAGAATCTTTGTAAAACCATAGATGACTTCCAGAAAATGTATTGAAGTAAACCAGCTACAGAGCAAACACAATGTCAAATGGTTGTTCATACAAAGATGTTCCTGCTGTCAAACTGTTGACATTAGAAAAGAAACCTAATGCATTCTGACGAAGTTGCTATTCCAACCAAGTTGAGTCTGACAGAAGATGTTTATATCAATGGGCATTCCATTAGTTTTAAGCTTGATACAGGGACGAGTGTCACAGTCTTATTAGATTTTTTACTATGAGTGCAGAAACATATGTTACAGCCTACAGACTTGACACCACATAGTCCAGATAGAACAGCACTCAAAAATAAAGGCATATTGTAGCAACACTGCAATGCAAAGGGTCAAAGGTAATGAAGGATGCATACATAATTCATATTCAAGGAACTTCATTCTTAAGCATACAAACCATGTCTTAGCCTCAACCTTCTTCACAGAGTTCAATTAGTTCCACTGGATGACAAACACGTTACGAGAGACCAAAGTTATGCTAAATCTGTCAAGAATGAAGTCAATCAGAGAATAACTGATCCTGGAACAGATAGTTAAACAACCAAACAAGGAGCAACTGATAAAACATTTCTTCGAGTTTCCTAGGTTTTTGGTAGAAGCCAAAAAAAAAATCACTTGAGATTAGATACACTGATATTAGAAATAGATAAAGAGAGTTTCTATAGTGGAGAAGAACCAACGGCTAGCAAGACAAAATAGGCCTAAGCAAATTCAACAAGAACAAATGACTGACTGAAAAAAATATGACCATTTGCTGACTTTGCCGAAATTTTGTTGAAGCAGAGCCAAAGTTCAGCAAGTTGGCCAAAAACACATTCTTTGAACACCGGCAGCATTTCACTATCAAAGTGATTTATTAGTGCATGACGGAAGGCTAATTATTTCAGCTTTCCCTCAGGAATACAGCCTCAAAAATATATAGGAGAAAGTCCTAGGGATCAGTAGGGGCACAGCAGGGCTCAATCAGTAGTGTAGACACCAGACGTCTCAAGAGAGGCTGATGATCTCATAACTCATTGTGAAATCTACAATTACACATGGCTTTCAGGACTGGAAATTGTCCCATCACTGAAGAAAAATTCAGATGACAGAAACTAGGAAATTTTGTGAGAAGATACAAACACAAAGAAAAAGAATGAGAATCACAACACACTAGAGCTCACTGATCTGTTTTTCCACTGAAATTGTTCAGGTACCAGCACAGCCTGGTGAACAAAATGTATTGGCAGAGGCAGATTTGATGTCAGATGATGAAACAGCATATGTTCAAGAGGAATATTTCAATCATTTTTCATCTAAGGAAAAACTACCAATGTTGAAGGTAAAGCATTCACCAAGGGTTAAAGGTTGAAATAGGGAAGTTTGCACACTTCAACACAGATATATCAGCAGATTAGAAGGATGTGGAGGCTTTGGAGAGGGTAGAGAAACACTTTACCAGGATGTTGCCTAGTTTGGAGTGTATTAGCTATGTGGAGAGGTTGGGCAAACTTGGTTTATTTTCAGCCGAATATTGAAAGTTGAGGGATGAACTGATGGAAGTTTACAAAATTATGAGAGGTGCGGATAGTTGGAGTCTTTTTCCAGAATAGAAAATGTCAAACAAAAGTTTAAAGGTAAAAGAGTGTATGGTTAGAGGAGATGTGAGAGGCATGTCCTTTACCCAGAGAGTGGTATGTGACTGGAAAATGCTGCCAGAGGAGATGGTGGAACAATGTTTAAGAGTCGTGTTGACAGATATAGGAATAGGCAGGAATAGAGGGGTATGGACAGTGTAGAGGCAAAAAGTATTTTAGTGATTGATTGATTGATTTCTTGTCACGTGTACTAAAGTACAGTGAAAAGCTTTGTTTATGAACAGTACAGGCAGGACATAGTAAGCAAGGATGTACAGATCAGAGGTTGTAAAAAGACCTAGACAAAGGCATACAGGTCACATTGCACAGATTGGCATTATTTGAAGCTAGGGAGTCAACCCATCAGTCTAATGACGGCTGGAAAGAAGCTGTTCCTGAACCTGCTGGTGCATGTGTTGAGGCTTCTGTGTCCACTGCCTGATGCAAGAGGTTGTAGGAGAGCATTACTGGGGTGTGATGGGTCTTTGATGAAGTTGGTAGCCTTTCTATGGCAATGAGCTGTGTAAGTGGAATCCACACATGGAAGGTTGGCTTCCCTGATGGTCTTGTCTGCGCACACCACATTCTGTAGTTTCTTACGGTCCTGGGCAGAGCAGTTCCATACCAGGCCGTTATGCACTCAGACCATATGTATGGTTTCAATAGTACATCTGTAAAAGTTGGTGAAGGTCCTTATGGACATGCCAAATTTTCCTGAGCCACCTGAGGAAGAAGAGGCGTTGTGCCTTCTTGACTGTCGCACGTACGTGGGAAATTCAAGACAGGTCATCGGTTATCGTCACTCCGAGGATCTTGACGCTCTCCACCCTCTCAACTTGAGTTCTGTCGATGTAGATGGGAACGTGTTCTCCTCCTTTCGTTCTGAAGTCAATAATCAGTTCTTTAATTTTGCTGCATTGAGAGGGAGGTTGTTGTCATTGCATCACGTCAGCAAACCCTCTGTCTCCCTAATGTATTTTGAAAGGCATCATGTCTCGGCACAGTCTTGGTGGGCCAGATGGACTGTTCCTGTGCTGTACTGTTCTTTGTTCTTTAAAAATGAAGAAACTATCCAAATCAGCAATGAAGAGTTCCACTGTGAAAGAAATTCAGGAGATTAAGGGTTTTTCAGACAAAGTAATGAATTGACTACCTGGTTAACTGGAACAATATCTTCAACAAAGGACATTCAAGAGTTAAAGGGACTCTAATGTAGAGATAATTTACAGACTACATAGGTTCATAAACAGAATCAAGATGGACAGCCCTCAAGCCAAAGACCTATTAATCATCCAAGTTCAAGCAGAACACATTCTGGAAGAATTGTGAAACAATCACATCATCTGAATTTGTGAAGTCGGAGGTGGAGAGGCAGGGAGATTGGTTAGTGGTTGATGTAACTATATACATGGATGTATAAATTAACTATGGGAGAAAGAAAACCTTGGGAGAGACATTATATAAAGTGATGGTTCTGAAAAGGTTAATACCGGAGATTGCATTTATCTCCACCCAATCTGATGAGGTCATAAGGTCTGGGTGAGGGAAAACCAGAATAATTTTGGAACATGAAGACAACAGACCTGTTATCCCAGGATTCCGAATTGTCTCAGTATGTCTGATTTCTTAATGCAACTTGCCTCTGATTGCACAAACTACATCTTGATCAAGACAAGACCGCTTTACGACTCATTACTGGTTTTCCAGTAGATCAAGTAGGCCCTTAGAGACTGTCAAGATAAAAGGATGTTGGCAGCAGACCGCTACTACAAGTTGTTACCATCACCACAGGTAGAATAAACACTGGGTCAGAAACACCGGGAGAAATACAATCCCATAATTGTCATTGTTGTGTTGGTGTCAGTGTAGCCAACAGCAGCTCCACAACCTCTGCTGCCAGTTTTAATTTTACAGCAGAGATAGCTGGAAATGTTGGAGTGGGAAGGCAGTGAGAATATTGGAAAGAAAACAGGCCGTTGCTTTGGGGTTAGAACTGGCTGTATGAGATTTTGATATGAAGGACAGTTCTGCTTGCTCCAATTAGAATCAATTGCAACAACAGCAAATAGACATGTACATCAGCATTCTACTGAGAATCATTGAGCTTTGAGGGTTTCTAAAGTTTGCTTTTCTTTACTAAAAAAAGATGGCACCAGACGTCATTCAAATGTCATATTTTAGTAAAAATTTCTTTGTTTTACAGGTTCACTCGCTATATGTTAATTTAACGGTTATTCATGACTCTACTCTTTAGGTGGCATGGTGGCTCAGTGGTTAGCACTGCTGCCCCAGAGGACCTGGGTTCAATTCCAGCCTTGGGCAACTGTCTGTGTGGAATTTGCACATTCTCCCTATGTCTGTGTAGGTTTCCTTTGGGTGCTGTGGTTTCCTCCCACAGTCTGAAGATGTGCAGGGTAGGTGGACTGGCCATGCTAAATTGCCCATAGTGCCCAGGGATGTTTGGGTTAGATATGGGAAAAGGGTCTGGGTGGGATGCTCTTTGGAGGGGTGGTATGGGGGCCATTCCCCACTGTAGGGATTCTATGATCTTCTACTTGATTGTTTTTACATTTGATCGACAGCAAATATGAAATAAAGGGAATCCGGTAACCATTCCATATGTGCAAATAAGCACTGATATATACTAAAGGAATCATGCATACTTCTACATTGCACACACAACTTCATATGCACATGACATGGGTACTCAAATAGGTACATGTATTCATGCATATGTATGTTTGAGTAAATGAGTGCATGTAAGTACTTGATGGGCATAATGTAAGACATGCACTTATATACTGTAAGATCAGGTTTACTTTTCGTCTTGGAAATTAACACAAACAGGCTTTATTAATCAGAATTATATCAGGTTGCAAGAGAGGATATTTTCTGGAACCCAATAGATATAAGCCCCCATTCTGTGAAATCTAATGTCACTCTAATTTGGCTCCTTTTGTATATGCTCAGAAGTTATTCTTAAATCAAACATACAGTTAGCCCTTTGCTCCACATCTCCCACATGGCTTGTTGATGTGACTTTATTCCAGCTTCACCCCCTCCCCCCACACCCCCATTTATGCCGTTCATCAATTTCTGAATGCTAATTTTGGCAGGACCAACTGAACTCAAGCACTTTTATTTCTCTCAGATTGCTGCAATGATTGCGCTAGCACTAGATGGGATTTTTCCAAGGATTACTTTTTTTTCTCTATGTGTGTCAAATTCATGTTGATAGCCCCTGTACAGCAAACCTATGAACTGGCATGTGCAGGTTGATCAAATATTCCAGTTGATGAAGAGATCCACATAATCAATGTAAAGATACACACACTAAGTAATAGAAACATAATGCAGAGGATATACACATCAATGTTATACTTTATTTACAACATCACTTAAATAAAATGCAACTTTGCCTTAAATAAAACTTATTGGCAGAAAGCCTTCTCACGTGCACCCTCAACTGACTACTTGGACATCATGGAGATTGCAATAAAACAGTGAACTTCTGCTGTTATAGGTATATAATTTTTGCTGGTTTATGGAGAGTGCTCATTAATAAGGCATGGGTTACAACAAAGTTTGCTGCACATGATTGTTCAGATATAGTTGGTTTATGTCAATGAAGGTGGGAATCATCCACCCTGCCTGAAGTTTCAATGCCCTTCATTCTGTGCTGGAGTCTCTTTCATACATGATTGAAGATCTATTACTAACTCCTTAGTCTGAGAAACATTGTGGGCACTTTGACGGCTGTCGAAATGTTTAAAGGTTTGCTTGTCTTTCTTTGTGATTGAATAGGTATAAATTCTTTACAACTTCTGCAGTGGTCTGGTCTGCATCACAGGAAGGCATTTCTTCATCTTGCTCCAGTTACAGGTGTTGTTGCTGCATGTCCTTGGCAAAGATCTTTACATCTGTTACCTTTTTCAAAATCAGGAGAACTCTTCTCAAAAGATACAGCAAAAACTTTATCAACAGAATAGCCCAAATCCAAGACTAAAAGACATTCAAAGATCTCAGTCTCCATTAAGTAAATTACATGAATGGTGGGTTCCTTCTTTGTAAATTTGGAGAGAAAATCCTAAGGTTTCAAATGACCTTCAATGGCTGGTCACCATCTTTGGTGTCATCTTTTCCACCATATTTTGTTTTTTCTTTTGAGAGAAATTAAATGTATGCATTTTGTTTTTGTGGACAATCTATCTGCCAGTCTTGTCAGGAACTGCAGGTTGTCATGTGCTTGCACCTCTGATAATGTTCATAAAGTTGATTGGCAGAAGTTTATGTTACTTTGGCCAAGTCTGAGTTTGAAAAAGTTCTTTTTTTGAGCAATTTCCACTATAAGGCCTAGCGGGTTTTCTGTGTTGGGTTTTACTAAACTCTTTCATTGACTGCCTATCACATCCATATAGCACCTCTCACATCCTATTCTAGCCCCATCTTACCACAAGCCATTTCCAGAGCAATTCACCAATCAGTGGACCTGCCCCAACACTGGCATCCAATACTATCATTGAAGGCCACTGTGCACTCAGACAAGTGCTGGAAATCAGGTGTTGACCCTCACCAGCAATGTAATGGCATAGTGACTACAAAGCCATGCTGCCAACGCACATAGCTGGCGTGATTGGCACTCCCGCACTATGAAATCCCATTCTCTCACCTTAGTCTCTGCTTAACCACCACATTACCTGTCCTTCACTACGTCCCATCTGAGCACCCTCTCTAAGTCAGTGCTATCCTGTCTCCATTGATAACTGCCAACACACAGAGGCAAGAAATTGGATAATTACAAGCATGAGCATTTATTTGCAAACAGCAGAAGGGAATACAAACAAAACCTACAAAGACTGAAGTTCACCCTCACAAGACAATTCAGAATTCAACAAATATTTTGCAGTACATGATGTTAGCTGCACACAGCTCCTTTCTATTGGAACTGTGTCAATCAGGGCCTATCTAGCTTATAGCACATGACATAGCCAAATTCTGTGATGGACAAGGACAGCTTCCACCTGCCCAATGTCCATGTCCTTCTCCTCTTTATTAGCTCCAAGAGGGAGACCACTGGCAGCACAGAAAATGGTAAACAGACTGTAGTAGTCTGCAATTTTCCCATATTAGTGTTTAAATCTTATCTGGCACATGTAGATGAGTATCGCCAACATAGGGAGATGTCTTTGGGGTATTGAGAGATGCAGCTTGCTCAAGAAATAGAGTATTGAGATGTTTTCCAGTTTCAGTTCAAAAGAACAATCAGGTCTCACATTTGTTTCATCACAAGTGTGCTTCAAGAATAGGTGCTTAAGCAGCTGGAGTCTTTCAGCAAACTCCTCAAATGAAAATCCAAATCTGCATAATACTATTCAAACAGAATGGCCACAAAACCCAGTGGAATCATATGGTTTCCAAGAAATGCCTGGTTTAAAAATTAAAATTCCACTCTCCTATCATTAACCTTCTGAAAACACAGGTACTCACAACCTTTCAAATACAAGTCTGCAAAAGTGTAATAACTATGAAGCTATCATAACAAGAGCAAACTACACAATCAGCACTCAGAAACACTATATTAGTGTCAATATCTCTATCAAGACCATAGGAAGTTCTAAGAATGGACTTGTTTGAAAGGAAAGTTCCTCATTGTCAACAGTTACTGAAGATGGATTGAAATAAATTATTTGCTCAGTAATTACAGTCAAACAAGTGATAAATTCATTGACTCAATATGTTCAACTCAGGATATTCCTGAGATGGTAACACCTGATAAATCGGATGTAGATCACAAAAGAGCAAATTACAGAATTTACCAAGGAATGTGGATTGATTCATGTAATGTGCTGATCCCAGCAGCTGCAATCTAATGGTGAAGCATACTGAGAAGTCTGAACCATATAAAGAACTCTTGAAGTATACAATTTGATTTGGTGCTATTACAGATATAAATAATCTCCTTTGTGAAATGGATTATCACCAACAGAATTATTAATGGAGAGAAGAAAGTGAACACACCTCTATCTGTACAAAAAGAAGAACCTTATGGCTCCATGTAAAGAACTCCAAATAGGAAAACAAGAAATTCTATCACCATCATTGAGCAAGATAGTTGTCAATTCTACCAGGAGAAGGAATCTAGATGTGAGACAGACACCAAGAAGAAACTGCTTGGAATTGAGAAAATAAAACCACCAAGATCGTATTTGCTGGCAACATCACAATGTATTACAAAAATAAATAGCAGAATCTTAATATTCTTGAACAGAGAACCATTACAAATATGGCCATACTGCCTTGATCCTGAAGAAGATAGCAGAACCACCGATGGCTCTACGTCAACCCAAGGCTGTGCCTACAAGCAAAGTGAAGTGAGAATGTACTAGAGCATCAACCTCAGAAGCAAACCCAAACAAGATTGAGGAGAATTGTGAAATTGCCACAAAAAGTCCCAGTGATACTTGAGACTTTGCAGGAAGATGAGGGTATAATGTAACACATGGAAAAAAAGACCATGTGGGGAGATGTGAAGTAATAGTTTAAAGAGTAAGTCACCAAGGGATCATTACTTAATCACAAAGTAACATAACATTAGTAAAAGAGAACTGGAAAGCGATCACATGTAGGAGACATTCTAAGCTGGTGTAGATTCATGCCTGTATGTAATGTTAATCCATAAATTGTATCGTTGTTGTAAAATGTACCCAGTGTATAGCAGAACTACTTAGAAGATCTTTTTGTCTTTTATGTCATCTCACATAGACTAGAATTAGAAACAACAGAGACAGGTACAAGATTCTGACCTAGATGAGGGTATGTCACAGTGTGTATGAATGTGTGTTTAAAAGCCATAGTGCACTTTGAAAAGCAAAGCCACCAAAAAACAGATAGGAACTGTGGTAAACTGGGACATACAAGGATATCATAAGGGATGTTGAAAACTCTTGGCTGTCTTTGTGGAACTCAAGAAATTACAAACATTCCCATGAAGGTGCCTGGAGCATGTCAAAGCCATCAGTTATTTCAGAGCAACACAATATATCTGCACTTCACCACGCAAGAGAGAGAGAGCTGAAGAGCATTCATGCAACTTACTGACAAAATCTCTGTTAGATCAACATTATGAAAGGTTATGAGGTCTGGTGTAACTAACTGAACCATTGAAATTTACTAGACCACTTTCATTCATTCTGCTGTCAAAATGGCACATTCTTCCTTACAATACAAGCATTTAACCTGCAACCATTTTAAAGGAAAGCTGAACAGATATACTGTATGGGCCAATCGATGAAAATTGTGGTTGAGATTTCACTATTCTATATGAAAGAACAGCTTGTTTTTCATATAGCATCCCCACAATGTTAGCGTATCCCAGTACCAGTTCATATCTACTAAAAACACCTTTAAAATTGCAGTTGCTATAACAATGTCAGAAAACAATTTGCACTCAGCAAAGTTTCACAAACAGCAATGAAATGAATCATCAAATAGTGATATTGATTGAACAATATCTTTAAGAGTCTCAAGTTCAAAACATGCCATGGGATAATTTAAAGTCTCCTGAAAAAGCTGACAAAACCTCAGCGCCTCATTCAAAAGATGACATTTCACTTGGTGCTGCATAGAACAGTGAGTTTGAGTCAGGTGTTCTGTCCCATGAATGGGGCTCAAAATCCATAACGTTCTGAGTCTAAGGCTACCCTAACCTATTTAAACTGGAGTTAAAGTGCTGTCACAGAATTGGCAGACTTCTAGTGGGGAAAGGGCAGGAGGGATTGATGAAATCAAGAATTTTGTTACATGGCTCTTGCCCTGGTGTCATATAATTTGTGACCATAACGTGGCTGGATGAAAATATACTGGCCCAGTGCTGCCAGTCAGGGATCACAATGCCAGGGATTTCCTGCCAGGCGTCAGGCTGCTCTGGTGGGCCCTATGTGACCTGTGGGCACATGTTGGGTATCTCTACACTACAGTGACACTGACAAGCTACTTATCTAAAGAGATAACTTGCCATCAATGTATCTGCAATCTCAGATTTGAAGTTTACGCTCATTGTGCCAATGAAACATTTCCAACATCCTAAAGGGAAAGCCTAATACGTTGGCTTCACAGCAATTCCTGGTTTGGAAGAACAGTACCGTAGGAGCCTAAAAACAACAATCCCTCCTCAGCACATCAACCACCTGCCTGCTCAGCATATCCTTCAATTATGTCTCTCTCCACAAGCATATCTAATGGTTTTGCACTCATTAGTAGTGCCCGCCTCAAACTGGTATTCTATTCCTTAACTTGATTAGCCTTTGTGTAAAAAGGTTCTGCCTGACCTCTTTTCTTAATCTTGTTATACAGATTTTAAACTTGTGTGCCAAACATCTTATTAAGAGAATATAGGCCAGAGATTACTGATGGCAATAATAGAGAATGGAGACTTATCACACACAACTGACCCTCCATTGCCTCTGATTTTAAAAGAACATGTTAAGCATTCATCCACTTTTTCCAGCAACCATAATTTTTGTCCTAACAACAAAATTCTTTTTGATCTGGTCAGCAGGCAATGGCACCAAGCATGAAGAGCATGATGAACACTTGTTTTGCTACTTTTGCTTAATGTTGTGATAGGATGGTCCCAGCGAGGGACAGAAATAGCAGGGAGCACAGGTTGTAAAATTACAGAACTGGATTTGGAATAGAATATTCTGAACTATTTTTTGTTTCTTTATTCATTCACAGGACGAGGACATCACTGGCTAGGCAGCATTTATTGCCCATAGGGCAGTTAAGAGTCAACCACATTGCTGTGGGTCTGGAGTCACATGTAGGCCAGCCCAGGTAAGGATGGCAATTTCCTTCCCTAAAGGACATCAGTGAACCAGAGGGGTTTTTCCCCAACAATCAGCAATGGCTTCATGGTCATCATTAGACTCTTAATTCCAGATATTTTATTGAATTCAAATTCCACTATCTGCCATGGCAGGATTTGAACCGGGTCCCCAAAACATTACCTGGGTCTCTAGATTAACAGTCCAGCGATAATACCACTACACCATTACCTCCCCATAGTTCCCTACCCTGTCTTTCTTTCTGAGAAAACCCTATTGTAGAATCAATCCTGTCCTGTAAAGATAATCTTTAATCCTCAAAAGTAAGTAAACAATGAGTGGCTGGTTGGGACAACGTAGAAATGCTTGGAGAATTTCCAACAGGAGTTTGGCAATGTACGCAAAATATATGATACATGGGATGTAAAAACACAGCTGGAGCCACACAAAGGTTTGCTTCAGCATTAGTTACTTCTTTGGTGCAAATAATGATTGTATTCTGGGGTCATTCTTACACTTCATATTATATAACGGGACAGGGACTTTTTTTTTAAATTTAAGAAGCAAAGAAAGATCAACTTACTAGTGACCTGATAGAAGTCCTGAAGAGAATGAAAGGGTTTAATGAACAAAATGTATTCAGGGGGAAGTTAGATCAGCACGTGAGGGAGAAAAGAAAATGACATGTTAAAGAAATCAAACAAAGAAGAGGGGAAACATAGAAGCCTATGTACAGCGTAATATTTTTCACAATGAGCACAGACTTATAAAACATTTGCAGTCAAATTAATATCTTTAACGCAACAAAATTTCTCTAACTGTGAATTAAAACTATTTCAGATAATTCTAGTTTCTTTTTCAAGATATTGAACAGAATCAAATCTTTTTTAATTGATAGAAGTTAAATAAGACTGCCCATATGATAGGAATATAAATGCAAAGAGTCAGCCATTGTGACTTCTTTCTAATCAAAGAATATGGCAATACAATGAGAAATTGTATTCTCCCAAATTGAAAAGGTAGGTTTACATCTGATGGATTCAAAATTATTTGAGCAATAAAGCCTCCAGGTTGTATTTCTGCTCCAAGGTCCAGGAGACCAGTTGAGAGAGAAAATTCTTTTCTGTGACCCCAACTTTGGGAGAAAGTGCCCCAGGTTCACCCCATATCCAGGTGCCAAAGCAAATTGCTTAAAAGACACTCGTCAGTGAGCCAGAGATTCATCCCAGCTGTAAATGGAAATACTAAAACAAATAAAATGTCCCTAGTCCTCATTCATCACATTCCTTCACCTCCCCACGTTCCATTCATGTTAATTCACACCACCACATGTTCCTATGCCCTCTCATACATTCCAAGCCAACTTATTTTCCTCTATTAAATTTCATCATCCCTCATACACTCCACAAACTATGTCCCCTCCCCAAGTGCTATGGTCTTTCAGAGTCTCATGCCAACCATGTGCCAACTCATGCAAATCATGACCCTTTCATTTCCTCCTCATGGTTCTTTATAGCCACTATGCCAAATTAGCATTGATTTATGCTAACCTATAATCCTATTGGACATGTTTTGCCTTTACCCATATCTACGCATAGAAAGATCTCAGAAACAATGGTAAGAGAAATAAAATAAGGTTCTCAGTGTCTTTTGATGTTGACAAAAGAAAAAGAACATTCTTGTTCATGAAAAAACATTTAAATTCATTCGATGCTTAATCCATTATAAAAATAAACATTTCCTTCAAGTATTTAATCACTTAATAAAACTTCCTTAATTCATAGCCTCACAAAGACTTTAGAACCACTTGAAATGCTAATAAAACCTTAACCTTACAGCACTCTACTCGAATAAATTTAACTTATGGAGTTAGTCATCTACCACTAATTCTATAATGTTACCAGCCATACGTAAGGGACAGCTATGGTGAGGTTGCAAGCACTAGCCTTTTTCTTCAACTAGAAGCTGTTTTTATTTTTTAAAAAAAACACTTTGATTTAAATGCCTTGACAACAGTTTCTCCACCTTTTACTCTATGTACGTCCAGTTTCAGTGATCCCAAAGGACTCCTGATCTCTCCAAAAGGGCACCAGACTGTTCAGTAATGGGTTAATGGTGCAAATATGCTAATAGTAGCTATTGTATGTGTGTATAACAAGATATATGACAATGATATCAGTTCATAGGGGACAGAAGCCTGATGGAAAAAGGACTAGCAAAACCCTGTTATATTAAATTAGTGAAGTGGCATATTGCACTGTGCAGAAACTCTGGAGGTTATGACTCTCAATGTTAATCTGTTATTTTAATTCACCAGACAGCATTTCTGAACTTCTATGGAGCTGATCCAGTGTATTTCCAATTTTAGCATGGAGAATGGCTTTTGAACAATAACTTGTACCAACTTACAAACCCCAGGTTCATCCTACATTTAAACAGAAAATTATGGAAAAAACTAACTGAAAAAGAAACTAACAATTCAAAACAGACTGAGGCTCTGAATGAAATAGGATGTGTTAGCAGTGATGGAATGTAAATGACAGAGCATGATTGACAGAACAACGCAAAACCATCAAGACTGTCACCCAAGGCAGAGATAGATGTAAACCTCTGTGTTTGATATGTTGCTCCTCATACCAGCCCTCTTTTGAAACAATCTCTCCTTCATCCACTAAAGCTTGCTTTGGAACACTTCCCTGAACTTTTATTTTATTTTTCCCTGAACTATATTTTGCACCACATTTTTTTAAACTTTAAATTGGATAGAAATGTATGGTTTAATTTTCACTGACAACCCAATACCAAATGACATTTCATTGCAAAGTTTTCACTTATTAAAAGTTTTAGTAATTCAGCTGATCTCTGGACTTCATACTTTTAAAATTAAGTTTTTGGTTTGTTAAACTGCTCTAATTCTTTGTAATAATTTCCTCATTGGTTAAAGCTTACTCCTTAAAAACAACTCTTTAGCTTAAACCAGGAGAAGCTTATAAAGCAGTTGAGTGAATGGAATAAGCAGAAAGTGCGTACCCTGACTGACTAAATGGTTTTACCTTATTTTCACATATTTTATTAATTTTTAGGATGGGTTAGGTTGTGATTAATTACTCATCCCTAATTCTGCTTGAATGGACTGACTAGTTAGGTCCTTTTCAGAGGGCAGCTAAGAGTCAACCACATTGCTGTGGGTCCAGAGTCACATTGAGACCAAACTGAGTAAGGCTGGAAATATTTCCTTCTCTAAAGGACTTTGGTGACTCAGATGGGTTTTTAACAACAATCACCAATAGTTACAAGGTCAATATTGGACTAGCTTTTAATTCCCGATTTTCATTTGTTCAAATTTATCTATCTGGCGTTGTGGAATTTAAGCCTATATCCCCAAAGCGTTAGCATTCTACTCTGGTGACACTACAGCTATGTTACTGCCTCCCCATTTTGTTCCCATGTAGTTGTTTACAATCTCGTTGGCTGCATATTTGACTGTGAACCCCACTACTTAGTCCATCCCTGTATAACCTGGACAACTGCTTTAATCAGGCAAATGGGTATTGACTATTTACCCTTATTCACTTGCAAATAACACAACTGGTAAGCCAACTCACCATGGACTGCAGGAATTCAAGAAAGCAGCAGGGAACAGCAATAAATGCTGGTTTAGCCAGCAATGCTGACATTTCATTAACTAAAAAGAAATAAAAATATCAGACGTTGCAGTGGGAGAGAGATCCACTGAGGTCTTTCCGGAGGGAGGAAGATAACTTCTTCAAGGTGGCATCCTTAGAAGAGGCTTCGCCGCTAGGTTATTTTAACTGTATGAAGCAAGTTGGTTATTTTTGACTGTTCAAGCTGCTGTTTGGGGTCACCGCCTACCCATTCCAATCCAATTCACTGTTGTTGACCTTATGTACTTGCTTTGCTAGACTTACCTCACTCATTTTTGGAAAATGATTGACAGCTATGAATTCATTGTCAAGAAGATTGACTTGACTAGGGCAGATCTTAGGAATTTACTCTCTTAAAAGGCATTAAGGACTGCAGTGGATTTACAGCAAGTAATGGGAAAAGCACATTAGCACGATATGTAGTGGGGACCGTATCAATATCTCCACCCAAGTACCGTAACAACTTGTAGCAGCATAAAAGAAAATTCCCACTTGGTTAGATATACATTGTCAGAAATAGAAAGCCTCAAAGCTTGAAAGAAAACCTTGTCTGAAATTTCCACCAGGATTCCTCCCTGTGCTGTAACTTCAGTGGAAGTCTGGTAAGAAGCCTGGAAGAAATAAAATAAATGGTCGTTTATACATTTTTTGAGGTGTCACCAATCTTCCACCAACATTATAGCAGTAAGTAAGGAGAACATGATGCAAGTTAAAGGCCCAGGTGCCCATCTGGCCCACCTCCTGTCTGACCTAGCAACTGGGACTAATTATATAATTCTCTTCAAGATCATTGTCTAATTTGATTTTGAATAGCTTTGAGCTAATTGCCTGCTAGCCTCCCTTGATAAGCTAATGGCCCAAACAGCACATTGTTTTCCATGAAATATTTAAGCAGTACTGTCCATACTCAGTTCTATAGGCTATGTCATTCATACATGTATCTGTCCAGTACTGGTGGGGTTAGGTCACAGCATGTCAATTGTCTTCGTTTGGTGTCTATTTTACACACGTACTATTTGGTTGCAGAAAAAACATCTTGATTAATATTCAAGAAAATGATAAGGTTGTCCCTGATTCACCCTGTGACTCACTGAATTTACTGAGTAATTAAATACTTACAGATCCAAAAGAACCAAGGCTAAATACTGGTGTGCTTTGAGCTGAAGGTCTCAGCTGAGTTTCTGGTCTGATTATCATCAAAATATCCAGCTTCTAACTGCCCATCTTTCAAGATGATCTGAAATATCGAATGATGATTGCTGTCTGAATATCTATAAGAATTATAAATACAGATGAGGGTGACTTTTATATTTGCCATAATTATATTAAACTAGCTGAAATGCTAATAATAATGATTCTAACAACAGCTAAATTGCGAATGCTCTTAATAACTTTATATCTTGCTCACCAGAAATATGTTGAGCAGTTTAATATTTAATATTCAATAATCTAACTCTTTCATACGGATTTAAACACCTTCAACAAATTAGTATTTGATTGCTTCCTACAGAAAAAAAATTTACATAAGAAATGTATTTAGAATTAAATAAAATGCATTTAGAGTGAAAGAATATTTGTAGTCACACGTAATGAATTTACACAATATGACCATGAAATAACAGCACAGTGGCCAGTATCCCATCACCGAGTCACCCTTTATTTACACATATACAGTACATGGACTCTGATCAGCTAGCTCAGAGCCAGTCACTAGAATGAGGAGAATCCCTGAGATTCCTGTTTGTGTTTGTCAGCCAGGGCTCCCTGATTGGACCAGGTTAACAGCCTCAATCAGGGAACTCATACTCAATGTGATCCACCTGACTGACCTCGTTCCAATCACTACAGACTGCATGTGCAAAATATATGCTGAATGCACATATAAAAAATGTAAATATACCAAATACAGGATTATATGGAGTAATTATTATCAGTGAGTGTAAGAACATTTAATAAACTGCATATTGAATGAGTCCACATGAAAATGCATAGACCAAATAATGTTGGAATCAATATCAGACATTACCATCAAATTATGCTGCAGTTTAGTCAAGTAGCTCAAAAGGTTTCTGTGGGGCATGTTATAGATGTTATGTTAATTGTATATAAGTTGGGGGTTAATTGTATTCATTTGGTGAGTATTAGCTGGGGATGCACCAGTAGTCCTTGATGATGCAGGAGTGTTTTGTGGTACAGTGATAATGTCACTACCTCTAGCACCAATCAAACTGTGTTCAAGTGCTCTCCTCCTACACATTCCCCCCCAAAAAAAATACAAATGTGATGATTACAGAGATGTTTTGTAACATTTCCAAACAGGTTGATGAAAGCATTTTGTTTCTTTCTTAAAAGGAGCAGGCTGAATTGGGTTTTTAGTAGAGGAGTATGATGCATCACCATTAAGCTACCTGTTTTCTAAAACAGAGAACCAATGTCAACTCAGGGCAGGAACTGAGGGTTGTAAAGTGTGACAAATCCTACTGGCCCCCAAATTGAGGTTGAGGAGATTTTACCTCCCCGACTTTACCAATGTAACAGGGTTGTCTGTCTGCTGACCAAATCCAATGGAAATAATGTCATCTTCAGTGGCCAGGCATCAGAGTGGGCTCAAGTTACCACTGAGAATCCACAGGAAGTCAGCAGCAAGTAGAGTGAAGTAAGCTTAAAGCCGGGAGAATGCAAGATATATTTGTGGAAGCCACAATGAGTCATAATGTGTCTTCATAAAGACTTTAACCTGGACCAGGATAGTTGCTGCTGTTGCTATCAGCATTGTCTTGGTAAGCTGGAGACCATGTGGTTATAACAATATGTGGAACAAAGTGACATGCTCAACTTGCAACACTGAAGTCCCCACTCCAATGAGGCAGTGGCTTCCCATGTCAGGTAGGTAAAATAATAGAGGGAAACATGAATATAGCAGATGTCACATTTTAACCACATTGCAAAAAAGCTTCACAGCCACCAAGATGGTAGGAACTGCCAATGATTTTTTTTTTCTGAAGAAGGGTCTAGACCCGAAACGTCAGCCTTCCTGCTCCTCTGATGCTGCTGGGCCTGCTGTGTTCATCCAGCTCTACACCTTGTTATCACAGCCACCAAACTGCTTTTGAACTATAGCCATTGTTGTTTGGTGGATAACAATGTCTAATGTGTGCACAGGAAGAGAGATAGAAATACAATTTATATTTTTATCCTTAATGGATAAATAGTGGCCAGAAAAGCAAAAGAACTGTACAGAGGCCAGCATCTCATCACCAAGTCACCCTTTATTTATAAGTGCACAGTACACTAGCTGTGACCAGCCAGCTTGGAATCAGTCCCTGAAGTCAGGAGACTCTCTGAATCAAAGATAGTAGGAACTGCAGATGCTGGTGAATCCGAGACAACAAGGTGCAGGGCTGGATGAACACAGCAGGTCAAGCAGCATCATAGGAGCAGAGAGGCTGACGTTTCGGGCCTAGACCCTTCATCAGAAAAGGGGGAGGGGAAGGGGGTTCTGAAATAAATAGGGAGAGAGCGGGAGGCGGATAGAAGAGGGATAGAGGAGAGGATAGGTGGAGAGGAAACAAACAGGTTGAAGAGGCGGGGATGGGGCCAGTAAAGGTGAGTGTAGGTGGGGAGGCAGGGAGGGGATAGGTCAGTCCAGGGAGGACGGACAGGTCAAGGGGGCGGGATGAGGTTAGTCGGTAGGAGATGGAGGTGCGGCTTGAGGTGGGAGGAGGGGATAGGTGGGAGGAAGAACAGGTTAGGGAGGCAGGGACGAGCTGGACTGGTTTTGGGATGCGGTAGAGGGAGGGGAGATTTTGAAACTTGTGAAATCCACATTGATACCATTGGGCTGCAGGGTTCCCAAGCGGAATATGAGTTGCTGTTCCTGCCCCAAGCGGAATATGAGTTGCTGTTCCTGCCCAAGCGGAATATGAGTTGCTGTTCCCACCTATCCCCTCCTCCCACCTCAAGCCGCACCTCCATCTCCTACCGACTAACCTCATCTCGCCCCCTTGACCTGTCCGTCCTCCCTGGACTGACCTATCCCCTCCCTAACTCCCCACCTACACTCACCTTTACTGGCCCCATTCCCGCCTCTTCAACCTGTTTGTTTCCTCTCCACCTATCCTCTCCTTTATCCATCTTCTATCCACCTCCCACTCTCTCCCTATTTATTTCAGAACCCCCATCCCCTCCCCCTTTTCTGATGAAGGGTCTAGGCCCGAAACGTCAGCCTCTCTGCTCCTATGATGCTGCTTGACCTGCTGTGTTCATCCAGCCCTGCACCTTGTTGTCTCAGACTCTCTGAATCTCCTGTTTATATCTGTCTGCCAGGGCTCCCTGATTGGCCCAGGTTAGCAACCCCAATCGAGGATCTCATTGTCAATAAGGTCCAATCATTACATAATCAAGAGAAATTCTTTACTGTTGTCTAATAGTGCCTTAGGACCTCTTATATCCACTTGGGCAGATACATGACTATTTTGTTTTAACATCTCATACAATAGCTGAGACCACACACACTGCACCATTCCCAGAAAAATGCACATATTGAGCAAAATTTTAGATTCCCATCAAGGACGAAAGTGAAAATGAGAAGGTCTGAGAACGGGTGTGACACGCTTGGTGATTGGCGTATTCCTACCCCATGGGTACTTTTGTTGAAATGAAAATGGAGAGAGATAGGATGGGGCTAATCATCCTGAAGCAACAGGTAGCCTATTAGACTTATCAAATGGCCATTTAAGGCTCTTGCAGAAGCTGACTGGAAGTCTCATGCCCATCCCCACCCCAGCTCCACACAGTCAGGAGATGGAAGCAGACTTTGCTGGGCCAAAACTATCGCACTTTAGACCTTGCCCCATTGTGCCACAGCTGTGACCACTGCTCACGGAATGTCCCTTTACAGCAAAGTTTCTAGTTGCAGCCTTTATAAATTGAAGTCTTTTTTCCCCAGAGATTATTTCCGAAACAATTTATTTTGCTGATCTTCCTCATTCCCTTTGAAGATCAGTGTTATTGTTTGTGAATTTGGAATAAACTCCCTAGTCCACATTCATCACTTCTTTCAGAATCTCATTCAGAGAATAGGTCCATTGGGTCAAGAAATACTATAGAAATGTATTTATAATCAAACAGAAAGAAAAATCCTTGTAAGGGAACTTATCATATCTATAAACTTTTAACAACTTGAAGACGTGAATTCAAATATTTGTCACGAGTTGGAATGTAGTTGTTTTTATCCAAAACATTCTGCTATTAAGTGACACCGTAAAGTTCCAGAGAGGAGCATGATTTCAATAATGGATTAGAAAGCTGAAAGATCGAGCAAACAGGAATTAGAAAGAATAGTGCCTAGAGAATCTCTTTAAAGAATCAGCTGATTCCCAAATGCCTCACGTTTGCAGGAACTTAGACTCTTCAGGTAGTGGATAGTGCAAAGATACTGTGACTAGAATAGAGAATGTTCCTGAATTTCATAAGAAATCAGAATTGCACCATGATGAAACCAGCAAGTTATTCTTCTTATTAGGTTTTGTAGGGGCCAACTGATAGGAGCTGGTTAAGATTTTCAGACTTTGACCAATGATACATCCTACGTATACAGAAAATTAGAGGAGTAAATTTTCAGCATTGAACTATTGAAAGAGATAGAGTTAGAAGCCTATATTTTCAAAACAGAATGCACTATTTAACTGAATAATTGGCAGCAGGCAGATAAATTAATATCCAGACAGATCTCATTTGTAGGAAGACACACAGGTGCATGTGTGTGAGAAAGTCATTAAGCTGCCAATAAGAGTCCTGATTTTGATCCATTATTGCCAGATAACCTGTTGCAAGACTCTAAATGTGCATGCATAAGTTATCAGCACATTTTACTCTCCTTTTTACTATTATTAGATTTTGGCTGTACCTCAGCTTCCAGGGATGAATTGATTAAAAAGGACACAAAATTAATAATTAATTTTTAATGAAAAGATTTTAAATCCAGTAATTTCAAGACATGCCTACAAATGTTAAATACACAGAAAGCGTAATAACATTGGTGCTGAGAACGAGTAGATAATGCTAGGGCATAGAAGGATAATCACTATAATAACTGGTAACTACATTGGCGGCTGTGCCTTTAGCAGCTGATGGCCTAAACTGTGGAATTTCTTTTTAAACCTCTCTGTCATTAAGAGCCTTCTTAAAATTCACCCATTTGATCAAGTTTTTTGTCACCTATCCTAATAATTCCTTCTGAGAATGAATGAGATTAACATCCTGCTTTGTAGCACTAGTCATTTGGGAGTCTAAAACAGAGAAGGTGGCATAATTTCTAAATAAGTCACTTAGGACCTAGATAATTTTTTTACACTTAGAGTGCTGTGAATCTTTGGATTTCTCTTCACAGAGGGCTCTGGAGGCTTGTCATTGAGTGTATTTAAATTAGTGTGGGTAAAAAGATGGCAACAGAGTAGGACTCTCCAGCCGGATCTTGTCCACTCTGTCCATTCCTTTCTTTTCTCCTATTTCCCTCTCATGTTTTTTCATCTCTTCTGTCTATTTCCTTGGCCAGGAGCCCGGAGCGGGGTCGGCAGCTGATGGTGTCCAGCACAGAGCGGAGATGTTGGCGAATGGCCTAGGGTGGAGATGGCTACCTGTTGGGAACTGACGCTGCCTGGTCAGATCACATGGACGCCCTTACAGGAAGGCTCAGAGATAGTAAGAACTGCCGATACTGAAGTCAGAGATAACACAGTGTGGAGCTGGATGAACACAGCAGGCCAGGCAGCATCAAGGGAGCAGGAAAGTCAACGTTTCAGGTCAGGACCCTTCTTCAGAAAACCCAACCTGAAATGTCAGCTCTCCTGCTCCTCTAATGCTGCCTGGCCTGCTGTGTTCCTCCAGCTCCACACTGTGTTACCTCTTATAGGAAGACTGTTGTGTCTATCTTTTTCTTATTTGCCCAAATTATATTATGTATATCTGTAATGTAGTGTAACATTTTTTTTTACTTTCTCAATTTTTTTGTACCTGTGATTTGTACCTAAGATGGCCCTGTTTGTTGGCAACATTGTAAACTTTTCACTGTACTCCTGTTTATTCGTAACTTGCGCACACATGACAACAAACCTCATTTTAATTCTATTTCTAGAGATTGACAGATTCCTAAATGCTAATGACACAAAGGGATATGGGGATATTATGAGTAATAAAGGCATTGAGCTAGATGATGATCCATGATTATATCAAATGGCAGAGCAGACTCAATAGGAGAAATAGCCTACTCCTGTTCCCACATCTTTATGCTCCCATACAAGTGACTTTTTATCGGAAAGGTTTTGCCAAAAGCTGCTGTTCATATCCAATCGGTATTTGTGGACAGATTTACCAAACATTTGTCTGCCGGGAATATCAGATGAATTCCTATTATTACAATCTTATTATGTTGAGTTAAAACAACACAAATGTGAACTGGAGCCATTGCAGCGTTCCAACTGTACACTTTGGTGACAGGAGAAATAGCTCCCAGCCTAGTTATCATTTCCAGCTGAAGTTAGACTTACTTCATTAATTGGTGTAATATCTTCCTTGGCATGTAGAGACATACAAATTTAACATCTTTTGTTTTCGAAGTAATGCAATATTTTGTCTTACGTCTTCCTGCGCTAGTATATAATTTTAGAAAATCTTTTCTGAAATCACTTTTCGATTTTTTTAGAAATCCTCAGATGTCTGCATCATTGGGCAAAACCATCCTTAATTACCCTTGAACTCAGTGCCTTAGTGGCCATTTTGGAAGGTGGTTAAAAGTCAATCACAATGTTTTGGATCTAAAGTTACTTTTGAATCAGACTGGGTAAGAATGGCACATTTCTTCCCAAAAGCATAATGGTGAACCAAATGGATTTTTCACAACTGTTTCATGGTCAGTATTACTGAGACTGGCTTTATATTTCAGGTTATATTAATTAACTCTGAATTCCAACAGCTACTATGGTGAAACTTGAACTCACGTCTCCAGACCTTACAGCTACTGGGCTACTGGTCCAGTGAAATTCCCACTATTCACTAACCTACCACCTTGTTGTTTATTTCTTCTGCTTTCCTAAAAAGACTAAAGCCTAAAAAAAATTCTTCTACTTAAAAACAGAAATTCCTGATAATGTACAACATGCAGTATTTCCAACACTTGGCTTATACTGGAAAGTTTCCTGTGACTTTCCCTTGACTTTTAATTCAATCCCCCTTGGACCATGCATTTGAGTCCGTGCAGGCAATGAGTTGATAACTGTGATTCGTTGTATGATAAAACTGTTACACTTGCTTCAATATCCAGTTTAAATATTGTATTGTGTCCATTGGCAAATGCATGATTCAAAATGAAAAATTAGGGCTATTGCTATGGCAAAAGTAATTTTACGTTTTTTCTTCTAGTGGAGATCCTTCAAAGTCATTAATAGCTTTTTGTGTATGGACTTTTTCTTTCGACTCTTTGAAGCTAAAGAGCTTTGCTTTGACACATCTTCCCAGAAAGCTGAATTTTCTTGTACTGAAGGCATTCTGCTTTGCATTTAGGATGCTTTTCACATCCTTGGAGCTCTTTGGTGCCACAGTCCTGGCAGGGTTTATGGCATGCTGCTTTCTCAGATACTTCTTAAGTTGTCCTATATGGTCGCTGGAGGTTTCTTCAACCAAACTATTTCTCCACCTCTCAGAATTGCTCTTGTTCTCTTTTATGGATCCCTGCTTGTCTCACCATCAACATTGCTTTTTCCAGGGTGATACTTCCCTCAGGCTGCAATAGTCTAATGGGGATTCATCAGCAATAGTGACTACAATGCAATCTCCATATCTGCAATCTCCAACCAGCCTGTAAAAATCATTAATAAAAATAGTTCACCTACTTCCTGCCCACATTTTGAGTTTACCCCTTTCAACAATCTTGTCAGGTTGATATAGTTGATATTTTATGACTTCAACAAATTTATCTGGTGTCTCATTTATGACTGTTACAATAACATCAACTCTTATTTTTGCTATTGAGTAAAGTAATTGTTGACTTGTTAAATTTCAGATTTTCTGTTGAATCCTGAAGCAATTTGGCGCCTCAAGAACCCTTTCTCCAAAATCCCCAGTTTTGTATTCAATTCAGTCCTTCAATGTACTCAAGGCTCTTGAGTCATCTAACTTCAGGAGCTACTGCTTTTCTAGGCATTCTTGGTAGTTTACTTAATGTTTTTCATTTCTCTTCCAGTCTTTAGAACTTCCCTGCACTACTCACCCTTGTACTAACTTCCTTTGTGACACTGTCTTTCATTGAGAATCTTTCTACTGGATGAGATTTTTCAAAATTATGTAATATCATTAAAAGCACCTCTACTTTAAAATATTTCAATAACCTTTTCACTCGCTTTCCCCAAAGCATTGGCCATATGTTGCCATTTCTTATTTTTGGTCTTCTTTTCAACCTGGCAGTCTTCCATTGGTAATAACTTCAGATCAGGATTGCACAATTTGTAATTTTAAGCTGTCACTTCTTGGATACTGGATTCCCTTGTGCTCATTAAATTGATTTCTTTGCCCTGTTTAAGGTCTGCCTACCAGATCCTCCAACTTTGTTTGATCTGCTGACTTGAAACTGGACCAGGATTTTCTCAGAAGAGTTCTGAGGAAGTGTCACCAGACCAGAAACGTTAACTCTGATGTTTTCTTGGTGCTGCCAGGCCTGCTGAGCTTTTCCAGCAACTTCTGTTTTTGTCCTTGACTTACAGCAACCACAGTTCCTTCAAATTTTATTGAGAAAGGGACAAGCTTTGAAGGAGATCTTTGCAACACAATCCCAGATATCTTGACTCTGATAATGGTCCACAATTTGTAAAGTACTATTTCTTGCACTCTGTGCAGTTACAGGTTATCTGGGAATACCCCAAAGTAATGATGAAGCTCAAAAGAGGAGTCAGAACTATTATATAGCTGTTAAAGAAGAACAAGAATTTCAGATCGCACTCCAGGATCCATTCTATAGCTGTGTGGGTTGGCACTATCAGAACAGTTTATGGGAAGGCAGCTCCAAACAAAGCTTCTCATTCTACCTAAAAAAATTACTTCCAAGGTTAGAAGTCCAGGATTACGAACAAGTTCAAGACAAAAATGGGTGGCACGGTGGCTCAGTGGTTAGCACTGCTGCCTCAAAGTGCCAGGGACCTGGATTCAATTCCACCCTCAGGTGACTGTCTGTGTGGAGTTTGCACATTCTCCCCATGTCTGTGTGGGTTTCCTCCAGGTGCTCCAGTTTCCTCCCACAGTCCAAAGATGTGCAGGTTAGGTGGATTGGCCATGTTAAATTGCCTGTAGAGTTCAGGGATGTGTAGCATAGATGGGTTATAGGGGGATGGGTCTGGGTGGGATGCTCCAAGGGTTGGTGTGGACTTGTTGGGCCAATGGGCCTGTTTCCACAATGTAGGGCTTCTATGATTCTATGAAAAACAATCTTATCAGTAATAACAGCTTTGAACTCGAACAGGAGACATCATGCAAAAATGTATCTAAGTTGATTGAAGGCAAAAAGGTATGTTTGAGACTGTAGATAAGCAATAATCATCCAGAAAGTTGATGATCAACAGGGATCTTATTTAGTATAGTTATTTATTTACTCAGGGAGATGGTAGCCCAGTGGTAATATCACATAAAGTTATCCAGAGAACCACATCTGGGGACAAGGGTTCAAATCCCACAACAGAAGATAATGAAATTTGAATTCAATTAATAAATATAGAATATAAAATCCGCCTCAACATTGTTAAGTATGAAGTTATCTTTGATTAATGTAAAATCCCATCTGGATTACTGTGCAAGAAAGCTTTGAATACTGGAAGGAAACTGAAATATTCAGTAAACTAACAGAAAAGCTATGGATCTTAAAATTGAATGCCAAGAAGTAATGGTTAGATTCTCCCTTGTTGGAAATGATCATTCCATGGCATTTATCCGATGCAAATGTTACTTGGCACTTGTCAGCCCAAATCTTGATCGAGTCCAGTCTTTCTAGATATGCACATGGACTCCATCAGTATCTGAGGAATTGCAAATGGTGCTAAACGTTGTACAATCGTCAGTGAGCATCCCACTTCTAACCACAGGATGGAGGAAAGATCATTGATGATGTAGTTCAAGATGGTTGGGCCTAGGACACTACCCTGAGGAACTCCCACAGAGATGTCCTGGAACTAAGATGACTGATTTCCAACAACAACAACAACCATCTTCCTACTTGCCAGGTATAACTCCACCTGGCTGAGAATTTTCCCTTGATTCCTACTAACTCTAATTTTGCTCAGGCTGCTTGATACACAAAGTCATTTAAATAATTAACACTGACAAAATGCTGAGATCATTGAAATGAATAGGTTGTGTGAATTTGCTACACTATCTGGATTTGAATCAATGGCTGCATTTTATCATGTGTAGTGATCCCAATACATGAATTTCAGTCTTTCCAATAAACCTCCTATCCCTAAGCACCCTAACAATTCCTTTAATGATCTTAAGGTGAGACTTAATCATGCAGCAGTGACAGTTCACAAAAAATCAATCTTAAAGGGCAATAATGATTCTGAGAAATATTTTCAAGTATTTCTGGCAATACAGCATGTGTAGGAAACAACAAGGCTTTCAGCATGGTATAAAAATATTCAACTGATTATTCTGAAGAATGGCAATCACACACAGGATGCTACACCACTCCTTTACAGTCAACTCAAGCTCTATATTTCTGATAGGAAATTCTGACCAGGGGTTCTTCAGAAATGCAGAATGCATTTTAAATGTGACAGGACTGTCATGGTGCAGAATAGTCAAGGGAAGGCAAACCACGCCCCCTTTCCGACAGTGGTCAGTTGTTGTATTCCAGGATTTAAAGATTCAGAATTACCGGTAGCCTATTTGGCAACTTGTATGATAGGATAAGTACAGAAGGCAAAGTGTGATGTTACGGTGCCGGGAGGTACCGGGTGCTGGACAGGTAGGGTGCCAAGTGCGTACAGATACACCAGGGAAGTAGTGTGCCAGACAGTAACACTACAGTGCTGTGTAAGTAGAGTGCCAGGCAGTCAGAGTGCCAGAGTGAGTAGCAAGGAGTCAGGAGGTCAGGGTGGATAGGAGATCAGCCATGATCTTATTAAATGGCGGGGCAGGCTCGAGGGGCCAGATGGCCTACTCCTGCTCCTAGTTCTTATGTTCTTATGTTCTTATATTAAGTCTGCTGGAGCACAGGGTGGTAGTGTTGGGTCCTGAGTGGATGACAGGTCCCAGGATTGGGGGTTGGTATGTCCTGGTGTTGGAACAGTGATGTCAGATCAGATTCTAGGGGTGTGGGGTGGTGTGTAAGAGGTCATGCTGTGTTGTTTACCGTGTTTGTTGTAAGGTGGGAGCTGGCGGATAATTACTCAGGAGTTAGACTGGGTTTTTAATAGTCTAATTTTTCCTGAAGAACTATTTATTTAACTGCAGCAGAACTTTCCAAATTCTCTGATTTGGATACTTTGAGGGTTCCAGATGTGTTGGAAATCCCCACTGGAATACTTAATTTCCCAGGCAATTTGTTTTGGAATCTGCTACTTTGGGGTGCACAACTCCCAACTAGACTGCAGAAGTGGTTTTCTGCCCGTTGGAAAATATGAACTAAAAATCTGGTCTAGTGGTATAGTGACTTAAAGATGCAATATGACTTGTTGGCAGTGAATAAATCCAACTGAGCATTTGGTTCCTTGCTGAATTCTGTCTGATTTTACAAAGACTTCCCACTTTTCACTGTCTAGTGTCTCCTAAGGGAGGTTTATGTATCCACAGAAGGGCCAGTGCAGGCCGTACTTTTCCAGCTGTTACTCTGAGAGTGATCTTGACAGAAAGAGATCGAGCAACAGAAAGAGAGAGACAGTGAAGAGAAAGTCGTGGATGGGCAGAGAAATGATAAGCAGAAGAGGGGGCATCAGCAGCAAGTCGGCCCGAGAGATTGGTAGCATATTGACAAGCAGAAAGGTGAAGAGGGAAGAAAAAAAGCAGAAGAGAAAGAAGCAGAGAAAAAATGAAACATAAGTAAAAGACAAAAATGAGTAAACAAGCTGAGTATCAAGAGCAGAAAGGAAGCAGAGTGTGAACAAGTTCATGGTTAACTACAAATATTTCAAAAAATAGATCTCAGCCTTTTTGTTCTCCTGAAATCCATAAGCTTTTCAAATGTGAGTTTGACATTGCCTAACACCAGGGTAGAATTATTCCTGTCTAAAGGAGAGTTGGATCATGACAAAGAATGAGGGAAGGTGGGTAATGAATCTTACCATAACCTTGCCTCCCCAATCAAGATTTCACGCTCCATCCGGAAAAGCTGCCTGTGCATATGAAGGATTTGGGACAAGTCCCGGGGGAATGTTTTCCTGACTGCCCTACTTATGTTTGCTTTCTAAGGACCAGCATCATGATTCACAGAATCTTGAGGTCAAGGGAAAGGGGTGAAACACAATCTCCTCTCCCTTGTATTGCAGTAGGCCTCAATTCAGGCCTTCAGTCAAATTCTTGCTTTAAATTTAGATGGGTCTATGACAGTTGGTGTCTTTTATCAATTAAGTGTGGGATAGGAGCATTGAGGTACAGGACCCTCCATTTAAGCTTCTTAATTTTAAGAAAACTGACCAAACATAGTATTATTTTTAAGGCATGAACACCAAAAGAAGCATTAGGTAATTTATTCAGTTCTCTTGACAAAGCTTGACACTCCACTCACTAACAAAGGGAAAACTGACATTTGATGATGGAAAAGCTACTTGTTTGAAGTATGAGAGGAAATCCAGAGACAGACGTTTTGGAGAATAATCAGATTGATCACCAAGAGCGGAGCCACTGAGATAAGTAAATGAAAGCAACGGCTGTAGAGATACAATGGGACATCATCCTGAGCTCTGACAGCCGCTTAATATCAGACCTCGTTGCCACTTGAAAAGGTTATTCATTAACATGGAAAGAAAAGACGCTCATCAAATGTTAGGCTTCCAGCTTAAAATCTGGCAAAGTTCACAATTAAATGATGCCCTTTGCAAGCAGAGGGTGAGTAGCTTTCAGATAACTGGTTAGATTGGGTGATGGCAATGAAGTAATCCGTTTAGGGAAAGGATTGTGAGTAGAGAGGAGAAACATGACATAGCCTAATCCTTCTCATATGGAAGTTCAGCGAAATTTGCTTCAGTGTGTTTGCATCTGAAAAGTACTTAAAGTTACTTAATTATTTATACTAGGTCCTATGCCAATCATAAGACCCCTTGCCATCTGGTGGTCTCTGGCATGGATACATCTAGCCAGAGGTCATTTAACAGGACTGCTGGAAGCTACTCCTGCATTGCTAAGGTCCTTTGCTTACTCAGATTTTCATGGGAAGTGCACAAATACCTTTCCAGGCCTCCCAAAAGGTTTCAGGAGCTGAGGTTAGCCAGGCATTGTCATCCCTAAAAGTTACTGCCTGGTTATTTTCAATGTATCCATGCCTGCTAAATTTCAATTGGATCTGACATCATGATGTGGGCTTTAGCCTTCAGCCAGGTATTTGTACCTGTCGAGGTAAGACGTATGTTCACTCTCAAAAGTGGTATTCAGAGGTTCAATAGATGTTTAATACAGCTCCTAATATACACATAAATTATAGTCACAGACACTTCAGTAGCAGAACTAACATTAAGCTATTTGATTACAAACAGTAGCACGCTTCCATCACTTTCATGCCACATGTAGCCCCAGCTAAGATAGAGTTTGAGATCTTTATACTCTCATGTCATGTGTCATCATATGGAGATGATATCATGAGTATGTCATTTTAAGGTAAGTTGCATACTAGCTGTGAGAGAAACACCACAGAAGAAACATTAAAGTTCTCCTCCCACCATCCTTCCTCATTCCAGTGTAGGCTGCTAAGGTCAGATTGTGAAAATGGTTTGAGCTTCTCCTATAGCTCTAAGTGGGACACAATGGATACCATAACCACCCCAACTCTACTCCATAACCCGCTTTGTGTATGATGGAATTCTAGCAAGTGTCATCAATTCCTGTATTAAGTAATAAAAAGTAAGCATTGTGAAAACTATGCATCATAACTTCAGATCACCCAGGAAGATTCTGAACTTTTAATTACAAGACGTGTTTTTTTTAAAGAGGGCAATACAGCTAGAAGATTATTGCAGATATAAATCCAGTGGTTGTAAGGCACAAATTCTTGCAGGTCACTTGTACAGAGGCAGAAAAACTTAAATGGAAAGACTAGGAAGGAAGAGATATTAAGAGGGTAACTACCCATTTCCTGCAACTCCTGTAGACATGTTTGAGCCTTACATTTCCAGCGATATGTAAAAAGAAAATCAAAAGTGAGCTTTATTCCTTGACTGTGTGTCTAAGTGGCCTGATGTCTTAATGTTCACTCATGTGCTGTAAAGGTCACAGCTTTGAGAATAGTCATTAAACTCCCCTGCACTGCAGGTAAAGAAAGGGAAACATCTATCCCGCTCTGAATACTGCCAATAAGCCACTGTCAAAAGGAGCCAGAAGAAAAGAATTTCAATCAACCTACAACATCAATAATCTCAGAATAAACTATTAAACTAATGGTTGAACTAACTACCATGTTAATGGTATTATTCCCTGCAACAACCACTATGTTCTACTACCTACTCTTCGCAAGTTCTACCTCAGCCAGTTCTTTGTAGCATTTTTTTAAACAATTATTTTGGACTCACTGCTTATCTGTTTTCTGTGTGTATGTGTGCTGTATTATTATTTCTTCTCATGTTTAGTAACTAATGAACTGACTGTTTTGTTAACTCAAGGGAGACTGGTTAAATCAGCTCCTTTTAAATCCTGCATTCCTTTGCTCTGAGAGAAAGATATCCACAGAGAAGAATCCTTTTCAAATTAACCTACTTGTGACCAAACGAGTGGATGGGTGAAAAAAGATAAGAAGCCAATATATCCTTCTTCACCCAATTTGGGGAATTGGTCATAACAGCATAAATTAACAAAATCTTGCACAGATGACAGCATACCTGTCATATCTGAGTTGACTTTGGATCTAGTACCAAGAAAAGACAAGTTAATGAGATGAAACTTCAAAAAAATTAAACACAACTGCTTCCTTAATGATATAAAGCGTTTCTGTTAATATCACTGCATCATGAAAGTAGATAGTTTAATTGCTATCCCATTGTCGTTTGTATGTAGATTTGAGCCACATTTTGTTCATTGTGCAGTTAATACTCCTCTAAAGAGTACTATATTGGTTGTAAAACAGTTTGCCCATGCTGAGAATGTGAAAGGCAGTTCTGTTTTCTCATTCTGATCCAGTTGCACCATCAGAATAGAAAGGTACATTCAATGTGGCATTATATAACACAATCTTTATAGAATAGTGTGCCATCTAATTTATAGAAACAGCAAAATCTGTGAACATATATATATATAGATATATATATAAATAAAATGTCTCACCTTTCATGTATTTCAATCAAATTCCGGATGTCATAATCTATACATCACCTTTTAATGTACCAAAGGTCTGTTGAATAAAGAATTAAAGGCAGCCATTCTTGGAATCATACAATCATAGAGTAATACAGCATTGAAACAGGCCCTTCGGCCCAAATTGACCATAATGCCCACTCAGCTAGTTTCAGTTGCCTGCATTTGATCCAGTTCCCTCTAAATCCTTCCCATTCATGTACTTATTCAAAATTTTCTTAAGTGTTGCTATTGTACCTGCCTCTTTCTCTGGCAGTCCATTCCATATACGCACCACTCTCTGTGTGAAGAAGCTGCCCCTCAGGTCCTTCTTAAATCTTTCCCCTCTCACCTTAAACCTATGCCCTCTAGTTTCCAATTCCCTATCCCTGGGAAAAAGACTATATGCATTCATCCAATCTATGCCCCTCATGATTTTATACACCTCAATAAGATCACTCATTGAATGAACGTAGCTTTTAAGAAAGCCCTTCAATGCATGGTGTCTATACCGAATCTCTGCAAGATAAACTTAGCAAACCCCATGCCCTTGCTTTTTCTGTAGAGCTTTGTCACTTTTTCTTCAGATAATTATAGAATCCACTTTTCTATTTTCAATTCTTGTTAGTATCCGATCTGGCAATGTACAAAATTTGCTTGTCAGCAAAAAAAAACCTCAAATTAACTTAGAATTTACAGGGATTTGTTTTATTATTAACATTTAAGGGAAAGAGCATCTTAAATGCAGCTCTAAAGGAGAGGTAAATATGGGTGATCTTACTCCTGTGTTACTCCTTAAATTATGGGCTTACAACATTGTGGTCACAGATTTGTTAATCATACAATAATTAAACATATACTTCATGTTTTACTCATTAAACCCTGTAGGTTTAAGCCAGATAATTCAAATGCATTATGATTCCTTGTTTAATCAAATTTTATTTGGATTCTACAGTGCTTGGTCCAAAGCTGCATTTTACATATTGCCTCTTCGTCACTACTTTTCATATTGTGTGCCTTTCAACAATGATTTGATCACGTACAATGAAAAATCTGTAACTGCCTTTCCATGATTCATGGGTCCTAACTTGCCAGACTAGAGGTAGCCGTCTCTTTTCAGGTACAGAATTATCCCAAGTGAGGCTTGAAGGCTTTCCCTTCAAATGAATGAACAACGTTTTTTGCTTCCTGTATATATGCTGAACCAATTTTTCTGCCTTAACGTTTTCATTTAGCAGGGAATTCTTTAATCCATTTTAAAGCATTAAAATTTAAGAATCATATTCTCCTACCTAACGTATAGAGAATAAACATTTTTAATGGGCTTTGTTTCATTCCTACAACTTTACATTTCTACAATATAAAGAATGCTTATTAGCAGTATAGTTAATATTAATACGCATTATATCAGTCTGATTACCCCTTTGCTCACATTACCAGCTGCAAAATACCATGCACATCACATGTAAAATACTCCTGTCATAAAAAAAGATGTAATTCAGGGTGAACAATGCAAAGTCATAGGAGATCCATAGCCTAGTATGTTAAATATACATGTACATTTGTTCTACTCCATCAGGAATATTTTCAAAAGATCAGAAATTAATGAGTTATCGCCTGAATCAGAGTAAGAATGTTGTAGGGCACACCGGCTCTGTTGCAAAATAATTATTGTGAGTTTTTTTCGGAAGAAGTGGAGTAACAGCCACATGAACTGTTATGCTAGTGGCACTATGATGATGTTTGTAGGTGGCAAGCAGCACAGCCAAGTCAGGTGTGGGGGAGGAATGAGCCCACATTTTAATATACAGATGGAATAATCATATGGTGTGGTTAGAAATGACCTTTGGAAGGGTGACAATGTTCTTTTAAAGTAAGCACCATAAAAAATTGCATTTATCAGAAGCTGACGAGAGTAATTTCAAGTGTAGGACAATTCATACAAATTTGCACATTTATGTTTAATAGCTTTTGGCCTGAGGTGAGCTGTGCTTGCAGCCCTGCTATTGGTAGCTCAGGGGTATGATGAAAACAGTGGTCTGTCTGCAAGCCAGAGAGGCAATTGTTGATGCCTACAATTAGCTCTCAGCTTTCCGCAGTTAAAAGCTCAGTAACTCTGGTACCAATGCTTGCCACTGTGTAATGTTATTACGGTCTTTGTCTGGCTATGACAGCTCAGGAGGCCAAGGCCTTTGGGCTACCCTTCCCCTTGTGCAGATCCATTCTTTGCAGATAGATATAATGCTTTGGAAATCAGATGGCGCTTCACTCCCCTTGGCAGCTGTGATTTATAGGAACGCCTGTGGGTACTTCAGACTCTGTGTTCTTGTGATTTATGGCAGACAACATGCTGGGCAAGATTGCTCCTAAGCTATTTTACTGATGTGTATTTTTGGATGAGGTGCTTGAAGGAGAAGGAGGAATCTTTGTCAAGATTTAAAAAATTGTTCCTTTTTTCATACTTTTGTCAGATATGGATGTCAGTGGCAAGTCCAGCATTTATGGCCCATCTCTATTTGCCCTTGAGAAAGTAGTCATGAACTGCCTATTGAAAACAATTGGCATTTCAAAGGACCATTAAGGGACAATTACATTGTTGTATATCTGCAGCAACATTAACTCAATTTTTGTTTGTCCCACATGAATAACGTTTTTCAGGGATGAGGCCCTTTAAATTTTTTATGCATCAATTTAAAAGTAGGGCCTTAGGTAGTGTTGTAGAACAGAGGGACCTAGGGGTTCAGGTACATAATTCTTTGAAGTTTGCTTCACATTTAGATAGGATGGTTAAAAAGGTATTTAGCAAGATTGCCTTCGTTGCTCAGACCTTTGAGCAAAGGAGTTGGAACGTCATGTTGAGGTAGTCCAGGACATTGTTGAAGCCTCTTTTGGAGTACTACGTCCCTTCTGGTCACCGTGTTACAGGAAGGATATTATTAAGCTGGAGAGAGTTCAGAAAAGATTTACCAGGATATTGCTGGGAATGAATGGTTTGAGTTATGAGGAAAGGCTGGATAGACTGAGACTTTTCTCACTGGAGTGTAAGAGATTGAGGGGTGACCTTATGGAGGTTTATAAATTCATGAGGGGTACAGAAAGGTGAATGGCAGGTGCCCTTTCCCTATGGTTGGGAGTTTCAAGACACATTTTTAAGGTGAGAAGAGAAAGATTTAAAAAAGACATGAGGGGCAACTTTTTTACTTAAACAGTGGAATGAGCTTCCAAGCGAAGTGGTGGATACGGGTGCAGTTGCAATGTTTAAAATACATTTGAATAAGTACATTAATGAGGAATGTTTTGACGAATATTGGCCAAGCACAGGTAGGTGGGACAAGTTTAGTTTTGGATTATAGTTGGGATTGACTGGTTGGACCGAAGGGTCTGTTTCTGTGCTGTATGACTTTATAATACTATCTGAGCAAGTTACTTAAAGGTGTCAACTTCTGTGCATCTTGTACAAGCACTTGCAGCATGTGCAATGAGTTTGGGCTGTTACGTTGTTTACTAGGAAAATGAATATGGAATGGTGTTCCCTCTAAACTGCATGGATTTATGGGCATGTAGCGATTGGAAATGTGCTGTGCAGGGAACAAATAGGCTGCACTCAAGCAACATTCTCTTTAAAAGGTGTGTATGTTTGGCTAAACATCAGTCTTAAAGGAACAATACAGTACATCAAGCTGGCTGCTCACAGCAACTACAGGTTAGATGGAATATCAGTCTATTGGCAGGACCAGATAAAGAATCAGATATTCTTCTCTAAAGAACAACATGGAACTATAGGGGTTTTACAACTTCGTTAATTTAATGATCACCATTTGTGATATCCACATTTCAGTCCAGATTTTACTGAATTTAGCTTCTCCAGCTGCTGTGGAGAGATGTGAACTCATGTCTTTGGGTCATTAGTTCAAAACTGTGGATTAGTAATCCAGTAACATGATTTCAATGCTTTCAAATTTTGCAAGGGATGTTGCAGGAGCTTTATAAATCAAAATATGACACTGAGTCACACATTAGATCAGGTTTTGTCCAAAACAAATAGGTTTTAAAGGACTCTTAAAGGATGAAAGCATGGCACAGAGACAGAGTAGCAAGGAAGGTATTCCAGAATTTAGTTCCTTGGTAATTGAAGGCACGCCAATCAATGGTTGAGTGATTAAAATAATGAGTGCTTAAGAGGATAAAGTTAGAAGATTGCAGACATATTGGGGGTTTTGGGGTTGGAGGAATTTAGCATTAGAGAAGTTGACAACGTGGAAAGATTTGAAAGTAAGGATGAAAATTTTTAAATTGTTGCTGGACTGGAAGCCAATGTAAGTGAAAGAGTACAGGAGTGCGAAGTAAAAGGCTAATTATATTTTTGCTTTAAGAATACCTACTGAGTATCTGCATAAGCTATATCATAGTGACGTCAGATCACATGGAACTGGAACTTGACTCTGTAAAGTCCTAAAGGTAGCATCTCTTACCATGTCTTGTGTATAGTTATGGTCACTAAAATCTGTTAATATTTACTTACTGAATGTAACTCTGATCTTATGACATGGTGAAAATGGCAAACAGATTTACGGATGGAGGCAAGTAGCAAGAAGTGCCTGAAGTGGGGCCCAGTGACTGTACAGTGCTGTAGGTGTTGGAACAGGGCAACTCAGCAATCTGAACATAGATAGGGAGGAGAAGCATGAAAAGCAACCCAGTGAAGTATAGTGCAACAGGTAAAGGACTTTAAGGCCAACCCAAACACCAGGCCAGTCTATCAAATAACAGATAAAAATCAAAAGAACTGCGGATGCTGTAAATCAGGAACAAAAACAAAGTTGCTGGAAAAGCTCAGCAGGTCTGGCAGCATCTGTGGAGGAGAAAACAGAGTTAACGTTTC